>NC_090930.1:941384279-941995446 GCF_040938575.1 Ambystoma mexicanum | reverse complement strand
TTGACGCACAGCAGCACCCAAAGATTTAGCAGCAGCTTTTAAGGTCTGCAACCTCTCAAGGCTCTCGTCAGCCTTGCTGCCAAACAAACGAGAGCCATCAAAGGGCATGTTCAGAAGACGGGCCTGCACATACGGAGCAAAACACGACTTCCGCAACCACGCAAACCTGCGTATCAGGGTGCTCGCAGCCATGGACCGTCTAACACTATCAGCCGTGTCTAACCCAAACTGAAGGGATTCACACATGGCATCCTTGCCATCCTGCACAAAGGCAAGGATCCATTCCTTTCTTTCCCCTCTGGGATATGCTCAGCCGCTAGAGAGAATTCCACAGTGTGTGTGAAAACCTTGCCAAGCCACAAGTGGAGCTGACCGACTTCAGCGCCATACTCCCAGCAGAAAATACCTTGCGTGCCCAACCATCGAAGCACTTGTCGTCCCCATCAGGAGGGATGGTAGGGTACGCCGCCTGCCTCGAGGTGGCCATAGCCGCCTGAACCACCAAACACTCGGGAGTGGGGTGAGTAGATAGGTAGCTGGGGTCGCTAGTGGATGGGCGTTATTTCTTAGTTAACGACTTGTTGACCGCCGGAAGAGCCTCCAGGGGGGTCTGCAAAGTAGTTGCCACCCTTATTTGCAATGCCAAATGAAAAGGCAACACTGGGTTCTAACATATCAGTCAAGTCATCCTGATCGAATGCAACCGGAGGACCCAACAACCCGAGATATTCTGTAACTCTAGACATCAACCTCCTCTAGGAGGATTCAGCATGAGCCCCAGGCTCTGGCCTACCAAACTCCATCTCTGGAGACGTGTCAAGGCCACTGGCATCATAACGACCGACGCAACTCCTCCAACTGACTGTCTTCAGAAAAGACAATGTTAGGAGCCTCAGGAGTCTCAACAGGCTCAAACTCCATACCTGACCTCTCCTCATCCTCATAAATATCATGCAGAAAGTACTCCTTCCTAGGGACAGGAGCGGCCCTGGAGTCCACAACAGGCCTCACCGTCTTGGATAAAGCCTTTCTCGGAGGATCCACAGAACCAGTGTCCTGCACCGGCAAATTCCGGCCCTGAGGCATCGAGGGCGCGGATGGCTTCGGCATAGACAACAGCGCCGAAGGCTGGATCGAAGGCAAAGCTCTGACAGCGTCGACACCTCGAGCCCTTACCAGATTTCTGCGGTTTCACTGGTGACGAAGACTGAGGCCTGGATCTGGCACGTCTCTGGCAATCCACCGGAGTCTTGTCTGAATGGGACCTCGACGGTTACCGATGTTTATCGCGCCGAGTGCCTGGGCCCGAAGGCACACGAGCATCGGCCCGAACCGTTCCCTTCCGGCTTCTTCCGAAAGCGTGGACGGAACCGTGCCCTGGGATTTAAAAAAATAAATCACCAGCATTCGCTCCCTGAATGCCTCCCATTGTCAAGGATTTAGAGGGACAAGCCACTTTTCTCACCATCTGACGAGGACGAGTGGCGGGACGCACTCTGGGATCGAGCTACCCGGGGACTCCTGCCGATGCGGAGTCACCCCTCGAATCATCGGTGGAAATACCCGCAGTTTTTTGGGATTTCCGAGGTTTAGAAACCCGACCTACCTGCAATTGCCCCTTACGCTGCCGCAAGGCCTTTGCAGTCAATGAAGCACTTCAAGCAGTCGTCGGTATCATGATTTTCGCCCAGACACCACAAGCAGATGCGGTGCAGGTCCGTAATCGACGTTTTGGACTTAACAGTCCCGGCATGTCGTAAAACCAGACAGCGGAGTCGGAGGTGATGAAGTAATTTTCTTTGAAGAAGATCACACGAGGCGTGCAGAGTTCTCGAAGCAAACAAGTTTGAGGAAAAAACAGAACTGAGGCTACGGGTGTCATATTTATAATATCCAGTGAGGTCAGCCTCGACGGCGGCCTTCGAAGGACATTGACCCAATGCCATCGACGCAGGAGGCCCGCTGCCGAAAAAGTTTCCGAAGCAGCACAGATGTAGACATTACATGTCAAAGATGTGGAATATGTTGGAGGACACAATCCATTCGAAATATGACTATCGCATGGGAAAGTATGGAAAATTAAATATCCATGCACTACACTTGTCAATTATGTAAGCAGACAAAATGTATTGCAGTGCTTAAATACGGCAATTGCAATTCCAGCTGAAAACCGAGACTTATGTAGTTAATCAAAACAGGTTACAATTTTAGACACTTTGCAGATCCTCAGGCTGGCTGCCAAGTTTTTTATTAACTACACAGATTGGCTCCCATCCAAACAAATCCTACAGCATTCCTCTTTCACCACCTATGTGGTTATATAAGCTGTTATGGGGGCCCACATGCTACCCTCCCTACACCATCCTTCCCCCACGTATATGTGTTTGGTTGACTATGCCAAATTGAGCCAACCACACTGTTGGCTTTCAAAAGGCAGTCTCTGAAACAATGGCCATGAATGAAAAGTCAAAACCTGAATCCTTGGATCATAGATCCCCTACAAGTTGGTCTCGCTGCTAGTCTTTGTTCTTCAATTGGGACATCTGAGGCAGAGTTTACAGGGGCTAAATGTGACACTAGCTGGACTGATGGGTTTGATTTTGCCAGTGGCTTGTCAAAGAATTGCATAGCAAGGCTTTTTAAGACAGCCATGTAGATGTCTAGATACTTAATGGAACTATGGAATTGTGTGGGTTTGCTGGCAAGGATCACTGAACTTTGTGTTGTTGCCTCGGTAACTAACAGTTTTCCCTTAGGGGTTGTAATCCAAGACCTGATCAGGTATGCAACTTTGATATGACCCCCTCAAAACCCTTACGTATCTCAAGGTTATGCTAGTAATCTTGTAGTTAGACGTATGGATTTTACTAAATGGTGGCAGACTTTACATAATTATACTTATAGCGAACATCTGGCTGCACTCTCAAGGATGCTTTAGAGGAACAAATTACATCTCTCTGTATTATTCTTTCTGGTGGATGTTCCTCTCATGGAACCCTCATCTATGAAACCCTATCCTAGTATAGATGTTCTCTGGGAACTTTTCCGCTGCCAGTGGGTGCAGCGTGGCTCCAGCAGACACCTCTACACACCCTGCACCAGACATGATGTTGCGGCCAGTGTACATAGCGGTGCCACTTTTTCCCCTTGCACTATCAAGCAGAGGAACTGTGGAACCAATGGTGTACTATCTTCCCGCAATGAGGGGAATTTAGGGAGGGCGATGAGGAATCTTTGGGAGGAATATCTATCAGAAAGAACATCACTGAGAGGCAAGTAATTCGTTTTTCTGATGAATTTGGTCATCCCAAGGATTCCACAGCTCTGAAAGACTCACAAAGCAGTATATACATGGGGGGGGAGGTGGGGGCTGTGGAGCAAGACTACCACCCAAACCAGAAAACTCTGAAGGACTGCCCCACCAGAATAGGCACCCTAGCCTGCAAGGGAATCCAAGCCAGGGACGCCCCTCTGCAGAGCAGCCACTCCTCTTTTAGAATGAGCTGTGAGGCCCTAATGCAAATCATTACCAAGCAGATTGGAGCATTCTGAGATGCAGAGAATTCTCCACCTGGATAGGGTTTATTTGGCCACAGCCCTGCCAGCAGGAGCACCAGCGTAACCAACAAAAAGCTGGTCATCCTACGTAGATTGTCTAGTACGAGAGACAAACAAGTTACTTACCCATGGTAACGTTCTTTTGACTGGATGTTCCTCCCACGTATTCCTTATCTTTGATACTCCCATATTCAGCTTGCTGCTTTGGAATATTTTTTCCAGTAGAGGGTGTTGCACGCTGATGATTGTCGAGTCGACGTCCCTCGGAGGCCTCCTTCTCGATGACTACGTCATCACGGGTATAAGAAGTTGCGCGCAGTGTCCTTTGCTCAGTTCCGTTTTGAAGTGTTAGGCATCGTCTAGGATGAGACGGTTACTACCCTTGAGAGAGCACAGACTGCAATTAAATTAAGTTTTACTGCAGGGAATGATGGGATGGGCGATAAGTCAGTTAGAGAATTGGGCGGCCGCTTCCGACTGTTTCCTCTTTTCTATATAAATTATAGTTGGATTGAAACGGCATATGGTTAGCCCAGTTAATCAGGCGCAATCCATTGGAAACTCCAGGAGGTTGCCGTAGATGTGGTTTTAACAGAGGTGTTAACTCTTCTTCACCTTATCCAGGGGTACTGGGATCTGTGGAGTCCCTCGCCTTAAGGTAGCAGTTTAACAAGATACTCTATAGTAGCCTTGGTCTCCCAGGGGCAGCCGTGATCAAAGGGCAAGCCCCACATTCTCACGGCTGTACCCAAGTGTTAATCGGAGACCAGTGGATAAATAACTCAGCAAAGGTTATTCCAGATGAATGGCACAGCTCGTGGTCTGAGCCAGCCAGCTGCTCTCACAAACAGCAAACTGCTCCCTTGTCGCTTCCTGCGCAGTCCGCTTCACGGGGGAGAGTAATTTTAAAGAGAGCACAAGCCTCTAAGTAAGTTATCAATGGCACACCCGAACATTAAACACCCAATAAGATGGCTGTATGCTCATTGACTAACTTAGCCTATTCTAACAAAGCACAGTCAACCAGATTACCACTGGAAACTGCGCCACCGCTAGTGATAAAGGCGGTTGTGGCGTATCAAAGGAAAAAATATCAGGTCCAGGAGCAAAACGGACCGCTAGCGATAAAGGAGATTATGGCGTGTCATAAACAAGAATATCAGGAGCAAAAGCAAACGGTAAGGCGCCTTTGCACCAATGCGCTCTGTTAGTTCTGTTGGCAGCCTTAATGAGGCATTACTGCTTACCGCCTCGTAGCTGCCTCTTTGCAGGGGGGCCTCTCCATTGGTCTCTTTGCCAGCTGACCGCCGCAACACACCCCGCCTCAACGGGACGCTGCTCCTCAACTCTGCAGCTCCGCGGGCTCCGCCGCTCCCGTTCTGCCGCTCTGCCGGGTGCCTCAGTAAGCTACCTGCTTCGCTTCACACCGCGTCGCACCGCGTCGGCCACTTCCGCACTCCTCGCAGGGAAACGTTTAGAGGAAGGGACCCTCCCACACTCAGACGAGCAGACGAGTCAAGCCGCACTGTGAGACACTCCTCACTCTCCCAGCCGCTTCCGACTCATTCCTTGAATTGGGAACAATTGTTGTAATCGTTATATGGGCGATAAGGAATACGTGGGAGGAATATCCAGTCAAAAGAACGTTACCATGGGTAAGTAACTGGTTCTTTGAATGGATTGTGTCCTCCCACGTATTACTTATCTTTGATAGACTCCCAAAGCAGTAATGTATATAGGAGGAGGGAGTAAAATGTTTATTCTTTAAGTATACACAGAATGCAACACTGCCTTCCCGAATTTAGTTTCTTGGCTAGTGGAGGAATCCAAGCTATAGAATCTTGTAAAGGTGTGTGCAGATGACCATGTGGCAGCTGCACAAATGTCTTTTACTGGAACTCCCCTTTGAAGAGCTGACGAAGATGGGATACCTCTCACATGCTCCGGAGGGTCTTTACCTGCCAATTTGTAACATTCTATACAATAGTTAGAATGATCAATCTAGAAATGGTTTGCTTATGACCTGTGTATCCAAGAAACAATTGGTCAGTTTGTCTTAGTTTTTGCTAGTCTGCTTATATAGAAAGTTTGGGTCAAGTCTATGCAGCCTTTCTTCCTCTTTCCCCAGATGAGGAGGAGGGTAAAAGGAAGGCAAGGTTATTTTTTGGGTGACATGAAATTCCGAAACCACCTTCGGGAGGAAATTAGGCTTCACTTGCAGAACGACTTTATCCTTTCGAAAGACAGTGTGAGGAGGTTTGCAGCATAAAGCCTGTAACTCACTGACCTTTCGGGCAGAAGTTATTGCCACCAAAAAGACAGTTTTGAGGGTAAGAAATCTCAACGGGCACGAATGAAGGGGATCAAAAGGATTACCAATTAGAAATTTGAATACAAAATGTAGGTCCCACAGGGGATATTGAAAAGTATTTAGGGAGGGGAGTATAGGGGGGGGGGTAAACATTGGTCAACCCCTTCAAAAATGTAATTACCAAGGGCATTTTAAAGTATGAGGGTTCCTCAGCTGTGCGCTTGAAGATGGACATTGCTGCTAGGTAACCCTTAATTGTGTCGACCTGGAGCACTAGATTTGCTAAGCGTAAAAGGAAAGATAACACCATTGGTGTATTATATGAAAAAGGGTTAACTTTCTTGTCCCTACACCAACTGCAGAACTTGTTCCAACGGCAGCGGTATAAGGATTTGGTTGCTGGCCTTCTGGCCGAAAGCAACACCTCCATTACGTTGTCCGGGAGGTCCCAATCTTTGTACCTCAGCCTTTCAGAAACCATGCGTGAAGGCCGAGTCCGGATATCTGGATGGAGAACCTGACCCTCCTCTTGCGAGAGTAGATCCTCTCTTTGTGGAAGACGATTCAGAGGACAGATGAACATGTCTAGAAGGTCCGGGTACCATGCTCTCCTGGCCCAATCCGGGGCAATTAGGATCATGGTTTTCCTGAACCTCTTCATTACATGAGGAATGACAGGGACTGGAGGAAACGTGTAGGAGTAGAAATTCGGAGTCCACCACAAACGCGTCCCCTAGAGCTCCTCTTGGGGGAAATTCCCTGGAGCACTACAGCTCGCACTTCCTGTTGGCATTTGTTGCGAACAGATCCACTTGAGGGGTTCCCCAAAGGGCAAAGATCTCTTGAAGGGCTTCCTGAGCTAATTCCCACTCGTGGGGGACTGCACTCTGCCTGCTCAGAGCGTCCGAAGTCGTGTTCTTCTCTCCGGCTAGTTGCACTGCCGCTAGAGAAACTCCTTGTATTGCCCAAAACCAGAGCTGCACAGTGGTAGTGACCCTACACCTCTCTTGTTGAGGTAGTACATGGCCACCATGTTGTCCGTCATTATCAGGACATTCTTTCCCTGTACAGACGGCAGGAAAGCATTCAGCGCTAGTCTGATTGCTCTCAGCTCTAAAAGGTTGATATGTAGTTTGGACTCCGATGGAGACCAACAACCGCTAATGGTCAAATCGCTGGTATGAGCTCCCCAACCCCATGAGTGAGGCATATGTCACTACTGTTATCTCCGGCCATGGTTGCCAAAAAAGTTCTCCTTTCAAGATGTTTTCCCGACAGGCCCACCACTGAAGGTCCAGTGAGAACCTGTTCAGAATTTGAAGGAGCTCTGACATCTTTCCTGAGAACTGTGACCACTGGTTCTTGAGAACCCACTGGAGAGAGCTCATTCTCAGACGGGCCTGAGGCACCAAAAAGATGCAGGATGCCATCAGGCTGAGCAACCTCAGAAAATCGAAGGCGGGAAGATATTGGGCATTTTGGAATTTCGTCAACATCTGAAGAATGTTTTGAGCCCTCTCCTCTGGTGGCGAGGCTTTTCCCAGGGATGTGTCCAGGACTGCTCCAATAAACTGGAGTATTGTGTGATGGTATCATGTGGGACTTCTTGAAGTTGAGGTAGAAGCCCAGCTTGTGGAGGGAGTGGCAAACAGTTTAGATGATCCAGAGCTTGTTCCGGGGAACCTGCCCTGATCAACCAATTGTCTAGGTAGGGGTAGACGTGAATCCCCCCCCCTCTCCTGAGACTCGCTGCCACAACCGCCATTAGCTTGGGGAAAACCTTTGGGGCGGAGGTTAGCCCAAATGGCAGAACCCGAAACGGATAGTGTGAGTTGCCAATGGCGAACCTCAGGTACTTTCTGTGCTTGAGATGTATTGGCACATGAAGTTGGAGGGCCTGAAGGATCTGAGAAAGTGTAACCATCTTGAACTTGAAAGGAGTCCTGCAGGTCTTTCAATCTGGCCTCTTCTAAAACCAATTCTTCTAGTATGGGATGCCTCCCACACTCCAGACCAAAGGGTCTTTCTGCATCAGAATCCTCTCCCTTCTCATAAATTGAGGATAAAGTTTTAAAATAATCTGAATGGTACAGAGGACTGTAGCTTTTTTCCAATGAAGAAGGGGCAATAGCAGTCACTACAGGTGGAAAAATACTTGTAATCGTCGACATGGACGCCATTGGCCTCGATGGATTCGTGATTGGCTTCGAGGTAGTCTATCAAATCGAATTTGAAGTCTTCGATGAAGTCATTGAGGGTATTGAAGCGATTGGCGTCGAGGGGGTCAACGTTCCATCGATGGTCTCTCCTTCGACAGAGTCACAGAGGGTGAGGCTGACGCAGCCTTCAGCTTCGACATCTGAGTCGATCGTGATGACGTTTTGTACGTCACAGAGGCCTTTTCTCGACTCAAGGGTTTTTCACGCTCGAGGAATTTGTTTTGCCGAGGTCGACAACTCACAGCTCTTATGTCTACCAGGTTTCTCTTTTGGGGTATCGCCTCTAGGTGTCTCTCGGGGGGGCAAGGCCACATTCTCAAACACCTTTAGCATCTTTTTACGGAATTCCTCCCACTGAGCTGTTCTTGGGGGGACATGTAACTCTCTCCGGTGAACTGGAGGATGAGTTGGAAGGCGATCTTTGACGTGGATGAATGGTGCAATCCGCTCTGAGATTTTGAACGGGAGTGTTTTTTACGTCGAGGTGACGATGGTCTCGACTCATCTGAGGTGCGTCTGGTAGGGTTAATGGATTTTTGGGTCTTATCTCTCTCCAACTTCCCTCTGCACTCTCAAGGCTTTCACATCATCGACAAACACTCTTCACATTCTGAACATGGATGCTCTTCCCCAAGGCACCACAGACAGACCCTCTATGGGTCTGTCAAGGACATCTTTGCCCCACAATCTCGGCATTTTTTGAAGCCAGACGAGGGCGTAGATTTAGCCAATGAAGAGGCCATCTCGATCGAAGGATTTTTCACGAAATAACTCGAAGTCCTTTGATTTCTTCACAGAACCGAGCGTTACGTTCCCGAAGATCATTAAGCATGGAAAAACGGAACTAAGCAACAGATGCTGCGCGCGACTACTTATATACCCGTGATGACATCATTGAGACTGAGGCCTCCGAGGGACATCGACTCGACAGACATCGACGCGCAGCGCCCTCTACTGGAAAAAATTTCAGAAGCAGCATGCTGGATTTGGGAATATCAAAGTTAAGGAATACGTGGGAGGACACAATCCATTCGAAATTGAATTTAAGTGGCCGTACTGGGTCCAGGCGCTGTAATCGTTCCCACTGCCTTGGAAGGGGGAGTTGGAGGATAAAACACAGGAAAGATGATCTTCGGAGAGAGAAGGAAATCAGAGACCACCTTCGGCAGAAAGGAGGGTCTCATCACTCTCAATGTCACCTGCTCTATGGAAAATAATATCAGGAGGTAAAAGAAATTAAAAAAAACAACAACTGGAGCTCACACACCTGTCTCGCAGAAGTGATGGCCACAAGGAATATCACCTTAAGGGTGAGTAACCTAATAGACTAGGAATGGAGGGGTTCAAACGGAGCACCCATAAGAAATGTTAAAACTGACCTCAAATCCCAAGCCGGAACCACAAACTGGAGGGGAGGAAACCAATAACACATACATCGCATAAAAGTGTGGACTGTGAGAATCTAGCCCTGTTCCATAGACCTCAAACACAGAAATATCAGCGTGGTAAGGTATAAATTGATTACTTAGGAGGCCTCCGATCTGAAAGGCGCACATTGAGGACATCTGACAAGTCCCTCTCCTTGTACCGCAGCCTCTCAGTAGCAAAGTATAAGGTTTAGGTTTCGGATGGAGAACCGGCTCTCCTCGAAAGGTGCAAGGGAGGGCAGATGGACATGTCCAGCAACTCCGGATACCACATTCTCCATGCCAGTCCATCAAGATCATTGTGGTTCTGAACAGGCGCAACCTCCTGAGAACCAGCAGAATGACAGGGATCAGCGGGAATGCAGAAAAGGAGGTTGAAAGTCCACGCAACAGTCAGTACATCCCCCAAAGCTCCCAGATGAGGAAATTCCCAAGGAACACAACCATTCACACTTCCTGTTGAGACTGGAACCAAAGGGGTCCACTTGAGAAGTTCTCAAAAAGGAGATTATCTCCTACCGAACTTCCTGACAGAGCTCTGACTCGTGCAAGGCTGAAGTCTGTCTGTTCGATGCAGCTGCTGTGACATACTCTCGCTCGGCCAGATGGGCCGCCGCCAGAGAGACACTGTTCTCCAGAACCCAGAACCACCATCACATTGCTTCTCGACATAGAGACAAAGACACCACACCACCTAGTTGGTTGATGTAATGCATGGTCACGTGTTGTCAGTCAGGATCAACAGTCTTGCGTTTCACACAGGGGAGGAACTTGACAAGGTCCAGCCTGATAGCCCTCAGCTGCAGCAAGTTGATATGCTCCAAAGACTCCGCAGGAGACCACAGTCTGCTCATCGTTTGGTTGGGCCACTCAACTGTCAGGCATGCGTCCATGACCACCTGGGGACAAGGCTGGCAAAAACACACCTCTCAGCAAGTTGCCTCGCACAGCCCACCACGTGAGGTCCTGAGCCACCAGATTCGAAATCTGTAAAAGGTCTGACATGTAGCCCTGAAACTGACTATTGGCAACCAACAAGCCACTGAAGCGATCTCAACCACAGCATTGCCTCTGATACCACTAGGATGCAGGGAACCATGAGGCCCAGAAGGAACAGGAAAGCCTAGGCAAGGAATGATTCTTGGGATGGAGGATATTGACCATCCGAAAGATGTTCACTGAATGTTTGGGCAGGAAACCCCCTACCCAAGCCAAGTGTCCAAGACTGCCCAGAGGAACTGGAGAGACTGAGGTGGCGAAACCTGAGACTTTTTGATGTTCAAGGAAAAGCCCAGGCTGTGCAATAGAGCACGTGTAAGGAATAGAAGCTCTGACACTAAATCTGGGGAGCGAGCAAAGACGAGTCAGTTGTCTAGGTAGGTAAAGACATGAAGACCCTCTCTCCTGAGGCGTGCAGTTACCACTGCCAGCAGCATGGTAAAAACCCAGGGGGCCGAAGAAAGACTGAATGGCAGGACTTTGAACTGATAATGGTGTTGACTGACCACGAACCTTGGGTACATCCTGTGCTTTTGATGAATCAAAACATGGAAGTTGGCATCCTGAATGTACAGAGAAACCAACCAGTCCTCCAGATTGAGGGCTTGCAGAATGTGGGCTAGAGTAACCATCTTGAACTTGTCTTTTTGTAGGAAAAAGTTAGCAGCCGCAGATGCAGAATGAGGCGCAAGCCTCCATCCTTCTTTGGCATCAGAGAATAGGTGGATTACCACCCCTTGCATCGTACTGGAACGCGGAACTAGCTTTATTGAGCTTTCTGACAGAAGCCAACAGACCAGATGGGGTCAGTCCAGAGACAAAGAGGTGATCAGAGGGCCATGGTCCGGGAGGAGTGGGGGACCGGGTGCCGAAGGAATCTGAGGCAATATCGCTGTCAGATGACCTGTAAGGCACAAGCGTTGGATGTGCTCATCGACCATTCCAGGCTGAACAAGGAAAGCCCCTAGGCCCACCCCACCAGTGACCACGGGCAAAGCTAGACACTGGGATGTGGTGCCTTGGGGTGCGGAAGGGACGCTGCTGCTGCAACGCACCCCCTTCCCCCCCTGGACACCCCTCGCTGGGAACCCCTTCCTCCACCTCTCAGGAAGCGCTGGCCTTGTCCTGTTTACGGGGCACTGACCATGGTCCCTCTGGCCAAAGGCGGGAAAGAAAAACCCTGATCCAAGACGATGGCTGTGCGGAAGGCAGCTGTACCGCTAACCCCGGTTACGCTCACCTGGTAGCCACGGGGACGCCACCCAGCCCTGGTTGGATGATTTGCACTCTCAAACCCTCTCCCTTAGTAAGGCCTCTGGTTAAAGGTGGGTCTGCAATATAGGAGAGATGGATTCAATACCAAATTGTGTTTGTTTTCCCACCTACCTTGGCCTTAACTCCTTCCTCCCCACTTGGGCCCTCTCCTCACCGTAATATTGTAAAAGGTGGATTCTCCGTCCTGCTCCTCGTGGTAGGGGCGCGTAGATGTGGGGGGCGAGCAGCGACCAAGTTACATCACTGGTGCAAGCCCCCCTGTGGGAATCCAGGCCTGCTGTGACTTCGTAGGTTTGCTGCTTTACAGTCTTTATATGCAGTTCTTATGTTCCTCTTAGTTCGAATAATAATGGCTTGCTTCTTTCCTTTTAGGTATGGAAAGGTATTTTGGTGTTGTCATGCAGTTTGAAGATGAGCATGGGCCGGTAGGCGGTGTGTGCTATGCTGTCCGGTGAGTAATGCGCGATGCGCTGCGCTGTTTCGCCTTTTATATTGCTAACCTGTGTCTTTTCTCTCCTTGTAGGTTGCGATGTTCCTCACCGAGCGCCGTAATGTTCCAGCAATGATACTGACCAGGAGATGACTACCCAGGCAAGAATTGTGTGGCTTTCTTCATTTGGGAGGAAACGTGAGTAAACGCTTACTAATGCTGTCTTTCTTTCTCCTCTTTCCAGGTTATGGTATTCCAGGATGCATGCGGTGCTGGATGATGGAGTTCGTACCTTCAGGTGAGTGGAACTGAAGTCAGCGATGGATTGAAGACAGGATGTTCCAGGTAAGTTTCGTAGTGTTCTCTCTCTCTCTCTCTGCAGGTCCTTGGTTTCAGGTAAGCTGGCATCAAAGAACAGGACACGGTGAGAGTTACGCTGCCCACAGCAGAATAACGCAAAGCATGTTCTGCTGTTTGGGTGCGGTTTAAATAGTCTCAGGTAAAGTAGTCCAGGTGAAGTAGTCCCAGGCCTGCCACACCCAAAAGACTAGACCGCATAGCTCAGTTCCTTGCAACTGATCTATGTGTGTGCCTCCATGTTGGCTGATCCCCCCCCCCCTCCCAAGTTAAATAGTCCCAAGTAAATAGTCCTATTCTAATGTTGGTCTTCATGATGGTTATGAGCCTGGCGCCAAAGGAAAAGCATGTTTAACAGCCTGGTCTGGATGTCGCCGCAAACCCGGACGTCTTCTGCCACAAGTGGTGCCTGACCACTTGCTAGTGGCAATGAACCTGCCAACACAATCGGCCATGTCCAGTCCTGACTAAAAGCATCTGGCGTGCCACCTCCTTGCCATCAAACACCAAGGCCATGAAACCGTCCCTCAGCCGCATTGGCCACTGCCATCCAAAGGCCGAAGGAGAACTTACCGATGGAGCAAGAGACATTCATGGCCTGCAGTGCAAGACTGCACAATGCAAACACTTTCTTGCCCCGTGTGTCAAATCTCATACTCTCCCTGTCCGGTGGAAGGGACAGCAAGTCAGAAGTCTTCAGGCTAGCCATCACAGCCGGAACCACCAAGGTTTCAGGCGAAACATGGAAGGAAAGAAACAATGGGTACAACTAAGCAGGACAGTGCTTCTTCGCCAGATTTTTGTCCACTGCTGGAACAGAGGCAGGTTTCTCCCACACCTCCTATACAGGGGCTTCCACTGTCGTATTGAAGGGCAGGAGCATCTCTTTTTGGGGGCATCGTCCAGAATATTGCAAAGTTTGTATTGTACCTTAGCTAGCCCCACAGAACTGGCCACCTTAGCAATCTAGCGCTGGAAGGCGGCTTGAGGATTTCCTGGGATGGTAGCTGGCAAAATGTCCATCTCTGGGGAGGTGTCAAGGTCATTGGCCTCCTGCAGGTCCTCTGCCAGGCCCAGCACGTCCCCACCTTCCCCGTAGAATTCTTCCTGGAAATCCCTCACCTCTCTAGAATCCATAGTTTCCAGCCCAAAGGGGACCTGGTTTCATTTGATGTATTTATAATGCGCACCAGGCAAAGTAAACTGCATTTAAATTGAATGTATACCGTTAGTGAGTTAATGGGTACATCCCTGGGGTAAAGTCATTGATGAAAATCGTCCGTCATCCATGAGACCACACGAGATTCTGGAACTAGAAGTAATTTCTCATCCTTGGATTGGAGAGATCTGGATGGATGGGTGTGAGAGATCGCATCTACTAGATAAGAGAATGCTAGTCCATGTATTCATTTAGAGACCAGGCATATACTCTTGAAGTATATGGTCCACTGCTAGCAATTGTAGGGTGCATCCGAGGTTAGATACAGGGGTATGTTTAGGTATTCCGAAACCCAGTCTAACTGCAGCAATGTGTGCAACTTGCAGTCACTGTAGCTGATACTTTGGGATACCCACAAGGATGGCATTGGCATAATAAAATTTTGAGTTTACCAATGATCCTACTACTACTACTATAATAATATCTGGTGGTGGCAGATTTGGAAGAACCGTTTGCAATAGTCTAAAAGTGTGATATATTGAACAAACTATAGTTTCAACTTGGTAGACACAACCTAAGTTGCACTGGCAGTAGCACCCTACATTTTTTGGGCAAAGCTGGTTGGTAAGCCAAACAAAGGAAGAGAATCGACAGTACCAGCAAGATGATTAGACAGTCGATTTGGACCCAATAATATAATTTGTTTTTTAAGGGTTAAGTAGTATTTTGTTTAGAGTCATCCATCTTGCAATCTCTTCCGTACTTTGAATAATATTTGGGGGATGGGGGGAGCAGGGCCATTAACCCTCAGATATAGCTGCATAAGAATGGTATTACAGACCAATTTTCGACAGGATGCTAATCAGGGCCTGCATGTAAATGTTAAACAAAATGCAAGATAAGGAGGAGCCCAGTGGGACTCCAAAGTGTACTGGGGCATCCTTCAACACTTATCTGCCCAGTAAAACACATTGGCGATGCTCCGTCAGAAGGTTTGGGACCAGGCCAATGCTTGATCAGCTACACCCTCTACTGTAGAAATTCTGTACAACATAATGTCGAAGTCCACTGTATCAAAAGCTGCAGAATAGTTCAACATGATCAATAGAAACATTGCACTATCATCAGCATTTTTTAGGACATCATCCCATACTGCGACCAATGAAGTCTTAGTCCCATGTAAGGGACGCAAACCAGATTGGTGGGTATCCAGGATATATTTCTCTATGTGGTATTTAAGTTGTAACGTTACTACCTTCTCCAATACCTTGGCTGGCCATGACAGTCCTGCCACTGGCCGATAATTCTGGAGGATTTCTGGGTCTAGTGTAGATTTCTTAGACAGTGTGGTAGTTTTTAGAGAGGGTGGAATATGTCCCCTATCCAATGAGAAATTGATGAAGGCCATCATAAAATCTATCAGATGTATCACATTGTTCCTGGCAACAAACGCAGGGACTACACCAAATTATTGCACAATAGGTTTAAGTATCATGAGTAGCTCATATATGGGAGGGCACCTTGGTCAATTCAGAGATCTACCACAGAACTATTCTCTATAGGCGTTGGGGTGAGTGAAAGCGCTTTTTGATTGACCTCTAGTTGAATGGTTTCTATCTTTAGTAGAAAGAAATTATTAAAATTGTTAACCATTATCTTAGCTGCGACAGGACTCACTATAGACTTAAAGGGTTAGGAAATGTCTTCACTGTTGAAAACAGTTTTCTCTGTTTAGCGAAAGGTCAATCTGTTTTTGAACAAACAAGGATTTAGTAGAGAAAATTGCCTTTTTATACTTTTTTAGGGCGTCTTTGGCTGCTATTTTATCTACAGGATCTCTGCGATTCCTGCATGTTTTTTCCTTTTACTGTATAGACTTTTTGTAGATCCCCAAGTTCAGGGCTGTACCAGATAGTATTATTTTTCTTCGGTTTTAGTGGGGCAATTTCATTACACAGATCCTCCAGTATATCAAATCCATTTGCGAAGGACTGCTGGGTCAATAGATCACCAAGTACCATGGCAAGGGCTAGGGAGATTCTCACCTTACCTGGTAGCCCTCCTCGTAATAGATGTCGTAAATCTTTGAGATGAAGGCATCCGTATGAAGTGGGGCGTGTACCTGCTGAGCCATGGTGTCCACAATGCCGCTTGTGAAGGCGGGGCTCGTCAGTGCCGAGAGTCCTCTGTCTGGTCTAGGCCCGTGCCCTTAGGCATGTGGGAGTGGTCCCCAAAGGGTACCCTGCGGGTTGAAACACACAGTGGGACCCTGCATTGCCGAGCTGATGGAGCGGTCGCCTGTGCTGCAGGCGCTGAGGCTGGAGCTGCCAGCGCCTTGGCGAACATGTCCAACCTATTAATGCGCAAGTTCGCCCATTCCTCCAGCTTGGAGGATTGGGTTGGAAAAGGAACCTGTGCTGGATCAAAATTAAAACTGGATAAGAGCTAAAAGCAGTTCCTGGGTATTCAGCATTAACCAGTCACCAGGAGCTATCACAGGGGAACAAGGAGCTATTACATAGCATTCAGCAAATCTAACTTCCACATAAGATGCAAACTTATAATTTTGTCCATTATTTTTTTTTATTTTATAATTCTTTTTTTTTATTTATAAAGCACCCAACAGCCCTTAGGTATTGCGGTGCTGTTACAGACAGTTTGTTTGGTTACAGAGGAGTACAATAGCATGACAGAAGAAAGTGGTATGGAAGAACGGAAAAAGTTAGGCAAACAGCCACATTTTTATGGCTTTGCGTAAGGGAAAGTAGCCCCATATGCTTTATATGGCGAATAGATGCGTCTGAATCTTTATTTATAGATTGTCCCAAATACACAAAGTTAAATTCACATAGGTATATTTGTTCAACATCAGTTGGCCTTGGGAACCAAAAGCAGTTCCTAGTAGCTGCTGGCATGAAGCTAACCAGCCCCTTCTAAACCAAAAGGCGGCAGCTAATAGCTCCCTTCAATTTCGAACCCTGCGGTCAGGGGACTCCCTGGAGCAGTGGCTCCTCTTCGGGAAGGAAGACAAATGTCAGTGTGAGGACTAACCCGAAGACCGGGACCTTGTCCGTTGCTGCTCCTTTTCCTTGTGCTGAGCCATCTGTTCCTCAGGGCGCCGTTCCGTGTTGTGCAACCTCAACCGAGACCACCAAGCATTACCCTTCGCAAATGTGTAGATCTTTTGCACTGGCATGACCCACAATCTTGGGTATCATGGTCTTCTGGAATGGCTCAAACTGCAATCTTGGGTGTCATGGCCCACGCCCATGCAGTATAGACCGATCTGATGCAGATCTGAAATCGATATGTGCCAGCTGCAAGCCGCACATGGCTTGAAGACCAATGCCTTTGGAGTGGGCATGGTGCAGTTTTAGTAGAAGAAAAAAAGCACAACGAGAGTTCCCAAGAAGCTAAAAGAGTGCACGGAAAAAGAATTGAGGTCATGGGGTATGGCACCACTATATATACGGACCCCAATGTCATGTCCTCTGCGGGGCGCGTAGAGGCACCGAGCAGACACTACACAGTACGGCCTGCACCGACTAGCAGTGGAAAATAAAATTTCCAGAGAACATCTGCACTGGGATAGGGATATCATTGATGAAGAATCCGTGGGAAGAAAGAAACCATTAGAAATAGCTGTAAGGAAGGCATGGTATCTAACAGTAAGGGGGTTGTGGCCAGGGTGCATGGAGTGAGGACATGAATCCACGCGGCTCCCGTCTGAGATCCTACAAACGATCCTGCACCGGCGGATAAAGATTTATCCGGCATCAACTGAACACAAATAAAGCTAGAGGAACCATTTTCCTACCTTCCGGCACCCTTCCGATAAAAAAACGGACCAGAAAAACCACAGCGGCAGCTGATTTGCGAGGCCCCCCTGCGCCCTTCAAAATGGCACTGTCGGCTCCCTGAGGTGCGCAAATCCGGGTCGGTTGTTACCCTCGCCCCTGGCACTGGGGGGACCAACTGTGAGACAGACACGAACGAAGCAGCAAGGGGCAAGCTCCGCAACCTCTGGGCTCGAGCACAGCTTCACTGCTGCTCCCCACGGGCACCGAAGACTCATCGGCGGACGGGCCTGGGGCTGGCTCGTGAGGAAGCAGTGGCCGACTAACGCACCGAGGAAACAGCAGGAGATGGAGCCCCCGCGCCCAGAGACAGCGAGCGGGTCCACCCGAGCCGGTGGATCAGAGAGGCCCCATAGCAGAGGACACACCTCCGAGGCACAGTGCTCCAAGCAAGCAGACCACAAGCTCGGCGGAAGGGGACGGAGCGCCGGACTGCGGCAACTACGTCCGGACCGCAGGTACTCAAGGAGCCGAATCGCTCATTATGACTTGCCTCAGATTTCTGTCCCTTACCCCCGACGAAGCCACACACTCCCGCATGAGGGCGGACACAAAGGACCCCTGGGAGGGAACTAGGCAGCACCATTACACGCATGAGAGCATTTCCTTCTAAGCCAGCGCTCCGAACCCCAGCATACGTCTGATAATCCTGGTCGACCCATCTCATGGCTGCGACGGCGGCGGAGTGGCAGTGATCGCACCGCGTTACTGTTCGTCCTCTGTGGAAGAGAAACAGATTCTGTTCCCACAACCTCCATCTCAATTAGTGCTCCGACATCAGGCACAATCAGGGCTACCTCACCCACCAACCTATCTGCCACGGCTTGTTGAAACCCTGTGGGGGCCCTCACCCCTCATGGAAGCTGGTTTCTGAAAACAATAATAAGCAGCTTCGGGCAGAAGCGTCACAGGCTGGCACAACTAAACGCGAGCAACCGAAAGTCTCCCCGCGTGGTGCACACGCACCCACTCTCCTACGTCAAGAGACCCAGGACCCTCCTCTTCGGCCGCTCACTTGCACCAACTGCCCCCTGAGACGCCTACTACCGCATTAATAGTCTTGTGCACCCTACACCTGGACTGTCGGGGGCTCACCTGCTCCTGAGACACATCCACTGGAGGAATAAGTGACCACACTCCCCACAGAAGGAACGACAAGACTTGCATTCCGGCTAGCACGGCAGCACAATAACGTTTAATCAAGTGGCACCTACTGGAGAGCTCCAAGCCAGTTACTGCAAGATGCCCACAAGGACTAAACCCAAAGCGATGACAATAATGTACTCCTCCACAGTAGCAAGGCCCAAGCAACAACCCCACTGTGAGATAGATACACAGACTGAGCCATCCCAATCTGGAGATGATCCCAAGGACACACAGGTCCTGCAAGCTATTGGAGCACTCAGAACATTTATCGATACCAGAATAGACGAATTCAAAGCTGACATGCAACTCATGCACCAGGACGCCCGCAACCTCACCGAAAGAGTGACCAAAGTGGAAGCAAACCTAAAGGATACCACCGAAACTACCTCAGATTTGAAGACCAATGTACATGAACTTGAAAGGCAGGTGTCTAGATTGGAAGCAAGATCGGAGGAAGCGGAGGGGAGGGCCCAACGTAATATATGCATACTAGGAGTTCCGGAGGACATGGAAGGAACCAACCCGACTGAATACGTGGAATCCTTGATTCTGCAGGAAATCGAGCCCGCCAAACTCTCTCAGGGATTCACTGTTGAGAGCCCATAGATCCCTCCAAAAAGGGCCCCCACCAGGATCACACCCACGCCCAATGATTGCGAAGATATTGAACTTGACATGACAGAGAGATAATACTCAAGTTCTCAAGAGAGGGTGGAGAGATTAAACGGAATGACTCTAAGATCGTCATGTATCCTGATTATACCCCCAATGTGGAACTCGCTAGAAATTCATTCATACCAATCAAAGCTAGACTCCGTAAACTCAACTTGAAATACATGCTACTATACCCCTCACACCTCAAGATACTTTATAAAGGGAAAGCAATATTCCTGGAAACCCCAGCCGCAGCTATGTGGCTGGAGCATACCAATCTTGCCGAAGGAGATGACCACACCCCCGAGACTGATTAACAGAACATGGAACACTGATTCTGCAAATCAACGAACCCCAAGGCCCGATAACATGGCATTGAACTTAAATGGTGACCCTCCGCCATTACGACAGATTGCGCGACTACAGGCGGGAGCTCATGCGACCACACATGAGCGCGGCTACAACCCACCCCATCGAAACCAGTGCCAGCCTGTTTCCAACGGCACTGCATCCGCATCAGACGACCTGGATAGGCCCACATGATGCGGAAGCCCCAGAGCGTTGCCCCCCCAATGCAACTGCTGGAGGAAGTTCACGGTTGTTTTGTTTGGTTAAACCACTTATCGAAGTGGAAGTTAAAACAGGTTATGTCTCCGAGATCTGAAACAATAACACTGGCGAGGGCACGAGGAAGGGGAGAAGATGGAACACCACCAGGCGACCCGGAGGGGAGGGGCCCGTGCTTCCCAACCCCCATGCAGGAAAAAAGGGGCCACAAGAAACAAACGTTTACATTCTTCCCCAAACTAACATGGCCACACGCATCAAAGTCTTAACCTGGAATGTGAGGGGATTGGGCACCTACCTTCGCCGAAATAGAATCAAATCCTACCTGCATAGGAAGAAGATCGGAACTAGCCCTATTGCAGGAAACCCACCTAACGAAAGAATCCGCCACGACGCTACAAACGCTCTGGGGCGGGCAGGGATTCGGTGCCACATACTCCAAATACGCCAGAGGGGTCTTCACGTGGATCACCCCCCAAACCCCGTTCCAGCTCAACAGGGCTGAATCAGATCCAGAAGGAAGGTTTGTGATATTGTGGGGCCATATTGAGCAAACTGAAATATGCATTGTGAACTCCTACCTCCCCAACAACAACATACCAGCGCATTTAGATCCGATGTATGCCAAGGTCACACAATATACGAATGGATTCTTTATCTGGGGGGGAGATTTCAACAGTGTCAGCAAACCGGAACTTGACAGGTCCACCCCTCTCCACGGAGGTCCGTCAGCATCCACCATGGCGCTAAATACCATGCTGAAACGCCTAGACTTCGTGGACATCTGGCGGGAGCTACACCCAAGTGGCCAGGGCTACTCCTATTTATCTCCACATAACCTGCACACCAGGGTCGACTATATTTTCACTGGTAGAAAAAACCTCCCCCAGATCGACACGGCACCGTACTTGGGCCGAACCATCTCTGATCACTCACCCTTAATAGAATGGAGCCCCGCAGGACCCAGATCTCCAATACCCACATGGAAAATGCCTACGGAAGCACTAATAGACCCAGCATTCAGAGACGACCTTAGGGAGTCCCTGGAAAACTATACAACTGAAAACACGAATTGCGTAGACCACCTGAGGACATTATGGGATGGCCTGAAGGTAGTTATACGAGGAGAAATCATAGCTAAGGCAGGAGGAATTAGGAAGCACCTAAGAACTGAACTAGAGCAATGGGAAAATGAAATAGAACAGCTGGAATCCGGCACCCGATATTCCCAGCAAGACGACGACAAGCTCAAGCAAATCAGAACTGAATGCAAAAAGGCTTGGGATAGGCTAGCCAAGTTTGACTATACCACCAGGACCAACAGGGCACACACCCAGGCCGACAAACCCAGTAGACTACTAGTCTGGCTGTGCAGAAAAGAACATCCCAGAAACCCAACAACAGCCTTGAAAGGCGCAGATGGCACGCTATACCAGACCCAACAGGGTATCAATGACACCTTTAAACAATTCTACACCCAGCTGTACTCCGACTCCCAGGAGCCCCAGGAGAGATTTCAGACACCCTGGACGAAATAGGACTGCCTAAACTATCGCCCACACAAAGAGAAGCCCTAGATGCAGACATCACCAAGGACGATATAACTGAAGCGATCAAGTCCCTGGTCACGTGCAAAGCCCCGGGTAGCGATGGGCTACCCACCGAATTTTACAAGACTTATGAACCAGAGTTAACCCCGCTGCTGCATGAGGTTTTTCAGGAGGCTTACGAACTGGGGATTCTAACCGAGAGTATGCGTGGAAACGCTGGTGATCCCAATGCTCAAACCCAACAAACCTGCTGGAGATTGTGACTCCTACCGCCCACTCGCAATGCTCAATTACGTCAAAATACTGACAACGATCCTAGCCAAGCGGCTTTCCAGGGTAATAGGAGGAGTAGTGCACCCAGACCAAAATGGCTTTGTGCCAAGCATAACACCACTGCCAATCTCCGCAGGCTCCAACATGTCATGTCCCAGGCCAACCTAGACAGAGGATCCTACGCCCTGCTTTCCCTGGATGCCATCAAGGCGTTTCATTCCATCTTCTGGGAGTGGCTGCTGGCGGTACTCTGGGAATTTGGCTTTGGAGAGAAATTCATTAGATGGGTCAAAGTCCTCTATACCAAACCAAAGGCACGAGTAAAATCCGGACGGCTTATCTCTGCAGCGTGGGACATACAAAGGCGCACAAGGCAAGGTTGCCCTCTCTCTACATACTTGGGCTTGAACCTATTGCCATCTATTTCAGAAAACAATTTTTGGATGCTGGTATACGACTGGACGGGATAGATCACATAATATCCCTGCAAGCGGATGATGTCCTCCTCTATGTAAGAGACCTGCACCTGAACGTCCCGACCATGCTGGAAGTCCTCTGCAACTTTGCCAAAGTATCGGGTATACAATTCAGCAGGAGTAAATCCTGCCTCTTTCCACTGGGAAGCCTCAAAAACAAACATGACCTACCTTTCGATGACCTACCTTCATTGGAGGTGCGATGGCACCTCACCACATTCCGCTACCTTGGAGTCAACATATACCACACACCTGAACTCATGCATTATAACACAGCGGCAGCGTTGCCCCCTTTACGCAAATCGATAGGGTTCTGGTCCCGACTTCCCCGGTCCATGATGGGAAGGGCGTCCATCAAAATGATTATTCTCCCCAGATTCCTCTACGGATTCCAAAATGTGTTCCATTATATCAAAGCTCCTTTTTCCGCCTACTAGAGACGATACTTAAGGACTTCTTATGGGAAAAGGCAGACACAAGATGGCACTATCCACATTTACCCTTCCGCACAGACGAGGCGGCATTCAACTCCCTGATCTGGAGAAGTATTATCTGGCAGCCCAGCTCAGCTTCGTAGCCAAATGGTTGGCTGATGATGTCACCCCGGAAACGGCACTACTGCAGCACCCAATTGCTCCAATCCGGCTGAAGGAACTCATTTGGGCACCCCAACACCTCCCAAGTGAAACGCCCTTTTTAGCCACCCTGGGAAAGCGAATATGGCACAGAACAAAATCGATTCTCCACCTGAAGCATGCATATACTCCGGACATTCCGCTCCTTTCCGACCTGTGTCAGAACAGTGTCGACCTAGCAACCATCAGATACTGGGAAAGGAAGGGAGTGTACACATGGGAGGACTTATACAACGAGGGCTCCTTCCGAGACTTCTCCTTGCAATCCGAAGAGGACATACCCAGCGGCCAATTCCTCTGGTATCTAAAGTTACGGAAACTAGCGCGAACCAAGTGGGATACATGGTCCGAGGAGCCAGAGTCCAACCCCTCTGTAACACTACTGTACAGTTTGAGGGAGGGATGGAGACCAGTGTCTCAGATATACAGTCACTTAATAGACAGGCCTAATCCACGCAGCTCTGATCTAAAACCTTAATGGGACAGAGACCTGGGGCGGGAAATGACAGATGGAGAATGGGAGCGAGCACTGGTGTTCCCCAAGGAGGTTTCCAGGAACTCCAGACTCAGACTGATCCAACTCAATGTGCTGTACTGCTCGTACCCAACACCGCACAGAATAGCAAAGATCTACCAGCAACCCCAACATAACTGTCCATGGTGCAACAGAGGCAAAGCGGACCTAATGAACATGTTCTGGGAATGCGCCAAGTCCCGACCACTCTGGACCGAAGTGGAGAAAACCTGCAGGAGGGCTGGCATGACCAGGTATGAGTGGACCCCCGGAGAGTGCCTCCTGGGGACTTACCCCAGACTAGCCAAAATTAAGCACACCGTAAAGCTTCTCATTCATTTTGTCTCCTCATGTAGATAACCAGACTCTTGGCAGCCCAAACTCTTGGCACTGGGCCAGGCAAGCCTTCTTGAATCTTCCTTCAGCATCAGCTGTTTTATTCAACTGCGTCACACTTTCAGCCCTCCCTTTCACACAAGTTTGCTCAAATGCATTGTGGAACATCCAGATTCTATGTACATTCCAATATATACACATTTGCAACACCGCCTGCAGTCTATTCACTACGTAGCCAGCCTTACGATTACTTGATCTACTTGCGTTACTGCATCTGTACAATTATAAAACGACTTTGCATTTTCTTGAGTGCTTCTCCACACGTGCAATCTTCATTTGGCTCCCAAAATGTTACTCGATTCTCTACTTCGCCATCAGATTTTATAAGGTCTATGTAACCTTTTATTTGGCATCTCTGTGTGTGTCATTTCTGCCTCATATGACGTCCCTCGTCTTCTCTTCTATTCATCTTCACACTTCTTCCAGAACTTCCTTTATAAGACCGTCATTTCTTCGTGGGTAGATCATGTAGGGTTTTCTCAATGGATACCTGTTTTAAAGGATTCTACGCAGTTTAAGTACCATTACAGGCGTTGCACATGTCGCAATTTCCCACTGCCAACATTTAGGCAAAATGGGGGCGGGACTTTCGCTAGAGGCATTTGGCTCCTCTTCTACACGCCCCCTCTGGTTGATTCATCGACCACTCTACCATCACTCTTCACATGTAGACATCCTCGTCTGAAAAAGTGCTTCTTTGGAGTCCATATCTTCATTACTCCTTTCAGAGATCCTGCTGATTGCACATGCTCATCAACACTCCAGGTCATAAGACTACATTGTACATTTGGGCTGCAGTAGATCCATCTTCTCACATATTTCTTGTGGCTCTTTGGATACAGGCGCCACAAGAAGTGTTCCATCAGGCGTGTGAATACTGGCTTTTACATAGTCTATGATTTCTTCATTGGTTAGCTCTTTGGGTCCAACTCCTGACTCGACATGGATCATGATCTTCAATCCTGTTGCTTTCTTTGCTGTCTTCTTGCACTGTGTGATTATTATTCTGATCACACAGAACCCAAACATGATCATCACCAACAAGGCTCCAAGGAACTTGAAGATATGCGCCATCCATTGTGGTACCCATGAGAAGATCGACACAAACCAGCTCTCATCTGCAATATCTTCCACTTCATCTTCCGTCTTGATGTGCAAGTTGGTCAGCATCGTTATGGCCTTTGTCAAGGTGCCATTCTCTTCATCGAAAGAAGGTGTGAATGTGCAACATGATTCACCGATTTTGGCACAAACAACCCCATCAATAGATGTACAAGAGATATCTGTTCTGGAGAGTCATCAGTCATATGGCTTCTTTGATAGCACTGAATCCCTTTATGGTGGTGTTGATTGTCTGCAGGAGCTCCCATCTGGAAATCTGTAACAACTTAGCATTTGCCATCGTCTGGATTCCTGGCATGAAGATCGTTGCAAATACAGCTGAAGTCTGACTGAACAATATGCATTTATACGGAATAGAGTTAAAGGCTTCTATCGATTTAGCTGAGAAATAGTTCTCCTTTTGTTCGATTGAAGAATCCAACTGATCTTCTCTTCCTCAGGTGAGCATCTGTTTTTGGAAATTCTCCAATGTACAGGTCGCTCTTCGGCATCACCAATGCTGGACCATGGGCAAGCACTACAGAACACAGTCCTCCCCAGTCCTTGGGCAGCTTCATATATGCTCTGGATCCACATGCCCAGTAGTGGTCCATTATCACCACTGTTCCGCCAGAGGGGTTTACATCCCTTCTCCACACGATCTAGGACTGGCTGGTGATGTCCTTTTACTGCCACAGCTCTGCATATGACTATGCCTTCTTCCCAGCTTTCTAGAGAAAGTACTGTTCCCCCAGATTTGCATCTGGCCTCTCGCCTTGCATCTTTGTATTTCTTCAACAGTCTTTCCTTGGCAATTGAGCTTCATATTTATTTCCCATCTGATTCCTGCTCCCTTCATTCCAGGCCGTGCGTAGCTTATCACATGATCTCAGGTGTGTGGTCTCGATCTTGTCTTCAAATCTTGTACGTAATCATCATCATCTTCCTAAGCTGACCATTCGGTCACCCATACCAAGAATGATGTTCGACCCTGGAACTGACCTTTTGTATGGCAGAGCGCAAGGTGATTCAAGCAATGAGCTGTCTAAACTGCTATTTTAATAGCTATGACTATTTTGCACTTTGCGATAGCATAAGGTAGAAGAGCACAAACATAGAAACTCTCCTCAGAGGTTCGTTTCCCCACCTCTTTCATGTGCAGATGCCACATCTTATTCCCCAAATGTGCTGTGCTGTCTAGATCATTATTTAACTCATAATCATCTTCCCTTGTGCTCCTCCTAGGTTCCTTTCTTGAAAGGTGGGTGCATGCATAGTGCTCATGTGGTATATCAATAAGAGTCGTTCCTACAGGGGGAATCCTCGGAACACTTGTCAGAGAAATAGGGGATTGCACATGAGCCAGTGGCATAGAGATAATCACATATGGCATTGGCTCTTTGCAACAGATAATTCTGCATAAGCCACTGGAGTGGTAAGAATCAAAAGGGACCCCTACTCTTTTGAGACCAACAAAGTAAACAGTATGATCTAGCAAAATCAGAAAAACAATCAATGCTCAGCATGCATAAATTATGCACCAATACATGACCCCACCACTGACATTTCTTCACACGTCGTACAATTGGCTCACTTTCTAAAACAGCACTATTCTCAATAGGCCACATCGTGCCTGTATACTACTTTTAAGGAAGGAAAAAAACCTTTTTAATCAGGCAGCCTCGTAAATGCGCAGGTAGCTGCGGAATCTGCTCTATTATCTCCATAAGTAACCTAATTGCAGGGTGGTTCTTAGGATCTTACAGAAACACATGAATATTAGTATTACCCCAAACAAGAATAGGATGGGCTTGGAGTATATAAAGATAGCAATAAGTAGTGTGTGGGCGTCAACATTTATTAAACCATGAGGCTGAGCCAAAGAGCAACTCAGTGAGTTATGAATCGGGGAACTGCTTCCTTTTCTAGTCGTCAAACTCAAAGTCTACATCCGGCATATTTAGCACATCAACACTTTTCTAAAGTCCAATTCAAAGAATCCGGCGGCTCAAGAACATTTGTTTCGCACTCCTGCTAAAAGATCTATAAAGTGTGTGTGGAGTGAGCCACAGTCCAAATGCACACTTGCATTTATTCAATCAGCAACCTTAGCGTCTTGCCTCGTCATCGATCGAGTCTGCACGTGCTGAACTACTTCTTGTCTTGCTTCTGAATTAAAGCGTGGGGTGCATCGGGCTCACCAGCATATGGGTTCACGTCGCCCAGGTGTATCCATGCGCACCCATCTTGGACTTTTACTGTAGATGGAGTAACATTCTCCACTATGAAGGGACCACTAAAACGGGGCTCGTGCCACTTCCTTGTGAAGTTGCGCACTAAGATTGGGTCTCCGATAACAAATTTAGGTACAAATGGTTCTTTAGGTCAGGTTGCTGAATGGTCTTCATCCGCGTTCTGAGACCGGCATACCTTGCGCTTGAGTTGATCTGAAATGACAGATACTAGTGGCCATTCATGTCAAATACGCACGCAACTCATTTCCTAACAGTTCTGCAGTAGTCTGGGCATCACTTCTGCTCCTCGATGGAGGAGACAAGGGCGTTCTCATTTGCCTCCCTGTTATTAACCCGTGGGATGTGAGGTGGTGGTATGACCCAAGCTGATTTCGTAATGCATATAATGCAAGGGGCAGGCAATACAGCCGTCCCCTTCCTCCATGTCAATTTTAACTTGGCAATTCCCTCTTTGAGAAGACCGTTGAGTCTCTCACATATTCCGTTCGCTTGCAGGTGATATGCAGAAGAAAACTTGAGTTTTATACTAAGCAATAGGCTAATCTGTTCAAATACTTCATTAACAAAATGGAACCCATTGTCGGATCTCAGCACCTCACATTCTCCCCAACTGGGAAATACTTCCCGGACTAAACACTTCGCTGTGCAAGTGGCATTAGGGTGTGTACATTTTCCTGCTTCAATCCATCTCGAAAAGGGGCACACCATCACTATCATATACCTATATCCACTACATACTTGAAGCCTATCAACATAGTCATTATGAAAATGCTGAAAAGGGCCATTCGGTCGAGGAATCACTGCTCTGATTGTTCACAGTGTGTGCCCAGCGATAAACTTTTGACATACGATTCAATTTACTACATAAAAGGCAACGTGTACTAACAGGTTTGTTACGAACCAGTCCTCCGCAATAGCTGTTGCTAGGCTTTCCCTAGTTACATGTACAGGGTAGTGCAGCTGTTCAAGCGCTACCCTTGATAAGGCCACAGGCATCACCGGCTTTCCAGTGCTGTCCTGTCGCCACAATACTTCAGAGGGGGATAAAGAACACCCCCTGCGTGTCCACAACGCCTTCTCATCCTGTGGTGTATTGCCCTGAAGTTCCATCAATTGCTTTCTGCACAAATAATTAAACACTTTGTTTACAATCATAATCGTGACCACTTTTTCTTTAACACCTGGAGTATCAAAACTAGAAATATCTGATGAATATGCAACTCTTTTGGCCTCGTCTGCGGCTTCGTTCCCGCGTGAGATAAAGTCAGTTCTCTTAGTATGTGCTGCACATTTAACTATTGCGATGGGTACTGTGAGTTGTAGTGCCTTAATAAGCCTGTGAATCCATGAAAGATACCAATGCTGGAGAAATGGAGTTACAGGTAAGAAACTATTCCCTTCTACAGCATTGGATCTTTCATGGATCCACATGCTTAGAATAGAATGCACAGCAGTGATCCTAAAAAAGAGGTGTGAATGCAATCCGTCACCCTCCTAAGCATATGTATAGCGAACCAAGCTTACGTAGGATGCCAATGTAAAATACGCAACAGTACATGCGCAGATCAATACCTATATACATGATATATGATATGATAAGGCATTTGTAACGCGCCTATACACAAGTGTTTCAAGGCGAGAGATAGATATATATATACACACATCCTTATATACATCCATATATACATGTGTCAAAATAAGCACAGACCCTTCTTGAAAAGGGCTTACCTTATTGAAACAGATGGCGCAAGACTGCTCTTCCCATTTGTAACTCAATCGCATGCTGCCGTTCGAGGCAGTAATGGCGGGTAAATGTGTGAGGCACTGACCATGCCGCCGCCTGGCAAATGTCTGTCAGCGGAATAACTGCCCACAACGCCGTCGACGACGAAGTTGCCCTTGTGGAATGAGCACTCGGACGCCCTTGTAGCGGTTTTCCCGCTTTGGAATGACAGAAGGCAATCGTCGACGAGACCCAACGGGCCAGTCCCTGCTTTGAAATTGCTTTTCCTTTCGCCGAAGGACCATATGCAACGAAGAGTTGTTGCGTAGATCTAAGTTGCTGAGTCCGATGAAGGTAACATTTTAGAGCTCTCTTTACGTCCAAGGTATGTAGGACTTTTTCCGCAGCCGATGAGGGGGTTGCGAAAAAGGTGGGCAGGACAATGGATGAGTGCTTATGATAAGCCGTTTGAACTTTTGGAATGAAACGAGGATTCGTTGACAGAACCACTTTGTCCTTAAAAAAACCTTAGGTACAGAGAGTCTATGACCAACGCTTGCAACTCCGAGATCCGCCTAGCTGATGTTATAGCTATTAGAAAGGCCACTTTCCATGACAAGAACTTCATCGACGATGTGGCCATTGGTTCAAAGGATGGTTTCATTAACCCTGCTAGCACCACATTAAGGCTCCACGTTGGTGAAAAAAGTTTAACCGGAGGGAACATCCGGAACAAACTCCTCATGAAGTGTTTCACCAACTTGTCACTAAACAAGGGAGACTACTTCCTCCTCCTCGTGAATCTAGAGATGGCCGCCAGGTGTACCTTTATTGATGAAAAAGATAATCTGCTCTTCACTAGGTGTAGCAGATACGGCAGAAGCTGTTCCGGAGTGACCCTTAGAGGTTGCACTCCCGCCTGTCCTTGACACCACGTACAGAACCTTCTCCACTTACACTTGTACGACTTGTTGGTGGAAGGGGCTCGCGCTGCTTGCAGGATCCTCCGACAGTCCGATGAAATGCTCAAGGTACCAAATTCCGAAAAGTCAGGAGCCAAGCTGTGAGATTGAGACTGTCTGGATTGTGATGCCACACTGTTCCCTCGTCCAGGGACAGGAGATTGGGAACCTTCGGGAACGTTATTGGTTGATCCACTGACAGGTGAAGCAGGTCGGAAAACCACGGTTGCCTTGGCCAACAGTGCCACTAGGATGACCCGGCACCTGTACCTGTGTATCCACTGCAGAGTTCTCCGTATTAGAGGGTACGGAGGGAAGGCGTAGAGGAACGTGTCCGTCCACGGGAAGGAGAATGCTTCCCCCTAGAGCGCCTTCCTGTGGCCACCTGCTGGCATACATTTCGCACTTCTTGTTCCTCTTCGTAGCGAAAAGATCCAGCGGAGGCCGTCCCCATTTCTCGAAGACCTTCGACAACTGAACGCTGTCTATCTCCCATTCGTGAATTTGGTCCATATTTCTGCTGAGCGAGTCCGCTTGCTCGTTCCATACGCCCGGAAGATGAGCTACGATGGATATATCGTGTTTCAGAGCCCAATGCCACACCTTCTGAGCCTCGTTGGAAAGGGTTCTGGATCGCGTGCCCCCTTGCTTCCTCAAGAAAACATCACCGTCGTGTTGTCTGTCAATATTCTCACTGTGGACCCTCTGATGTGCGTCAGGAACGACTTCAGGGCCCAGCGCACTGCTCTCAGTTCCAGAACGTTGATGTGCAGGAGAGATTCCCTCCGAGACCAACAACCTTGCGTTTGTAGAGTGCCCATGTGTGCTCCCCAGCCTGTCAGGGACGCGTCCGTCACTATGGTTAGCCGAAACTCCGGCTCCTGTAGGGGTACCCCTCTGGATAGATTCTGGAAGCTCTGCCACCACTGAAGAGCCAGTAGGAGCTAGTCGTCATCGTCGACGGTCAGTTTGTCCGACCAGAGCCCTTGGGCCTGTGTCCACCGGTCCACCAGAAACTCTTGAACCGGCCACATGAACAGGTGGCAGTTGCCCACCAGAGGAATGCAGGACGCCATAGCGCCCAGAATTGACATTTTCTCACTGAGAGTCTGGTATTGATTTTCAGCTGACCTGCCAATCGATTGAGTTTGGTGATTCTGTCGAGGGATGGTTTCACTAACCCTGACTGGGTCTCGAACTGACGGCGTTAACGAGGATTTCTCGAAGTTTACCGCAAACCCCAGCCATTGTAAGAGGTGTATGGTGGCCTGCAAACTTGTGTGAGTCGACATAGGGGAGGACCCCCCTCACCAACCAGTCGTCGAGATACGGGTATACATGATGGCCTTGCCTTCTCAGCCAGGCCGCCACTGGGGCCAAACATTTCGTGAATGTTCTGGGAGAGGATTTCAGCCCAAAAGGAAGTACTGTAAACTGGTAGTGAGTCCGCCCTACCACAAACCTTAGGAACTTTTTGTGTCGCTGACACATCGGTATGTGGAAGTACGTGTCCTGCAGGTCCAGAGATGCCAGAAAGTCCCCTTCTTAAACTGACCGGATCACTTCTTGGAGCGTGAGCATCTTGAATTTTAGGCTTTTCAACATTTTGTTTAGATCGCGCAGGTCTAGAATGGGACGCCACTTTCCATTTGGTTTTTTCACCACAAAGTATTGGGAATAAACCCCTTGACCCCTCTGTGACGACGGAACCAATTCTATAGCACCTTTTTGTAGCATAAGTGCTACTTCCTGCTGCAACACGCTCAGATGGGGTTGAGCTACAAACGCCGGTGGAATGTGCGGAGGGTTGCTTTTGAATTGCAGGGAATGTCCGTATCTTACAGTGTCCAACACTCATTGATCCGTTATTTGCTCCCATTCGTTGATGTAGCACGATACCCTGCCTCCCAGAACGTTCCGATGCCCGTCATTGCTGGTCCATGGTCTGTTTATCCCTTGTCGACGAGTAACCTGTTCTCTTCTTGGGGGCCTGGTAGTCCCGGCGTTGTTTTGCCGCTTGAGAAGCCCGTCTGTATCCCAGGGAGGGGTATGCTGGCCTACTGAAGGATCTGTCTCTCGATGCCGAGAATCTGGAATTTCCTGATGCTCCCCTGAAGGGACGAAAAGACCGGAAACTTCGAGCACTTTGGAGGGCCCCCAAGGAACACGCCGTGTCCGAGTCCTCTTTCATGCCCTTCAGGGCCTCGTCCACCTTCTCACCGAACAGAAGGTCTCCCTCAAAAGGCATATCCAGCACCTTGTATTGCACCTATGGTCGGAAGTTGGTGCATTTCAGCCATGCTTGCCTTCGGAGAACTAAACCGTTATTCACCTGCTTAAACCCCGATTCCGCGAGGTCCACCGCAATGTTTATGGCATGATTGGAGGCCTCTTCACATTCCCTGACCAGTAACATCGCCGCCTTACGATGTTCTTCCGGAAGATGCTCCAGCATAGGAGCCAGTCGATGCCACATCTCCCTGTCGTATCTGGCTAATATGGCCAGAGAATTGGCCGCTTTCACTGTGGTAGCACCTACCGACAGGACTTTTTTGCCGAAAGCATCCTGTCTTCTGGCATCACTTTCCAGGGGGGTCGTGCACTTGTGCTGGGCCCTCGCATTTCTCGCTGCCGACACCACTGAGTCAGGAGTTGGTTGGGAGGAGAGACACTTGGGGGTAGCCTCTGGGGCCTTACATTTTTTCTCCAGACGACCTTTTATCGCCGGTTCCGAGAAAGGGTGGCGCATGGTCTGTAACCCCTCCTGCCACACATGATCCAGGATGGGTACTGAAAACACCGACCTTCTCTTTCCCATGTGGTCGAAAAGAAAACCGTCCTTTTTCTCATCTTCCTGGGCCAGCCCGAATTCTGTACAAGCCTTGGCCATCATGGTGTGAAATCACACAATGTCGTCCGGGGGAGACAGCTGAGCCGGGCTTTTCGGGGTTTCGAATTCCGCTTCAGACTCCCAGGCTGGATCTCTGGAGGGGGAAAGCGAGACCTCCGATAAGGCTCTACTGTCCGAGTCCGAATCTATCAGCTCTCCTTCCTCGTGGCGTGGAGCGGAGAGGTCTCCACCTGCAGGCACTGCCGTGGGGGTTGACGGAGGTGGCCGACGAGACGGGCCCAGGTCGTCGATAGCCGACCTAGCCGGAGTTGTTTGAGGTAGTCTCTCGTCCAGTGGATAAGACCTCCAGCGACAAGAGTGACTGCGGATTGAGAAGAGGGGTAGACCCTGGAATGCACCCGGAAAGAGGACTGGTAATCCCTCGTAACCCGAGGTCTGCAGGGCCAGCTATTCTCACATCCTCATCTCCCGAGGAAACCGACAAGGCCTTTTGCTGCAGTAGTGTCTCCGGCAAAACTGGGTCGTATACCTGAGGTCGCCAGGCCTCTTGCGGGATCTCCGTCGACGAAGCTAAAGCTGGCCCCGTCGTCGACGTCGTTACCGTCTGCGGTCCAAGAACGGTTGAGACCACTTGTGTCAGTGGCAGAGAAGTGGTCGATGACTGCCCTGCCGTCGACGACGGTGGTGGTGGTCGTGCAGGTCCTTGAGGCATTCCCGCCTTTTCCGAACTCTACCTACGCTTCTCAGCATCTCGACTCGAGGTCGATCTATGATGATCGCCCGAGGAGGGTTTTGATTTTTCTTTTCTGTCTTTCTTCGTCGAAGATGAGGATGACGAGGCTTTCTTCAACGAAGACTCCTTAGAATGGCTTCTCGATGATTCCTTCTCCGCCAGTCGTAATTTCTTCACCGGGGGTCCTGACGATGTCGAGCGGCGCAGGGCCCCTGAAGATTTTGACACTGAGGCCACGCTGCGCGTGGAGCCCACCTCCGAAGGTGGGTATGCCCCCGCTCCATCGTTTAACCATGCCACAAATCTTTGACTTCGATCTTTAAGAGTCTTCTGGGAGAAGCCCTTACATATGTCGCACTTGTCTGCCGAATGATGAAGGTGTAGACAATATATGCAATCCATATGTCCGTCCCCCTCGTACACCTTCAACCCGCACGTAGCGCACAGGCGGAACAGTGCTTTCCCTGACATCGGGAGAAAACTCCAACAGCACAACCTAGACAAAATAGTAGACTACACGAGGTGCTCCCACTACTTTGGAGACGGTTGAAATCTGAAGGGAGCCGCGGGGGCAGGGCATTTATACCGCTACGTCCTAGTGGGGCATGCGTGTGCGGCCCCAAAACGACGTAGATAGGACACAAAAGTGTCGGAGGTTTTCCTATGGGAAACGGCTTTATAAGCGTACCGAGGGTTCCCAGTCTGTCGACGGGGAATATTCTAAGCATGTGAATCCCTGAAAGATCCAATGCTGGAGAATTTCTCTTCTCTCTATTCTGATACAATATGTAATACTCATATCCTTCCCCAATGGCAATTACTGTTTTCCATGGCCTGCTCTTGCCATCAGTTCCTTCAAGCATGGCCATTTCCCCTTGCACTATTGGCTGCATTTAACTCTAGGGGAATAGTCTGTCCCACCTCTTCGTCCATAGTTATCGGTGGCCTGAACAACAAAAAAATAAATCAGGTATTCTCATCATTTTCCCCACTAGACCGGTTAGCCATGCCAACAAAATGCTTACCCCATAAAGAAAGACTTATGGCTCCAACGGCATTCTTTGCAGAGCCATTTTGCCCTGTAAACGTCATTATAAATTCGCCTACGTTTGAATAATGTATCCCTGGCTTGAAGCACACTATGCCTTCATCAGTGAAGGAAATAGTCAGTTCAGCTTCGTCATTAAATCTCGACCCAGAATATTAACCAGTGTCTGCATTGAATAAAATAATGGACCAGACATATCACACTCTCCTATAGAGACTGGTAATTCATTAGAAAAAGGAAATCTGCCTGTAGCTCCAGAGAAGCCTTGAACATTCATGGCGTTTCCCGATAATGGATATTTTCCCTCCCTATACATGAGCGAGTTGTCCCAGTATCTACTTAAAAAAGACAAAGATTTGCCTCCTATGGTAACATCAACCCTTGATTCCTCTTGAAGGGTTGGTGTCACCGATAGTACTGAACAAATCAAGTCACCCTGTGAGCTGCCATATTGTGGGTACATACTTATCCCGGTCCCGTAAAAGGGCTGCCTCCAACCACAGTGACACCCCCCCACTCTTGGTGTCAATAACGGCCACGTACTTGCATTCTGCTGTATTGGCATGGGTGCGTGCTGTAACTGCCCTTGCAGCGATTTAATGGTGCTTGCTGTGGTTGCAATGCCTGTTGTATTTGCAGTGCTTGTGCTTGATAAACTGCCTGATCTTGGGCAAACCCATCCCTATTTTGTGAGCTATATGCTGGAGGATAAGCTGTCCCCCTCTTGAGAATTGCCCATTTTGGCCATACCCTTGGCTTCCACCTGTTTGCGCGATGTGCCCCGTCATTCCACATATCCAACATATAGGAGGCGCTCTCTGACGAGCCCCCCGCCCGCCATGATTAAATGCTCCTTGCACATTTTGGTTATCATTTTGTCATGATCTCTGCTTCCAAAAGGTCAGGGTTTTCCCAACTCCCTTCGAAGCAGATCCATAACCCAGGTTCCGAGTGCCAACCAGTCCCAATTGGGACCTTTTAGACCCAGTCTTGGCGCCAGTGGCACCAGGCTCATGAATATGCCCAGTCCCAGCGCTGGAAGCGCCGGGCTCATAATGCTTGGGTGGACTTACCTGCAGCAGACCATGCTGCTTACTTGCCTGCCAGTTGAGCCTCTGATCCTCTTCTGTTTGGAACTACTTTTGGGTGGGGCAGGAGCCACTCCCTAGATTCAGAACACTGGAACTCTTCTGGAAAGCAGGAACTCTTTTCTTACCTAGGCGTGGCTGTGGAAGGAGACACCTAAGCACTACAGGAGGCTATTTAAACCACACCCGATGGATGAATCTTGCTTTGCGTTATTCTGCATCCTCTGCAGCAGAACGCTCATCGTGTCTTCTGCATCTGATCCTGGGCCTAAGGAAAAAGGCTTACCATCCTGAATCCAGTCTTCAGCAACACCTATAAAGACAAGAAAGAACAGGTTAGCATTACAGTCTTCAGTGACAGCTCTTCACTTACCTGGTCCATCGGCTGTCACCAACGCCTCGCGCTGCATTCCGGCATCTGAAAGACAAAAGCTTACCAACTCTTCGCACGCTCCGGAGGCCTTCGGCGCTGCATCCCGCATCTGAAAGACAAAACAAGGTGCGTTTAAAGACATTGGGGAACTTTAATACTCACGTGCCATTACTCCTTTCCACATCTAACCCAGTGGGTATTCCGGCACCCTGCAGCCGCTCCGAACTTGTACCTGCAAAATAAAAAGACAGTTAGAGCGCATCGTGAAGCAGGCAACAAGCGCTTACTTACGTGCTTCCAGGCGCTTCTATTCATCACACGGGCTCCATCTTCAACTCACTTCAGCCCGTCATCCGCCATCGCCGGAACCCTGCAAAACAAGAAACATCATTACTAAAGACTTTAAAGACATTAGAATTACTCGAAACTTACCGTTCGTGCAGTAAACGACGGACAGCAGTCCTCTGAAGTCAAGAGGCCTGCTCCCCTTATCCAGTGAAGAAACTGGTTACAGCACCCTGCCCCGAGGCAGATGGAGAGCATGGCGTTCACTTACCTAAGGTGAGAGCGTTAACCTTTGGGGTTCTACAGGAGAAGAGAAAGGGAAGAAGAGAGAGACATTCAATAACCCAGTTCCTTAATCCCATATTTTCTATCTGCAGACATCTTACCCTTCAAGTCAGACATACAGTGCACAGAGGTCCAGCCCAAAGAGCCAGCCGTGTGTTACACATCACCTTTGAAGATACGGTATACGCCCAGTCAAGACCGGCGCCTCTACGGGAATCAGGTGAGCGTTACACATTTAGCATATTCTAAAACCCACCTTGGTCATTCTGAAAACCACCCCTTCCTCTGTAGCCCATTCCTCTACTTCGCAGCGTGAACCCATTCCCTCCTTGGTCCATCTGACTATTATTCACTAGTGATGTACCTACTGCTTGCTGCATTCCCAGCCCCTCTCCGCTCGTGAGTACTGCCCCGTTACAATCGCGTACAATTTCTTCTGAACTAACTTGCCTTCCTCAAGTTTTCTAGCATCTTCCTTCTTATTTTTCTCTTGCAACAACCGGCAATGTTGTGCTACTGTCAACTGCATCTCTGGCCATGGTTTCGCTTCCATTCCCACTTGTTTCATGAGCTGTCTTTGTACCAGCTCAGGCAATCCCCGACACAGAATATGGTAAAATAACGGCACTGATTTCCCCCATGACTCCCTCATTTCCAAAGTCCAACGTTTCTGAATACTTTGAATGTAGGCAAGCGGATCTTTCATTTTCTGTGCCAAAATTGCACCCATATCTGATGTATCAGGATACTGTATTCTAAGTGCTCGCCAGACATCTGCTCTACAATAATTAAATGGCGCTCCGTCATGAGCTGTGTTCTGTGCCGTGACACTTGAATAACCTGCTCTCGTCCAGATGTCATCCACTCTTTTCCCCAAGAATGGCTGCTAGAAGACCCTTAATGTCCCCTATGGCTAGAGTATTTCCTCCCGTCATATTTTCTAGCTCATAGATCAATTTTCCCACACCCGCCGTTAAGCTGGGAAGTTTACATATAAAAGAATCTTTTTCCATTTGGGGTCAGGGGATATACTGCGGTCTAGCCCCTCCTTTCTCCAATAAAGGGAACTGCGTGAACCCAAATCCGCAATCAGCTCCCATCATCTGCCTATCCATAGTAGGGACAATGGTTCCTGATCGCCTTCTACCTGGCAATACCCTTAGCCTATTCACATATGGTGGCAAGTCTCCCTTCTAACTATGCCATCGTCCTTTAGGTCGCTCTGGGTACGCCATGGGAACTGGCGTCCTATCCTTGGGCTGTTCTAAGTCAGACCATCTCACTTCTTTGTCTGAAGACATACCTTTGGACCGCATGCACTCTCTCTCCCTGCTCCCCACGGAAGATTTCTCCCTCTTGGGCTGACATATCCAGTCCCCAACTAGTATGGCTCTTCTCTCTCACTCTTGTCCAAGGACAGGGCTCTATGCTCGAGACTGAACTGGCTTCCTTCTTCACCTTGTGATTGCGCGACTATAGATCGATCTTTTCCTCTGCTTCCCGATCTACAGCCTTCTCTTAAATCTCGATGGGCTTTATCGATCCCATCTCTGATGCTTCCTATGTCAAGATTCTCATCTAGGATTATCCTAGATAGCCCTGACCTTGCTCCCTGCATCGAGAGGAACGGCTCTATGTGGCTACACGATATTACTGACTCGGTTCCATTAACTCTCTTTCAATGTGGTCAATGTCGCGTTCCCCCTCATCATCTTTTTCGCTCCATTTCTTAATCTAATTCCCTTTGCTTTCTCGCCTCGAACAGATCAAAACCTAACCATCAGGACCTTCGATGCCAAAGTCTTTTTGCCATTCAAAGTCTCTTATTTCAGAGGGTCTGAGGAAACACGACAAACATTTAAGTTCCTTTCTTCTCAGGATTTCACATATACAACTTCTCGGGTGATTTACTGTTCACCCCGGGTCCCCATCAGACGAAATGTATCTACTTTTTCAAACTTTCTCTACTTCATCAAAATCGAAGACTTTCAGCTGTGCGCAGGATTTTGCAAGACCCATCGCAGGACCACTTCGATTCACAATTACTTGTTCTCTTCTTGAGACAACCTTTTTTCTCATTTTCACTATTGCCACTTTTCAGCTGGACACCTTACAGAGACCTTCCATTGAGCACCCACGTGGACCACTCCGTCAAAGGTATTGTATTTTGCTTTAAAGTTCAATTACTCATCAGCAGTTCAACTTTACTTGCGTCGCTTATCACACGCGTTTTTAACAATGTTCGTTCCAGCGCTCGCCAAACAAGGTTGCTGCTTGCTTGTTTTGATTTCACTGATGATGCTTTTTTCTTGGAGTCAAGGACGATACCACGGAGGCTGCTTCTTTCCACCTTATTGATGCGGGAGGGCCCCTAGTATCTCCGACACACAATGCAGGATTCTTCAGGCTGGTTTCCTAGTCTTACGCTTTCTATTCTTGAGGTTTTAGGAAATTAACAGTTCCTTGTCGAAAAGGTCAAGGGAACTTCTCTCCTTGCGATCCCCTTCTGTTTTGCCGTCTTGCTTCTCTCGTTCAGCTGCCGTGTCAAAACTGCTGTTTTCTCATCTGCTTTGCCTAGCTCAGAGTGTGCTCTCGTGCTCTGCCTTTTATCCGTGTGGGGAAGCTTAATGGAAGTCAGGTGTGTGTAATGGTCAGTATTGCTTGACCTCGCCTGACCATTGTATCGGGACACGTCAGGTATACTGCTCGGGTGTTAATCTGTTTTCTGTTATAGCGGGCTGTCCGTGTGAAAGAGCTTGTGTTGTAAAAGGGTGATGGGGGGTAGAGTTCCTAAATATCCTACCTGGTAGGGTGGGGTAAAGGTGTTACAGTGAAGGGGATACCGTGTCTCACCATTCGGTGTCCCACTCCAACAAGACCACTCAACCAAAGAGTCCAAGGTAGCTACATTCTGTGCCCTTGCAGGTGTTGCCATGTTTGTGGAATGGAAGCTTCATTATCAGAAAACCAGACACCAGTCATTTACTGTGAGGAGTCAGGAATTAAACTCGGACACAAGTGAGTCATGCTTTTGGGCAAATACATTTATTAAAATAAAGGGGATTGGGAAAATGCCTCTTTGACCCTGCTCTAAGAGGAGTTTCCCTACCAACACTAGAAACTAAGGATCTGTCCATGTCAGAATGTCCAAAGCGAAACTGTCCCTGTTAGGGAGAATTCTCCATTTAGGCTGAATTTCCTAACCTAGTGAGTCCCCCAGCAGCTTTGCTGGATTTTTGGGGTTTATTTTTTTTTCCTGCCAAGAGTGAGACTCTTTTACCCTCACTCTTGGACATGATTTGAGTGTGTTTCGTTGAATCTAGATGTGTCTAATGGGCTATGGGGTCTTTTACTCCATAGGGTTTCATGTGTTTTTGTGATGTGTGTTACACAGCACCCTCCGTGCAGTAACACAGGGGTGTCATAGTGACCCCCCAGTATAGACTCCATACCCTGGGACTGACTACTGTCTCCCAGGGCATGTAAAGTCACCATTGACTTTACTAGTCTTAAATTCTGAACAGAACCAGTACTAACCATCATAATATGGGCGTACTGGCTGGGGCAATTTGATTGCCCCAGGGTTTGTTAGTCGAGGGGGCACGTCTCCGTCCCCCCTGATCGAGTTTTGGCTGGTGGCAGTGGATACTACTTTTTATATTCAACCGCAAATATTTTCCTATGGTATTTCCCATTGTTCTAGGCTACTATCTTTATTTAATTATTTAAGGTAGCCTCGAACATACCGCCGGTTTATTTAATTAATATTCATTCTCCGGTTGGTATTTTTTGCCAAAACTTGATTCTAAAATGGCGTTTGTGTTCTCTTCTGTGACTCCAACCCAAGTCGAGCCCTTTGTTCCACTTTTTGGCGGGCTTCTCCACAGAAGCCCTCCAAAGTGGTGCCACTATGTCTGGGGTACTTAGGCGGGGTGGAGGGGAATTTAGGCACCCTGGACTGAGTTGCCTAGGCAACTCAAGTTGCACTCTGTCCTGATTGGCCCAAGTGGTGAGCCGGCCGGCTCACCACTTAGCATGTGTGAGTGACAGCTAGGCTGAGTGAATGGGGGCTTGCTGCATAAAAGCAGGGCTTTGGGGACTGGAACTTCAGAAGTCGCCACAGGACCCAAGAATCCGACGAGGGAGAAGCTGAGCCGACCTGCCACGACACCACGATCGGCGGAGCCCTGCTGGACCGTCTCACCACTTTTCCCAACGACAGAGGAGATCTCCCGCCGGAGAGTCTTCTTCCTTTGACTGGTGGGGATAACCAGTTACACCGTCTTTTCTCTTTCCCGACGTATCTCGTGGCCGCCTTGCCCGTGCTAAGCACCCCGGCAACCGGGATACCACGTTTTACCACGACCGCGAGATAAAGGTACCACCTTTTACCGGAAAACTCCGCGGCTGGTTTCTGCCCTGGTAGTGCAACGACCTGCATCTTTCGAGATCTTCTCTTCCCCTGGACGACGCTGCAACTTGCAACCACTACCAGGAACAACTGCCACCGCTGGAGGATCCTTCCCACTTAAGGTACCGTGTCCCGCCTGGCTTCCCTTGCAACCGACTGTACGGGGTAGATTTAGTCCCCGGCTTTCGAACCTGGGTTAGCCTGGGACACCCTGGCTAAACTTTTCTAAAGCCTCTCTAAACTCTTTTCTGAACCCTCTGCAAGACTTTCTAAGCCTAGTGTAACTGTGTGATCTTGGGCGCATTTGTGCTCTGCTCTCTCTAAGAGTGGGCTCAGCCGTTGGACTTTGGCTCACCAGTGACTTTTGCTCTCTGCCTTGCTAATAGTGTTCCTGAATCGTAGAGTGGTGTAATCCTGCATATTCTGTCTTTCTCCCTCCCTTTTCCACAACCTTAGTAGAGTGCAATCTAGTTAAGCGCTCACCTCTGTATGAAAATAAGTGGTGTCTTACTGTGATTTTCTAATAAGGGGAAAAGGGGTGTATATATCATAATAGTAACTGTGTTTAGAATGTTTTACAATAAGAGTGCTGGAGTGTTTCACTGTGTGTTTATAAATAAATAATTATATACTTTGATACCAAAGCTCTGGTCAGTGTTTGCTTGTATTATTGTATCTAAGTGCCTATTGAGTATACTTTGCATACTGCCTAACTCTTCTTGAGGGAAGTCTGACTGCTCAGCCACAGCTACCAGGTAAATCTGGGTGGTACAGACTGCTACCAAGTGGGTTTACTGCTAACACCTGTAGTCTTAAATCTTTTGCAGTGGTCCCTAAGGGAACTGCACAGGTTTCTTCCTAACAGTCCCATGTCCAAAGTTCTATTCTGACCAACACGGTCTAATAAACTGAATTCTAAGGTGAAAGTGGTAATGGTGGTTTAGAAAAAGTGTTCAAAAAAGAAAAATGAATAACTTCAACACATATGTTGACCCAAGGGTGGATATCGTTGTTCCAGAAATTCCCTTCCCCTGGATTCTCTACAACTTTGAATGTTATCACAAGTAGCAGTTCCTTGTGCTTAGCTTGTCCAGCCACAAAACTTATACTCAAAACTGTCTGGTTTTTCTATTTGTCTTGTCGGGATACCTGGTGTGCTCTCCTCGCAGGTTTTTACTTCTTCTCTCTTGGTTATTGCAATCCTTTACCTAGTCGCGATATATCCTTCTCAGGACCCCTTTAGCTTCAGTACTTTATTTACACGCTTTAGATCGTCCTTGCCTGCTACACTTTTCTCCCAGGACTTTCTTTTCACACACACTTGCAACTGCCTGGTATATATTTCATGCCAGGACTTCTCTGAGATCATACATTTGCCTGGTATACTTCCCTGCCAGTTGTAATCACTCGCTTCGAGCTGCCTGGTATAATCTCCAGCCAGGGCTTCTTATACGCTTACTTTGTTTGATAACTTATCTGCTTGATATATTGTCCTGTCTGGGTTTCCCATATACTTGCATTGTATACACTGATAAACTTGAAAGGATTTCGCTTGCAGTTCATTTCCCCTTTTGACAATAAGCTCTCGCACCATTTCTCCGTCAGCTTCTTTATTCACAATTAGTAGCATTCGGCCTGGCTGCCGATATGCCCCGGTGTACCTGCTGTTTCTGGATTAACTCACCGGTTCTTGTTGGCATACCTGGTTTCTCTGGCGGCCAGCTTGTGACAGTCGTTCAGTACTTTGTTTTCTGTTGGCTTTCCTCTCGTGGCTTCCGTTAGGCTGGTCTGCTTCGTTCCAGGCTCCGGTGAGTTAGATGCTGCCTTTCAACACCTGTGAACGTGCCGGAGTGGATCGTCTGCTCCTGGCATTTTCTTCACATGGTGGCTTCTTTCTTCTTGGCTCTCGAGCCAGTCGGCTCCACCACACTGGTTTCAGCCCTTCAATCTCTCAGTCCACAGAGAGAGGTGCAACCCTCTCCCGCCAGCAGCACACCTCTGCTTTCTGCTTCTGCTCTTTAAATTTCCCGGCCACCGGTGTGTGGGCCTCCTTCGCTCTGCATTACTCAGTTTCTCTTCCTTGTAGTTATGGGAAAGAAAGTCCATTCTGGACAATTTGCGCGATAAACCTGGCTAAGTATGCTTAATGGTTTCCAAGGGCAAGTCAGTCCTGGATGTTTTGTATACGGAATCTGAGAAGGTGTTTTCATAAATTTCACAAGACAGATCAAGGTTTGAAGGTTGGCATATGGGTCTTGGGAAAGGGTTTTCAATACCCTTCACAGGTGGATGAGGAGATGTAGGACAATATTGCTGGACCGATCAGCAGCGTTTGACCTAGTAGACCATGACAAACTGTGCGATACACTAGCCAAAGACTTTAATTTCTCGACCGATACCACCCTCTGGATCAGCCACTTTCTATCTGAATGAACTTCCAGAGTTGCCATTGGGAAAGATGCGGCTGACCCTATAGCGGTGCCCATTGGAGTACCCCAAGGTTCATTCCGCTCCCCCACCTTGTATAATGCCTACACCAAACTCCTATTCTCAGCATTAGACGAAATGGGTGTCATCTACACACATTTTGCAGATGGCACCCAGATCCTTATCCCCATCACCTAGGACTACGCCCAAGATACCCAGACCATTAATAAAATATACGCCGTCATTCAAAATTGGATGGCAATGCACAGTGTCTCACTGATGAGAAAACTGAGGTCCTCATCGTAGGATCCCAGTCTAGAACAAACTCTCTCCATTCTAACTACAGATACATCAATATTGACGGCACCTTGATACCAGTACTCAAGCAAGTCAAAACTCTTGATGTGTATTTAGATGGCAATCTCACCGTGTGTAAACACATCTCAGCCCTCTCATCCTCCACGGCATACACACCCTGAGCCGGCAATTCGTTACACCCACCAATTGTATAACACTAGCCAGAGCGTTAATATTAACCAAGCTCGACTACTGAAACGTCCTCCTGCTAGGAACCTCTAATGCCAATATAAACAAATTGCAACTGCTTCAGAGCAAAGTTCTTAGGGTGGATCTAGGCATAAAGAAATGAGACTATAACTCGAACATTAGGCGAGAAAATCATTGGCTGCCCATCAAAGCCAGAATCACTTTCAAAACTCTATGTACCGTATACAAATGTCTTATGAACAAAGCCCCTAGCTACCTTAATATTATAAAGAAAAAAATGACAGTAGAGTTATGAGATCAAACAATAAGTCACTCCTAGATATCCTGCGCCACAAAAGTACCAAAGCAGGAGGGAATAGTTTGAGTCCGGGGCCCCACATTGTGGAACTCCCTACCACTCAGAATCAAAAATGAAGAAACTATTGCAAGCTTCAAAAAATCACTGAAGACGTGGTTGTTTAACAAATACTGATCGACTAGGCCAACCCACCTCCCAACGCAGATTCATACCCTTGACCTTATGTCTGCCTTTGTACCTTGCAGAACTACTTTGTGTTTTGTCTTTTTCTTAACGGCCACTTGCCCTACTGTTCATCAAACTGTCACTGTAACATTGTAAAAGAATTATGATAAGCTGTCTAACCTCGCTGTGATACCTTAGGGTCTGGGCGTGTAACAAATGAAATAAATAAAAGGGTGTCTGATATAGGAGGGTTCTCCTCAGGGGAAACTGGGGAATACCATATCTCATCCGATGCTATTTCCCCAGAGGATGTCCCCCCTCTCCCTCATGTGATCCTCCCTCATATAGCTGCCCCAGGGTCAGGATCCAATAGCGGCTGATGTCCCCTGGCCACATGGGAGGAGGTCACCACCGAGAAAACTGATGACTCCATCGGATTCAACACATTATCCTGTCCGAGCTTGTCTTAAATCTTTAGTCCTCAACCTTCTGATGGCAACAGTAGCCAAGACCATATCAACATTAGTGTCTCATTCAGTCCTAGCAAACGTTTAGCTGCTTAAGAGCTCTACTGGATTTCAACATGGGCTATGTGAGAAACCAGAAGGTGTCTCACCCACTAGTCCTCGGGGATCTGTCATCCAGGTGGCAAGGACACAGCCATCCCTTTTGAATCTAGTTCCTGTGGGTGGACCAGTGCGGGAGGATCACAGTGAGATTGCCATCTAAATACACATCAAGAGTTTTGACTTGCTTGAGTACTGGTATCAAGGTGCCGTCAATATTGATGTATCTGTAGTTAGAATGGAGAGAGTTTGTTCTAGACTGGGATCCTACGATGAGGACCTCAGTTTTCTCATCAGTGAGACAGATTGTGCATTGCCATCCAATTTTGCATGACAGCGTAGATTTTATTAATGTCTGGGTATCTTGGGCGTAGTCCCAGGTGATGGGGATAAGGATCTGGGTGTCATCTGCAAAATGTGTGTAGATAACACCCATTTCGTCTAATGCTGAGAATAGGAGTTTGGTGTAGGCATTATACAAGGTGGGGGAGAGGAATGGACCTTGGGGTACTCCAATGGGCACCGCTATAGGGTCAGCCGCATCTTTCCCAATGGCAACTCTGGAAGTTCATTCAGATAGAAAGTATTTGATCCAGAGGGTGGTATCGGTCGAGAAATTAAAGTCTTTGGCTAGTGTATCGCACAGTTTGTCATGGTCTACTAGGTCAAACGCTGCTGATCGGTCCAGCAATATTGTCATACATCTCCTCATCCACCTGTGAAGGGTATTGAAAACCCTTTCCCAAGACCCATATACCAACCTTCAAACTTTGATCTGTCGTGTGAAATTTATAAAAACACCTTGTCAGATTCTGCATACAAAACATCCAGGACTGACTTGCCCTTGGAAACCATTAAGAATACTTAGCCAGGTTTATTGCGCAAATTGTCCAGAATGGACTTTCTTTCCCATAACTACGAGGAAGAGAAACTGAGTAATGCAGAGCGAAGGAGGCACACACACCGGTGGCCGGGAAATTTAAAGAGCAGAAGCAGAAAGCAGAGGTGTGCTGCTGGCGGGAGAGGGTTGCACCTCTCTGTGCGGACTGAGAGATTGAAGGGCTGAAACCAGTGTGGTGGAGCCGACTGGCTCGAGAGCCAAGAAGAAAGAAGCTGCCATGTGAAGAAAATGCCAGGAGCAGGCGATCCACTCCGGCACGTTCACAGGTGTTGAAAGGCTGCATCTAACTCACTGGAGCCTGGAACGAAGCAGACCAGCCTAACGGAAGCCACGAGAGGAAAGCCAACAGAAAACAAAGTACTGAACGACTGTCACAAGCTGGCCGCCAGAGAAACCAGGTATGCCAACAAGAACCGGTGAGTTAATCCAGAAACAGCAGGTACACCGGGGCATATCGGCAGCCAGGCCGAATGCTACTAATTGTGAATAAAGAAGCTGACGGAGAAAGAGTGCGAGAGCTTATTGTCAAAAGGGGAAATTAACTGCAAGCGAAATCCTTTCAAGTTTATCAGTGTATACAATGCAAGTATATGGGAAACCCGGACAGGACAATACATCAAGCAGATAAGTTATCAAACAAAGTAAACGTATAAGAAGCCCTGGCTGGAGATTATACCAGGCAGCTCGAAGCGTGTGATTACAACTGGCAGGGAAGTATACCAGGCAAATGTATGATCTCAGAGAAGTCCTGGCATGAAATATATACCAGGCAGTTGCAAGTGTGTGTGAAAAGAAAGTCCTGGGAGAAAAATGTAGCAGGCAAGGACGATCTAAAGCGTGTAAATAAAGTACTGTAGCTAAAGAGGTCCTAAGAAGGATATATCTTGTCTAGGTAAAGGATTGCAATAACCAAGAGAGAAGAAGTAAAAACCTGCGAGGAGAGCACACCAGGTATCCCGACAAAACAAATAGAAAAACCAGACAGTTTTGAGTATAAGTTTTGTGGCTGGACAAGCTGAGCACAAGGAACTGCTACTTGTGATAACATTCAAAGTTGGAGAGAATCCAGGAAGGGAATTTCTGGAACAACAATATCCACCCTTGGGTCAATATGTGTGTTGAAGTTATTAATTTTTCTTTTTTGAACACTTTTTCTAAACCACCCAAGGTCAAAGACATTACCACTTTCACCTTAGAATTCAGTTTATTAGAGCGTGTTGGTCAGAATAGAACTTTGGACATGGGACAGTTTCGCTTTGGACATTCTGACATGGACAGATCCTTAGTTTCTAGTGTTGGTAGGGAAACTCCTCTTAGAGCAAGGTCAAAGAGGCATTTTCCACCACTCTTTCTACCAACCTGGGGCATGCTGAAATATTATTTGAAACATAGTACCTTAATCCTCCGATCGAGACAGCGATCCAGTGAGAATCCCACACGAACCACGCAAATCCCCTCCACCTTTTACGGTTAGTCACAGACCATTACAAAACAGGCACAGGTACGCCAGTGTGCGAGTGGTAATTCTATTATTTATTTGAATGATTTTTAAAACCGTTTGCTTGCTTTCTTTTAGACACATGTAGGCCCAGGACTATGTGGTGCTTCACACATTGCTTAAAACGGCTCAAATAATGCTGTGCTCTGCAGCAGAACTCAACATTCCAGGGTTTTCACACACAACTGTTGACCATCACAGTTAGTGTGTGTAGGCATCATAATGGACACCTACTGGCTCCTTCAACCCTTTGGTTTGATGCTTATCAAAGATGGCGGACCAACGGGACGTGAGCTCTGACAACGGACTCCGCAAACCCCCAAAATAGGGGATAACAACATATTTTGACCTGAAATAACTGCAGCGGTGTTAGAACACAAACGGCCTTTGCCTATCTAAATCTTGCCTCACAACTGCATCCTGCCGACGGCACGGCTTGAAACTCCAAGGCATCACAAACCCCTAAAATGGCTCCCGGAGTACAGCAGGATGAGTGGCTGGAGTAGCGTTTGTGCCCCGATGTGGTATGCTGTGTTGAAGAGCTCAGGTGAACCAGACTGATTGAGAGTCCATAAAACTGAGTGAGTACGCTCACTCCAAAGCTCTGGGAGAGTGGTGCCCTGAGTAACCGTTGGTGTCGGAAGCAGCGGCGGTCGGCCTATGGCAGCTCATCGGACTTCGAGGCGTATCGGGCGCCTGTAAGGATGATCCCTGCAGACGTTTCCATGGGAAAGAGTAATCCTTTGAGCGAGCATGCAACTCCACACAACTTTTAAAACAAAGGCGAGCGGTCCCCCCACTCTGCCGATGCCACTCGGAAGATACAGTGCTCCAGATAAGATTTTGAGGGAGGATTTTATTCCCTATTTCTAAACATTGAGAGTAAATGTGATTTCAAGAGTAAAATGCATGTGACATCCAGAGGACGTGTGCAAAAACTATATGGCAATAATGACCATGCAGCAGCTTTCTGCATTATGACAGAATACACCTTTCATTATTTCTCTAAGGTCTGGCCATTTGAATTCTCCTGTATATATTTAAATGTTGAAAACACAAAAACCTAGCCAACTGAATAGTAAACATGAATATGTACTGTGTGTTTAGAGGTTCGATAGCAGAATTGTCTTTTGATGTTTAATGAAAGTCCTCATTTTAATGGCACTATTACTAACTAATGGTATGCCAATGTTATGATAGAACAGTGCAGAGCGGCAAGGGTTCCATGCAAAATTCTATACCCAATCTCATGGTCAAATCGTTATTTATATATAGCTTTTGGCAAAGCCCTGTACATAAAACATTTATCACAATTATAACTGAGCAGAAGTGTCATGATGCCTACCCCCGGGGACCCAGACCAAGTCCAGCAACCCCGGAAGCAGGCATCAAGTTATACTAAGCAAACCCAACAACCCCTGCTAGGGGCTATTTAGGTGCAGTCCTGGCACTTATGGTGCTAGGCTCATATGGAGAGTCAGCCCTGGCGCCATAGGCGCCAGGCTCATAGATTAAAACTCACCTGATGCAGATCATGCTGCAAGAACTCCAAGCCAAAGGAGGCTTGGAAGGGACTACTTTACCTAAGGGACTATTTTTTACTCTGGTGGGGCTGGGGGGGAATACTTACCTGGGACTACTTTGGAGGCTATTTAAACCATGCCCGAAGAGCAGCACACGCTTTGTGTTATTCTGCATCCAGCAGCGCAACGCTCACCGTGCCTGCAAGTCTGCATCCAGTTTTCTGCCACGCCCGCCTCGAGTCCGGAGATCCTAGAAAAAGGGGAGAGAAGGAGAAAAGGTTAGAACAAGAGCAATACCTTTGATCCTTACCTGAATTCCCGATCCATCGCGCCTTCGAGCTGGAAGAAAAGTTATTTTATGCGCGTCGCCTCGCCTGCAGCAGCACCGCGCTGAACTCACCGGCCTTCGCAGCATCTTCACATTCCACCGCATCCTTCTGCATGCTCCCGGCACCTAAGGGGAAGACAAGAACAGCAAGGTGAGCCAAGGGAATACACAGAGGCAATATTAGTTACCCCCCATAGACTTACCTGATTTTACCACCGGGGGTACTATTCCTCTTCACGGGTCGGCGCAGCTTCCACTGCATCCTCGCCGAACCCCGGCCCCTAAGGGGAAACAAAAGCACAGCAAGGTGAAACAAAGGGACAAACAAGGGGAAACCTCCTCACCACAATAGACTTACCTTATCTTACCGCCGGAGGCATTATTCCCCCGAGACTTCATATTCTCTCTCAGTGCCTGAATAAGGGAGAAAGCAACAGGTTACATATTGACATTATTTTATCAAACTGTGTTGGATAATACAAATCCTTACCCGAATATTACCGGCTGCCACGAGGAACTCTTCGCTATGGTCAGGCTGCAACCTGCAAGGAATCAGACAAGAGTGAAAGTCAGACATTTGAACTCTTACGAAATACATACTTACGGCGTCTTGCCGGGAATCTCAGAGTCAATATTGTTCTGGAACTCACCAATTCCTTCGAGCCAGTGAAGCAACTGGTTATCAACGCGCCCCTGCGCTCAATGCAGGATGGAGAGCTCATCTTTCCAAACCATCAGGTGAGACTATAAGTGGGGACATCAAAGGTGATCAGTGGGGAGAACAGCGGGAGTGGGGGAGGGTTAACGCTCAACTCCACGGGTGGTTAATTCCCTTTCTCCATTTGCAGAAGAATATTCCTACGGGCCAAGCAAACAAAGCTAGGTGGGCCACTCCAGTCCGTCATCTCGGCACTACGCGTCACATAGGTGGAGGCCGCAGCTGTCCAGTTCAGATCGACGCCCCTGTGGGAGCCAGGTGAGCGTAACAAGAAGTTGGTTCTCCTTTATCGACCTCGAAAGGATGAAAGGCTGAGTTTGCCTTGCCAGGAATTTAAACCTGCAACCTACAGATCGCAGCAACGAGCATTCAACCGGCTGATCTATTTTATTGGCTAACATCCTTCAGAGGTCGGTAAACTGAGTATCGACTGAGGAATAATAATCACAGTGCCTAGATGTTGGACGAACCATGTATGAAGTGCTACAAAAAGTTATATACCTATCTGGATTATCACAGGGACAGGTTTTGCTGAGTTTCTATTTCAATTACAAATGTTACTTTAATTTGTTTTGTTTTTTTAACAGCGCTTGCACATTTTCTGGAGAGTCAGGTTTTGGATGTTTTAATCTTAGTTTTGAAGATTTGAGAGGCTTTAACACCTGCGATTGGTGTAATGATTCTCACTCACCCTTGAGCAAAGCTGCTGCCACTGACCATTCATAATAATGTACCCCGTTCAGAGCAAGGTTGAATGCATGTAAACTAGACTGTGCATACTCATCATTTTACACACTTTATAATTAGAGTGTACATTAAATTATAAGTTTAAAAATGATCTCCCTCAGCATGATTATGCACACAGCACAGGAACGCTGAAGAATACAAGTGGGCAATACTGGTTTACTTTTACTGGGGGAAAAAAAAGCATAATTTGTTACAAAAGATTTCTAAATTGCAACTTAGTTTTCCATCTTATTAATTATACAATCCTAAAATGCTAGGAATATGCACAGTGATTCTGTTTGCTCCATGCACATCAACACACTGAATGGAAAGAAACCATTCCTTTTATCAGTGTGCAGTTTCTTTTTTGAAAGGCTTCAGAGAAATACATTCTGTTTCAGAATCTGTTCTCCATGACTTGCAATTACATCCATGTAGATCAAAATCAAAAGAAACGTTCTGGTTTGTCAAGTAACTTGAGCTTTGCACTGCCCTCGGCTCTAAATGTGTGCGTAAATGTACACAGGAAAATAATAAAGCTGTCCTAATAACAAGATTTTCATGCCTAAAAAGAAAAGGCCTAGTACGAACCTTATCTGGAGGGCTGGGAAGATTGGACGGCTGAGGGGGCCACCTGAGGCGAGTGGAGGCCCTGGGCAACCTGCGGCTAGCGTGGGGCCCCATAGTGGGTGGTGCGCAGAGCGGGTGTAGCTCCGGGTGCCTAACATCAAGCTCTGCGGCCTTGGTGAGGAGTGCACCGGGCCTGGCTGACGACACAGAGTGGGGAGAGTGTATTTATGTGTTTGGGCCCTTGTGCAGATCAGCAGTTTGCTGCTCCTGGACCTCAGTGCCTGGCCCGTGTTCGCTGCCTTTGCTTCAGAGGGTCACCTGTTGAAATCCTGTCCGGATGCTGTGGCAACTATCCTCACCGTCCTCCCAATTAAGGCCCTCATTACATACTCGCTGAGCATTTGCATCGACCGCTGTGTGTGCAAAGCATGCCTGGCTACCGGCTCCTTTTCCCTGGTGGCTGCGGCACCCGTGCGTGCTCTTTTCCATCTCCCCTCAGCGCTCACCATACTTGCAACGTGGCGTCAGCATTTTCTACCGTCTGCCACACCATCATTGTGTTTCAGTAAGGCAACGCTTCTCTACAGCTTGGCGTTTTTAAAGGAAGGCGTGCTTCACTGTGGCCTTGTGTGAGCCCTCCAATGTCACTGTCCACACCTGCGTGTTTGGGCCTTGCCTAGCTGCCTCCACACCTTTACCCCCAATGCCGCTGTCAGCATTTACTACTGACTGGCACACCAGCTTTGTGTTCTTACAGCAAGGCACGCTTCACCTTGGCCTTGATGCACACACATGTTGAGCTTTGTCTCTGTCTGCAGGAATTGGGCTCACAACTCGTGGAGGCCTTTACACACCAACTAAAACACTAATACTTTGCACATAATGTAATGACTTCATTCAACCGTGACTTTGGTCCGTATTTCGCCCAAGGCCTGTGCCCGCACTTTCTGGGTTCTCCTTGTTGCTGCATTACACCCTTAGTGATGCTCTGTGAGCCCTTTCCTCTTTTCCTCCTTCCTTTTGCTACATTTGCCTGAACTCACTGTATTTATCCTATTTGCTTACTGTTTGGATGCCTGTCCCGCATGCTTCTCCTGGCTTATCCCCCCCACCCCCATTGTGGACCATTTGGTCACTTTCAAATCTATGTGGTTGATCGTTCTCTGGACGCCACTGCCAAAGATTTACTGTGGCCTTCACTGGAGAGGATACCTACCCACCTATTGGCAGCACTGACTTAGTTCCTATTGTCCTCACCATCTGCATCTGTGCTCCTGCTTCGTGTGGATGGAGGGCTCACCGTCCGGGTAGCCCTGAAGAGTACGATAAAGTCACCTTTCTGTGTCTTTCTTATGTCATCGGTCTACTACTAGGTCACCTGGTGAGTCCTTCATGCCTGTGCAGCTCTCTGCTCCCATTGCCTCTTTAGGCTCTCTCCCCGCCACCCATGGCTCTCTCCATCTCACCTATCTACTCTAACTGCTACTCTATCTCCTATCTGCCATCTATCTCAAAATCCTGGCAGGAAAAAGTTCAAAAAGAATCTCCTGGTCACCAACTGAGGTTTGCCCATCGCGGACACTACATCAATGCTTCTTCCAGGCAGACTTACTGAAATACTCTTCGTCGCTCCCTCCTCGTACCTATAGACTCCACTCTCCTTTCTCATTGTCTCACATTAATTGAGGCACCAGAACGGTAGTACTCTTGACAGGTTTCTCATCCTCTAGGTGCATCATTAAGGTCTATCAAAATGGCACTGTCATGGCCCAGGGCTCTAAGCCCACGCTTCTTCTTGACAGGCATCTTACGTCTCTCATCAACTGCCTGCCTTCTCCAGCCACTCCTCCGGCTGCCACCCCTCTTCCTCACCTCTGATGGGTGTGCACTTTGACCCAGATGTTCTTGCCCTCACTGAAACATGGTTCACTGCCAGCTCTGTTATTGCTTTTGCTTTTGACACTCCTTCTTGAGGGCTTCAAGATCCTCTACAAACCCAGGCCTAACGGGTCTGGAGGTGGAGTGGCCTTGATCTTCCCTGACTGAATCACTGCCACTATCATTCCCGCTCAGTCCTACCCCCCCTTTGAGAGCCTTGTCTGCTGACTCAGCATCTCTCCAACCCTCTTGTTGACTCTTGCCAACATCTACAGGACTCCTGATCCGGCCTCCCTCTTCCTCTCTGGGTGGGCTGACCTCACCTCTTCCCTTCTTTCCCCTACCTCCAAACTTCTCCTTGGCGATTTCAATATTCACCTAGACTCTTCTGAGGTTGCAGCCTCTGCAACGCTCTTTCCCTCATCATCCATCCCTCAGGCCCGACACATACTGCTGGACATATCCTGGATGCTCTCATCTCCTCCGACTTCCCCATCTCCAACCCTCTCACTACTCCTCTCTCCTGGTCTGACCACTTCTCCTCTTGTCTTCGCATCTTGACCTCTTAGATCCCCCTATCCCTCTGCTGTCACTGCCTGTCTCCTCCTCCGTAATTCGGCTGATGAAGTGAGCGTCAGTGGCTGCCTTTTCTACCACCTTCATTCTCCGTCCCTCTCTGCCCACGGATGCCCACACCGACCTGGTCCTTGCCAATCTTCATCTTTCATTCACTCACACTGTTGATATTCTTGCCCCTTTCATGAGGATCTGATTGAAGCCTGCCTGCAAGCTTAGCACCTGGTAAGCCTGACCTAGCCTCTCTGAAACGCAAATGCAGAGTGGCTGAGAGGAAGTGGTTGGCGTCAGACGCATCCTCTGACAAACTGGCCTGTTGCCTGCTCAAAAGGCAATACAGTTCTTATGTTCCTCTTAGTTCGAATAATGTCTTGTTTCTTTCCTTTTAGGTATGGAAAGGTTATTTTGATGTTGTCAAGCAGTGTGAAGATGAGCATGGGCCGGTAGGCGAAAGCGCACTGTGCGCGATGCTGTCTGGTGAGTAATGCGCTATGCGCGGCGCTGTTTCGCCTTTTATATTGCTAACTTGTGTCTTTTCTCTCCTTGCAGGATGCGATGTTCCTCGCAGAGCGCCGTAATGTTCCAGCAATGATACTGACCAGGAGAGGACTACCCAGGTAAGAATTGTGTGGCTTTCTTCATTCGGGAAGAAACGTGAGTAAACGCTTACTAATGCGGTCTTTCTTTCTCCTCTTTCCATGTTATGGTATTCCAGGATGCATGCGGTGCCGGATGATGGAGTTCGTACCTTCATGTGAGTGGAATGGAAGTCAGCGATGGATTAAAGACAGGATACTGTTCCAGGTAATTTTCGTAGTGTTCTTTCTCTCTCTGCAGGTCCTTGGTTTCAGGTAAAATGGCATCAAAGAACTGGACACGGTGAGCATTACGCTGCCCACAGCAGAATAACGCAAAGCATGTTCTGCTGTTTGGGTGCGGTTAAAATAGTCTCAGGTAAAGTAGTCCAGGTAAAATAGAAATAGTCCCAGGCCTGCCACACCCAAAGTAGTCCAGGTAAAGTAGTCCCAGGCCTGCCACACCCAAAAGACTAGACTGCATAGCTCAGTTCCTTGTAACTGAGCTATGTGTGTGCCTCCATGTTGGCTGACCCCCCCCCCCCCCCAAGTTAAATAGTCCCAAGTAAATAGTACCATTCTAATGTTGATCTTCATGATGGTTATGAGCCTGGCCCCAAAGGCGCCAGGACTGACTCCAAGAGTCTTGGATGAGGTTTTAAGGCCTTTGACCTGGCCTTAACTGGAAGGCAGACTTGCCAGTGAGGGCCAGGGGCAAGGGTCATGACACAACTGTGCCCTTTTTTCTCCCCTATCACATTCTCCACCTGCAGTGTCCCTCAAGGCTATATCCTCCTCTTGTTGTGGCTTTTCAATATCTACCTTGCCCCTTTGGCCCATCTGATCTCTTCGTTCTCCCCTCATTTCCAGTTTTATGCAGATGGCACGGTTCCATGTGTTAATATCCCTGCATACATATTGTGATACAAAAATATTGCCATATTTTTGCTGCGATATTGACCCATGGACCCTGCGGGGGACACCGCATTATTTTAAAATGTGCTGGGGACACCCCGCTCCCACAAATTATCCCCCCAAAAATATCGCCTATGGCGAGACAAACGGCCATATGTACGGCGATAGGTTTGGTGAGGATATTTTATAAGGATGCCGATGGCGCACTGCACTCCTTCAAGTTTCCCTCTACTCTTCTCTCATCCCCGACTGTCTGACTGCCTTTCAGTCGTGGTGTGCTGCCAATAATCTGTAACGCTCACCTGATATCCACTCAGCCCTGGTTGGACATCTCGCACTCGCGAACCCCTCCCTTGGAATTGGTTCAGCTGAGGATTGGGCCTGCAATACAGGAATATCGGATTTATGATTTAACAGTCTCTTGTTGCTGGATTCCCGCCACCCTTGAGAACCAAACCTTCCCCTTAGGCCTTCCCCTCAACTTGCTTTTTTGTATGATGCACTCTCCGTCCTGCTTCTCGGTGCAGGGACGCATAGCTGGTGTGGGTACGTCGCAACCTAGTTGCTTCACTGGTGCGGGCCCTGTTCGAGTCCAGACCTGCTGCGACTCCAGTCCGTTAAGGTAAGTTTGCTGTTTTTTCAGTCTTGATAATCTGTCCTCCTTTCTTTCTCTTGTCCCTTAATAAAGTCTCTGCTTCTTCCTCCAGGTGTGGGAAGAGGTTGTTGGTGTTGTCGTGCTGATTGGAGTTGAGCACGAAGCGGTGAGTGAATGCGCAAAGCGTGGCGCTATTTAGACTTTTTCTTGTGCTGACCTGCATTTACCCTCTTTCTTTTAGGTCGCTGTACTGTTCCAGAATGGATGCTGACCGAGAGAGCACTAGACGGTGAGTAAATGCGCAGTGCGCGGTGCTTTCTTGTCTTTTATGTGCTAACTTGCGTTTCCTCTCTTTCGGTAGGTCGCTGTGAGGTTCCGGAATGGAACCGACCACGAGTGATTAGAATCTGGTAAGCGTCTTGTGGTTCTTGCTGTTTTTGGATGGAAATACGTAAACGCTTACTAATGCTATTTTTCGCCCTCTTCTTTCCAGGTCGCAGAGCTCCGGAGAAGGATGCAGCGCCGAGATGATGGTGTTCTCTAGACCTGATGAGCAATGGATTGAAGACAGGATACTACTCACAGGTAAGTGTCACTAAAGATGCTCTTGTTCTTTCAGGCATGCGGCTCCAAGAAGGCAGGCAAGGAACTCGGGAGACCGAGCTGAACACGGTGAGCGTCATGCTGCTAACCGCCGCAGAGTAACGCAAAGCGTGTTCCTCTGCCTGGGCGTGGCTTATATAGCCCCAGGTATTCCAAGGCCTGACCACACCCAAAACACTAGACCGCATAGCACAGTTTATTTATTCGCATTTGATTAAGCGCACAGGCAGCCCAACGGGCATCGTGGCGCTTGTTACAGAAATTTGAAATGACTTATTAAAACATACAGTGAAGTCATTACTTAGTTACGATAGTAGAAATTGCAAGTATAGGGAAGAGAGAGAAGGGGAAGAGTTAGTTAAACTGGGTAGTTTTGAGTTTTTTTCGGAAGACCGGGAGACAGGTTTCTGCTCTGAGCGTGCTGGGTAGAGCATTCCATAACTTCGAGGCAATGAAGGGGAAGCTTATTCCTCCAGTTCTAGCTTTTTTGATGCGCTGGACCCTCAGTTGGTTGGTGTGACACTGTCTAGTGGGTCTGGTGGAAAAAGATCTTGTTATTGTATCAGACAGATATGAGGGGGCTGACAGATTGAAGCATTTGCGGGCGGTGGTAAGAATTTTTAATGTAATAGGCTCTTTGCCGGGTAACCAATGTGCTGCCCTTCTGGCTTGCGAGATGTGGTCTCTTTTAGGTATGTTGAGTGCTGCTCTTAGTGCGTTGTTCTGGGTAGTTTGGGGTTTGGTCAGATTAGAGTTGGATGTGCCGGCCAGCAATGCATTACAATAATCTAGTTTAGTTCCAATGGTAGCTCTGGCGATCGAGAGGCAGTTATCTTTGGTTAGGAAAGGTTTGATGGCATTGATATGCTTGGTGCTCAGGGCTGAGGCAGATACAATAGCCTTGACTTGCTTGTCCATGGAGAGGGCGGCATCTATGTGGACTCCCAGTGTTTTGACAGAAGGTAGAACTGGGATAATACAGTTGTCAATGCAGAAATTGGTGTATAGTGAATCGAGGTTAGTGAGAGTGGATTTTTGACCACGGATGAGAATTTCAGTCTTATCTCCATTAAGACATAAGCCATTCGTAGCCATCCATGCTTGGATGGTGGCATATATGTTCTGGAGGGTGGCAGCGTCCTGATGGTATAGTCCTGTGAGCGGGAGGAGCACTTGGGTATCGTCCGCGTAGTTGGTGTATGTGATCCCAAGTGCGTCCAGTTTATTAAAAAGGTTTGGTAAAAAGATTATAGAGGGTGGGAGCTGTGCATGAGCCCTGTGGGACCCCATGCTTAATAGTGGTGGGCTCTGCGTTTGCCGTGTTGGAAAACACTTTCATCACTCTTCCTTCGAGGAAGGAGATGATCCAGTTTGTGGCCCGTTTGGAGAAATGTGCTGCCTGAGTGAGGTGGTTAGTGAGGGTGGCATGATCGACCAAATCAAATGCAGCAGAGAGGTCTAGGAGGAGCAGGAGGGCTGGCTTGCCTTTTCCAAAATTTGGGTAATTTGGTTTTTTAAATCAAGTAGGACCGTTTCGGTACCATGACCTTTGCGGAATCCCAACTGCCTTTTTCCTAGGACAGAGTTTTTTTCCAGGTAGGACTGTATCTGCATGTGTGCAGCTTTGTCTAAAATTTTTATTTTAAATTTAATTTAATTGATTTTATCATAAACAACAAAGAGAAAAGAAACAGAAAACCAAGGTACATATCAGGTGATACACCATTCGTAAGATTCAATTACATAACAAAAACAGAAGGCTTAATGTCAGCTCGCAGTGTTAAACATTTATCTCAGTTCTCAGTTGAGGTGTATTTCTAGAAACTAAAAAAGAAAAACGCCCCCTCCCCTCCCGTGTTTTAGCACCAATCCATTGATCGTTACTGAAGTGTAAAGACGTTGTTAGGGCAATATTTATGTCTCCGGTGTCTGGTTGCACAGTGATCACTTGTTTCGAGAGTTATTCAATTACTGCTGCATGGGCATTAGATTTCCATTAGGACTCCTCAGGCACATCCGATTGGGACTCATTATCTGTTGTTGGGTGGTGACTTTTAAAGTCCATCCATAGGGCTTCACATTGGGCAGCCCTTCCGTGCAGGGCGGCCGTTATGGTTTCCATTAGGTAGATATTTGTGGCTAGGGCAATCCATTTGTTTTTCCAGGCACCACTACGGATTTCCATTTGATCACCAGGCGAGCCCTGGCGGCAAGGAGTAGATGGGGGGTGGGGGGGTCAAGCCCTTCACTCTGGTCCAATCGTCTGCGTCCCTTTCTAAGCCAAAAAGCACAAGGTACGGGTCAGGGTCTCTTTGGATGCCATCTATTTCCTTGATCCACCCTAGGACCTCGTTCCAGAATACTTTGATGCACGGGCAACCCCACCACATGTGCCAGTAATTAGCCGTTTGGTCACATTTCCTCCAGCAAGTCAGGCTCATTGTCTGGGACATTCTGGATAGTCTGAGGGGGTCATATTGCCACCTATGCAGGAGTTTGATGGCATGTAGTTTGTATTGACAGGATAACAATGTTATGGAGGCGGCTCTGCACATTATATCCCATTGCTCGGGGTGTATTTCTTCCCCAAAGTCTTTTTCCCCACCTGGACCTCAAGGGCTCTGTGGATCCGTCTCTCACTGCTCCTGTACTGTTCCTGGTACATTATTGATATGAGACTTTTCCTCCCCGCTTTAGAGTCTAAAATCTTCACAAATGGGGTCAATGCTCTGTTCAGTTTGTCCTTCCATTCCACCTTAGTTAGAACCCCTTTCAGTTGAATGTATTGGAATGTGGATAAGGTGCCTATGCCCAATGCTTCAGTCAGTTCCGCTAGAGTGATATAGGAGTCTTTCCTCTGGAGCTGGCCTACTCTCTCCAAACCCGCCTCGTACCAAGATTGGTATCTGCCCACATCAGGTATGTGATTTTTTTTATGCTGGGGGACCATAAGTGACTGAGCAGGGATGGCAAGGTGGTGATCTTGCGCATCTCCTTGTTTGCACGCCATATACTCCATATCGTGCTCAGTATAGGATGGCCTTTGATTTTCTGTAGTACCCTTTTGTGTGGGGTCCATAGCAATTCTGACACTGTGGCTGGGGCAAAGTAGTGGTTGTCCATTTGGACCCATTGAAGGTCATGATGTTCTCTGAGGTGTGGGATCAAGACTCGTAACTGGGAAGCATTGTAATATGATCTCAAGTCCGGGAGCCCAACCCCTCCCTTATCCTTGTGGAGTATCAGCGTGGTGTATGCAATTCTTGGTTTCTTTCCCTGCCATATAAACGTCATCATGATTTTTTTAGCTTCACTAAAGAACCATTTGGGTATTTCGATAGGCAACATTTGGAAGGGGTACAGGAAGCGGGGGAGGCACGTCATCTTAACCGCGTTGATACGGCCAAGCCAGGAGATCGTAAGTTTACCCCATTTCCTAAGGTCTGCTGTAAACCGCTGAAGGAGCGGAGGAAAGTTGGCTTCAAATAGGTCATTCAGGGTTCTAGTAATCCGTATGCCTAGATACTGTAGTGTGAGGTGTTCCAGCTTAAGGCCTAGTGGGAGAAACCGGAGGTCATTTTCTACCGTGGTTCCCTGAAGGGGGAATAGGATGGATTTTGCCTTATTTACTTTAAAGCCGGAGAATTGACAATATTCGTCCATCAATCTAAGGGCATGGGGATGGACTCTGCGGGATGGGTTATGTGGAGGAGAATGTCATCCGCGTAGAGCGCCATTTTATATTCCGTCGGACCTAATTGGATCCCTTTTATCGCAGGGTCAGCTCTTATCCTTTGTGCAAGGGGTTCTAACGAAAGGGCAAATAGGATCACAGAGAGGGGACATCCCTGTCTAGTTCCTCGTTGCAATTCAAACCAACAGGAATATTCTCCGTTCACGGCTACCGAAGCTGTGGGAGATGTATATATTGCCTGTATACCCCTCCTAGCTTTAGGGCCCATTCCAACCTTCTGCAAGACGGCTCCCAGAAATTCCCACTCCACTCTATCGAAGGCCTTTTCCGCATCGATAGACAACAGGACGGGATCCCCGGGGAGATTGCGGGCCACGTGGATGAGGTGCAATGTTTTACGCATGGAGTCAGCCCCCCGTCTCCCTAGTGTAAACCCGACTTGATCTGGATGAACCAGGTGGGGCATTAGCGTTTCTAATCTAGCCGCTAGCACCCTGGAGTAAATTTTTGCATCAAGGTTAAGAAGGGAGATCGGACGATAAAATCCGCAGTTTTTGGGGTCCCTATCCTCTTTGGGAATCAGTGTTATCAAAGCTTTTTTAAAGGAGTCTGGGGCCTGTCCTGTTTCTAGTATTTCGTTGAATAGATTCGAGAGGAAGGGGGCTAATTGTTTGGCGAACGTCTTCTAGGAACCAGCAGTATAGCCATCTTCTCCCGGGGATTTACCAAGTGTTAGTCGTTTAATCGCATCCTGAACCTCCTCTTCAGTAATTGGGGAGTCCAGAAGCTCAGTTTCTGCGTTCGATAACGTGGGTATAGTGGTTGATGATAGGTAGGCTGATAGGTCCAGTTGGCCAGGAGTTATTTCAGAGGTGTAATGCTTCTCATAAAAATTGGCGAAGAATTCTGGGATATTGCAGGGGGTATGGAGGGGGGGGGGGGGACAGTATCTTCGATGATTTCGTTCACCCTACGGTCAGCTCTTTGTTCGTTAATTCTAGCAGCTAATAAAGCATCTGCTTTATCTCCTTTCTCGTTAAATTTCTGTTTTAGGAACTGCAGTTTGCGCACCACTTGGTTGTGTTCTAAGAGCTGCAGTTCTTCCCTTTTTTGCTGAGCTGTTTTCATTTTTCCGCTTTAGGTTCTTTAGGTTCTTTTCTCATCTCCCCCTCTAATTGACCTATATCGGCCCTTAGCCCTTGCTCTATGATCTTCAGCTCTCTCTTCTTAGTGGACCCTTCCTGTATTAGGACCCCTCGCCATGTGGCCTTCCCTGCCTCCCAGACTACTTGTTTGGAAACCTCCCCATCGTTATTTGTTTTAAAGTATTCTTCAATTTCAGTCTCCATGTTCGTCTTGAAGACCGGGTCATTCCAGAGTCTCTCATTGCACCACCATTTCTCTCCCATGATGGGTAGATCAGCCCAGGAAATGTCTACTAAAACCATGTTGTGATCCGACCAGGTTATCGGAATGATATCTGAATGTAGTGCAGTGGTTGTGAGGTCGTTCGTTATGTATATAGTCAATGCGTGTAAAATGTTTGGTGGGGGTTCGAATAGAAGGTGTATCCAACTGCACCAAGGTGCATTATTCTCCATACATCCTTCATGTTGTACAGATCCATTATCTCAGCAAGGTCAGTTCGTCCACCTTTAGCCTGATTTCTTGTTTCTGGATTTCCCGGTTTCCAATCAATACCTGGATCAGCACATTGGTTGAAATCACCCCCCAGAATGACGTGCCCCGTGGCCTCCAACATTATTTTTGGGATCACTTTCTGGAGGAATGCAGTCTGACCAGTGTTAGGTGCATATACAGTGGCCATAGTCACTTTCACTTTGGATATTTTCCCCGTAATCAGGAGGGTCTGACCTGCCACATCAGACCATGTCTTTTCCACCTCGAATTGGATGCCCTTCTTGAGCAAGATACCAACCCCTCCCTTTCTCAGCGGGCCCGAGCCCCAAAACTCCAGTCCTCCCCGCTTCCCGACGAAGCTTCGTTCTTCCCCTTTGGCGAACTTAGTCTCTTGAAGGAGCATTATGTCAATGTTGGATCTGCGGAATTCCCTTAGTACTAACGACCTCTTAGTCGGGGAGAGTTCAGCCCTTTCACATTGATGGCATCCCTTGATCTCTCACTTTTTGGTTATCAAGGGATGCCATCTTCGAATGTCTCTAGAGTGGCTTTCACTACTGGCGACCAGACAGTTGTTTGATCCTCAAGACCCACATCAACATTCGCGGTGCAAATAAATTCAAATGGTGCCATCATAATTTCAAAATCCCTTTCCCTCAGGAGTTGCTGAGGCTCAAGCAAGCCCAGGAACTGAGGGCACTGCATTGGCAGCTTTTGTCGTCGTCCAGAACGGACTTGGTGACATTGTTCCTTACATTTTCGGACCATCAGTGGGGACCGTTACCTCACGGTCCCAATCAAGTATTCCATCTCAACATAAGGGTGAGCCCCTATCCCATCCCCCCACCCCCAACATCATATATTACAACAGTAACAGCAATAATCGTACAAAAACATAACGTTACATGCGTTCCCAGGGTCGTCCTGCGAGTGTTTGTGCTCCCTCTTGCTTCAGAGGGGTGCTCATCGTCCGACGTCCCCATGGCACTGTACCTCCAGAATTCCGGTCTCCATAGGTTCAGCGTCCTGTGTTTCATCCATAGACATCAGTGCGTAGGTTCGTAGCATGCGGGAAGCAAATCCTCATTTTCCATTATCAGGTGTGTTGTTGGGGCGTCTGTACTTTCTAGATCCTTTCACTCTTTTCCGCTTAGGGCCCTGGTGTTCCCATTGCATTACAGCACGCTCATTGTCGCCACTTTCATTGTCTTTCGGGCCTGTACCCAGAAGGTTGGCAGTACATTCCCTAATGTCTTCCTCTGATCGAAGGACGATTTTCCTGCTCCCATGCTCAAAGGTGAGCGAAAAAGGATATCCCATCTGTATCGTGTGCCCTGGTCCTTGAGCCATTTTGTGAAAGGGCTGCAGAGGCGTCTTAGCGCTACCGTGAGCGAGGATAGGTCCTGAAAAATCGTAATTTGGGCCCCTCTCATCGTGAGTGGACCGTCGGATCTGGCCTTCTCAAGGATCCTGGTTCTGTCCTGGTATCGGTGGAATTTGGCCAGGACCGAGCGGGGACCACCAGGCGGTCCACCGGCTCTGTGTATCCTTTCAGTTTTGGGTTCATCAATTTCTTCATCAGCCGTTAGGATTTTTATGATATTGTGGATCGTATCTTTGAGGTCCTTCTCGGTTTCACCTTCGCGTTCCGGGATTCCAAAAAAAGCATAGGTTATTCCTTCTTTCCCTGTTTTCTAAATCGTCCATTTCGAGACACATCTCCTCTTCCCTTTTCTCAATATTTCGTATTCTCATGTCCATTTGAGTCTAAAGAGTGTCGATCAAAGCCTGGTTTTCGACACCTTCCAGTCGTTCCTCAAAGCTGTCCATTCTCTGGGTGATTTTATCGATTTTGCCACCGAGATTGGCACCCATGTTTTTTATCTCACTTAGCAATGCGGCGATGTCTCCCCTAGTGGCAGCGGCCCCCGCTTCCGAGGCCTCCAGCGACATGGTGGGAGACTGTCGAGCGGTCAGGGAAGGTGGGGCGTAGGCGAATCGGACAAGTCTATGTCGCACGTTCATAGAATGGACCCAAGGTCAGAGGAGGCACATGCCCCTGGATCGGGGGCCTTACTCTCTGCAGAGTCGCGTGGGGCTCTAGGAACAGTGCAAACTAGAGAACTTAGCTTGAGACACGACTTGATGTGGAGCCAGTGAGGCCTTCAGTGACGATTCCGTAGAGCCGGGGAGTCAGTCTTCTGGCGGGAGTACCTACAAAAAGCACCCTGTGGGAGGGAAGGGCCAGGTATATTCCGCTTTGGTACATAGTTCGTGCTGAATTGCCGGGAACCGACAGCTCCGGGGGCTGCCGGGCGCCTGTAGGGGAGGCACACGTGGCAACAGGGTATTAGTGGTATGCAGTGCACAGAAGAGGCAATAAATGAGTTGAAGAGGTTTCTCCTCATGCGGCACATGAACGATTAGGGCGCACTTTTTATACCAGTCTTCGCAGGACAGTGTGTTATCTGGTGCCACTCAGTGCAAAGGTCGTGGTGATCTCCAGTACAGAGTGCCGCTCGTTTCCGAATTAGTCATGATGGGACAGTACCCCTCACTTCCAAGGGGCTTGGTGGGAGCGCTGTACAGCGGTGCACCCCGCTCCGTGGGCTCGCGGGGAGGCTCCTCACCTGGGTCCGCTACAGTGCGGTATTGGTCACCGGAGGCGTGGAGCGTCGGAAGCAAGGTAGGAGTTCTCCTCGCGGCCCCCACCTCCCTCCGGGTCCTCATGGGGGAACTCGGGTAAACAGGCGAGGAGAAAAAGGAAGCGGGGGTGGGGGGGCAGGGGCGGGACCTCACAGGCCGCTCGTCCAGGCCTCAGTCTCCTGTAAACACCACCGCCGGGCGGCTGCGTAGTTCAGCCCAAGTTTTGGTTTTGTTTCGCGGGTGACAGGAGGCGCAGTTCTTCGATTTCTCAGCTTTCCCGTGGCAGAATTGGGCCATGTTTTCTCCTGCAGGTCGGGGGGGGGTCCTTACAGATCAGTACCTCATTTTATATCTCGGGGGGGGGGGGGGGGGGTCGTGAGATGGGGGCTCAAGTCGTCTCAGGGAACTGGGGCAGTGGAGCTCACACGAAGGCCGGGCTCATCCGTGCGCCCCCTGGTGGCCCTTCTGTCTAAAATTTTAAGAAGAAATGGAACCGTTGTAATGGGTCGGTAGTTGTTCGGTTGGGCTGGGTCAAGGGAGGGTTTCTTGAGTAGTGGACGCACCCATGCCTCCTTGAGGCTGCTTGGGACTTCGCCCGTCTTGAATGAAGCGTTAATAAATGCTATGATTGGCGTAAGAGGTGCTGCACACTCTTTGATGATGCTGGGGGGGGCATATATCGCCTTTGCATTGAGACGGTTTAAGCTGTTTGAGGATGCGAAGAACCTCAGATTCAGTGACTTGAGAGAAGTGAAACTTGGGGGAATGCTGGTCTTCAGAGGCACTGGCGTGAAAGGCCTGCCTGGGGGGAAGGGTCTTAAAGTGTTCTGCTATTTTAGTTTGAAGTAGATCTATTTTCTTTATCATAGCTGTTTGGATGCTATTGCACCAAGCTTCATCCTTGACAATCTCGTCAGTGCAGATAGGAGGTATGGTGAGCTCTTTGAATATGGTGAATAGCTCTTTTGAGTGGGAGTTAGCTTCTGCGATACGCTTGTTGTAAGTTTCTGATTTAGCCTTGAATATGGCACTTTTGTACCTCTTAGAGATGCTCAGAAAGTTAGCTTTGGTGATGTCACGGGCATTGGCCTGCCATGCTTTGAGAGCTTGGCGCTTGCTTTGGCGAAGATTTAATAGGTCATCTGAGAACCAGTTGGAGAGAAGTGATTTTTTCCCTTTTTTATTTTCAAGAGGAGCAACAGTATTGATGGTGTGGGTAAGGGTTTCATTGAAAATTTCTGCTAGAGTATTAGGGTCAGTTGAGAAAGGATGCGATAGGCAGGGATTGTTGAGAAAGGGGCGTATACTGTCTGCTATGAGTTTTTTGGCACTTCTGACTAGCTTGGCTGGTGCAGCTGTTAACGGTTTGGAGTAAGTGGTGATAGGAAAGCAGAATTGTAGTCAATTATGGTCAGACCATGGGAGGGCTGTGTTGGAGTTTATGATGGAGCCACAGTTGTAGTCTGCTACCCAGTCTAAGATACGGCCTTTATTGTGTGTCGGAGCTGTCACTATCTGTGTGAATCCTAAGTCTGTTAGATTTCTATCGAGGATGGCTGCTCCTTTGTCAAGTGTATCAGTGAATCCTAGATTTAAGTCTCCTAGGAGCAATGGTTTGGATGTTTTTTTTTAAAGTTATTTCCAAGGATGTGATTGATAGCGGCTGTAAAATTATTGACTGGGCCTGGAGGTCGATAGGTGACATGAATGTTGATTGTATCTTTAGGGGCGAGTGCTAGTTTAGCTGAGAGGAGGTCAAACATTTTTTCCTCAGTGGTGGGAGTCTGTCTGATGGCTAGAGTGTCTTTAAAGATAAGTGCGACCCCACCACCCGATTTGGCTGGTCTGTCCTGTCTCAGGATCGAATAGCCTGGTGGAATGGCTAAGTTAATAGATGGGCCAGAGGCTATATGTAACCAGGTTTCAGTTATGGCTAAGAGATCTAGGTCTTGCAGGGTAATAAGGTCATTTACTTCTATAGCATGAGCGTCGAGTGAGCGTACATTTAGTAGAGCACATTTGAGAAGTTGGGGTTTATTAGATTGCAATGGCCTGACGTCGGTAGTGAGGGTAGATTTTTTTGTGTTATGTCTAGGGGGCGATGAGGTCCTTACCCTAGTAGGGCGCTTATGGGCCGTTGCACAGGGAAGGTGGCATGCCCTAGCTAAGGTGCGTGATCCTAGGCGTGAGTTCCTGTGTGTTACCTTCATAGGTGTGGTGATGTATTCTGCAGGGTGCGTGCGTGTTCTGAGTCTGTGCTGTCTGAGCTGGTTAACCAGCATTTCGGGGGGAGTAGCAGGTGTGGTGATGTGTCTTGGTACTATTGTGTGGCTGTTGGGATGCATTGCGGTCAGTATGTAAGCAGTAATGCTAGCGATGATGATGTAAACTAGGACTAAAAGGAGGTTCTGTGTTTGGGAGGTGTTCATGTTGCAACAGAGATGCGGGTGCAAGTCTAATGTGTAGGAGGAGTGAGGCAGGTGTCTGGCTGCGCAACTCGCTGAGTGGTCTGCTACGTGGGTAACTTAGGTAGTGTAGGCGACTACCTAGAAACTTGGTGGCGACAGTTGGGTGGAAAGAGGCTCATACGAGATATCTAGGTAGGTTGGGGACATTTGTTACCCAGAAAAAGAAATGAATAGGCATAAGTACAGTGTGGAAATACAAGATAGGAGGGCTAAGTCACATACAGCTTGGAACTGAGCTATGTGGGTGCTTCCATGTTGCACAAAAGCACATTAATAAGTCCAGGGTCCATGTTGTCCTCACATTGAGTATGAGCCTGGTGCCAAAGGCGCCAGGACTTACGCCAAGAGAGTCTTTGGTGAGATGGCAAGGCCTTTAAGGCCATAATGGGGTATCGTAGCCTGGCCCTAGTGACTTGCCTATGAGGGTTAGGGGCAGGAATCATGACAATCTCTGCCTTAATGCCAGTAAGATGGAGATCCTTTCTTTTGGGATGCCTGCTTCCACCTTCCCTCCCTCCCTATGGCTGTCCTATATGGGCTCCCTCGTCTAACCCTCTGGTGAGGCAAAACATCTTGGTGTCAATGTTTGAATCCTCTCCTTCTCTACTCATATTGAGGATCTTGCCAAGAGGTCCCACCATCAACTACACCTCCTCAGAGGTTTTCTCCCTTTTCGTACCTTCCCCCAGAAACCCAATGTCTACAGAGCAAAGGTCCTTTTCTAGGCTGGACTACTGTAAAAGCCTCCTCAATCTTCCCTGTGCCTCCCTTCTCCCCCTTCAACTTATCCAGAATAGGACTGCAAGACGTATCCTTGGCCTAAAGTCCAAGGACTGCATCTGTCCAGCCCCAATTTCTTTCCACTGGCTCCCGATTACTGCTAGGATCAAATTCAAGACCCTATGCATCATCCACAAGGCTTTCTGGGGCCCGGGGCCCCCGCTACATCCATCTCCCTCTCCCTAAATACCTCCGAGCTAGAGCCCTTGAGTCTGCTAGCTCCAACTCTCTGCAAGCCCGTTGTTTTGCCAATCAAAGATTTGGGGGGGGGGTGGGCGGCAGAGGTTTCTCCTCTGCAGGAGCCTCCCTCTGAAATGCGCTCCCTGCCCCTTTCAGGTTTGAGTCATAGCTCCTTATGTTCCGAAAGCTCCTCAAGACCTTCCTTTTCTCCTGCTCCTTGAATCTCCCTCTCCCCTGCTAACCCCTTCATCCTCCTCTATGACTGGCCACCTGGTTCCCTCTGAATATTAGAGCTCCAGGCCCTCTTCCGCCCAGCCCCCCTCTGCTTACCTGCTTTCCCTGGCACTTGCCCTCTACTCCTGCCTTCTCCCTTCTCCCTTCCCTGTGCTTTTCTGCCTTCAATGGCACTTGCCCTTTGGCCTCCCCAAAACAACAGCACTTCACCCCATCACCTTCCTCTTCCCTCCTTAGCACTTCATTGGTCACAAACCTGCACTTCCGCCCACACACACCCCTTTTCCCTCACACTTCTTGTTCTACACTTGCACGATCCGAACATCACAAGGCCTAGTAGGACCGTTATTGTATCTTTCTCCCTTGTCCCCTCCCCTTTTTTCTTGTGGTGCCTTGAAACATCACTTGTTGTATAGGCACCTTACACATATCCAGTAAATACAATGAATAAATAAAACACCATTTGTACTTCTGATCTTGTTTGGTTGAACCTCTTCAGTTTGAGCAACAAGCCATAATGTATTCAGACCTCCCCAATGATTTTGTGGCTGTCACAATTTGAACCGATACCTCTTTGTTATTGGAAGTTGTGCATCCACACAGCTTGAAATCTTTCTAAGTGGAACCATGGAAGAATGGTTGAGAATACTAAGTTAGGCTGCCTTGGAACCAAGGAGAAGCTCTGCATTTTGTCAAGACCAGAACCATATTGGTGTCAAACAGCACAGCTGCGTCATCTAACCCCAGATGTAGCAGTTTGTTTTTCGGTCCAAAGCAGCAGTTTTTCAAAACATCCTTGTGTGGAGATGCCTTACTGAATGTTATATGTACTGTACTGTATCGTGAACAACACTTTTCCCTTCCTGAGAGCTGGCAAATCCTGTTGCCTTACTGTAAGTCATTGGACCTCACCGTTAGATGACAGGGCTGGAAGAATGTGTACCTTTTAAATGAGTGGAACAGTCTCCACAAGCCCTTTCTGCTATGGGAACAGATAAAGAAGCTTGATGAAACGGTTAAGTTAGTCTCTGCAAAGGACGATCTCGGGCAAGGTCCAGGAGGAATAAAACCTGCATCATATGAGCATCAGTCTACCTTTACAACACAAGCACTTTCGCAAATTTCTAGTCTGAGGTGGTTGACAGATAGCTGTTCTTCCTCCATTTCATAGTGAAAGAGATTAACTGCTCCCTGATATTAGACATTCCTCTTAGATGCATACTACCATAGATACTTAGTTACTGTGGCAGGAATGCAACAAGAGTTTGTAGCTCCTACAAAGAGTGGGAGCAAGATCATGGAACAACCAGGATTCACAATGATTTTCCAGAATGAGCAGAAGGTGGTGCTGAGAGAACTTGGAATCAAGGATACCATATACCAGTCAGAATTAAGGGTGTAATGTTTTTCACATCCCAACAGCTGGAAAATAGTTTGAGCACACCATGTGCCACCATTAATGGGAAGGAACTGGCTAGTTGGTAGTATGGGCTGTGGGAGCAGAGATCACAACACAGGTGGTATGCTGTGGTCCACCATTGTAGGCTCTTACCGGCCTCAGTCAGTTACAGATTGCGTATATTTCTGATATGTTGTAACTAGATGATTAAATATAGGACAGGAGGTTATTGGTTTTATTCTGATATGTAATATTGGGGAACTTGAGTATGGTTTCGATTTGAGCTGTTGGTTGTAGCTGGGATCACTGCCTCGAACCCTTCCTAACAAGGTGCCACATGCTGAATTGATATATGGATAGCCTGGGCTTCAGGGACATTGCAATATTTTGAGGAATGGGAGTGGAACGAGGGAGTTCATTGCTTTTGGTTTTAATTATGGCGCTTAAATTCCAATAACAGTGAAATGTGGCCTACACGTCTTGTATAGGAAATGTTTGGGAGTGTGGAGTATGTTCCTACTTAAGATGCCATTGTGTCTTGGAAAGTATGGGGAATAGCCTGATAAAAGAGATTTAAGTCCTATATTACGGGTTTGTATTTGCAGGTATATTGACGTCCCAAAGGCCCATATTCTGTTCCGAGCCCCCACCCCTACCCCCAATCACTACTGCTGGACAAACTGGGATTTTTATCATTGACTTCGAAGGTGAGAGAGACCTCACCCCCTGCATTCATTTTGTCTTAGGGACACTGGACCCTCTTTTTAAGGATACAGTAAGGGGAGACCGTCCACTTTTATGAAGTATGTTTTTAACTTTGCAGCACTAGCCATCTTACAATTGGTGCTGAGAAGAGCCAGTGTCCTCTTCTTTGTCTTAAGTAATATTTTTGCTACATTCCAGACATCCTCCTGACAGGCTAGTGGCAGTGATTACATGTGTACCCTTTTTGCAGGTGTATCATCATGTGTTGCCTTTTTAGCCATGATAATGCACTTTAGACCACATGCTCAAAATGGCTTCCCAGCGTTTTAAGGCTTGTTCAAGATGGCCTGCACTAGGTTGGCCTTCCTCCTACCTTTCTAGGTGGAGGAGGGTCCTATTTCTTCATGCATCTTGGTGGGCTTCCTGAAAACTAAACATGTAAAATGTCTACAGTGTGTGTGAGCTGGCAGGAAGTGGGGCTTGGATGTTGCTGGGAAGATTCTGTGATTCTGTAAGGCAAGTGACCTTATTGGAGGGCTTCAGTGGCTCAGAGTGCAGATTCTGGATGTAAGGAGACAAGCTAGACCCAGAAATCAAGTCAATCTGAAGCCGAGAAGACCCAAATAAGACATTGGCCAAGGGAAGCCAGAGGATTACAGCAGAAACCAGCCTTGGCTCAGCCAATGCCACTTTGTCACGAGGCTCAACCTAATCCATAGGGAAGATCTCTGAGGTGCCTCTCGCTGACTGGTGGGACCAACCAGTCACCCATCCTGCTTGAGGAACATCTTTAAAAGGCCCAGATCCAGATGTTCATTGTTGCAAGGACATGCTGCTGAACACATTGTGGGCATCTTCGAGGATCTGCTATGACATTAGAAATCTGTTGTGCTGTTCTCCAACAGCAGGCGTGCCTGCTGGAAGACCGAAGTCCTGCCACCAAGTTGCCAAGTGCCCCTTGAGTGTACCTGGGGTCAATGTATGAGATGCATTGGAGAAGTCATCTGTGACGGTCTCTCCTTCGTTGTGGGACCAGATTTGCGTGTCCCTTCTACCATCAGTGGTCTCTAGAGTAAACTGGTGCAAATTCCTGCTTACCATAGCGCTATCTGGTGCTGTCCCGGGGTGATTGTGTTCAGGTCAGTATTTCTGTGGGCCATACTTTTGGACTTCTGGGGTGGTAGCTGCTTCTCCTTTCACTACAAACTGACTTAAGACTCTTAAGTTGCAACTTTGCTTGTTGCGTCTGCTTTGCACCTCTTCGCTGAGTAAACATTTGGGACACTTGAAAGAGTACCAGAGACTTGGTTCAGGCAAGGCTGGACTTCCAAAATGTTAGTACATGGCACTGAGTGCCTTACAGTTATACGGCCTATGTTCCAATGTTTGTATAACAGCATGTTTGAACAACTGCTTGTGATTTTAAAGTAGTGTGGAGCTTATACTGCGTTTCCCAACTGTGAGATATACAAGTCCTCAAGAATGTTTACATACCTTAAACTATTTAAAGTTTGCCTTAGTGCAGTATTGAAATAAATGGTGTTATTGTAATAACTTACCTCTATGGGTTTTTTAACTTGCTATTTCTGCTAAGTCTTCACAGCACCACACAACAGTGCCCTCCGCCTCCCTTAGTCCAGGTGCTGCTTGGGCAATGCTACCAAAGAGTTCCTTTGCTCAAATGAATAACCTTGCTAACAATAGCTTGGCTTTTCTATGCCTTGCCATATGTAGAGGCTTTGGAAAACTAATTGGGACGGCCAGGTTTTTCTGAAAATCATCAGGTTGGACCATATGTTTCAGAGCTACACACTGAACTGGGCATGCAACTTCAACCAGATACCTATCCGCCCTCTAGATAGGTCAAGGCTATCCTCCTGGGAGTAGGCTGGAATCCTGTACATCTTGAAGAATCTTGCAGTTATTACAATACTCTTGAGTTGGTAGATTAGAAGAAGCTTATGCTCTAATAGAATGAAAAATTCAAATTTTTCCATGAGTGCATGGCTGCTGCATCCATAATTGTGGGTAAGCTTAGCAGTCTTCTGGCTAGCAGACTAGGAGCAATCACTCACTGCTGCTTGTTATGTTTGTCATACTAGAGGTTTTAAAAGTAAGATCTGCCGGGAAGTTTAGGTCAGAGTTACGTTTCGATTTGGCCTTCAGGGCCTCCTTGAGTGAGGGATCATCTAATTTTGTTTGACACGTCTGTCTGTATAGAAAGCAGGCTATGAGAAAGTTTGGTGAGCTAAAGAGGCTGGGTAGAACCCTTACATGGCTTATGAGCAGAGAGAGCTGAGCTACTAATATTGTACCATCAAAGCCTTTTTAGATTACAAGACTAACCAATTTCAGTTGAAAAGTGGAAGTCAACTTTATTAGAAACAAGTTATGATACAGAGAATTCTTTATTTCAGATCCCAATACATCTGAAGCATTGGTCAAAAATGCAATTGGGGATTTAGCTGGCCCAGAATGGTTAACCTCCATTTTGCAAAGAACTTGCTAACACCATCACTTTGACTGGCTGTATTCAGGGAGGCTCTGCTGGTAGGCAGCATGCCACCTACTCTGAGACAAGTGATCACTGGAATGCTGCATAAACCAGAGACATCCACAGTAAATAAGTTTATACAGCACATTGTAGTTTCTGTATCGGGGTGATAAAATACTGAATTAAATCACAAGATTGCTAAAATATGCACCTAATCTGGTTCATGAAGCTAAATCTGGTTTTGCTCATCGTTTTAGCCCCCAAATTAAAATCGGAAACATTTCAACGCAATATCCCAAATAAATCCGGAATTGTGGTGGCTACTATTTTGGACATAAAAAAAAAAGTGTTCGATTCTGTGGGGTGTGAATACATCTTTGCAGTGCTTAAAGGAGAACATGCTCAATAGCCATATCAACAATTTTAGACTATTATGTTGTAGACCAAAGAGATGAGTTCTTACTGTTAGCAATAAGTTGGTGCTTTTTAGTTTTGCGCATACAACTCTTCAGGAAGGGCCATTGTCCAGCATTCTATTGGCATTAGCTCAAGAGTCCTTTGCAATCTGGATTAGGACAAGACATATATGGACCACGGTATTCCACTTTTAAGCACTGTGCTGAGATGTCTCTTGCTCATTCCGATTTGCATTTATACGTTTCGACACCGAATTGTGCTCTACTGCATTTAGTTTAGGAGATTGTCAAATTAGTGAAATATAGTAGATAATTTGAGCTTTTTCGTTAATGGACTGATTCTTGGTATAACGTGGTCCTCTCCTTTGGATTGAGTCTGGGTAATTAAAGATATTGTATGCTCTAAAATAGATGGTGTAAGGAACGTTTGTTTAAATGTAATTCTACCCACTGATGGATTAACTGGAAAAAAAGTAAAGATATCAGTAATTTGACTTGTCTCATGTCTACGAGGGTAGCAATCGCAAAGATTGATGAAGCTGCTAAGTTTATTTATCAGTTCCAGGCCATCTCCAAAGACCTCTATAAGACTACCTCCAGATTTCAGTCTCTTGTCTCGGCTGACCCTGTATAGGAGTTTATGATTAGATGCAATGGTATGGACCGCTCATATGCTCCTGGTGGGTGTGATTTTCAGATTTAGAACAGTGTTATTTGGTCTTACAACTACAATTTGATACATATTGGTTCAAGTCAGAGTTTCAGGACAGTGCATACAAGAATGATGCGGCTCACGCTTCATTACTGAGTGCTTGCCTGACATGCAAGTGAAGAGAAGTACAATGGGAATAGACCTGGTAGATTCCACAAAATGGGCCCGCAGGATCCCCAAGAGGCTTGGTAATGACCTTAAATTTGCATTGGGACTGGGAGCCTGAAGATCCCCAGGACTGGATGCATTATTTGATAGATGATATCAAAATAATTATATGCGATTGGGTGTTTTTAGATGGGAACAGTTAATCGTTGTGGGGAAGATTTAAATAGCTAAATTTAGTATTAAAGAAGGTTTGTGCTAATATTTGACTGCAGTTGCAGAATCTCTAGATTGATGGCCATTTGAAGCAAATGTTCAGTAATTTACCAACCCCCTGCCGAAGACCGCCTTATTCCATTTGTGGTTGATATCAGGAGCAATGGTTTCTTATGCAATATGTGTAGGCTTCCCCAAAGATACAGTTAGGGCAAAATGGAATACAGATGTGGCATCTCTTCTAAAAGAGGAGTTTGCTCTTTACACAAAAATGTTTCTTTTCCTAGACTTTACATTATTAATTTAATATATATATTTTTTTTTTTAACATGTTTTTATTAAGAGAGCAGTTCACAAGCACGGCATTAATTTATACACTGTCATTAACATACAAAGAGGGAGCATTCAACAGTGGGACATCACAGTATTCATAGTATAAATACAAAAAACATCACTGGTAAGATAGGCAGATAACACAAATCAGGGTGTGTGTTCAGATGCTGTGTCCGAGTCTGAATCCAGGTCACAAAGATAGAAGCGCAGCAGTGACCAGATGTCCTTGGGGCGAGAGGGCGACGGTACTGATAGTATAAACAATTCTTCATCATCATTTACCATACATAGTTCCTTCAGGAAGGAGGCCCTAGTCGGGGCATTGGGGGATTTCCAGTGTTTGCAGCAGGGGAGTCGCATTTAGGGCAGGCGCCCGTACACGTATCCACAAATTTAGCCACCCTGGAGGGGGAATAATGGAGTTGGTTCAGTACTTTAAATTGGATTAGACGTAGTCCAGAGTTCATAGACACCGATCGGGTTAGTTGACAGTACCGGGCCCAGCGGACCTCATCTATCTGGGTGCCTGTGTCTCGTTCCCAGACCTCTCTCATCATGTTACGTGATGGGGAGTGGGCTTGAACCAGGGTGTATAACATGGAGACCCCCTTGCCACAGCTATCTGAAGACACCATTGATCTAATACATTCATGGGAGTGGGGTTCTTGTGGGAATGTTGGCCATTTCGCCGAAAAGGCCGCCCTCATTCTGTAGTATTGGAGGTGTTTAAGTTGACCTCTGCACACCACAGCAACGAAATCTATGAGATCGCAGAATTCCCCCTCAGGGAACATATCGCCCAGTGTAAAAAGCTTGTTAGGATCCCAGGATTGCTGGAGGGCCCGATCAAACGTTGGGGAGATGCCAGGGAAGTCCCATAAGGGAACTTCCGGGTCGTAGGGGGATTCCACGTCGATTCTTCTGTATATCTTGGCCCAGGCCTGCGTCGTTGTATATACCGGGTCAAATGGGCATGTGCCACCGTAACGTGGATTAAGGAGGACTGAACGTATGTCGTTAGGGCGGACAGAGTGTTTTTCAATAGATATGTGCGGAGCGGTGTCCTTAGGATCAAACCAGTGTTTTACGAATTGTGCTTGTGCACATAAATAATATAACTCAAAGTCTGGTGCAGCAATGCCACCCTTAGCGAAAGGTTCCACCATCTTATCCCACCCCATCCTGGCCGTCTTCCCAGACCAAATGAACGAGGAAGCAAGAGATTTAAGTTTAATGAAGAAAGGTTTACCAGGCCAGAGAGGGATATTATTGAAATAATAAAAGGAGCTTGGGGAGAACCACCATCTTTAGTAACGCCACCCTCCCGTATAGTGATAGTGGCAGGTTAGCCCACATCTGAAGCTTAGTCACCAGAGTTGTTAGCAATTCCCCATGGTTATGTGCGTATAGCAGGTCTTTGTCTCGAGCAACTAATATCCCCAGGTACCTTACTGTGGAGGGGGCAAAACGGAAACCCTCTATACCAGCCAGGTCCCCTGTGCCATCCGTAAGGGGGAATATTTCGGATTTAGGCACATTGATTTTGTATCCAGAATGTTCCGAGAATTCCTGTATATCTGCCATGATGTGTTTTACGTTCTCGATGGGGTCTCGGACATATAACAGGGTATCGTCCGCATAAAGCGAGATAATCTGAGGTCCAGACATCCTAAGCCCTCTATGTGCGTGGTGTTGGCGTATGAATTCCGCCATTGGTTCGATGGTTAAAGCAAAGAGTATGGGTGAAAATGGGCATCCCTGTCTAGTCCCCCTATATAGGTGGAAAGCGGGGGAGAGAGTGGCGTTAGTCAAGACCTTAGCTGTCGGCTGTGTATATAACAAACGCACACAGTTGATATAGTAGCGACCCAGGCCAAACCGCTCCAACACCAAAAAAAGGTAGGTCCAAGACACCGAATCGAATGCTTTCTCGGCATCTAGTGCAATTACAGCCGCCTTGGCATCCGGGTCTAACTGCGCCATGACATTAAAGAGGCGCCTCAAATTTAGGGCAGTAGATCGGGCTGGAATAAAGCCGGCCTGGTCGGGGTGGACAAGGATTGACACAAACGGGAGGAGTCTAGTGGCCAGCACCTTTGCAAAAATTTTTGCATCAGTGTTAATTAGGGATAAGGGTCTATAGGACGCCATGTCGTGTGCTGGTCTACGGGGTTTCAAAAGAACAGTAATGATTGCCTCCCTCATTGACTCCGGAAGCACCTGTCGGTCCATAGCTTCCCCCCATACCTTCAACAACAGTGGGGCCAATTCATCACTGAACTCTTTATATAGCTCCGCGGGTAGACCATCAGAGCCAGGGGAGCGACCATTCGATAAGGCCTTTATGGACTCAACAATCTCTTCCACAGTAATGGGACTATCTAGCGCCTCCCGGGTCGCATCGGTTAGTGTGGGAAGGTCAAGGTTGTCCAGATATCTGAACGTGTCTTCTTTATTTTTTTGATCATGATTGGAATAAAGAGTGGAGTAAAACTCCATGAATGCCGAGTTAATGTCCCGTTCTCCATTCACCAGTGCGCCGTCAGGGGCGTATATACTCGGGATCGGGTTATGGTGCCTGTCAGATCTAAGCATGTTGGCGAGGAACCTCCCGGCCTTATTACTCTCCCCATACCGTCGTGCTCTGGCCGGTGCGGCCATGTACAGGACCTCTCTATGAGCTAGTTTATGGAACTCGTCCAGTGTTGTGTGCAGTTGAGCAAGGGTTTCCTTGTTCTGTGTAATACTGTATTCGGTCTGTAGTAAATCAAGCTTCGTCTCAGTAGAACCCAGCTCCTCCCGCACCGACTTCAACATACCTGTCGACTTCCCCAGGATATTACCCCTGACCCAGACCTTAAATGCTTCCCACAGAGTCGCATAACTCGGGACTGAACCCTTGTTTATTTCCAAAAATTCTGCGATCTCCACATGCAGTGCCTCACATACATTGGGGTCTCTGAGGATTGTGGGTGGCATTCTCCATCTTCTCGCTGGGGGGAGGGCGTCCCTCAAATTTATATCTAGTGTTATCGGTGAGTGGTCAGAAAGGGTACGGGGGTGTATATCACATCTAGAGATAGCCTCGGCCAGGGATTGACTAATGATCCAGTAATCAATGCGCGAGTGTGAATCGTGCACTGACGAGTAGAAAGTATATTTCTTCTCTTTCGGGTGTAGTGCTCGCCATGCATCAAACATGCCCATCTGTTCCATCAATTGTTTAACCACCAGTGCCGCCCTAGCGGGGGCCCTAGGGGCCGTCGATGAGCGGTCTAGGGATTGATCCAGTATCATATTGAGATCTCCACCCCAGACGACCCGCTTCCCCGAACGAGATTAACATATCTGCCAGGGTACTATAAAACTGTGGATCATCTAGATTAGGGCCATATGTGTTAATCAGGATCGTCTGATGTCCCGCCAACTCCCCCACTACCAACACATATCTCCCCTGTGGGTCTATTTTGCTGGACTGATATTTGAAACATAGTTTAGGATGTATAAGGGTCAGCACTCCCCTGGATTGTGACGAGTAATCAGTGTAATACCTGTGGGGTCCCCATTTAGGCAAAAATTTAACATTAACCTGTCCAAGTGCGTGCGTTTCCTGCATAAACAGTATTTGGGGGTTATGTCGTACCACATACGCTGAGATCTTTCTTGCCTTAACTGGGTTATTCAACCCCCGGATGTTCCATGATAGGAGCTTGATGTCTAGTCCTTTATTGTCCCGTGTCATGTTCATACCACAAATCAAGTGGGAGCCCACCCTCTAGTCCCCCGTGTAAGGGAAACGAAGGACCCGCTATAGAACTGCTCTCAAGTTTAAACATAGCAACACTTAACGTACAATCCCCCAACAGAGCCGGCATAACAGCTGGCCTAACCGTGCCATTTTCCCATCCCCACCCCCCACCCGCATCATCAACCCCAACTGGACGATGTACCCTTAGAACCATAACCTAGGATCACTCCTGGGGGGTATGAGCGACACTCACGCGGCCTCCAGCCCAAGAGATCTGCGTGGCCTCGTTAAACCAAACATTAACATTCAGGGCCGCCCAGTGGCCAGCAGGCCGCAGCATTATAGTAGTGCAACATCAGGAGAATCACATCAACCCTCGGGGACACTGGGCTCCGCCCCACCCCGGGGCAGCGGGGTGCGACCCCCAGCCCGGTCCCGAGCCGGCAGCGGGATGGAGGCCTCAACATACAACATGGCTTCTGTTGGATTCTCGAAAAAATGGGCCCGGCCACCATGCTGTATCCTCATTTTCGCCGGATAAACAAGTGAATACGGGACCTGGCGCAGCCTTAGCTGCCTCTTGACGGGTTCATAAGATCTTCTTAGTGTTTGGACGTTCGTAGAAAAGTCCGGATATATGTGTATTCTGTTATTCTCGTGTAGCAAGGTGCCCTTTTCCCTGGCCGCTCGCAGGATAGCGTCTCTGTCCCTGTAGTTTAGGAGACGGGCGATTATCGTACGGGGCGGAGTGCCCGGTTTGGGCGGGGGTGCCGATGTACGGTGTGCTCGTTCAACCAGAAAGTGGGCCGAGAATGTATCCGGGCCCAGCAGTTCCTTCAGGAGGGTTTCTACTTGGCGCTCCATAGCTCCTTTACCGAAGGTTTCGGCCACCCCGACCAGCCTTATGTTATTTCTCCTTGAATGAGATTCCAGATCCTCACACTTATTAAGAGTTTTCTGGAGGTCCCCCTTCAGTTGGGCAATGTCACGGTCATGTTGTGCTATCGCCTCTTCGTTGGTGGCGATTCTACCTTCGGCCTCAGTGGTGCGGGCACTCTCCTTGTCCACCCTCGCCTTGAGGGAGCTAATTGTTGCCCCAATGTCATTGAGTTTTGTATTCACCGCCAAGAAGCCACCCTGGACCATAGCCATCAGTCTATCCACCCTCTCCTCCATTGGCAGCTCGGGCGATCCAGCTGCCCGCTGCGTTGGCGGATCCGCGGACCCGCTGGGCTGAGCACTTGCAAAGGAGTCCATTGGACCGGTTTTCCTGGAGCGCGCTCCCTTCAAATTGTGGCGGCCCATATGCAATAGGGAGCGAGCCGGGGTGGGGGCGAGTCCAACGAAGCCGCAGTGGGAACCAACCAGGCAAGGTCGCAGTGGCCCTTATAGGGGAGAGTTACGGATAGGTGACCGCGGGGTCAGCAGCACACTGCATGCCGATGCGTGTAACCGCCAAGGCATACGGGTAATATTGTGTCGCGTAGTCCAATGCCCCAGCCGCCTAGGCCCGCACCAGGGGCGCAAGGAGTCTCGCTATGTGTGTGGCGGGCTCCGTAGACCCCAACAGGATTATTGTCCGGGGGGGATCTCCCCGAGTGCGCCCACACCCTCCAGTGCCAGTCCCTAGTTGAGGACGGTCCTCCCTCCGCCAGCCACCACACCGGACCTACTTGTGGTGGGAGCCGTCCAGCCAGACCCCGCAGATGTCGTCGCAGTAGTCCTCCACGGGCTCCGCGCAGGCTCAGGAAAAGCAGGGGAGACGCGCGGGCGATCCGACAGTCGCCCCCGTCAGAACCAAGACACCAGCAGGGAGCCTCCACGTCCACCAGGTCTAGGCGGGCCACACGCGGACAGGGTGTGTATTCGCACGCGGCCCCTCCCCCCGCGGCTCCGGATGGGTAGCGCGCGGAGCCCGCAGGCGGCCAGCGACGCGGCCAAAGGCCGCCGGATTTTCTGGGCGGTGTATCTTCCTCACGGTCCGGTGCCCAAACCCCAGTTTTGGATGAGTGGGGGCCGCGACCGTACGCCACACAACGGCGTGTTGATCGTGCTGCTAGGGCGGCCCTGAGCAAGGATGGTCGGTCTTCAGGATTGATCGAAGCCGGAGCTCACGGGCTAGACGGCCATCTTGTCGTGCGCTAGCCACGCCCCCCATTAATTTAATATATTTAATATATAAAAAAAGTGATAGATGCCACACATATATGACACTCTTTCTGGATCAATTGTTGCTATTCTGTGAATCTACGCTTTTTGGACAAATGTGGCCAAAAAGCTTCAAGTGTTGTTTGAATAGACTACATACAAATACAAATAAGGAACAAGTTACTTACCTGTAACTGTTGTTCTCCAGCATGGGTCTGGCATGGATTCACATGCTCATGAATATTCCCCGTCGTCAGGCTGGGAATCCTCGGTAAAGAAAAAACCAGTATCAGTTTCGTTTCTGATCTGTCTTTCGTAGTAATAACCAATCACTGGTCTCTGCGTCATACTGACCACAGCCAATGACTGCCCTCTACCTAAGCACCGCCTCTGGCAGCCATCTTCAGATTTGGAAGCACGTGAAGTGGCAGTATGACCAAGTGAAGAGCCGCAGAGGGGTAGGCGGGAGGGTTCGCATGTGAATCCATGCCAGACCCATGCTGGAGAACAACAGTTACAGGTAAGTAACTTGTTCCTTCTCCAGCATGGGGTCTGGCATGGATTCACATGCTCATGAATAAAGAATACATAGCAGTACACACATGCACAACCACGGGAGGTGGCAAAGGCTCAACATTAAGCATCACATCAACTCAACATTAAGCATCTTACCTCCTCACCAGGCTCACCTCAGGCGAACAGGTTGCGCAGCACTGCTTGGCCGACCCTGGACTCCTCCCTGGAATCCCGGTCGACGCAGTAGAATTTCGTGAAGGTGTGCGTCGACCTCCACGTAGCAGCCCTGCATATGTCCAGCAGGGGCACACCAGATAGGAACGCCGTGGTAGCTGCGATCGCTCTGGTGGAATGGGCTCTCGGACGGCCAGGCAGCGGTCGGTTTGCCAACCGGTGACAGTACATGATACAGCCGGAGAGCCATCTGGAGATGGAAGCCTTCGAGAGAGCCTTCCCCTGATTGACAGGTCCAAAGTTCACAAAGAGTTGTGACGTCTTCCGAAAACCTTTCGTGCGGTCCACGTAGAACTTCAGCGCTCTAGCTACATCCAGCGAGTGCAAAGTCCTCTCAGCCGGCGACGAAGGCGACGGGAAGAACACAGGTAACACCAAGGGTTCGTTGAGATGAAAGTCCGACGGTACCTTGGGCATGAAGGAGGGGTGCGTCCTGAGCACTACCCTCGTGTCGTGGAAAGTCAAGTACGGGGCCTTGCAGGAAAGGGCCTGGATCTCTCCCACTCGTCGTGCGGAGGTGATGGCCACGAGAAAAGCTGTTTTCCACGATAGAAACTTCAACGGGGCCGAGTGCAGAGGCTCGAACGGAGGTCCCATGAGTTTGGTCAGCACCACGTTGAGCTCCCACGCCGGGGCCGGAGCCTTCACCGGCGGGAACGATCTGAACAGTCCCTTCATGAACTCTTTCACCAGACGATGAGACCACAAGGACGTCCGGCCCGTGGTTCTGGTGTATCGGGAGATCGCAGCAAGATGAATCTTGATGGACGCGTGTGCCAGACCAGCTTTGGCCAGCGTCAGCAGGTACGGCAGCACTTGGGGAGCCGTAATCCGTAGAGGGTTAATCTTCTGTGCGTGGCACCAGACAGAGAACCTCTTCCATTTGTGTCCGTAGCATTTAAGAGTCGAGGACGCCCTGGCCTTTGCAAGAACCTCTCTGCAATCGGCCGGTATGTCGTATCCTCCAAACTCTAGCGCTGCAGGAGCCAGGCCTGCAAGTTCAGCGACTTCGGGTCGTGGTGGAGGATGGCGCCTCCTTCCCTGGAGAGTAGATCCGCGTCCGCCGGCAGCTTGATTGGCGGGGACGCCGACAAGTCCAGAAGGTCCGGGAACCATATCTGCCTCGGCCACGCAGGTGCGACGAGGATCATCCTGCACCGTGACCTCTTGAGCTGGTTGACGAGCCGGATTAGCAGAGGCAAGGGAGGGAACGCGTAGAGGAACAGGCCCTCCCAGGGGAACGAGAAAGCATCGCCCATGCTCCTCGTCTGGGGAAACCTGCTGGCGAACCTCCGGCACTTGGTGTTCGTCGCCGTCGCGAACAGGTCGATCTGGGGTGTGCCCCACCGTCGGAAGAGGCGATCCACCAGATCCTGTCGTAGTTCCCACTCGTGGCACGAGCGCAGCTCCCTGCTGAGTGAGTCGGCGATGGTGTTTTTTATCCCTGCCAGATGAAACGGCACCAGAAGAATCCCTTGGGCGACGGCCCAATGCCACAGGTCCTGCGCCTCCTTGGACAGCGCTGGGGACCTGGTTCCGCCCTGTTTCCTGATGTAAAACATGGTGGTGGTGTTGTCGGTGAAGATCCTCACCACCTTGCCCTTGAGGGACGGAAGGAAGGACCTGAGGGCCCAAAACACTGCACGGAGCTCCAGGACGTTGATATGCAGGGACTTCTCCGTCGGGAGCCAGGGTCCCCTTGCGTGCAGATTTTCGGTGTGCGCTCCCCACCCTTCTAGGGAGGCATCCGTGGTCACAGTCACCTGGTGGGCTGGGGTCTGGAAGTCCATGCCCGCCGTCAGATGCGCGCGGGTGCCCCACCACCGTATCGCTCGTCGGAAACTCTCGTCGAGCTTGATCCTTTCCTCGAAGCTGCCCGTCGTCTGGATCCAGCGCGCATCCAGGAACTCTTGCAACGGGCGCATCCGGAGCCTGCACATGGGAATGAGGTAGATGCAGGAAGACATCATCCCGAGGAGGGACTTGATGGACCTCACCTTGGCCGCGTCGGCCACCAACATCCGTTGCACCTTGCCCAAGATGGTCCTGGTCCTCTCCTCCGACGGGGAGGCCAGAAGGGACACTGTGTCGAGCCTCGCTCCCAGAAACAGTGCGACTTGCGCGGGCACCAGGTGGGATTTGGCGTAGTTCACGGAGAATCCCAGGTCCGTGAGGAGTTGGACGGTCCTTGCCGTGTGGACCACGGCGAGCTCCCTCGTCTTGGCGCGGATGAGCCAGTCGTCCAGGTAGGGGTAGACGTGAATCCCCTCGCGGCGCAGCTGCGCCGCCACCGGTGCGAGGCACTTGGTGAAAACCCTGGGTGCCGACCGCAGTCCGAAGGGAAGGGCTTTGAACTGGTAATGACGCCCTTGGACCACGAATCTGAGGAATTTTCGGTGCCCCTTTAGGATGGGAATGTGGAAGTAGGCATCCTCCAAATCCAACGACGATAGGAAGTCTCCTTCCTCCAGCTGACCCAGGACGTGCTGGAGGGTGACCATCCGGAACTTCTGCGCCTTGATGAACTTGTTCAGGCGTCGCAGGTCCAGGATGGGGCGCCATCCTCCCGTCTTCTTCTTCACGAGGAAGTAACGCGAGTAGACTCCGGAGCCCCGAAGCCTCTTTGGGACGAGTTCGATGGCGCCCTTTCTGAGCATCGCCTTTACCTCCAGGAGAAGTTGAGGGACGTGAAGTTCTTTCCTGGCCACGGGGGGGACGCGCGGGCACCTTCTTTGAAACTCGAGCGCGTGGCCCCGGGCCAGGGCGTCCAGCACCCAACGGTCGGTGGAGATGGACTCCCACACGCTGACGAAGCCCGCCAGCCGGCCTCCCACCGGGGTGCTTCGGTGGGGGCCCGACCCCACGGCCGGTTCAATCCTGCTTGGACGCGGCCTTGCCGCCTTGGCCTCCTTGGCGACGACGGCGGGGTCCGCCAGACTTGCCTCGTCCTCTGTAGGCCTCTTGCGACGACGAGCGGGCCGCTTGACGGTAGGAAGCGAAACCGCCGCCGGAACCTTTGGAGGCGCCCTTGCCTCCGCCGCTCCGAAAGGGCGTCCGCCGTTGCTGCAGTACTCCAAGGGCCCGGGCCGTCTCAGTATCCGCCTTGATGGCCTGAAGGGAATCGTCCACTGTCTTCCCAAACAGGTTGTTCCCGTCGAAGGGCATGTCCAGGACCCTGGTCTGGACGTCCTGCCGAAAGTCCGTAGCCTTGAGCCATCCGCGACGTCGAAGGCAAACGCCGTTGCCCATCTGGCGGAACCCAGTGTCGGCGATGTCCGTCGCCACGGTGATGGCGTGGTCCGAGGCCACCTCACCTTCCTGCAGGATCTCAAGGGCCTCCGCCCTCTTGTCGTCCGGCAGAAAATCCAGCAGGGGAGCTATCTTGTACCAGAGTTCCCTGTCGTAGCGGGCCACGATAGCCAAGGCGTTGGCCGCTTTAATCGTCGTCGCCGCCGACGAGATGACTCTGCGTCCCATGGCATCCAATTTCTTTCCCTCGCCGTCCGGCGGGGAAGTCGACGTGGAGGCCGCACCCCCCCCCCGCTTTCTTCCTGGCTGCCGCGGAGACGACGGAGTCCGGGGTAGGCTGTGCCCGGAGGCATAGGGGGGCCGAGTCCGGGACCCGGTACTTTTTCTCGTACCGGTCTCTTTTCGCTGGCGTCGTGGAAGGGTTCTTGAGGAGGGAAAGGCCCTCATCCCAAATGTCGTCCAACAGAGGCACTGCGAGGACCGTCTTCCTCTTGGTCTCGCGCCGTTGGTAAAGGAAGCCTTCCTTTTTCTTCTCCTCAGGGCAGAGTTGGAAAAGCTCGGATGCCCTGGCGATCATTGAGTGGAACGATCCAATCTCGTCGGGCGGAGAAGCCCTGGTGGGAGGCGACGACGGAAAATCCTCGTCGTATGCCTCGTCGTCCGTACCCGTCGCTGCCGTGTCAGTCCCCGTATCATCCCCTCGGGTGGACGGGGAGGAGGGCTGGACGGGGCGCGACGGTTGAAAAGGAGGCGGTGGATGGATCCTTCTTTTCTTGGTAGGGGGAACACCAGAAGGTCCCGGTTCTGGATCCCCCGACGGGAGAGGTTCCTCCGTCGGTAACGGTAGTCTCGTCCTTATCTCGGAGCATAAGGACTGTATAGCCAACAAAATGGCCGCTGAGTTGTCTTGCGGCGCTGGCAGAGGGGAATCCGACGGGCGAGCAGGGGCCCCGTCGGTATCCTCGACGATGTCGTCGTCGTCACCTGCGTCGGGGCCCATTCCGACGGGCTGGTCTTGTTCCACGCCTAGGCCGTGGCTTAAGACCTCGATCAGTTCCTCTTCTGAGGTTGAGGCCGAATCTACGACGACGCCCTGCCCCCCCTTCTTCCCCACGGAGGGTTTCACGGGGGTCCTATCGATGGGCACGAAAGAAGACTCCCTCCGAGGAGGCAGGGAGATTCTGGGCCCCGAGGCCGCCACCACTGGTGCAGCCTCCACAGGCTGGGCCAGGGCCGCCGCGACCGTTTCGATAGAGGGCTTGGTCGAATGGATCAAGGCCTTCACCACCTTAGGTGCGCTCACCGCCTTATCCTTGAGGGAGGGGGCACTGCCACGCTCCTCCTCTGCCTTAGAGCTCGACCGGGGTCTCTCCAGGAGCTTCGCCGGGTGCTCGGCCTTCCTCTTACCCGACCCAGAGCATTGGCTCGTGGTTGATGGTGCCGGGGAGGGTGCGCCCTGCCTGGCGCCCGTAGAGCCCGACCGTTCGGCGCTCCCGGTGCCAGCGGACTCGCGGTGCTTGGCCTTATGTTGGGCCCCCGTCGCCGGGGCGCCCTCAAAGGTCTTAGAAGACCGCTCAGATTTCTTCTTCTTCTCGCCAGACGGGCTCTTACCCTCCAGCCAGCTGGCGAGACGTTGATGGCGGTCCTTCATGGTCCGTTCCGACATGTTGCCGCAAAACGCACAGTCCTTCTCCACGTGCGTCTTGTCCCCATGAAGGCAGTAAAGGCAGAAAGAGTGTTCGTCCTCCTTGAAGACGTTCTGCAGCTGGCATCCAGGGCAGGCCCTGAACAGCTTTCCGGGCGTCGAGCTTCCCTTCTCCTGGGCCATCTCCGAGACCGGGCCTGAGAAGCTTCTGGAGTCCTCCGAAGTGTAGCTCGACGAAATCTTCACCCTTGAGGGGCACAGATGAATCCGACACGGGTCCCCGTTGATCGGATGTAGGATCGGTGGAGCTTGAGGCTCTTTTGACCGAAAGAATCGAAGTTTTTGTGAAAAAGCGCGAAAAAATAGCACTAACGCTCGAGAGCAATAGCACGAGGATCCCAACACATGAACGTGCGGTAAAAATCTGAAGATGGCTGCCAGAGGCGGTGCTTAGGTAGAGGGCAGTCATTGGCTGTGGTCAGTATGACGCAGAGACCAGTGATTGGTTATTACTACGAAAGACAGATCAGAAACGAAACTGATACTGGTTTTTTCTTTACCGAGGATTCCCAGCCTGACGACGGGGAATATTCATGAGCATGTGAATCCATGCCAGACCCCATGCTGGAGAACCTTAATTTCATAGTTCACTGTTGGATATTCATTAAGTGTGTAAATAAATCAATATAACATGTATTTGGGTGTTAATGATAACTAGAAGACTTGATATATGTTGCACGCATGGTTCTGCACCATTGCATGATAAGATGGTTAAAGGATCCTGCACATATTAACAATCTGGACGAGGGGTAAAGCATGTTAAGTCTCAAGAGTAGGTGTAAAGCCATGTGCCTCGAATTCCATGCCTTTTAAGCAAACTAGAAACACTTGTGTACAGGCATGTTATAAATACCAAATCATATCAAACAAAATACAATAAAATGTGTAGGGTTTTACATAGCCAATATTCCTTCACATCGACGTGAGCGCTATGGGACCTAATCTGAGTATTAATCAGAAATGTACGCAGTTTATGTGCTAGATGAGACAGTCTGCTCTGGTACATGACTACTGAATTGGAACTTGGAATACATGTAATATAAGTCGGCGTGTGACAGGGAAAGGTATTGTTAGGCACCAACAGCAAAACTGTTGAACTTTTTTCTTTTATTGTATATGGTTTAACAAAAGCCTTTACAAATAGCACTGAGTAAACAGAAAAGAAAATACTCATCATATTACACATAAAAGAATCAGCAAAAAAAGAAAACATTTCCTAAAAGAAACCGTGAAATTTCATCCAAAAGCAGAGTAAAACGTTAAAAAAGTAAAGTTGCATCTTTAATTGCACATACAAATAACCTTAATTCAAGTTCAAACTCTCGATGAAAGATGAAATCGCAATACCGTCCCAAGTATTCTTGAAATGTAAACATCTCCACCAAAGGGTTTCATTTTCTAGCATGATTTATGTTGTGATCTACTCCTTTCTCATGGATGTGCAAAACTTCCCAGCCAGTGGATTCAATTATTGAATCATTGCTACCACTGAATAGCTGGGGCGATAATGTAGGGGTTGGGTAGATATAAGTATGGGCGATGATGAGATGGTATCTTTCATATATTTCCATGCTGTTAGACTATCCCATTGTCAGGCTGGTCACAAAAGCTGCGAAGAGGTGATGTCTCACTTATGCGAACAAGTTACAAAGGGCCTCTTGTCCAACCCTGCTCCTCTGCAGAATTTCTTTCGATGCAGTAGAAATTAAAAAGGTACTCACCACAGTGACTAGAGTTCTAATAGTCCATAGTCTCCTTTCCTCCATCCTTGTGGGCGTCCCCTAACATAGGGACAGTACAGGAACCTTTGGATGCAAAAAATAGAGCTTCCCTTTAAATTTAGTATAGCATGCAGGGGCGCGGCCTGTGGCGTGTGAATGCACCGCAGAGGCCCAGCTACCTGTGCCTCACCTCAATCCCCTTTGAACACATCTGACACAGATACCTGGCTACTTCTAGTAAATTTTTGCTCTTGGCATACCAGCGGGGGAAGGTGGGTGGGACGTATGGAGGAGAAGGGACTGAGTACTCTAGTCACTAAGGTGAATAACTTTAATTACTCATAAGTCCCATCCCCTTTCCTCCATCCTTGTGGGCGATTCCACCAGACAAGAACATAGGGTGGAGCTGTGACAACCTGCCAACTTTGTGAAGACACGAGGGGGCAAGTTCAGGCTAAAGGGCAGCACCTTTGACTGAAAGTGGTACGATAATCGTGAACCGCAGAAACTTCTGATGCGGTTGATATATATCAACATGCAGGTACGTATTCTTGAGGTCCAGGGAACACATCCAGTCCCTAGCACACAGACTCTGCTATGTGCGCGGATGTAATAATCTTGAAGCATTCCAGCAGTAAAGACAGATTTAGAAATGACAGGTTCAAGATGACCTTCAGGCCAGCTGGTTGGTTCTTAGATACCACAAAAATCCTGGAATAGTAAACAAATGCACCCATCTACAAGAGGAACCAGTTCTATAGCCTGCTTCTCCAAGAGTGAAAGGACCTCCTGTAAAAGTGTCGAGACCAGATCGGACGAAGTGGAGGAGGAGAGGATGAAGGAGGTATAGGAAGACAAAGACCGAAGCCTCTGGGAGACTACAGGGAGGATCCACAGGTTGCTGAAGAGACTCTTCCAGTTGTCCTGGAAAATAGCCAAATGGCCCCCCACAGGCGAGCTCTGTTCCCAGACCTTGACGTCACTGCTTCTTGGCGTCCGAGGAAGGGGAAGAGAAGAGGGAGCGGAAAAACCCATGCAATGTCCTCTGCTGCTTCCTCCTGTTGTCACTGGGCGTCCTGTCTGGCCTCCATGCACTGTGGTCTCGGAACCCCTTGAAGGCAGAGAAAGTGCAGGGTTTGAGCTCAGCCCTACCCTGGGATTGAGGGAAGGATTTCTGACCTGGTTTCATCGGGATGGCAAGGCCTTGGCAGTTTGAGTGGAGGTTTTCTTTGTCAATTCGTCATCAGTGGATGAATGAAGAAGGTCCACGATCCAGGATCCGCTCCTGCACGTCAGATGAAAACTTCATGCCATGCATCCACGCTGTCCTTTTCATCTCAACCCCAAGGCACAGCCCTCTGCTGGCTGTGTCGATTTGGGAGACCGAAGACTCCATGAGATCCTACACAATGGCCCGGGCACCTGCCAGACCAGCCTTGAAGGGGGCTTGCTTGTCCAAAGAGAAATTCCCAGTGCTCCCGCCCACATCTTCTAGTTAGCTGCAGCCAAGAGGGCATCCGAGTTGGCTTGCCGCAGATCCAGTCCTGAGATGGATTAACAGTGCTTTCCCCATGGACTCAAGGACTTTATCCTCCTTGGAGAGGAAACTGGAGGTGGTTCCTGTGGAGAAAGACGACGAAGACGATTGTTTTGAATACGAGGCCACAGCCACCAGAGATTAATGGAGCTGCGGGTGGGAGGCAAGGAGGATTGGCTCCCCGTCTGTCTGCCTAAACCTGCTGTCCAAGTTCTTGTTCATCTGGGCGTTGGGCTTCGGCTTCTCCCAAAGCTTCTGCGCCACCTGCAGGACATCCTTCTGGAGGGGGAATGCCAGACCGGATCGTGGTGCGTTTGCCCAAGACCTCTGCTAGCACAGCCGACTCCGGGGGGGGCTTCCTTGGGAAGAGGGACCCCCAAGAACTCTGCCAGGCCCTGGAGGTGGTCATTAAAGGCCTTAACAGATGCAGAGGGTTAATCATCCTGGGTGTCATCATCGACGCCATCGTCCCCCGACCCTTTTTGACAGACTAAGGGGAATCTGGACCCTGGGACACAGATGCCGGAAGAGTCCCTCAGGTCCAGAGCCACAGACCGGTCCAATGGCTTATGAGGGGAAGGCGTGGGTGATACAGGAGGAGGTGGTGGTGGGAGGGCCAGAATGAGTTGAGGGACCAGCACCAGGAGTGCAGAAGGAACGGGGAAAGGGTCAGGGGGGAGGGGGTAGTACCCAGAGGATGGGTACAGTGACACCTGCAGGATGACCACCTTCACAATGTCCTTGAGGAGCCCCTTCATCGGAGGGGAACGCATGAGGATGAGGAGAAAGCGCTTGAAGAAGTAGTCCTCACAAGCTGCCAGATCCTTATGGGCGCAGCCCTCCATGGGGCGTGTAGCCGTACGGCTGGGATGGGTAGATGTACCTAAAACCTGTACCGTAGGATCTGCTTCCGCTTCTAGAGAGAAGGGGGCTGGGATCATTCTGCAAAGCCCATTTGATGGGTGAAAGCACTGGCGGTCCTTGAGCTGGATCCAAGATGGCCACCTGCCTGGTAGGCTGCGCCACATGCCGCCCTGCCCTTTTGAAGCCTTGTGTCATGCCCTGGGAGAGGTCTCAGACAGAAGAGGATACAGCTTGGGTCTTGCACCTAAAGCAGAAGCGTCCACCTCAGAGATACCTCTGGTAGGCGCTGAGCCCTCAGCCGGATGTCCAGTAGTCATAACGCCAAGATTTACGGCCTCTGAGCGAGCTTCGGTAGGGTGGGAGCCCTCGGCACCTGTACCAGTAGGCATGCTGGATCTAGTAGAGTACAGACTCTTGGAAGGTGGCACTCGAATATGCCATGCCCCTGGGGTAGAAGAGGAGCCAGATCGCCCTTTCAAGGACAGCGTGGTAGGGACCCCTGAGCCCATCAGCTTGGGAGCCGGTATCCTGGAAGGCCTCAGAGGTCTGTATCCGGACCGCCCGGAAGAGCCCCCAGGCATCTCGGCTTGGCAGCCGGTAGCCTTAGAGGCCTCGGGCCTGCCAGAACCTGAATCCAAGGAACCCCGAGCCGTGGGAAACCTGGGGAAGGAGTCTCCATGCTGCAGAGCCGTGCTGTACAGAGGGCCTACCTTGTCTTGATGAGAGGTCCTGGACACTAAGGCCTTAAGGTGGGGAGGAGGAGATGTGTGGAAGATCTCCCTCCACCACGACAAATGATTCTTCAATGCCCTGTGACCATTAGCACTGCAGGCCCAACATGAGTCCCAGTGGTGGTCGGGCCCCCAGCACTCAACTCAGTGCATGGGGGGTCTGAGGACAGGAACAAACAGTCGCATGAGGCACATCTCGTGAAGCATCCTGCGATTGACATGTGCCGGGGAGGCAAGGCACCAAAGAGAAGTTGAAATAAGAATTGGAAAAACAAAACGGGGAACAAGTGGAAAGGTAAAAAAAAGTCTCTGTGCTAGCTGCCAGGTCGGACATGTCCATGCGGAAAAAGGGACTGAGGTGAGCCGCCAGAGCGCGGGTCCTCGGCGGGGCGTTCCCATGCCCGAGGCCACACACCCACGCACCATACTAAATTTAAATGGTAAACCCAATTTTTCCCTGCCAAAGGCTCCGTTACCATCCCCATGTTGGGACACACCCACAAGGATGGAGGAAAGGGGATGGGACGCATGAGCACTTAGTGACAGTGTGAGTAAAACTCCACGTAGCCGTTCTGCAGATGTCAGACAGCAGCACGCCTGCTAGAGAGTGGTGGTAGACACGACTTCCCTCATAGAATGTGTCTGCGTCCAACCTGGAATCGGATGGTTAGCAAATGGATGGCAGAAATTGATACAAGCAGAAAGCCATCTTGAAATGGAAGCTTTAGAATGGACCTTTCCCTTAGCAGCAGGCATAATTGTCACAAGGGTGGTGACTTTCTGGAAGGGCCTGGTCCGATCAACATAATACTTGAGTGCCCTAAGGACATCCAGTGTATGCAGAGCGTTCAGCAGGTATGTTAGGAGAGCTAAAGAAAACTGCCATTAGCAAGGATTTGATTAAGTGAAAAGAGGCACATTGGGCATTAATGTAGGATTGATCCGAATGAAAACCTGGTCTTTGGGGAAAATGAGGTAAGGCGATTGGCAAGGAGAGCACCCGAATCGTGCCCACTCTTCTGGCTGAGGTGATCACCACCAGAAATGCTGTATTCCATGTGACAAACGTGATACTAGCTTTATGCATTGGTTCAAAAGCGGCCCCATCAACCCGGACAGAACACAATTCAGTTCCAACGAAGCAGTAGGTTTGCGCGAGGGGGGGGGTCAGTCTAACAGATTCCCTTATTCATTCTTTCACAAGCGTATGCAACCACAACGAAGCGGGAAATAGCAGCCAAGTGAACTTTGATGGAAGAATGAGCAAGGCCACTGGTAGCCAAGGAGAGAAAGTATGGCAGATCTGTTTTGGCTGGAAGTTAAGGGCCTCCCTCCTGGTGACTGGAACATTGAACAGTGAATTGCTTCCATTGTTTGTTTTAACAGAAGATACTAGATAGAGCAGATGCCTTGGCAAGGACATCCCTGCAGTCTTGGGGCATGTCAATGCAGTTGAATTCTAGAGATGTAGGAGCCGGGCCGTGAGGTTGAGAAATGGCAGGTCATGGTGTAGGGGTTACGAACCACAATGATTTCTAGGAGAAAGACAGCCCTTACTCCCAAGTTCCCGACCACAACCACCACACAGGGTAACAAGAGTGTGTTTGTTGAAGCCAGGTGTAAAGGAGGGGGATCACCACTAAGATACTTGTCCTGAGCTGTAGAAGAGAAAACAAATACAACACATTACTATACCAGAACCGCAAAATACTACTCCTGGCCTCCCTCTGTCAATTCCCTAGCCTACCTTGAAGTTGAGCCTAGCCTACCTTGAAGTTTTTCGAAAGAAGGAGGGGAACCTACTGTAACATCAGAAGACTCAATAACGCATAGGTCAGGAAAACCTGTTCCCTTACCACAAGGGACCAAATCTTTTTTTTAAAGAATCAAAGTCCGAATGGGGATGAACCAGTGGCTAGAGGACACAGACTACAAGGTAATAGGAAAGAAGGAAATCGGGACTCGAATACCAGTTCCAGTTCAGGGAGTATCCAAGATAAAGTCCAAAAGTCCAGGGTCCAAAACAGGTAGAAGCAAAAAACACAATTTTTTATTTTTTTTTTATTTTGTAATTTTATAGTTTGATTTACAAACTTTTTAAAACAAAAGAAAAACACTCTTCTCACAGATTTTACCACAGGATACAAAGCGCAATCACTTGTCACAGACTCTATCATTGTCTTTTGTTTCCAACATCTCCTTTGACATCATCTTTCAAGATTTCATCTAAATAGTCAATTATTCGACATGTCAGCGGTACATTTTTCCCACTAAGGATATAAAACCATCAATCTTCCATGTTTGAGTTCTTCGGGGCGTATTTCCCTAGGTGAACTGTTCGTTGGCTTTTAAGGTCGGCACATTCGATTACTAAATGTTTGGTAGTTTCAACTTCGTCTTTACATACTCTGCATAGGTTGTCACCTATATCCTTGGCGTGTATTTTGAATAATTGATCTTTTGTTCTGCAGGCGTTTAGACGCAATTTCATAAAACTGTCGCGGTGGTATCTTGATGGGAATTGTTTTATGTACGCCGGTATTAAGTCTAGCCCATTTGCAGCTGGACCTAGGTATAATGCAGATGTTAAGTTATTGTATCTTTCTGTATTTAAAATCCATTGCCATTGTTTTATTTTTTTTTTTGCAGTTTCAGGGCGATTTATCAACGTGTCTAGGGTGATATCTGCACTAACTAGTATTTTTTTGACGCTTTCTTTCCAATCATTTATCAGAGAACGCGTGTGCTCACTATGGCAGTTTTTAAAGATTTCGTACGCTGGTTCTGGAGGGTTTAGATTCATTTTCCTTAGTAATGAAATTGATTTCCATAGGACTGCTCCTTGCAGGGAGTCTAGTGCGAGCTCGTTTCGAATTTTGATTACCGAGATGTAAGTTGGTAGCCTCAAGACCTTTCTCCAAAATTTGCCTTCTAGGTACGGCCATATTCTGTGATGTAGATTCCAAGCGGATTCTGCGCCATACGTTAGTGCCGGTGTTACCTTTAGTTGGTAAAATTCCCGTACGGGTAGCATCGTAAATTTCCCGTATAGTCTATGCAATTTTGTGGCTTGTTGTGCAAATGTCAGGGTCCGCTGTATTAGATCTTTTGACCATGCCCATTCTCTTATTGATGTGTTAAATAAGATGCCCAGATATCGTATTTCTTTTGTTTTTTCTATATTTTCCGCTGTAATTGACCATTTGTACTTGTTATTCCTTTTTCCTGCCGTCGAGCCAATTGACATAATCTTGGTCTTTGCTGTATTGATTTGCAGTTTATTTTTGCGCATGTAATTGTCAAGCGCTGTTAGCAGCCTTTGCAGGCCAATCTGCGTTTGGTCGGCTAAGACTATATCGTCAGCATATGCGACACCTCTTATTTGATGGCCATTTATTTTCGGAGGAAAACAATTTACTTGGTTTAAAGCAGTTGGAATATCAGCGATAAAGAGCTTGAAGAGCAGCGCTGCTAGGGGGCACCCTTGTTTCACACCCGTGTTTGTCATAATGGGGGATGACAGGTCTCCTTGTTGGTTCAGTCGTACCCTGATTGAGGTGTTTGTGTGCAGGGCAATTATAGGCTGTAAGATCTCTTCGGGGCAGCCCCAGCTCCTCAATTTCTTCCACAGTAACTCACGATTTATCGAGTCGAACGCTTGACGCATATCGACAAAAGCTAGGTGTATGTTTCTTTTTTGTTTTAGCGCTTCTAGTTTTAGTAAATTCAATATTACTAGGTTCACTTCAGTCCCCACTCCTTTGGTGAACCCAGTTTGCCGAAGGTCCAAGCGGTTTGATTTTGAGGCCCAATTTGCTAACTTCTGCTGCAGAAAGGATGCCATTATTTTTCCAATCGTGTCTAGCAGCGCGATTGGTCGGTAATTGGAGGGGTCTTCACGTAAGCCTTTTTTATAGATTGGCACTATTATTGCCGTGGTCCAAGACTGAGGGACTTTTTTTGCCGTTGTGATGTGATTAAGTACAATCTCAATGAAGCGGGACCATTCTGTTTTATTCTTTTTTAGCATTATGTTACTAATTCCATCTGGTCCAGCCGCTCTAGAGTTTTTGAGTTTTGAGAGTTTTATGTTTATGTCTTCAAGTTGCTCAGACGTATCCCACTTTACTTGAGTGATATAATTGTCACTGTTCGTGCATTCACTGTTGGTGAAGAATAGTTTTGAGAAGTGATCTACCCAAGTCGCCTCGGCTACCCCATTAGCCAGCTTTAAGTTCTGAAACGGAGCTTCGTTATTCAAAATCGCCCAGGTTTCACTTGCATTTTTTGTTACTATTAGTTTTAACATCAGAGCTCCTCTTTCCTGATCTCTCATTGAAGCAAAGGATTTTTTCCAATTATGATATTGTTGTTTCCTTTTTTTAATCAGCAGTAAAGTTTGTGGGCCGAAGTTTTTCTTTAGTTTTCTTATGTCTTTCCGTACCTCTTTTTTTTTATCGTTGGTCAGTGTACTCCACTTATGTTTGTGTTGTACGTTGTTACCTGTTTTCCTTCCTTTGGGTAAATGAAATTGCATCAGCAGAGGCATATAGTTTATCAGAGGTACTGCCTCGTCATTCTCCGATTGAAGTTTCGCAGTCATAGTTGAGATTTGTTTTCTGTTTAATCTCAAGCGATTGCCAGCTTGATTTGTTTCAAGGGCACTAGTATGTATCCTGTCAGCGATGTACTGGTCTGTTTGCCAAAGCAGCACTAACGCGTCGTGGTCACTTCTTGTCATTATGTGCATGGAGAGATCAAGAACTTGGTCCCAGAGATTTGCAGAGACCCAGATGTAGTCCAAGGTTTTGTGTAGGCCCATGTTGTGCCACGTGTGATGAGGCGGGAAGTCACCTGTTAGGTTTCCATTTGTCATCATGCAATTCCTCATTTGCATGGCCTGAGTCCATTTTTTACATCTGTTTGAACCCATTTCTCCTGTAGAGGAACTTGCATTTGATTGAAGTTGTATGTCAATTAGATCGGCAAGATTTAAATCGCCGCATATTAGAATCTTCAAGTCATTATATTTAAGCTGTCCTTGATCTATTATAGCTGTTATTGAATTAATGAAATGTTTAGTTGAGATCTTAACTGGGTTCCAGTATACATTAACTACTAACATGTATTTCCTTGCTTCAGCTGCGTGGCATTTTAATTGTAGCAGTGTGCTTTGTACAAATGGGTTCGGATTGTTTGATTCAATCACTTCCCACCCTTTTCCTTGTTTGACCATCGTTATCAGTCCAGAAAATGGGCGCCCCAGCCTGTTTTTAATTGCAGGGTTTGCGAGAACTAGGTAGCCATCTCTCGTGGGTGTCTCACGTAACCAAGTTTCTTGCAAACATATGATCAGATTCTGTTCCAGGTCTAATAAGAACTCATTGAAAAGATGGTCAAAACCTCTTGTGTTCCAGGATACAAGTGTTGAGTAATCTCTCTTTACGTCCATTCATTGCTAAACTGGATTTCTTTCCGGTCTTGTGTCAGAGGTGTATCTATTTCTTTTCATGTCTCCATTATTTCTGAATTTAGAGGAGTTTGTAGAGAGTTTCATCGTTTCCCTAAGCTTCGCTCTTAGCAGGTCCTTTGCTTTTTCGTTTGGAGAGGATCTTAGGTTGTCTCTTGTAGAATTTTTTGGAGAGGCGACTTCTTGTTTTATTTCAAATCCAAAAAACAACAGTTCCTCCGAAGCAGCCAGAATTGCTTGGCGCACTGCGTGAGATTTTATATGCAGCAGTACTATGTCGGTGCTGCATTCGGACACATATTCTACAATTTTGATATCATCTGTAGTTATGGTCCGTAGAGCGGGAACACTCTGCAGTAAGTTTAGGACGTTCCGGCGATTTAGATTCATTGAATCATTGTCTGCCAGTACATTCTCGAGTCTCAGTTTACTCACGGATTCATTTGTCTCCTTTTTTGTATCGATGTGCACACTTCTGTTTATTTTGGATCGTTGGGCTGCTGTCAATTTGGGATTTGGGTTTAAGTTGGAGTGTTTGTTTGATGTCGTCCCAGCAGCGGTTTGCTTGTGGGTTTTTCCCTGCTGAGAGCCATCATTGCAGCTGAGTCTTGGAGACTTTGCCGGGTTGTTGTGGGCCTGTTTGTCTACTACTTTTGTGGTAGAGCCCAGGATTATATCTGAATTTTCGTCTTGTTTCCTTTTCCGGTTTAGTCTTTTTTGTTGGTTTGTCTGCTCAGCCATAGTTGCCAAGTGTTGGCTTCTGTTTTTATCAGGACTCGATGACGTCATTTGACTAGCTTCGTCCTCCGAGCTTACTGAGTAGGTGGATAAATCTGCAAGATCTATTGATGAAGGTGTGGAGTGAAGTTCACTACTTTCCGACTCGTGACGAGCTCGTTTTTTCGAATTTCCTTTATCGAGTATCGTTTGCTCATTGGTATCTTTCGCAACTTTTTGCTTTTTCTTTGCAGGGGCTGTCGGTTTTGAGACTTCACGGTCAAACAAACCAGGCCTGGTAGGAGTGGTCAGATTTCTCAAAAATTTTCTGGAACTAGTTGTTTGGTTCTTTGCTCCTGCCTTTTTAGTGTTTGTGCACTTTTTCCCTGTCTTTGCAACCTTTTCTTTAGTTTCTTTACTTAGAATGAATAAAGTCGACTTCGCTGGACCTTTAAACATATCGAACGTCAAGGGTGTGTTTTTTTTCCCAGTCTGGTCATGCACATCTGTTTGTGAGGCAAGTGGGGCAGTTTTTACTGGATTTTGATGGAGCGAAGTCGACAGGAGCTGACTTGTTTGAGGTGGGAAGTTTGGTTCTTGCACTTGTTGGAGGTCGTGGTCACTTTCCACTACTACGACTCGTGTTGCTAATTTGTCGTTGGTTCCTGCCGCTTTTTGTTCCAACTGTAATGGCTGTCTGGGTTCTATGGACGTTTGTGTGCTTACTGATGCAGCACATTTATTGTGGGGAGCTACAACTGCGGGCCCAGTCGTCTCGTTGGTCCTGACGACCGCTGTCTTTGCTTCTTTGGTACCATGAGTTTCATTTTTTTTATTATTATCTTCTCTGTGCCGCAGCCATGACATACATTCTAGCACAGCTTTCATCAGGATTTCCTTCTCATGATTATCACGCATTGCTAGATTGGTTAGCCTTGAGTGCCAAGCCGCTGTTTGTTCTATTTCCTTTTCCAAGCGTGTTAGTAGCTCACCATGTTGAATTTCCATTTTATTTAGTTTTTCGTTTATGTTGGCTAGCATAGAGCCCTGTGTCGTAATCCCGTCACCAAGCGATTCATATAGTTTGGTAAAGGGAATGAGAGCCAAGGAGGTGGCAGCTAGCACATTATTGTGTATTTGAATTGCAGCGGCCGTTGATATGTTTGGTTTAGCGGTGGCCTTTGTTTTTTCTTCGTTATTGACTGAGCCATTTGAGTCGTTATGATTTTTGCTTGCAGTTGTAGTATCAAGAGTCTTTTCCGCCATGCTTATGTTTAAGTTTGTTTTTGGCATTGTATTTGTTACATACACTAGCTCGCCCTTTTTTTGTGAAGAGGATGCTTGTGTCCATTGACGAGCTGGATGTGTGGAACTGCTATTCTCCAGAGTGTTAGAATTGTGTGGGTCCCAGTCATTACTACTGGTGCGTCTGTCCTTTCTTTGCAATTTCAAGTGGGTTTCTGTTAGTTTTTGCTTCATTTGTTCGAAGTCTTCTTTCATTTTCTTCATTAACTTTGATTCCCTTGCAGCTTCTTCGTGAGTTAACTTATGAACACATACAGTTGTAGTGGGCGGATCTATTTTTTGTGGGGATGTTCCCATGTCCTCCGCTTGCATGTGTCGCAGAATATTTGCGACATGTTCTGTGGGTTCTAACAGCAGACTATCATTGTAGATCCTTTCATCACTGACTGCATTCTGTGTTTTGTTTACTGGAGAAGCGATGTCTCTTTCATAATCCAATTTCCATTTGGATTTTGCCGCTGTCATCTTGGCTAGGCGTTCAATCGTACTTAAGTTTGTCGGTAATATTTTCGAGATGGATGACGTAATTCTTGCTATAATGGGGTCTCTATTTGCTGGGTTTGAGAACTCACCATTTTTCATGTTGTCTTTATTTTTATCCAGACAATCTCGTCCCTGAGAATTTTCATCGTCTGATTCAGCGCTGTTTGCTGATTTTCGCACCTCCTGTGTGCTTCCATTTGGTCGTGTCAGCGGAGACAGGGCAATTGAGACTTCCAGCAATTCTCTGTCTGATTTATCCAACCTAGAGGGTCGTGGTGAGACAGTTTTATCTAGGTGAATTTTTTCATTGGATGTTGCCAGGTCAACGCACCTCTTGTCATTGTTTGTCTCTTGAGATTGGTCCATGTCTAATTGCGTTTATACTCGGGACGCTTGTTGTGCGTTCCAGCAATTGTCTTTTACAGGTTGGTCTGTGATTCTCGCAGGATTGGAAGGAGTTAGGTCATTTGACTGTTTAGAACCAGTGGATTTACTTGATAGCTTATCAACGGTCCAGGTGTTCAAACTCGCAATCACTAATGTCGAGAGCCTCTGTATCTTCTCAGTGTTTGGTTCTCCCCTCCCCTCTTTTGCTTCTTTCTCTCTAAGTGTCTCGTTTGATTGTACTCTATCAAAAGACATCGAAGTGTCATTTAGCATCTGACTAGGAGCTTGCATAGGAGTACATGTTGTATATGAGTCTGGAGTGGGCGAAACTGGAGGGTTACCGTAGGGGTTTCTGTTTGTTAAGGCAGGTGAGCTAGGTGTTTGCATGTTTGTGGGCAGTTCATACGGGTCGGTATAGTTTACACTGGAGTTGGAAAGCTCCAATATCATGGTAGGGGGAGCTAATTCCTGGGTTTTACCCCTGTTGTTTTTCGCTTTTAGGCGCGTTTGTGGGCCGACATCTTGCATGATCCAACTCACCTCTCCTCTCCTCTCCTGCAGACTGAACTCTGCCGAACTCCGCGCGTTTCCGTAGTTTTTATGGTTGGTTGGGCTTTTTTTTTCCTTAAAGCCACACCAACGCCAGGATCGACAGGAAAAAAGAATGCCAGTAGAGAAGTCCGTCGCTGCAGCTCCTCACTTGTCAAGGGTCTCCTGCAGACAGAACTCTGCCGAACTCCGCGCGCGCTCCGCGCGTTTCCGTAGTTTTTATGGTTGGTTGGGCTTTTTTTTTCCTTAAAGCAACACCAACGCCAGGATCGACAGGAAAAAAGAATGCCAGTAGAGAAGTCCGTCGCTGCAGCTCCTCACTTGTCAAGGGTCTCCTGCAGACTGAACTCTGCCGAACTCCACAATCGAAGAGTTCAAACTGAGGAGAACCAAAGAGAAGTTCAGGAAGGATACCAAAGTCAAAATACCAGGATTTCCAAACAGAGATCCTAAACGCTAAAGCCAGAACAGCAGAATCTAGAAGACAACCCAAAAAACAGATCCAGGCCGTAACAAAGGAAATAAGAACACAAAGAAGCTACTCGCTCACTGAATTCTGGGAAACATTGAGAAGAACAAGTTACTTACCAACTGTAACGTTCTTTCGATTGGATGTTCCTCCCACGTATTCCTCATCTTAGATATATCCTTACCTTCACCTTTGCTGCTTCGGGAAATTTTTTCTCTCTCCACCAGAGGGCGCTCCACTAGAGGCGACGATGTCCTTCGGCGGCATCCGTCGAGTGTCGACGTCATCCGTAGTATAAATGCCTCGAGCGCGCCCGTTGGCCTCAGTTCTGTTTTTTCGTATCAGAGCCCATGTATTATAAACCAAGGCGTGCCTCTTCTTGACCCAAGCCTTGAAAGAATTTAGAGTGTAAACCACGTAAACTGTACTGTGGGGTAGGATGGGAGGGTCGATGAATACGTGGGAGGAACATCCAATCGAAAGAACGTTACAGTTGGTAAGTAACTTGTTCTTCGAATGGATTGTGTCCTCCCATGTATTCCTCATTTTAGATAGACTCCCAAAGCAGTTTTGTATTGGAGGCGGGAGTACAGATGCCTTTTAGTCATGTACCGAATGTAGTACAGATTTTGCAAATAAACCTCCTTGAGATGTAGTTGAGTCCAAAGCATAATGTTTGATGAAAGTATGCATGGATGACCATGTGGCTGCTGCACAAATATCTTGCACAGGGACACCCCTCTTAAGTGCTGTTGAAGTTGCTATGCCCCTAGTTGAATGGGCTCTTGAGCCCTCAGGGGGATCTTTTCCGGCTAGCCTATAACACTCTGTTATGGCTAAAATGATCCATCTTGATAATGTTTGGTTACGGCTAGTCCCAATTTACGGCCAGTGTATCCCACAAAAAGTTGATCACACCGACGTATCTTTGACAATCTTGAGATGAAAGATGGTGTGAGGAGGACCACTCGAAAGTGCCTGCAACTCACTCTGCGGGCTGATGTCAATGCAATTAAAAGTATAGTTTTTAATGTAAGAAGCCTTAACGGACAAGAATATAAAGGCTCAAAGGGTGCACATGTCAGAAATGTAAGTACCAAATTTAAATCCCACACAGGAACTTGAAAGGTACTGGTGGAAAAACATTGTTTAAACCTTTTAGAAATTGTTTTATTAAGGGTATCTTAAAATAAGATTTTTCTTCTGATGAACGCTTGAAGATAGATAGCGCTGCACATATTCTTTTATTGTCTTAACCTGGAGCCCCAGATTAGCTAAATGTAATAGAAAAGATAATACCATTGGAATGTCACATTCAAAAGGATCCACATTCTTATCCCTGCACCAGTTACTGAATTTATTCCAACGACACCGGTACAAAGATTTTGTTGCTGGCCTTCTGGCCGAAAGCAACACCTCCATAACATCATCCGGAAGGTCCCAATCCTTGTATCTCAACCTCTCAGAAGCCATGCGTGAAAGTTGAGTATGTTGACCTCTGGATGGAGAACGTGACCACCCTCTTGCGAGAGAAGATCCTCTCTTTTTGGAAGACGTATTGGAGGGCAGATGTACATGTCGAGAAGGTCCGGGGCAATTAGGATCATGGTTTTCCTGAACTTTCTCAACCTCCTGATTACCTGAGGGATCACAGAGACTGGAGGGAACGCATATAGAAGAGGAAATTCCCACTCTACTACAAATGCGTCTCCTAAAGCTCCTCTCGGGGGAAATTCCCTTGAGCAGTACAGTTCGCACTTCCTGTTGACAATGGTCGCGAACAGATCCACTTGAGGGGTTCCCCAAAGGGCGAAGATCTCCATAAGGACTTCCTGAGCTATCTCCCACTCGTGAGAGACTGTGCTCTGCCTGCTCAGAGCTTCCACCGCTGTGTTTTGCTCTCCTGCTAGGTGAATGGCAGATAGAGAGATCCCTTCTTGTATTGCCTAGAACCAGAGCTGCATTGCCTCTCTGCACAGCGGTAGTGACCCTACTCCTCCTCTCTTGTTGAGGTAGTACATGGCCACTGTGTTGTCTGTCATGATCATGACATTCTTTCCCCGTATAGAGGGCAGGAAGGCCTTCAGCGCTAGTCTGATCGCCCTCAGCTCCAAAAGGTTGATGTCTAGTATGGACTCCGATGGAGACCAACGACCGCTGATTGTCAGATCGTTGGTGTGGGCTCCCCACCCCGTGAGTGAGGCGTCCGTCACTACAGTGATCTCCGGCTATGGCTGCCAAAAAGATTGTCCCTTGAGGATGTGTTCTTTGCAAACCCACCATTGTAGGTCCTGAGCTACTCTGGTTGGAACTTGTAAGAGATCTGTCATTTCCCCTGAAAATCAGGACCATTTGAGTCTTGAGGGCCCATTGAAGGGATCTCATCCTCAATCTGGCATCTGGCACCAGAAAATGCAGGATGCCATGAGGCCGAGCAACCTGAGATAATCGAAGGCCGGTAGATACTGGGCATTCTGGAATTTTATCACCATCTGCAGAATGTGGTGAGCTCTCTCTTCGTGAGGCGAGGCTTTGCCCGAACGAGTATCCAAGACTGCTTCTATAAAATGGAGCTTCTGTGATGGTCTCATGTTTGACTTTTTTAAATTCAGAGAAAACCCTAGTTTGTGAAGGAAGTGGCAAGTCTTGGATAGATGATCCTGGACTTGTTCTGGAGAACGTGCCCTGATCATCCAATCGTCCAAATAGGGGTAGACATGAATCCCCCCTCTTCTGAGACTCGCTGCCACTACCGCCATCAACTTGGTGAAAACTCTTGGGGAGGAGGTTAACCCGAAAGGCAGAACTCGAAACTGATAGTGAGAGTTGCCAATCGCAAACCTCAGGTACTTTCTGTGCTTGAGATGGATTGACACATGAAAGTAAGCATCCTGAAGATCCAATGATACCAACCAGTCTTGAAGTTGGAAAGCCTGAAGGTTCTGAGAAAGAGTGACCATCTTGAACTTGTCCTTCCTGAGGAACTTGTTCAAGTTTCTCAAGTCCAAGATGGGTCTCAGTCCTCCGTCCTTCTTTGGAATGAGGAAATATGGGGAATACCAACCCTTGTTCCTCTCCGCTACAGGTACATGTTCTATTGCACCTTTCTGTAGCAGGGTTAAAACCTCCTGCAACAGGAGCGTGTCTGGATTTTTGGTAGAGTTGTATTCCGGTGGGTGATTCTGAGGTTTCTTTAGAAAAGGAAGGCAGTAACCTTGGGATACTGTTTCCAGTGCCCAAACATCTGAAGTAATGCCCCGCCATTCTTTCAGATGCTGCGAGATCTTGCCTCCCACTGGGGTCTTGTGAGTCAAAACCTCAGAGTGGTTTTGCGGCAGCTCCAGCAGCGGCTGAAGGGACAGATGCTGCTGCTGGGGCAGATCTAGCGCCTCTTCCTCGCCCCCGAGGAAATGTTCTTTGCCCCCTTTGATTGGCCTGTCCCCTTCCTCTCCCAAATGAGGAGTAAAAACGAAAGGGACGACCCCTCCAGGAAGATGAGCCTGTGTAGGGGCGTTGCTGAGGTTGTCGTATAGCGGCACTAAGTGACTTTGCCGCTGCCTTGGAGGTCTGCAGCTTCTCCAAACTTTCATCCGCCTTGCTGCCAAACAACCTCGAGCCATCAAATGGCATGTTAAGGAGTCTAGATTGAACATCTGGTGCAAAACCTGACTTCCTTAGCCACGCAAATCTGCGTAGCACTGCGCTAGACGCCATGGACCTGCTGATCCTGTCAGCAGTATCCAAACCTGCTTGAAGGCATTCTTCCAAAGCCTCCTTACCATCCTTAAATTATGGATATGAAACCATCACGTTCCTCTCCTTCCGGGATGTGTTGAGCTGTCGCTGACATACAGTACCACAGAGTATAATTAAATCTAGCCAATGTACAAGATACATTGGTAGCCTTCAGAGCCATGCTCCCTGATGTAAAGATCTTTCTCAACCAAGTATCTATTTTCTTATCCCTATAAGGGGGAAGAGTGGGGTATGCAGCATTTTTTGTTGATGTGGCTGCCTGAACTACCAGACTCTCAGGAGGAGGATGTTTACTCAAATACTCTGGGTCAGAGTTACAAGATCTGTATTTTGCCACATATTTTTTATTTACTGCTGGACTAGATTCCAGTCTTTCCCAAGCAGCATTTACTCTCCTTTGCAGGGCAATATGAAAAGGAAGTATGGGGTCTGGTTGAGGACCGCCTGACAAAATATCTATCATGTCATCATCCTGGTATGCAGGTGCATTATTACCCCAACCCATAAACTCTGTTACTCTAGTCATGAGTTTTCTGTAACCCAGATCAGCAGGTTCTGCTGGATCTGGTCTCTCAAATTCATATTCAGGAGATGTGTCTATTCCACTTGCAGACTGTAAACATTCATACAAATCCTGCATTTTTGATTGAGGATTTATTAATTCCTCTGGAACATCTCTTGTCCCATATTTTACCCCTGCTGATGTAACCTCAGGTTCATCTTGTTCTTCATATTCTTCATTTTCTGATGACATTTCTCCATATACAGATGACATACTATGGAAAAAATCATGTCTGTTTTCAGGGTGAAATATTTTTTCAGGAATATGTTTCAACCCTGGTGACGACGTCGACAGAAGCGTCGATGGCGTCGAAGTCGTGGCTGTTACCTTCGATGTTGTCGAGGTATTCTTTCATGTTTTCGAAGGCACTACAAATGGCGTCGAAGGAATCTTCGAGGCAGTCGATGTTGTCGAAGTAGTCTTCGAAACACTCAACGCCGTCGAAGACATCTTCGAGGTCATTGATAAAATATTCGACGTGACTTTTTTCTGTTGGGTCGTCGACCCTTTATACTCGACAGCCTTCGACAGAGGCTTCGAAGATGTTTTCGTCGAAGTCTTTAATGACTTATCGACGTCGAAAGTCTTTTTCGTAGAGTCTGTCTTTTTAGGTGTCTGGGAAGAGTCCCTAGTAGACACCCTCGACAATTTCTTGTCGGACTTCTTAGTTTTAGACCTTCCTCTGTCACTTTTGTAGCAAGTGCCGACAAGTGCCTGTTTGCCTGCACGACATGCTGCCGGACTGGATTATGAACTTTTCTTCCTTTTTCCTTTAAGGGTGAGCACACGATACACATGATGCAACTGGACCCAATGTGCTTTCAAACCATTTTCTGGACATTATATAAGCTTTTATAAGCTCTTAAATGCATATTTTTCTGTCTTCTTTACCCTTTTAGGCTAATCCCACCCCCAGCTCCCAGAATCCCCTAAAAGGACCGGGCCGCGCGTACAGCGCGCGCGCACTAGCAAGTGCCGACAAGTGCCTGTTTGCCAGGCGCTGGGGGCTGGAGGTGGGATGCTGCAAACTGAGCAGTTGGATTCTTTTCAAGTAGGAGGTTGCGTTTTCAATCTCTGATATATTTACTACTTGTCTCTGTTCTGGGGATCTGTATTGTTTAACAAAAGAAAGGATTACGTATGCGAGAGGTATGAAAACATGGCTTGAAAATATACCTTCTTTTCTCTTGAAATGAAATGGCCCCGTAAGCTTAGATTCCCTTAAACGTGTCAGAGTTTTCTTGCACTGTTTAATGGATGTTCTGTGATAAATCTGCAGGGACATTGTTAGTCATTGTCTCTTTTACCAAAATGATGTTAAGCTGATAAACACTCGATTATTCGATTACCAGCAGCTGTTTAACCTTTATTTTGTGTGCTGGTAACCGCCTATAATAGAATCTTCTGAATTAGCAAGTAAATTGGAAAACGTTTTTTTGTGAATCATTACATGCCGGCTGCAATTGGATGCATGTGTTCAATAAATTATGTTTGCTCGATTTATAGACGCATATATAAACACATGAATATGGTATTCTTATTTAAATAACAGGGATTTCGCTTATCCACAGCCAGTGAAAGAGGGCTCTTAATTAATTAATAGATATTGTGCCTACTTATTGATTCAGGTGATTCATGTACACTCTACAATTATCTATTAGCTCTAAACACGTATATAATTTAAAACTATCCCGTTTAAACAGCATATTTACATAAGAATAAAGAAGACATGAAGAAAAAGACTATATGCTCCAAAAAGGACTTAGCTTTAGGTCCAATAGTATTTAACACACGGAGAAGTACCTTTTTAAAGGCAATGGCGCTGACCCTGCCACCTTCCCCCAACCCAAGCACAAATCTTCATGATTATGGTGAAGATAGAGGACCCCCACAAAGTACTGATGTGGAACTCGCAAAAATTGCAGACGAAATGGAGGGGGTAGTGCCTCCCCAATCACAGCTCCTCTTTGATGATGAAGTAGAGGGGGGGATGTCAGCCGAAAGAATCTTTTCAAGATCGGCGTCTAAGCTCGGAAAGTTTAGACACTCAAAGCAGTCTCATGGCAGACACCCCTCTTATATTCACTATGGGTAGAATAACACAACTGGCTATGATGGGCGAACAAACAGATATCCCACAAGATGAAAGATTGGGGAAGGGCCTTCCCAAAGATTGTAATTTTAACAATGCTAGTACGGAAAGGACCTTTATAATAGTTACACTTTGTGAACTAAAAGAGTGGCTTCAGAAAGAAATCTCCAAACAAACATTGTACTTGGAAAACATGAATGAGAGAATAAAACTGATGGAATCTCAAAGTGGTAATGTAGGCATATTGGAAGCCAATATAGCAGATCTGGGAAATGAAGTGATAAATACAAAAGGAGTTGAAAACTGCAAAGAAGTAAATAGACCTCTCAAACAGAATGATAGACCCACTCCCGATTTAGGATTAACCCCACAATACATTGAAGAATTGGGTGAAATGGGGGCAGAATACAGTGATCTAAAATTAGTGGTATCTAAAAATGCGAAAAAAAGGGAGAAAAAAAAACAGTGTTAAAAGCAGCTGAATTAAAATCTGGAAAGGCATCGTCATTGAAATTCCTACGGAATATAGGAAAGGGGTTAACTGGTGAACAAGTAATTGGTGATATTACTGAAGAGACAAATAAAGAAGTGGTTAAGGAAGGGGTCCCTTCCCAAAATGGCCCTCAATACGAAAATTCAGAAATAAGACTACAGGATGCACTAAAAGGGAAAAAATTAGACAAAAATGAAGGAAGATATAGGCCTAAAAACCTTGAAATAACAGCCAAAGATTCGATTAAGGGAAATAAAATCGGGAAAAGCACGAATATGGCTAAAGAAGGAAAATATATAATCGATCTATCTAAATCCCCACTAAAAATTAAGGCAGTAGGAGCAGTGTATGACATCTTCAAACCTCCCATACCCGCGCCCGTGATACACCAATATACTACTCCTCATAGTAATGGGAGGGATAGTATATGGGAAATAAGCGGTGACATGGAAAAAGAAGAAGAATACAGATACCCTAAAAGGTAGAGAAAGACAAACGTATGAAAGTAGTAATGAAAAACAAAACGATGGAAATGTAGAAACTTCAAAAGAAGTGGAAAAAATAAGTGTAGAAGAAAGTGTCAGGAATATAGTAAGGGAGATACTGAAAGAAAAAAATTGGAGCGATCCCCCACCCATTATAGGAACTACAAGTGAGGAACTGAGGAATAAGAGAACAGAAGGAGGTAGACAGCATGAAGGGCCAAGAGACAGGTTGGAAGAGACTGAATTATACCCTAACAATGACAACTATTGTAATGTAAATGAACAAATGAATGGTGGTGGTGAAGATAATTACAGAGTGAGAGCTTGGAAACTCCGTAAACCCAAATATCCTAATGCACTCGCCTTGGTTTTACAATATCTATTTGAGGAAGGAGGTCCAGTTTCACTCAATAGGAGGAAAATCTTGGACCTATTCGATGAAATACCTGAACTCAGATTAATTACATCTGAAGATATACAACTAGTTGATTTTATTCATGGCAGGAGATATGACTATTTTAGGCTGGTGATCTACTCTCCATTAGTTAGGATCATCATAATGAAAGAGTAAGATAGCCTCCACAAATATGGTTATGATGTTGGAATATGGGAAGTGGAAAAGGAAGTGAGGGAAGTTAAAAATGATTTTCGTTGGAACAGAGAAATCTGAAAGACAGGAGGTCAATCATATAGACAAAAGTGAAAATCTGAAATTAAGGAGAATGGCAGAAGTTCTTGAAGACTCAATTGCGCAATTGAGAGCCCTAACCCAACCTCTTTAGGCCTGATAGCAGTATAAAAATTTTGAGCTGGAATTCCAGGGGAAATAAACATTTAACAGGTAACAGTGAATTGTGTGCGTCCCTTAAATTGTCAGATCTTCTCTTCCTACAATAAACTTGGCTTCCTGAGAACCTCTTGTGGGATGGTTTTATAACCGTTTCCATCCCGGCAAAAAAGGGTCTTTTAGGTAGACCTAAAGGTGGAGTAAGTATTTTGGTAAAGAAAGCACTTGGCTTGATAAAATTAAAGGAAGAGTGTAACATATACAGTGACATTCTCGGCACATTATGGACTAGTACAGGGGGAACAAATAAAGAAATCCTCCTCCTGTTGAATGTTTACAGTACCAGGAATTCCAATCTCTCAGTAATTTTAGCCAAACTTGATATACATCTACATGAATGGTTTGGCAAATATGGTGATGTAAATATAATACTTGCTGGTGACTTCAATGCAAGTTGCAATTTATATGATATGGACCTTTTGGATTGTTTTTTGACTGACCTCCAACATGTTGAAAAAGCTAAAAGGAAAAAAGTGGAAGGTGGTATGTGGTTGAGTTGAGCTTCAGGTTGGGGGTTGCAAAGGTTAGAAAATGACAAATCTACCTGGAATGCGAGGGGTTTCAGTTCAGAGATTGACTTTATCTTTCTTTCCGTGAACATCTTTGATAAAGTAAAAAACTTTCAGGTGAAAGAAATCAGTTTGAGTGACCATTCGATGTTAATGTTAGAATTGCAATGGCAATTGTATAATCCTAATCGGAGTGATAAAAAATCTATGCAATCTAACGGCTACTCATAGAGGAACCCGTGTGCGTTGGTCTGAGAAAAAAATGAAGGATTTGAATATGTGTATGTTGACTGAATTTAACATATGTAAACTAGAGGCCAAGATTGAAAGATACTCAGTAAAGGGGTTTCCGGTATATCTGAAAACTGTTTTAGATGCAAATACCTCACCCATGTCTAATCCTAATAGAAAGCATAAACATGCACACTCTCTAGAAATTAGAATGAAAAAAAAATGAACTCCGAAGAGACATAAGAAAAATCACTAAGAGCTCTACCTTTTGTATGAATGATGTTGAAAAAATTAAGAAGCTAAAGCAGAGGTATACTAACTGGTTAAAACTAGAGCGTATCCGTATTACCCAAATAGATGGAGAAGAGATGCTAGAAACCCTTCGGGGTAAAAATTCCAGGGCCTTTTGGGAACTTATAAATTATAAAGAAGAACTGAATTTGCAAAAGATGGCAAATCCTATATCTGAAAAGGTTTGGATTCAATACATTGAGCACATGTATACAATAGAAAGTGCTGTAGAGTTCTCGCAACAAACTGAGAAATGGGATTTAGTTATCACCATAGATACTATTGAGGAAAAAATAAAGAATTCTAATCCCTCTAGAGCTCCTGGACCGAACAAGCTAACTAATAACATACTGCGTCACTCCTCACATATTTGGGCAAAGATTCTTTACATCCAATTCCAGGACATAATTAAGTCACAAACCATTCCTAAGTCCTGGAAGCTATCTTATATAGTGCCAATCTTTAAAAGGGGCACTAGGGTAGAACCTCAGAATTATCGGACACTTAGTATTATGGATGCTGATTCCAAAATATTTTGTGCTGTTATTCTTGAAAAACTTAATGATTGGATTCTTGAGAAGAACATACTTGACTATAGAATAATAGGATTCCGTAAAAATATGGGTACGGATTGTGGAGGACTTTTGATAAAATGTCTGCAAACACTTGCTTGGAAATCTATGGATGCACCTATTTATGTTGCATCCATGGATTTAAGCAAAGCCTTTGATTGTGTAAATAGAAATCTCTTGTGGCAAAGGCTTGATAGTTACGGAATTCCTAAGGGGTTATTAAGCATTATTATATCAGTGCATAATGAATCCAAGACACAGATTAGGTTGGATTCTGAGGGCCTACTGTCTAGAGAGTGCTCTGTCGAGAAGGGCATTAGACAAGGATGTATTCTTGGACCCACTTTATATAATCTGTATATTGCAGGAGTAGGAATGGCATTGGATGCTTCAGGTTTGGTAGCACCTAAGATTGGGAAACTCAAAATTAGCTAGGGGAGCTATGCAGATGACTTTCTGCTTATAGACTCGACTCCGGCTGGTCTTCAAGAACTTATCACAACTTTTGGTAATTACATGTTGGGAATGGAATTAAATATCAACTCATGTAAATCTGTGGTTATTAAGCTTACAAAAGGATCTGTAAAAAGTGGCAAGACAAAGTCTGTATGGAACTGGGATAGCGAGAAACTTATGGTAAAAGACAACTTTCAATTTCTGGGTTATCCCGTCGTAGCCAAGTATAGCAAAATGTTCTTGACTAATTATCTGAATTCAAAAACCAAGAGTATGCTAATTCAAATGAAGAGAGTGGACAATAAGTTTGGGAAATTCTCCCTTGAACCATGCAGAGAATTCTACAGAAGTAAGCTACTCCCCTCTATTATGTATGGTACTGAATTCTGGCCAAACACGATGGAGTCAGTATATAAAGCGATGGAAAGCAAAATTTGGAGATCTATACTATTTTTTCTGCCTAAATGTATCCCTATAGAGGCTATCAGATATGAACTAGGCATACAACCACGTGTTAGCTTGATTCAGTGGAAGAAACTTTGTCTCCTGAACAAATGCGAACATTCTAAAGATAGAACTCTTTACTATCTGCTCAGAGTGAATGATACCGATGGATTTATATCTCAGCTTAGATCAGAATGTGAAGTTATACTCCAAGAAGAACAAGTTACTTCTTACCTTGTAACGTTCTTTCGACGGGATGTTCCTCTGACGTATTCCTTATCTTAGATATCTCCTTCCAGCTCTGCTGGCCTCGGAAAATTTTTCTCTAGAGGGCGCTGCGCGTCGACGTCCTCCGAATCTATGTCCCTCGACAGCCGACGTCGACGTCGTCCTGCCTATAAAGGCCGCGCGCAGCGTCCGTTGCTCAGTTCCGTTTTGTAGCCCACAATAATTCTTTCTTGACTAAACTAATCACCCTGAAGGAGCGTAAGCTGCAACAACAAGGGAAGTAGAACTGCGGGGATGGATGGGAGGGTCGATAAGGAATACGTCGGAGGAACATCCCGTCGAAAGAACGTTACAAGGTAAGAAGTAACTTGTTCTTCGAAGGGATTGTGTCCTCCGACGTATTCCTTATCTTAGATAGGCTCCCATAGCAGTATTCTATCATTGGAGGAGGGAGTACTGACTTCACGCTGTCTTCTATTGATGAATAGAGTGCAGTACAGCCCTTCCAAACCTAGTCTCTTGACTGGAGGAGGAATCCAAATTGTAAAATCGTGTAAAGGTATGGATAGACGACCATGTAGCGGCCGCACAGATGTCCTTAACCGGCACACCTCTTTTGAGGGCCGATGAAGCTGCAATACCTCTGGTCGAATGAGCCCTAAGGTTTTGAGGGGGCTCTTTCCCTGCCAGTTTATAACATTCCAGAATGGCTAGAATGATCCATCTGGAAATGGTCTGCTTAGTTATTGGTAACCCCAGCTTGTGACCTGTGTAACCTACAAACAGCTGGTCTGCCTGTCTTATCCTGGCTAGTCTACTGATGTAAAAACTTAAAGCCCTTCTAGGGTCTAGCCTGTGTAACCTCTCTTCCTCTTTCCCCGGATGAAGAGGAGGATAGAAAGATGGTAGGGTAATCTTCTGAGTGATATGGAATTCAGAAACCACCTTTGGGAGGAAATTAGGCTTCAGTTGCAGGACAACTTTGTCTTTGTGAAAGATTGTATGAGGGGGTTTACAAGAAAGAGCTTGTAATTCGCTCACCCTTCTAGCAGATGTAAGTGCTATTAATAAAACAGTTTTAAGGGTAAGGAATCTTAACGAACAAGAATGGAGTGGTTCGAAAGGTGAGCCCATCAGGAAAGTTAGGACTAAGTTTAAATCCCACAGGGGAACTTGGAATGGTCTTGGGGGATAAACATTGGTTAACCCCTTTAGAAACTGTATTACCAAGGGTAACTTGAAATAGGATGGTTCTTCCGCAGTGCGCTTAAAGATGGATAGCGCTGCGAGATAGCCATTAATGATGCCAACTTGAAGGCCTGAATTCGCCAAATATAGTAGGAAGGACAAAACCATTGGTGTACCACATGAAAAGGGGTCAATATTCTGTTCTCTACACCAGCTGCAAAATCTGTTCCAACGGCAGCGGTATAAAGACTTTGTTGCCGGCCTCCTTGCCGAAAGCAACACCTCCATAACATCATCAGGGAGGTCCCAATCCTTGTACCTCAGCCTTTCAGAAGCCAAGGGTGAAGGTTGAGGGTTTTGATGTCTGGATGGAGAACCTGACCTCCCTTCTGTGAGAGTAAGTTCTCTCTGAGTGGAAGTCGAATTGGAGGGCAGATGGACAAGTCTAGAAGGTCCGGGTACCACGTTCTCCTGGCCCAATCCGGGGCAATTAGGATCATGGTTCTCCGGAATCTTCTCAACCTCCTGATCATTTGAGGAATGACAGGGACCGGTGGGAACGCGTACCGAAGCGGAAACTCCCAGCCCACTATGAACGCGTCTCCCAGAGCTCCTCTCGGGGGAAATTCCCTTGAGCAGAACAGATCACACTTCCTGTTGACGCTGGTGGCGAACAGATCCACCTGAGGGGTTCCCCAAAGGGCGAAGATCTCTTGAAGGACTTCCTGAGCTAGTTCCCACTCGTGGAAGACTGTACTCTGCCTGCTCAGAGCGTCCGCTGTCAAGTTCTTCTCTCCGGCTAGGTGAACTGCCGATAGAGCGATTCCTTCTTGGATTGCCCAAAACCAGAGCTGCATCGCCTCTCTGCACAGGGGTAGTGATCCTACGCCTCCTCTTTTGTTGAGGTAATGCATGGCCACCGTGTTGTCCGTCATTATCAGGAAATTTTTTCCTTGTACAGCTGGCAGGAACGCCTTCAGCGCAAGTCTGATGGCTCTCAGCTCTAACAGTTTGATATGTAGTCTGGACTCCGATGGAGACCAACGACCGCTGATGGTCAAGTCGTTGGTGTGGGCTCCCCACCCCGTGAGTGAGGCATCCGTGACTACCGTTATCTCCGGCCAGGGTTGCCAAAACTGTTCTCCTTTCAGAATGTTCTCCTGACAGGCCCACCACTGAAGGTCTCGAGCCACCCTGTCGGGAACCTGAAGAAGATCTGTCATTCTTCCTGAGAATTGTGACCACTGAGTCCTCAGTGCCCACTGGAGGGATCTCATTCTCAGGCGAGCCTCTGGCACTAGGAAAATGCAGGATGCCATGAGGCCTAGCAACCTCAAAAAGTCGAAGGCTGGGAGACTTTGGGCATTTTGGAACTTTGGTAACCATCTGTAGAATATCTTGAGCCCTCACCTCTGGTGGCGAGGCTTTTCCCAGGGAAGTGTCCAGGATCGCTCCGATGAACTGGAGTCTCTGCGATGGTATCATTTGTGACTTCTTTAAATTGAGGGAGAAGCCCAGTTTGTGAAGGGAGTGGCACACGTGATTTAGCTGGATCTGAGCTTGTTCCGAAGATACAGCCCTGATCAACCAATCGTCCAGGTAGGGGTAGACGTGAATCCCTTCCCTCCTTAGACCTGCAGCCACTACCGACATCAGCTTGGTGAAGACCCTTGGGGCGGAGGTCAGCCCAAATGGCAGCACTCGAAATTGATAATGAGAGTTGCCAATTGCGAACCTCAGGTATTTCCTGTGTTTGAGATGGATAGGCACATGGAAATAAGCGTCCTGAAGGTCCAGAGATACCAACCAGTCCTGGAACTGAAGGGCCTGGAGGATCTGAGAAAGAGTGACCATCTTGAATTTGTCTTTCCTGAGGAATTTGTTCAATTCCCGCAAGTCCAAGATGGGTCTCAGTCCTCCGTCTTTCTTTGGAATGAGAAAGTAAGGGGAGTACCAGCCCTTGTTCCTCTCCGCTACAGGTACCGGTTCTATGGCACCTTTCTCTAGCAGGTCCAAAATTTCCTGCAAGAGGAGCGGATCTGGAGCTTTTTGAGAGCTGATCCCCGGTGGATGACTCCGAGGTATGTGTAGGAAAGGCAGGCAGTAACCTCGGGCAACTGTTTCCAATGCCCAAGCATCTGACGTGATAGCCTGCCATTCCGCCAGATGTTGAGTCAACCTGCCTCCTACAGGTGTCCTGTGAGGCAAGTCCTCAAGAGTGGTTTTGGGGCGGCTGATGCAGATGCCGATGGTAAAGAGGCACCTGCTGTTGCTGCGGCTTTTGAATATCTACCCCGTCCACCTCGGGTAGTTCTTCTTTGTCCCCTTTGAGCCGGTCGTCCTCTACCTCTTCCGAATGCGGAGTAGAAGCGAAGGGACTTGCCCCTCGCAGAGGTTCCTGTGGGACGAAAAGGTGTCTGACGGATTGCAGCGCCTAGGGATTTTGCTGCTGCTTTTGAAGTTTGCAGTTTCTCTAAACTGTCATCCGCCTTTTTCCCGAACAAAGAAGAGCCATCGAATGGCATGTTCAAGAGTCTGGCTTGCACATCTCGGGCAAAACCAGACTTTCTCAACCAAGCGAATCTCCTGGTTGTTGTACTTGCCGCCATTGCTCTGCTGATACGGTCAGCTGAATCAATGCCCGTCTGGAGGGATTCGCACATAGCGTCTTTACTGTCCTGTATGATATTCAGGAACGCCTCCCTTTCTTCTCCCTTCGGGATGCAGTCAGCCGCTGTAGAAGCACACTCCCAAAGTGTATGGCTGAATCTAGCAAGGGTGCAAGTAGCATTAACAGATTTTAACGCCATGCTACATGCCGAAAAAACTGTCTTTGCCATAGCATCATATTTTTTTATCGTCCCTGTCCAGCGGGACGGTAGGATAAGCTGTCTTGACATCAGACTTTCTGGGGATGGGTGTTTTGACAAAAACTCTGGGTCTGTAGAAGATACCCTGTATTTTGTAGACAGTTTTTTATTTACTGCCGGGACGACATCTGGGGTTTCCCAGTTGGTCATAATCTTCCTCTGAAGAGCTTTATGAAAAGGCACCACAGGATCCTCCTGTGGGCCTTTGTCAAGAATATCCGTGAGGCCATCTTGTTGGAAAGATTGTGAAGGTGCAGACCACCCCATAAACTCTGTGATCCTGGCCATTAAGGCTCTATAGGGGGTTTCAGCATGCTCCCCCGGGTCTGGCCTAGCAAACTGCATCCCAGGGGAAGTGTCTAACCCACTTGCCTCATGTAAGGAATCATGAAGATCCTTTAATCTGTGTTCTTCAGAGGAAAATTCCTCTCTAATTGGGGTTACAGGTCCCTGCAACTCAAATGTGTCTTCCTGTTCAGACAATTCACCCTCTTCCATAATTGAGGACATAGTTCTCAATTGTTCTGAACTCATAAAGGGTGTAAACCCCATTTCCAAGGCAGAGGGTGCCGAACTTGTCATAATCGGCCTCGAAAACGTCGATGTCGTCGACGTCGAAGGCTTCGAGCGTGGCGTCGAAGTCGTCGACGCCGAAGGCTTCGAGCGTGGCGTCGAAAACAAAGGCGGAGGCCTCGATGACTTCGACAGAATTGGGATTCTGCTCGACAATCTCGACGCCATCGAGGACCTGGGGATAGTCACTGGGTGTGTCGTAAATGTGACTTTTCTTGGCGTCGACGCCGGAATGGAAGCTGGCGTTGAGTCGACAGACCCGTATGTCGAAGGTCCCTTCGACAACGGCGTCGAAGACACCGAACTCGGCGTCGACGGAACCTTCGTCGTCGGTGTCGACGGAACCTTCGATGAAGGTTTTGAGGTCATAGTCCTACTCGAGGGTTCGAGACGCGCTCGAGAGGTTTCCTTTGCCGGGTACTGCGACTCGCGGCGTTTTTGACCTTCGGGTCTTTCGACCAGAGCATCGCTCTCGGCAGTCTTCGAGGGGGTCGAGGCCGCTTTCTCGAAGACGCTCATCATATTTTTGCGGAATTCCTCCCATTCAGCCCGGGAACTATGTTTCGTGGGGCAAGGGATTCTCTTTGGAGAAACAGAGGAAGAGGAAGACAGAGAAGAGGATCTTCGACGTCTCCTCTTCGAATGCTTCGATCTCGAGGAGTGATGGGACCCACTCCGAGACCTGGAGCGCGAATGGTGACGAGGAGACGAATGTCTCGACTTCGTCGAGGAAGAAGAAGCTTTAAAAGTCTTACCTTTCTCTAGCTTCCCCCTACGCTCCTTCAGGGCCTTAGCTGTCATGGACATACAGTCCTCGCACTCCGAACAATGGTGTTCAGCTCCCAAACACCACAGACAAACTCTGTGAGGGTCAGTCAGCGACATCTTTTTTCCACAATCTCGGCATTTTTTGAAGCCGGATCGAGGAGTTGTCGGTTCCGACGAAGAAGCCATTGAGTACGGTATCGAATAACTCGAGGTAAATAGGATTAACCTGACAAAACTGAGCAATGGTATTCCGAGGCACTGAGTAAGCGCGGAAAAACAGAACTGAGCAACGGACGCTGCGCGCGGCCTTTATAGGCAGGATGACGTCGATACGGCGGCTGTCGAGGGACATCGACTCGGAGGACGTCGACGCGCAGCGCCCTCTAGAGAAAAATTTTCCGAGGCCAGCAGAGCTGGAAGGAGATATCTAAGATAAGGAATACGTCGGAGGACACAATCCCTTCGAAATAGGTGCTTCTATGGAACTACTGGGGAAAAATCCTAATTTGGTAAAGAAAAGACTTAAGCTGTTTGATTGGGAAAATACTCGTTTGAAAATTAGCTGTTCAAAGCTTTATACCCAAATTTTATCAGCAGGTAAAGGAGTAAGTGAAATGGAGCAATATCTAAAGAAATTTCCAAATAAAAAAATCAAAGTTGGTTTTATTAGATTTCGTATGAAAGTGTTGTTAACTAATGAGATAATAAGTGTAAGAGCTAGACAACTACCCATTGATGGATCTTGTAGATACTGCAAAGACAAGGGTGAAAATGAAACTTTATGCCATCTTATGACCGAATGTCATGAACTAGCAGAAAAAAGGGAAATGTATTTTAAAGATTATGTGTACAATGTATGGTTATTAAGGGATTTCTTATGGATCAAAATGTTACACGGAGATTCAATGTCTTTGATAATAAGAGTTTTAGCATTTATAAAATAAGTGTGTGAAATAGAAATCTAAAATACTGTAAAATTATTATGTATTGTATAATAACTGATTGTTAATTCTGACAGAATGTATATGATTTTATAAATTATGAATTGCTTCTTTTAAAGAAAATGTTTTTGTAAAAGTTTGTAAAAACTAAAACAAATAAAGAAGAAAAAAAAAAAGAAAAGAAGAGGCATGACCTTCAACAGACATTTTTGAGGGGGTCTGGGCCGCGTTCTCAAAACTTTTCATCATGGACTCTCTAAATGCTTCCCACTTTTTAGGGGAGTCGTGTTTAGTTGGACAAGTAATAACTTCCTCCGAAGTCGAGGGAGATTGGCGTCGTCTTTTTTCGCCTTTTTGGACGAAGAAGAAGAGGACTTCCTTGATCTACTCCTCGATCGTGATTTTTTATGGTGTTTTGCCGAAGACTCAGCCAAGTCTTTCTTCCCTCTCGAAGAAAACTTCGAGGATTCCTCCCCCACCGCCAGTTTACCTCGTCTTTCTTTCAATGCCTTGTGGGTCATGGATTGGCACAAACCGCAGTCATCGATCCGATGTTCGGACTAGAGACACCAGAGGCAGTTACGGTGAGGGTCAGTCAGCGACATTTTTCTGCCGCACCTTAGACACTTCTTAAACCCCGTTTTCGGAGTAGATGGGTTCGAGGAAGACGACAATCGCTTAAGACTGAAGTGCCGTTTTATTTCGATCCGAAGCGAAGCCAACGGAAAAACGGAACTGAGGCCAACGGGCGCGCTCGAGGCATTTATACTACGGATGACGTTGACACTCGACGGATGCTGCCAAGGGACATCGACGCCATCGCCTCGAGTAGAGCGCCCTCTGGTGGAGAGAGAAACAATGTCCGAAGCAGCAAAGCTGAACCTAAGGATATATCTAAGATGAGGAATACGTGGGAGGACAATATCCATTTGAAGTACTTCTTTGTTCTGCCAGTTGGTTCTTAATGTGAAAATGACATCACACACAGGCCATGTACATCACGTTGGTCATGTGAGTGGCTGGGGAATGTCGCCATGGAGTGCTGGGAGCTGTACGATGCCTGCACTGAAGCATTCCCTGCGCCAGAGCCCATTTTCTTTGAGATTGCGCATCGAAGGAAAGGATTGAAGATCAGTGCCACCTTGCTTTCGGATGTAGAACATTGTGGTTGTGTTGTCCGTGAACACCCCTACCACTTTCCTTTGAAGATCTAGCTGGAAACTCTTGGGGCCAGAACACTTCCCTTCGCTCTAGAACGTTGATGTGAAGAGAGTTTTCTTTGGCAGATCAGAGGCTTCCGGTGTGAAGATTGGCATTGTGAATCCCAGCCCTTCCTTGTACACTGTAATAAGATAAAAAAAAGTGGGATGATGGTGGATGCCACGCTCCACTTTCCCTCTCACCACAATCGTCTTTATAACATGCCACCAACAGTGCATTATGTCACAAAGGTCTTAACCTCAATGATTCAAGAGATGGTGTGATGGTCTTTCTTACAAAAGGCTCAATTGAAGTGCTGTGAGTTGAATTGTGGGAATAGCAGGAGACAATAACGGCCATCCCTCTAGTCTCATGTGGGCTTCCAACCTCCCTAGCCTAGGTTTCTCTATCCCTGATGCAGGTGAATGGAGAATGGTAACACCTACTGTCTAGGATGCTTACTATAGTGAGGGGCTAAAGGTTGCAGCCTTCGATCCCGCATTCCCTCTGGGGTTTTTCTAGGTGGAACCTGATCCTTCATTGTCATTGATGCCTGTGTTTCACAATGAGAAATTGTGCCTTTAAACTGCTCAGGTCATATTTGGTCTTCCTCTCTCATGCACTCATATTCATGACCCTGAAGTCTTGCCCTTTTTTCCCCACTCTCCTCTCCGCTACACTCTACCCACCCGCTTCCCTCCCCTCTACCCAACACTCCTTTCCACTCCACCCTCCCCCTCATCCTCCTTGCACTCTCCCAGTTGCCCTTCGTACTCACTCTCGCCCACTTGCTCTCAATCACTCTCCTCATTCACCATGCATGCACTTTCATACCAAAGTACTACTTTCCCTCACCAGTAGCTCACCTTTAACATGCTCTCCCCAAGTCTCCTCCACGCTCCGCTACATACAAATGTCCTTCCATCGCTTGATCTCTTGGTCTGCCTTCCTCCTTGACCTCACCTGAACAACACATACGCCCCTCTCCGGGTTGGTTTCTTGCATAGTGCGGTGCCGATAAGGACGGTGTACTGCTCTCTGGTTCGTGGTCTTCGGATATCCCTCGTATTATCTCACTGGTCGCGGGTAAGGGTGCTGAATCCTTTAGTTCTGAAAGTGAAAACGGGACAACAGACTGCAAAGTGGGCATGGGGTGATCTTCCTACTTGCAACCAGGCACATGAGGGTAGAACAGAGACTTATCTGTTAACTACCACACCCCACACCTGGATCAGGACTGAATCTGGCACAAGAACAATTTAGCAACGCTACTAAATGGTAAATGTGTAATTGTAGAATTTCTTTTGTAAAGGGCTAAATAAAACTGTACATACGTTACTTTGTCACTTAATGTCTGCCCATCTTTGAAGTAAATGTTAATAAATTACTCTGTCGCAACATTCCTACGTCATCTGCCACAGAGGGCTTGCCCATATTATTCTGCTGCAGAAAGCCCATACATCTGCTATTGCACTACCAAATACATGTCTTACATTTTACAGAATAATATTGCTCCTTCAATGCAAGTCTTCCTTCTAGGCTGAATGTACCATTTGGTGCGAGTCTCACACAAGGACTCATACACACGTACAGTATCACTAACTGGATGAGAGTATCAAAGCTTACGTCACATCACTCATGCTCACTGAGCGGGTGGCTCACACCTTTGGATTGTTTGGATGAGAGTCTCACCTTGGAGTGATCTCCAACCCTCATTTAAAGAGTCTTGCACTACACTAAACAGTCAAACACACTGGGTGAGTCTCACACCGTACAATAAATTCTTTTTGGATTTGCAGCACAGTCTCCCTCTTGGAGTGTTAGCTTCTCACTTGAGATGGGTCTGGCTGAATGGATGTAGGTTTCACATTTGAGAGCATAATCTCCATCAGCTGAGTCTTACTTTTTGGAGCAAATCTCACTAATTGGGTGTGAGTTTCACTACTGGGAGAATTCTCTGAATCACTGAGTTCACACCCATTTGTACTGGTGTTACACCTCCAAATACAGCACTACTTACTATTGTGAGTTGCACACACTAGTATAGTCTCAGTGGTCAAAGTAAGCCACACGGTGCGAATTGTGAGGAATCTGAGGGCATCCTCACTTCTTTCCCCAATATATCTTCCTCCCAGGAGGCCAAGGATAGGCTGTCGCTATCGGATCCTGGGGGTGGATATGTGAGGGAGGATCACCTGGGTGGAGGAGACTTGGGGAGTGGGGATGAGGCATCCTTGGGTGAGAGACAGTATTCCCCATTTCCCTTTTCTAATGAGTCTAATAACCCCCAGGCCTTTGAAGGTTACTACCAGTCCCTGCTCTATCTTTCACATCAACCATCTCCCAGTAAACACTACTCAGGTACTGGGATGAGGAAGAGACCCACAAGAGCCATACATACTCTTTTTATTGACTCTTACACACACGAACATCACTTTGGTAGTTGGATGAGGAAAAGGTATAAAACACTAAAGAAAGACTGTTGGTTTGACAAGGAGCAGTCTAGTCTTTCTGAAACCTCAATTGATGCCAGGAACTTTAAAATGAGGAGACTATGGCAAGAGGACGACTTCGGTTTCCTTCTTGGTAACACAGCGGAACGAGATGCGGAGAGCCGGAAAAGCTGCAGCAGCAGAGAAGCGGGAACCGGAGAGAAGCCAGGTCAAGACTCTCGAGTGAGCTTGGTAAAGCAGAACCGGCATTGTGGAAAGCTCCAGAGACGTTGGGAGCAGAGAGAAGCTCCCTGGGGTTTGCAGATGCAGGACCGCGAGTACGGTACTTACCGGTGCTCCAGGGAAGGCAGCGGCGTGAAGCTAAGTCCTTTAGAAGGGAACCAGAGACACTGGAATGGTGGCACAAAGTAGTGAGAACCGAAGGAGGTTTTCCAGCGCCACACCGAAGCCGACAGACTTGCGACTGGAATCCAGTGAGCCTGCCCAGAAGGCAAGGGGAAGCCAGGGTGTGTCAATTTCACAAAAGAAGCTAAGAAAACTTGAAAATATTAAAAAGGTACGAAAACAGCAGACCAGGAACTTTTAAAGAAGCATTGCGAAGAGTCAACTAAGCATTACCAAAAGTCAAACAGACCTCATTAAGTATTGAAAACCTGTATTCAAGACCAAAGTGTGATGAAACCTGGCAAAGAGCGCTTTTAGGGAGAATTCTCTGTTAGGGCTAATTTCCCAAACCTAGTGAGTCCCCCAGCAACTTTGCTGGATTTTTGGGGTTTATTTTTTTCTCCTGCTAAGAGTGAGACTCTTTTTCTCCCACTCTTAGGCATGATTTGAGTACGTCCTTTGCCTGTAACTGTGTTTTATGGGCTATGGGGTCTTTTACTCCATAGGGCTTAATGTGTTTTTGGTATGTGTGTTACACAGCACCCTCAGTGCAGTAACACAGGGGTGTCATAGTGACCCCCAAACATAGACTCCATACCCTCGGACTGACTACTGTCTCCCAGGGCATGTAAAGTCACCATTGGCTTTACTAGTCTCAAATTGTGAACAGAACCAGTACAAACCATCATATTGTGGAAGTACTGGTAGGGGTAATCCGATTGCCCATGGGTCTGGTTTCCAAGGGGGCACTGTCCAGTCCCCCCTTGTCGAGTTTCTGGCTGGTGGCAGTGGATACCACGCGAAATATTCCACTGGAATATTTCCTATGGGATTTTCCCATTGATTTTAAACTCAGCACTTTTTGGTGCAATGTTAAAGATACCGCCGGGTTATTTAATATTTATTCCCCGGTTGGGTCTTTTTGCCAGGACTCGGTTTTAAAATGGCGTTTGTGTTCGCCTCTGAAACTCTAACCCAAGTTGAGCCCTTTGTTCCACTTTTTGGCAGGGTTCTCCACAGAAGCCCTCCAAATGGTGCCACTCTGTCTGGGGTCTACAGGATGTGTGGGAGGGGGATTAAGCACCCTGGACTGAGTTGCCTTTGCAACTCAAGTCGCACTCTTGTGTGATTGGCCCAGTGGTGAGCCGCACGGCTCACCACTTAGCATGTTTAAGTGACAGCTAGGACTGGTGAATGGGGGTTTTCTGCATAAAAGCAGGGCTTTGGGGACTGGAACTTCAGAAGTCGCCACAGGACCTAAAGAATCCAAAGAGGGGAGAAGCTGAGCCATCTACAATGATGACACCACCGGTGGAGCCCTGCTGTACGAACTCACCACTTCCCCGACGACAGAGGAGATCTTCTTCCAAGAGAGTCTTCTTCCCTTTGAGCTGGTGTGACCAACCAGTTCGCCTTTTTCGCCTTCCTGGACGTCTTGTGGTCGAATCGCCTGTGCCAAGCACCCCGGCGGCCGGATAGCCACGCTTCACCACTACCGCGAATAAAAGGGTTGTACCTTTTAATCGGGAAACTCCGCGGCTGGTTTCTTCCCTGGCAGTGCAACGACCTTCAGCTTTCGTCCCACGACTTGCACCCGCTGCCAGGAACAACTGCCACCGCTGGAGCTTTCTCACCATTTCAGGTACTATGTCCCGCCTGGTCTCCCTTGCAACAGATTGTCCAAGGTGTCCCGTAAATCCTTGACTTTCTAACTGGGTTGACCTCAGACCTGCTAACTTTGCCTTTCTGAACTGATCCAACCTCTTTTTGACTTTTCTGCAAAGACTACGTGCATTTCCACTATGAACTTTTTGCTCTACAGTAGACCCTGCCTTTCCTGACTTGCTGTGGTTTCTTAAAAGTGTTTATACTGTTTTATTTTCCTACTCTGCCTTTTCTCTCCCTTTTTAAACGAATCATTGGAGTGCCATCTACAGTTACGCGCTCACCTCTGTTTTGCTAAATAAGTGGTGTCTTAACCTAGACTTGTCGAATAATTAACTAGGGAGGTGTATATACTTATAGTGACTGTTTTAACTTGCTATATATTAGTGCCAGTGTATTTTCATAAGTGTTTTTAAATAAATAATTATATACATTTATACCAAAGCTCTGGTCAGTGTTTGCTTCTTCTACTGTATTTTTAGCCCTATTGTGTATACCCTATATACTGGTCAACTCTTCTTGAGAGAAGTATGACTGCTCAGCCACAGCTACCAGGTAAATCTGGGTGGTGCAGACTGCTACCAATTGGGTTTACTGCTTACTCCTGTGGTCTTAAACTTTTTGCAGTGGTCCCTAAGGGAACTGCACAGGTTTCTGCCTAACAAGGGCCAGATGTTTTGGTCAAAGTTTGTGCATCTTAAGTAGCTTTGAGTTTTCACCCCAAGTTACTAGGGTAATCCAGACGTGGAACCCTTGCTCACTGTTAGACGCACAGCTCCACCTCACTGACAAGGCCATACCAGGCCGAAACAGGTGACTGCTCTTAGGCAGGACAAAGACTGATATGTAGTGAACATTTCTGTTCCGTGAAAGGATGGCGAGCTAAAGCCTCTGGTTGAGACTCTTAACCCAGGATACAGGCCGGTAGAGAAACACTCCCAGGACCCCCCTTGTTTGTGCATATTAAGTATCTTTGCGTTTTCACCCCAAGTTACTAGGGTGATCCAGATGTGGAACCCTTGCTCACTGTTCTTAGAGAGGCACAGCTCCACCTCACTGACGAGGCCCAAACAGGTGTCTGGGGTTGCTGTTGGTACTCTTGTTCAGAAGAGAATTGCCTGGCCTTTTGGTGCTGGACTGCCCTTGGGCAGGACAAAAACTGATATGTAGCGGACATGTCTCTTCTGTGAAAGGATGGTGAGCTAAAGACTCTGGTTGAGACTCTAACCCGGGATATAGGCCAGTAGGGTAGCCAGTTATAATGTCGAAAATAAAATGTCGAAAAAAATAATCTTGTAAAAAAAAGTAGAAAAAATAATTAGCATGTGTTTTTTTTTACTTGTATGTTATTTTTGGGTTTAGCTGGTAAAAAAAAAACGGAGACACTCCCAGGACCCCTCTTGTTTGGTCAAAAGGATAGACACAGTGAATAGGTTTCCCATCAGGAGAGGATACTGGGAAGCCTAGGTTGGTCTTTGCAAAGGCTACTAAACAAGTGAATAGTGAAAAAATAATAAAGCATCATGGACATATGAAATAAGAATAAGTCGAGCCTCACTGTAAAACTGAAACTGTGGCAAAATACCTATGAAGCAAACCCAAGTAAGGTGTGTCGGTTGCATGATCTGTAATGGGTAGACCGGGTTGGCCGACAACTGCGTCTAGACCGAGTACACCCAACAAAGAAAAAGCTACTGTGATTGAACCAAGGAAAACATATGAACTGAAATTGAGGAACTGAATCCACATTTGATAACGTTAACTATTTGAACCTTAGGCAAGGGAAACCCCTTTTCCACCCAAGAGGTGGAAGAAGCTCTGAACTTTTATTTGAACACTTATTTGACATTGTATACAGTTAGATGTGAGGGCAAGTATAGGTTTTGGGAACAGACAAGACATTTGCTTTGGACTTCCTTACACAGACTATCAGTTTTATTTAGGTAGGGAATTCCAACCTTAGAATAGGGTAAGTTAGGCCTTTGTCCAACCCTCCTTTTGAATTAATAAAAGTTCATATCCCAAACTCTATTCAGTTGTCTGTGTCTACTTTCTGATGCCTTCACAGAACAAAATTATTTGACAACTGTTACGGCAGAGAGCACAGTCTCGCTCACAGCAGGGTGGAAGCAGTTTAATTTTTTGCATGTAAATCTCATAACTTAGGGCACACTGCTTAGGTTGAGTATCACTCTCCAAGTACGTTTACATTATACTTAAAATTGAGTGCCTTGAGGGTTACAATTGTTTTCAATAATTTATAAGCATGGCAGCGCGCGCGTGCAAAATGTAAAACTGACTTGGCGGAGCACATCCGCAATCAATAGAACGTTGGAAACTACAAAACGAACCCTACAAAAGGAACCTGCAACAGGGCCGAAGGCTCCAGCGGACGCAACACCCTCCTCAGCTGAGAGGGGGCACTCTTGTATGGAAACACTGAGCATGACGGGACCCTTGAGGTTCCGGCGCTCAGTAGTTGTAGTACAGACAAAGAAGGAGTGAGTTCACAGACGCCGCAGGGAAACCGATATCTCCTGACACCAGGGTCGGGAAGGCAACAGGGAACATGCAGCTGCACAACGGAGCGTAATCATCTCCTCGCTGACACAGTCGGCAGAAATTGTACAAGCATGCCACCTAGTGGCAGATAGAAATACTGACATAAGAACAGGTCGGTGTAGGAGATTTCTCCTACTAGTATCCAAAGAGGCAGCAGCTGTTGTTGCAGAGAGTGCCAAGCACAGATATACAGGCACAGACCCAGGTTAAACTGACACATTTATTACCCAGACCCAGATCCACTTTGCTGAAACTGTGAGATGGGAGCAGGCCGAAGATCCCTGCAAATAACCCACTGGCATTATGATACACAGCTCCAGTGAAGAATGCTAAGAGCCCCATACCAGCAGTCAGTGGGCAGCGTCCAACAAAGCCTGGGCAGTACCCTGTGTACTGGGAACAGGTTTGGGGGGATTATCACAAGGTATGAGCTTGGTGGAAGACCTTATTAATTTCTCCCTAAGGGGAGAAGAACCAAAGAGGTAGCGAGAGGGGCAAGAGGGAAGAAAGAAGGCCCGAAAGGTCTGCAGCAACCAACCTCCCTCCCACCGAGCACACCACGCAAGAAGAAAGTCCTACTCAGAGGGCGTAGAGGAGGAGGAATAGGATGAGACATCCGAGGCAAGCTCAGAAGAGCGTAGTACATCCTCCCCAAGCCCTCCTAACAAGCATAAGGCTGCCAAGAAAAGAAAAAGGCAGAGAGGAGGAGGAAATGGGCAAGGCATTTGACCCAGACTCACTTATACATCCCAGGTCGGCAGAGTGGGAGCCCCTAGCCAACATTGCCTATTATATAAAAAGCAAATCCATATCTCCCTATCTAAAGAAGCCAGGAGCAAATTACGAGCGGAATACCTCAGGCCCCAAATGCCAGATAACATGGTGGAAATGCCAGAAATCGATGAAAAGATGTCATTTATGGGGTGCTATGGCAGGGACATCAAGAAGGGAATAGCCAGGGAGGTCGTACCAGGATAAACTAGATGTCCTGGGTCCGTCAGCAAAAATTTGGCAGATGTGGAGGAAGCTAGACAACTAGAGCAGAAAGTAGACCCGGAAATCTTAGTGGCCTGGGCGCAAAGAGCAATATGCCTGCTAGACAATGCTAGCAACGCCCTAACAACTGAACGAAGGAGGTCCATCCTCGTCAAGATAGACCCCAAGATGAGCGAACTAGCAACGGCAGAGTCAACATCCAGAAGTACAGGAAAACTGTTCGGGGATGCATTTATTAAAGAAATGGAGATGTTTGTGAATACTTGCACTGCAATTGATAAGGCGCAAGCATCACTGAAGAGAGACTTTGCCCACAAGTTTTTCGGTAGGGCTGGCAGAGGAAGGGGCCGCTCGGCCAGCCGATTCTCCTCTTACAGGCCCACTGAGCATGCGAGCGCATTCGCCCTTTAGGCCACGGTTGCCCAAGCAATATCAATGCACGCAACCAACACCCTCACTCCTGGGGTAGCAACTGAACCCTTGCAACTCACCCTGCTCCCCCCAACTCCCTCCTTCAGATCGCGCTCTGGCCCACCCCCCCTCACACTCCCAGCTCCCCTTATCGCGGGGCACGCATTCGAGCTACAGAAGCCACCGGCCCTTCACAGCGCCTCGCAACTGCCTGCACGCACCACTGAGTGTCCATACTCGCGCGCTCATATTTGTCCAATTCAAAGTTACACCTGCTCAAGTATTGTCGGCAGCACCATTCCCTGCCTACCCACGCACCACCGAGCGTCCATACTCGCGCGCTCACATTGGTCCATTTCAAGGTCACGCTTGCCCAATTAATATCGGCAGCACCTTTCCCTGCCCACCCTCGACCAGCATCAAGCCCCTGCATGCTCGTCCACCATGACACGGTTCACACGTTACACACGCCGGACCTACCCACTGCCCACCTACAGACAACCAGATCCCTATACCAGAATTAAGTCTAATACTCAGGCTGGCTAACCATGCAAACAACTTAACCTCCTTACGCCCCTACTCCTGGGTTAACAACGAACCTCATATAGCTCTACGGGTTCTCTTACAGATAGGGTGACCAGCCTCCACCTGGCACCCTAACATGGGCCACCAGCTCTACCTCAAGTCTGCTGCCACTTGATCTTTGGTAAGTCTGATCCACCTAGGCTTTTTTGAAAATCTTACTGCTGCCATCCACCCCACCTATCAACTGGTTCTAACTTATTTCTCACATTTACTCTCTCCTTCTTTCATCCCTTGGTACTTTGTCTCCTGAATGGAATTTTATGCTTGTCTCACAAAAAATGAATGTTACCAATAACATTATTGATGATTGTAAATTCTGCTTGCCATGCCCTAATCACCACCACCCACTTCACATCACTGCTCTGATAATGCCTGCTATATGAACCATGTATACTACCATTTACGCCATACAATACTGGTTCACAATATGTCTAATATGTTCGGAACATGCTTAATCAATAATAACTGTGAACCTCTTGTGATGTCACTGCACAGAATCCCTTCACTCACACACCTTGCATCACTCCAGTCACCATAATCACAGCCTTGATAAAGACTTCGGTTGAAACGCGCGTCGGCTTTTTCTTTTGTTTCACCAAATTGGCACCAAAGGCTATTGTCTATGATATTGTGAAAACACAAAAACTACCACGCACATGACCCCAGGACTGGACTATTACCATACTGTCGGATCTTTCGGCAATTGGACTATCAAACCCAGCCAGCGCCCACAATTGACAAAGGTTTGTCACCGCACCAAGCATCATAATATTCTCTCTCTTCTCTATTACATGCTTCTTGAAAAGAATGTTGTTTCTTTCCCCTTTTCCCAGGGTATTATCCACTGTTGTTCTCTTTCAATATTCAACTCAAGTAATTCTTTCTCTTGTACCATAACACTAAGTTCATCAATTGTAGATTTAACTTTATCTCATTGCTTTCACTCAGACAAGTGGATTGCACAGCATAATGATTCTCTCAAGGCCTCCCGTTACTCCCGGTTACCTTCGGTTGTGAAGGAGAACGTCATCAGGAGCCTTGTACATCGGGCACTCCCGGAAAAAATGTTAACCACCATGCACACCTGATTCAATTTTGTGTTTAGATATATTGGGGAATTGACCTCAAAGTAATTAGTTGAAAAGGTAAGTATTATTAGAGGTGCAGGGGAGAAGTGCTCAGCCTTGGTATCTAGCCTGGAAAATATACATGGAACAAATGGTTTCCTAAATTAAGGAAACCCGCGTCCCCTGCACACCATCAACAAGGGCCGAGGCATGCATGTAGTTTTTTTTTAAAAACATTTTTATTGTTTTCTGATGCAAAAATAAACATTAACACAATTATTTCTCCCAACTTCCCTCCCCCTTCCCCGGAAGAGTGGATCCTCATCGGTTTTCACTTCTGGAACATTTACGTACTGAACATGTCTGATATTTTAATGTTATGTGGACACCATTGATCCATGTAGTCTGATTTAAAATATTCTAGGACTTGTCCCCATTCCTTCATGAACGTGTTGTTCTGGTCCTGGAGATGGTGCGTAATCTTTTCCATGGTCATTTGGGACCACACCTTTTGCAGCCATGTGAATACCAGCGGAGGGTCTCGTTTCTTCCAGCTTTGAGCTATCGTTGCCCAAGCTGCAATGACTAAACCCATGAAGCTCCTCCATTGTGCTTTGTGGAGTCTCTTGGCCTGTGGGTCTTTAAATCCGCACAACCACACTCTTTCCCCATTTGGTCTGCCTCTGGGAACACTTTCTGGATTTCCAATCGCACTTCCTTCCAGAAGCCCTGTACTCCCTGGCAGTCCCACCAGATATGCCTCCAAGTTCCTGCCTCCGGGCACCCCCTCCAGCAGCGATCCGACGTTGCCGGGTACATTGATTTGAGCCTCTCTGGGGTGTAGTGCCATTGTGTGATTATTTTCAACCACATTTCTCCGGTTTGGACTGCCCTGGTGAGTTTTGGGATGCCCGCCCAGAGTTCTTCCCATTGCTGCCTGGTTATTTCTTCCCCCAGCGTGGCTTCCCATCTCCTCATGTATGCCCATTTTATTTCCTCTCCTTGTGTGTTAATGTGGGTACATAGGGTTGACACCAGATTTTTGTCTCCTGGGTTGGAAATTATGTACTTTTCAAATGGTGTAAGGTCCCTTGTGGCCGCCTGGAAGATCTCTGGTGTACTTAGCCAGTGTTTTATTTGCTTGTATCTATAGTGGTCGGTCTCTGTTAGTTTCCACATGTTTTTGCATTCCTCGAACAATCGTATTTCATTATCCTGGATCATTTCACCTATTTTCCTGCATCCAGCTGTTTCCCATTTTTCATAGGCGCCGGATTCCTGTCCCGGTGGGAACTGAGGGTTTCGGCAGATTGGGGTGAAGGGTGCCAGTGGGGTGGTCATGATTCCCTTCCTGGTTTGGTCGTCCCATGAGTTGAGGGTGGCTTTCATGACCTCATTAACTCTGAGGTTCTGGTGTCTGTGTTGTTTATGTTTCCATAGTAGGTCCTCCAGGGGGGTCCTGGCCACTGACCTGTCTTGTGTTGCCCAGATCGTCTGTTGGTCCTCCCCCAACCATTCCTTGAGGATCCAGAGTTGGGCTGCCTGATAATATTTTTTGAAGTGGGGGAGGGACATTCCGCCTGCCTTGGTAGGTGCCGTGAGAATGGTTTTGGAGATCCTCGGGGGTTTCATGTTCCACGCGTATTGCGATATGGCTTTGGAGAGTGCTTTGAAGAAGGAGTTAGGGACTGTTACTGGGAGGGCATGGAAGTGGTAGAGCACCCTGGGGAGTATATTCATTTTTACTGCTTGAATTCTGCCCCACCATGAGATCCTAAGCGGGGACCATCTTTCTAGATCCTGCCTGACTCTAGCCAGGAGATGTGTGTAGTTGTTCTTATAAATCTTGTCTACTTTGTGTGTTAGCGTCACCCCCAGGAATTTGATACCCTCCTCCACTATTTTTAGACGTAGCATGCCTGCAACTGTTTCTGTTGTCTCCTTGTCTCCGGCAAGGAGCATAATCTCTGATTTACTCTTGTTAATCTTCAGGCCTGAGATCACCCCAAATTCTACCAGTATTCCTATGGATCTTGTCAGGGAGTTCACAGGGTCTTCCAGGGCTAATAGCATGTCATCTGCGTATGCAATAACTTTATGTTGCTTGCCCGCCATCTCGATCCCTCTTACACCCACCATTTCCCTTATCTTGATTAGGAGAGGCTCCAAAAATATAGCATATAGCAAAGGTGATAGGGGGCATCCCTGTTTCGTACCCCCCGTGACCTTTCCGTTTATTGCTATTCTTATCGATGGGGAGTTGTAGTTGGCTTTAACCATATTTATAAACTGCTCTCCGAACCCCGTATGCTTCAACATTTTAAGGAGGAAGGACCATTCAACCCGGTCAAAGGCCTTCTCGGCGTCTAGTGAGTAGGATTGCTGGTGTGTGGGTGATGCCTATTTTTTCTATAAGGTGGATGACTCTTCTTAGATTGTCGTGTGTTTGCCTACCTGGGATGAAGCCTGACTGATCTGTGTTTATTAGGGTGGGGAGGAGTGGTGATAGTCTGGCAGCCAATACTCTAGTGTAGATTTTGGCATCTAGGTTTATTAGGGCTATCGGGCGATATGAGCCCGGGAGAGTGGGATCTTTACCTTTTTTGTGGAAAACAAGGACTTTTGCCTCATTCATGGAGAAAGTGAGGTTCCCACTGTCCTTGAATGTGTTTAGAAGCCTTGTCAGGAATGTAACTAGAGTGTCCGCATATATTTTGTAAAATTGGGCCGTGAGGCCATCCAGGCCTGGTGCTTTTGACATGGGGAGGCCCGCTATTGCCCTGTGGACCTCTTCCTCTGTAATCCTTGATTCTAAAGCCTGTTTGTCGTCTTCTGCTATTGTCTGAATGGGAATAGATTGTAGGAACTTGTCTTGTTTCGTTTTGTCCGGGTGCTCCGTTGCATATAGATCTTGGTAGAACGCCTTAAAGGCCCCCCCTATGTCCTTTGAGTTTGTATGAGGTATGCCTTGTGCATCCTTGACGTTCAAGATCGTCATTGCTTTCTGTTTTTCTCTAAGTTGTCTTGCTAGATATTTGTCCGCTTTGTTGGCCTTGATGTAGTGTCGTTGTTTTAAATATAGTAGGGATCTCTCTGCTTTTTTGTTGCGGAGCATCTCTAGTTGACCATGCACGTGTTTCATTGCTTTCTTGAGGGTTCTTGTGGGATGGAGTTAGCTCCTCCTGTATGTCTGTTAGTTTCTTTTCGAGCGTTCTTTCCCATTCTTGATGTTGTTTGTCTTTGGCTGCCTTTTGTGCTATGACATGTCCCCGGGTTACAGCCTTAGAGGCTTCCCATACTGTTCCCAGTGGAACTTCTCCATTGTCGTTTAGGTCAAAGTATTCCCTGATTTTGTCCCTTAGATCCTCTCTCTGCACCTGGTCCATTACAATGTTGGATGGCATTCTCCATCTCCAGAGACCTCTTCCCCTTCCGGGGGCCTGTACATCGAGCCATAGTGGGGCGTGATCTGACAACGCTATCGCTCCCTTTTCGATATCCTGGATCCTACCCATCAGTCCCACCGACACCCAGAAATAGTCAATCCTCGACATCGTGTTGTGCACGTGCGAGTAGTAGGTGAATCCTGCATCTTGTCCCCTTATTTCCCTCCAGGCGTCACGTAGTGCCATCTGTTCCATCCTTTGCTTTAATTGTTTGGAAGGGGTCCCATGTGCCTGCGTTCCCCCCGCACTCCTATCTATGTGGGGTTGCCAGGCCAAGTTCAAGTCTCCTCCCAGAATTCTCTCCCTTTGCAAATTCCTCCAGTTTCCCCAGAGTGTCCCGGAGAATTCCATACTGCTCAGTGTTCGGCGAGTATATTGCCGCTAGGGTGAGTCTATAGCCTTCTAAGGAGAGATTAACAAATGCGAACCTGCCTTCCCTGTCAGACCCCCTTTCGCAGCAATCATTAATCCTGCTCTTTTTTCCCCAGCATTCGCCTGCGCCCAGATCGTATATCCTCTGAGGTGTACTTTCTTTTTGTCCTGTGCCTTAATGTGCGTCTCCTGGAGGAGCAAAATGTCCGCCTTTTCCCTTCTCACCAGGGCCTCCATTTTTTTCCTTTTCACCGTTGAGTTCAGCCCCCTTACATTTTGTGAGAAAATTCTGAGCTTCCCCATCTCTTCTACTCTACTGGTACAATTATCGTTCCCGTACACTGTGATCCCTTCCCTCTTCCGGATTGTCCCCCACCCTGCTCCCCCCCCCCCCCCCAACTTCCCAATCCCCCCCCCGCCAACTATTAACATGAATTCAACTTCGATCCCGAGGAGGGCCCAGGCACCTATGGTTGCTAGGGCGTTGCGCCTATCCCTCCCTGCCCTCTCATAGCTCGGGATTAACTGTGCGGGGGGGTCCTAAACCCCGCTTCATCCTCTACCTAGGTTACTTCCCTCCCATTCCCCCGCCGGGCCTCTTCTACTTGGTAATCCGAGGTCTTTCTAGTTAATCTTCTTCCGCCCTCTCCCTTCAAGGGGGGACGAGCCGGCGGCCCTGTTTGATCATCTCTAGTGGTCTCCTGCTGGTTTCACTGCTTTCCCCCAACCATTTGGTTTCTTCTTTTGTCTCACCACCTCCCATCCTCTCAACATTTTGTGGGTCTCCCCTTTCGTCCTGCTATCCCGTGTGTCCGTCTCTTCCATCTGCTTGTCCATTATATTGAGCCCTTCCTCGCAAGTAGTCGCCCTTCTCTGCTTGCCCTCCCACTCGAATATTAGGCCGAATGGGAACGTCCATTTGTATCTGATTTCTTTCGCCACCAATTCCTTCACCAATGGGGCCATTTGCCTTCTTTTTAGGAGTGTTGCTGAGGCGAGATCTTGGTACAACTGTATTTCCACGCCATTCATCCTAATGTGGTCAAGCTGCCTCGCTTTCCTTAGGATCAGTTCCTTTTGTGGGTAAAACGTGAGTGCTACTAATCCGTCCCTGAGTCTCTCCCCTGGGGCGCCAGTTCTTCTCGGACCCACCCTGTGGACTCTGTCTATCCCGATGTTCTCTGATTCTTGTGCATCGATTATATCTCTGAACACCTCTTGTATCGCTGTTTTAAGGTCTTTGTCCGTCACCGATTCGGGCACATTCTTTGTACGGATGTTGGATCTGCGGGAACGGTTCTCCAGGTCTTCACACTGGATTTCCAGGTTATGGGTTAGCCAGATCAGATGTTCTTGTGTTTCGCTGTTCTGTTTTGTTTCCTCTTCTATGTTTTGTACAATTCTCTCTACTGTATCTGTCCTTTCCTCCAGCTTGGCCACTTCTACTTTCAAGTCCTGTACCCCCTGCTTCATCTCGTTTTTCATGGAGGCAAATTGGTCCTGGACTGTGGACATAAACTTGTCCTGGAGCTCCGCAAACCAGGCCTTCATATCATCCTTTGTCGGGGGGAGAGCGCTCTGGTTTGGGAGATACGTGTCAGTAGGGAGTTATTCTCCTGACCTGTCTCTTGGGACTGCCTGGGCGTCTGAGGACCACATTTGCAGCAGACTTGTGTCCTGTTTGTGAGATTGCGGTGTGGGTTGAGAGGGGGCCCCTTTGCTCGCGACATCCTCCTGGATTGTAAGGGGTGACTGGTGGCAGTGTTGGAAGGGCTATGTTTGGTCCCCCACGGGGCTGCCGGAGTTTTCTTATCGGGGGGATTGTTGTTGCCACTCCTATGTCCTCCTTGAGTGTGGGGGTGCCCCAAGTTATATTGGGGTCTTATTCCCCCTCCAGTGTCGTTATGCGGAGATGGGGAGGGGCACTCCTCCGCGCCCGGGCCGGCGTCTTGTGTATTTGCCCCCGCCTGATCGTGGCCTTATGTGCCGGGGTAGTACAAAGGGGGGGGGGTGCTTGTGCGGGCGCGCTCACCTCTGTTTCTTGATCTCGTCTCCTATGCCAGCAATGCCCGCCGTGTCCCTGAGTGCCCGGATGGTACCCCCTCCTCCTCTCGCTCTTCGCCGCCGGAGTGCCGATCCCTGTGTGCCTCGCTGCTGCCAATCCGGCTGCTCGTGCTCTTCTCCCCCCGTCTGCGCCGTGCCGCCCACCGCACCCCGTGCGGAAGGCGTCCCAGTGGAGGTGCGCGGATTCTTCTTGGTGCCGGGCCGGGTCCCGTTCCTCTTTTCTCTGTGTCGGGGTAGTAGGCGGCCCTCTCCCGGGGACTCTATTCTTTCACGGGTCCGCCGCTGCGCGGCCTCCTCCGCTAGGCTGCCGAGGACTCCCTCGGTGGGGGAGGGGCGGTTGCTTCTTTCGGCGGCGAGATCGCCGGGGGCTGTATTGCCGGGGCTGTCTCCGATCGCCACCGTGTCCCCCGTCTCTTGGGTGTTGCGGCTCTGATTCCAGTGTGGGAACCGTCGGAAAAGCTTGTTTGAAGTGCTTTTTTGTTTAGGCCCAGCGGGAGCGCGATCTAGACACGACCTCCACTGCCGGCGGCCATCTTGGATCTCCTGTATGTAGTTTTTAAGGTACTAATAGTAGCCTTATTGATTTTTACAAAAGGTAAGTAACACTTTTGGTAGTTTTGTTTGTTTTGCAATGACAGCAAATTTCTCTGAAATGTCCCAATTAATGCTTGACAATTCATGTATTTATCAAAAAACAGTCATTTATTCAAAGATTTTTACACAAAAACATGATATGATATGGTATTTGTAACGCGCCTATACACAGGTGTTTCAAGGCGCGACATTCAATATATGATCTGGCCCAACGCATTTCGAGTATTAACTTTCACTCTTCATCAGGGGCAAAGTGTTCTGTATTCTTTATACATGATTAAATCACTAGAGAAAAAATAAATTTAAATTAATGATCCAGTATTTATGATTCATTCCAATACATATTAATCTTCATATGTGCATTAAAGGAAAAATAGAGTTCTAAAATAACTAAAGAAAAGCACATTATAATGTTTCTATGTACATCATTGTTTTATTCTTTGGACTCAGGTTCAGTTTCACTGCTCCAAGAGAAAAGGACATTGTAGCAATTAGCCAGTGTGTGGCGCCTATATAGATCAATGACAAACCTCTCTTCATAACTAGAAAATGTTTTAAGAAAAAAAACACAAAAAAACTCAGGAGGTTCCTATTGGTGGTTAATATGACAATGCATTACTTACCGTAAAAGCATTTCTGATGGTTGGATCTGCTTCGATTCACATGCTGTGCATAGGTCCGACATCCAGTGGTCACTGCGGAGTATTGCATTTTGTTTTTCGTAGTTGAAAAGGGGACGTCGACAAGGCGTGTCTAACACTATCCCTATAGTGACGTGCGTTGTACCCACAATCCCTCACGCGTCAAGGTCCCTCTGTTTGTATTTTTTCTGCCCTGAGGGAGCCTTCTATACATGAGTGAGTACAGAAAAGAGAGAGAGATGTAGAAAGGTGTCTATGTTCCTTCCATCCGAGCGGGGAGGAAGGGTGGGTGCATGTGAATCTAAGCAAATACAACCATCAGAAATGCTTTTACGGTAAGTAATGCATTGTCTTCTGATGTTTGTTAATCTGCTTAGAATCACATGCTGTGCATAGACTAGCGAGCAGTACCCGCAGTTGGCGGTGGGTTATGAGAAGGAACAGTAGAGAAAAGATGTCTTAATACTGCCTGTCCCACCTGGGAGTCAGATCTAGAGTGTGCATCTAGACAGTGTTTTGTAAAGGTGCGCACAGAACTCCAGGTAGCCGCTTTGCAGATGGACTCAAGGGGAACATTTGCAATGAACGCTATGGAAGCCCCAGTGCCTCGAGTAGAATGTGCTCTTGGCTTGCAGGGTAGTTCTCTCTTAGCAAGAGAGAAACAGAGTGATGCATTGAACAATCCATCTAGATATAGTGGACTTTGAGACGGCATCTCCTTCTCTTCCTGCTGCCGAGACAAAGAACTGATTAGTCTTTCTCAGTGGCCTGGTTCTTTCCATGTAGAACATGACAGCTCTGCGTACATCTAGTGTATGCAGACTTTTTTCTCCCAAGCTGGAAGGGTTTTGAAAGAACGTTGGTAGTTCTATTGACTGGTTTACATGGGATTTCGAGATGAATTTTGGTGCAAACCTTGGGTGTGTGCGTAGAACCACCTAATCCTTGTGAACTGTTACGAAGGGGTCTAGAACAGAAAGAGCCTGTAGTTCACTTACTCTCCTAATGGAGGTGATAGCCATTAGGAAAGCAGTCTTAAGAGTGAGGTATTTAAGGGTTGCCTTGTGCATGGGTTCAAAAGGCGAGCTCATGAGTCTAGATAGTACCACATTTAAGTCCCATCCGGGAGCTGGGTTAGCTATCGGAGGGTGTATTCTCTTTACCCCCTCCATGAAGGCCTTAATAACTGGGATCTTCCACCACGACACTAAGTTGGGAAGTGGTGTATGCAGAAAGTGCCGCCAGGTGGACTTTAATGGAATTGAACACTAGACCTGAATCCAATAAATGGGTCAAGTACAGAACAATATGTGTGGGAGAGCAGTCAACCGGGTTGATGCTCTTTCCTCTACACCAGATGACAAATCTTCTCCACTTGCTAGAATAGCAGTGGCGAGTATTAGGTTTTCTGGCTTCCCTGAGGATGTCCATACATCTCTGCGGGAGTTGTAGATGTCCAAATTCTATGATCTCAGGAGCCAGGCTGCTAAGTTCATGGTCTGAGGGCATGGATGCAGTGTCCTGCCCCTGTCCTGTGACAGCATGTTGTACGGGCAGGGAAGTTTCACCATCAAGTGTGCGAACCATGGCTGTCGGGCCCACATTGGGGCCACTAGTATCATGGTAACTTGCTCCTGGTGCATCTTGTGCACCACTTTGTTGAGAAGGGGAGTCGGGGGAAAGGCGTAAACAAATTTCCCTGACCATTGAATCGACAGACCGTTCCCCTTGGACTGGTTCTGGGAGTACCTGGAGGCATAACCTTGGCGTTGTGAGTTCTCCAGAGTTGCAAACAGGTCTATTTCCGGGAATCCCCATTGCGTGAAGACGTCTAAGACGATGTCTATGTGCAATCGCCATTCGTACTCTTCGGGCAGGGGGAAGTCTCTGCTGAGTTTGTCTGCTAGCAGATTGATTTCCCCTGGTATGTGTTGTGACAGTAGGAACATGTTGTGTTTGAGAGCCCACTTCCATATATTCTGGGACAGCTTGGACAGTCCTGGAGAGTGGGTGCCCCCCTGCTTGTTGATGTAGTACATGGCTGTGGTGCTGTCTGTAAGGATCATCACTGTCTTCCCTTGTAGGTGTTCCTGGAAGGCTTTTAGTGCTTTGAACACGGCCAGTAGCTCCAGTAGGTTTATGTGCTTGGATGCTACGTTCGGAGTCCACACTCCGTGAGCAGTCTGATGGGATAGGTGAGCCCCCCATCCTGTGAGGGATGCGTCCGTGGTTAGAGTGGCCTCCACCGCGGTTGTGGCAAAGGGTTTCCCTATTATCAGGTTTTCCTTTGTCCACCACCGTAGCGAGAGAACCAAGGCCTGCGAGACCACCACTAGATCGTCCCATTGTCCGCTGGCCTGACACCACTGGCTGTTGAGCCACTCTTGCATTGGGCGCATGCGCAGGCGCGCGTGAGGTACCAAATAAATACACGACGCCATCATTCCTAGCAATCGCATCGCTTTGCGCACCGTCACCTCTCGACCTGCCACATATTGAGGGATCTGAAACAGCATGTTTTGGACCCTCTCGTTGGAGGGGAAGACGAGGCCGTCCTTTGTTCGAATTAGAGCCCCTAGGAATTGTTTGACTTGGCTGGGGTCTAAGCTGGACTTGTTCTCGTTGATGGAGAAGCCCAGTTGGAACAAAAGGTCTACAGTCTTTTTGGTGTTTGAGAAGCATGTCTCGTAAGAATCCCCTGTTATGAGCCAGTCGTCGAGGTAAGGGTATACTGGGATGGATAACCTGCGCAGGTGGGCGGCTGCCACTGGCAGTACTTTCGTGAATACCCTTGGTGCAGATTCTATGCCGAAGGGTAGCACTCTGAACTGGTAGTGTTTGCCCTCTATCATGAACCTGAGGTATTTTCTGTGCGCTGGCAACATTAAAATATGAAAGTATGCATCTTTCATTTCCAGTGTTGTCATGTAATCTCCCTGTGATAGCAGTGGGATCACTTCCTGTAAGGTCACCATACAAAACTTTTGGGGTTTGACAAACTTGTTCGCTGGGCGCAGACCTAATACAGGGCGCATGGTTAGATCCTTTTTGGGTACAAGGAAGTACACTTAATAAATACCCTCCATTACCTGAGATAGAGGCACGACCTCTATGGCTCCTTTTTCCAGCAGTTGGTCCACTTCTTGGAGAAGGATGGCGAGGTGTTCTGGTGTCATGCAGCGTCCCCTCGGAGGTCTGTATGTTGGGGAACTGTTGAACTCTATACAGTTCTATACGGTGGAAAGTACCCAGCGGTCTGATGTTATTCCCTCCCATGCTGGAAGAAAGGATGTTAACCGGCCCCCGACCGGCGTTGCATGGGAGGGGACGCAAATCTTCGCGTCACTTGGTGGTGTTGTTGGCTTGGGAGCCTCTGGGGGTGGAACCCCAGCCTCTTCCCTTGCCACGGCGTTGACCCCTCTGATTGTACTGGCCGCCATTACCCTGGTAGTTGCTGGCAGAATACTGTTGTTGGTTTTGTTGCTGGCGTTGTCCACGAAAAAAGCGCTTATTACCAAATCCCCGCCTGTTAGGGGGTTTTTAAATTTGGTCTAAGGTCTTTATTGTATCAAATTCTTTCTTCGAGTTCTCCAGCGCATCATCCACTGCTCTCCCAAAGAGGTTGGACTCCTCTATGGGTTTATTAATAAGGGACGCTTGTGTTTCCGCCTTAAAACCGGAATTGCGAAGCCAGACGTGACGCTTCAGTAAAATTCCTTGTACCAAAGTGTGGCCAGCCGTCTCTGCTGCATCGAGGGTATTCTTGACGATGCTTTGATTGACCAGAGAGCCCTCGTTAACTGTAGCCAGTAAACGAGTCCTTAGGGGTTCGGGAACTTCTTCGATGTCCTGTTTGAGCTTAGCCCATTGAGCATCGGCGTAGCTTGCCAATAGGGTATCATTATTGGCGATTCTGGTAGAGAATGCTGCAGAGGTGGTGATTCTCTTGGCTAGGGCATCCAGCTTCTTCCCCTCTTTATCTGGGGTGCCTCGCTAGTAGATAGTGGGACTCCTGCCCTTTTCCTGGTGTTGGTCACAACCAGGGAGTCCGGGATTGAGTGACCCTGAGGGTCTGATTGAGAGGGAGAGAACAGTTTCTCAATCCTCGGATTGACCCCTCTCACCAATGCAGGAGTGGAAAGAGAAGGTGTAATACGTCTCTTAACGGAGGCGAGGATGGGTATAATCTGGCTAGTGGGGGGGTTTTCTTTGATAATCCTCTCCACAAAATCGGTGTCTGGGGTGACCTCCCCAGTTTCGATTTCGAAATGTGCTGCTGCCTTCTTCAGCAGTGCATTGAAGGTGGGTTGATCGACAGGCAAAGGGTTCCTGACTGGTGTAGTTTCAGTAGACCTGATGACTATACTGCTACTGCCTGTGTCAGTCAACCTAGCCAGTGACTGCCAGGGATTTGGGTCGCCCTCGCCTGTGTCTTCCTGGAATCCCTCCTCACCTAGGTTAGTTTTCTCGTGAAAACCTTCCTCTTCTTGTTGGTCCTCAACATAGGTGAACTCATCTTCCTCCTGGAAGAAGGTGTCTTCCTCAGTGGGATTATAAGAGTATATGTCCTCCTGTATGGTGTTATAAAACTTCTGGTATTTAGCCCTTGGACTCTCCAGGGGTGCCTCCCTTGGTCTCTTGGGCGCCCTGTCTTCTGGGATGGACATGAACCTGTCTAGTTTGTACAGGTCTGGAATCTTTCAAAGGTCCACTGAGGTCGGCCAGAACGGTCTGGGAAAGAAAAAGGAGTTTCTTCCTCCTGTAATTGTCTGGTTCTGCCCCATAACGTCGAAGACAGTGAGCCTTCTCCTTCTGAGTAGCCTTCTTGCTGGCTAGGGCCTTCTGTCGGCGTCGGGAACTGGCCTGATCTGTTTTCCGGCGCTTTCGGCGTATCTTTGGCCTTGTGCGCGGTTTTCGGCGTTTCACTCGCCGTACGTCTCTGGCCGTCCTTGGATGCTATGCGCGCGAGGCTTTCGGCGATCATTCTCTCTTCCGAGGGATCGGTCGCCGTCGCGCTATGTAACGTCGAGCCTTGATCATCGAGTCCTTGTTGGCAACGTGAGCGCTCTTACGATGCGCGTCGCCGGAGGTTTTGGTGTTAGCGGCCTTATTTTTAGAATGCCCAGTCACCTGTCGCGGAAGCTGTGGCGGGGAGGGCTGACGACCCTTGCGGTCGGCGGAAGACGCCGGTGGGCCCGGCATCCCCGTTGGCGCTATGGCTGCCTTCGTCTTCGACGAATGCGTGCCGGGGGGTATGTGCTTTGGTGTTTTTCCGTGTGCGTCCTTGTCGCCGGGGTGTACATCCCCATAAGCTGGGCGTGAGTCAGGCTTGTCGGGGCCGGGGACGGACAGTTACGACAGGATTGGTTTCACTATAGAGATTGGCAGACCAGATGTCAACTTCCTGGATGTCACAATCGAACGATCAGGGACAGTACTTAAGACTAAGATATACAGAAAACCAACAGATGTTAACAGTTGCCTTCACCATAGCAGTTTCCACCCTAAACATCTAAAAGAAAACCTGCCTTGCAGCCAATTGTTAAGACTCAAGAGGATAACATCAGACCAAGCTACATTACAGAATGAATACGACATCATGAAACAGAGATTCTTAAGAGGGTGCCCGGCAGAAACACTGGACAAGGCAATACTAAGGACTAATTCACAAGAAAGAGAATAACTCCTCCGAGGGAACACTAGGAAAGAAAGTAAAAGCCTAATATACACACTAAAGTACTCAAGTCAAAGTTTCCAAGTAAAACGGATTATCCACAAGAATTGGGACCTCAGAAGAACAGACAATACCCTAAAAGAACTCTTTCCAGACCCCCCCATGATGGCATACAAGGCGGGGCAGAAACGTTAGAGACCAACTCATTAGAGCGGAAAAACCAAAAAAAAACTCGCAAACTACTCTTATTAAACAGACAACAGGAAAATTTGCCTGCCTACATTGCAATACCATTATAAAAAGGGGTTATGTGAGACACCCGAATACAGGAAAAAAATAACTTTGAGACAATATGCAACATGCGATACTAAAAACGTGATTTATGCGATCCGCTGTCCCTGTGGAATGTATTACGTTGGAAAAACTAATCGGAAAGTGAAAGAAAGGTGGACAGAACATAAGTCCAAAATAAGAACAAAAAATGTAAAGTCTCCAGTCTACAGACACTACCGAGACCAAAAACACAACGGCCCTCATTACGACCCTGGCGGATTTTTTCCGCCATCGACGGACTTTCCGGCCATGGCGTAAAGTCCGTTTACGCCATGGCGGATGGTGGACTTACCGCCCCATTCCGAGGTCGGCGGGGCGGTAAGTCCCCATTGACCCATTTACCCTTCCCCATTCCCATTTCGGCCCCATAGGGTATAATGGGAGTGGGGAAGGAGTTAATTACGCCACCGTAAATTACGGTGGCGTAATTAACACCAAGGTCCCATAGCGCCATGGATTTTTACGCCCGCAAAAAGCGGGCGGAAAAATGACCATGGCGCTATGGGAACTCGTAGTTGGCGGTAAGGGGTCGGCGCAGCTAACGCTGGCGCAAACCCCTTACCGCCAGGGTCCTAATGAGGCCCAACATCTCACAAATGAGAATGGTGGTCTTGGAAGTAGTCCACCCATTACCAAGAGGAGGTGATCTTCCAAAACTGTTAGCACAAAGAACTTTACTGGATCCAAAAATTAGACGCTATGTTCCCTCTGGGGATGAATGAGGAATACTACTTGGGTGCATTTTGTAGACATACCACAGAGCATGGACACAGGGTCCCTCATTTTTCTGATTACCTTTTGTTCTAATGACTATTCCTCAAAGAAAAAGTTTTGACTATTCTATGTTTGATTATAATCAGATCTATTAATGGACAAAATTAAAACCCAATATAATAAATCCTGATATTGGATTCACAAGAGGGTATTTGAAATACAAGATATCTAACAATTTCATGACTATGTGACAAGAATGTACCTTAGTGGGTCAGCCAAGGGTTAAATCATTTACTCTATGCACAGCACATGCAATTGTTTTAATGCTATGGTTTTAATGTACAGGTGCCCTGTTTTTTGTTCAATGACAAACAGCTTTTTATCATGACAACCATTCCTCGTATAGGGCTAAGGACAAATAGATTACATCCATGGTTCCAATAAGCAATTCTTTAATAACTAACTTTTTCTCTCTTTTATTCTCTTTTATCTAGCCCATCTACTCATCCACTTTTTAAACCGTTTTTTATCGTCTTTTATTTTCTTTTATATTTACACAGTTGTTCTATTTCCCCTCTTTTTTCCATCACTGTGCTCCATTTACATTTTACATCCATATTTATATATTTAACTTTTACACACGTTTTACCATTCTAGTCATCAGTTATATTTTCGCACACTTGCGAATGTTTAGAAACATACAAAATGGCCTCGTTACACGCGTGCGCGGTTGAGGTCACCCGCAGCCATTGTTGCATTAAGTGGCCGCGCTGTGACGTCATCACGCAAGGGCGCGGATTACGTCGCCCGCGACCATAAATACTCGATCCGGTTCCGTTTTTCATTGGGAAACGGATGGATGTTTCTTGCCACAGCCCCAGCTGAGCCCCCTTATTTGGATTTCTGCAGCTTTTTCTTATAAGTAAGGCTGCAAAGCCTCTATCACTTTGCTCTGTCACGTTGTGCCTTATGGCCAACATTCACCTTTTCCCTGAATGTATTTATATTACATATTCTCTCGATATATATCTTTTCACCTCTATACAGAGAAAAGCATCCCACAGATACAGTTGATGCCTGTCTGTGGAGCTATTAATTAGTTTTTCAAGTAAGTTTATGACCGCTTAATCACTTTAAATCTATCATTTATTATAGGTTAAAAAGAATTAGGTTCCTCCACCACTTTGTCATCCAGCTTCGAATGGAGCTCCCGACCCCTGGAAATCTCCTCTTTATATCTTTAGAAGTAAGTGCTCTTCTAGCCACCATATTATTATTTTTGCATTTATTAGGAACCACTGAGTCTATTAGATTACAATGCTCCAACATATTTAATTAAAGCAAAGGTATATATTAACCATCAATAGGAACCTCTGAGTTTTTTTATGTTTTTTCTTAAAACATGTTCTATTTATGAAAAGAGAGGTTTGTCATTATATAGGCACCAAACAATGGCTAATTGCTACAATGTCCTTTTCTATTGGAGCAGTGAAACTGAAACTGAGTCCAAAGAATGAAGCAATGATGTACATAGAAACATTATAATGTGCTTTTCTCTAGTTATTTTAGAATTCTATTTTTCCTTTAATGCACATATGAAGATTAATATGTATTGGAATGAATCATGAATACTGGATAATTAATTTAAATTTATTTTTTCTCTAGTGATTTAATCATGTATAAAGAATACAGAACACTTTGCCCCTGATGAAGAGTGAAAGTTAATACTCGAAGCGCGTTGGGCCAGATCATATATTGAATGTTTTTGTGTAAAAATCTTTGCATAAATGACTTTTTTGATAAATACATGAATTGTCAAGCATTAATTGGGACATTTCAGAGAAATTTGCTGTCATTGCAAAACAACCAAAACTACCAAAAGTGTTACTTACCTTTTGTAAAAATCAATAAGGCTACTATTAGTACCTTAAAAACTACATACAGGCCTCGGCCCTTGTTGATAGTGTGCAGGGGACGCGGGTTTCTTTAATTTAGGAAACCATTTGTTCCACATCGGGCACTCCCCTCTGGTTTCGCTCCACTGTCTGCTTTCTCTTTCTTGAATGTCCTCGTCTCCTCTGTGTCCTGTGAGCAGACTGGAAACCCTGCTGTGAGATATCTGCAGTGGTATCGCAATGGTTTGTGGACCGGGTGTCCACCATGCATCCTTCGTGGTCACGCCACCACTTTACGGAGTCCCACATGGATCATGTGCATCACCTACCATGTACAATGTGTTCACAAACCATTGTTTGATGACTTAGACTATCTGGGTGTCACCTACACAAACTATGCAGATGACACCCAGATCCTCACTCCTCTAACAGGTCTGATCATTCAGGCCTGGATGGCCACACATGGACTGTGCCTGAATGATGAGAAGAATGAGCTCCTCTTCTTAGCCACCCTGTCCAATCAGAAACAACTGAGCAAACAATATCTCGATAGACATTGATAGCAATGACATTAAGGTAGCTAAAGAGATAAAAACTCTGGGCTTCTATTTAGATTCCTCCTTGAACCTGCGCAAACAAGTCAGTGCCACGGCTTCGGCAACAGCCTATACATTTAAGCTGATGCATACCTGCAAACCCTTTCTCCCCTCAGAAAGCTGCCCGACTCCTTATTCTGTCAAAAATCAATTATTGCATTGCACTATACTTGGGTGCCAGCAAATACATCACCAATAAACTCCAGATTCTCCAGAATAACGCTCTTAGAACAGCCCTTGGCCTATCCAGAAGACAGCACGTCTCTAGGATTAGACGCAATAACAACTAGTTACAGAATCCATCTCAAAACTGCTTCCCGAACCTATAAATGCCTCAACGCAGTCCCACAATACCTCGTCAAGAAATTCACCATGAACAACTCTTCACAACCGACCAGATCCTCTAACTCCAATTGCCTGAGAGTACCCAGGTTTAAGAGCGGCGGGCAGCAGCTTCCCTGTCCTGGCGCCCAACTGTGGAATTCCCTACCCACTACCTTAAGAGTTGACCAATCCTACTACAAATTTAGGAAAAACACTAAACTGTGGATCACCTCCAAAGACACCCCACCGTGCTAGAGAGGTGTAATTCCACAATAACCTGTAATATACTATAATGTACCCTGTAATGTATCTTGTTCTTGTCCGGAACTGTAAATAAGAAATTGCATATTCTTGAAATGTTATCATATTCTTTCCTGTACTGTATCTATAAATCTGCTTATCCTTGTAATACGCACAGATAGCCATGGGTAACTAATGTATGATAATGCATCAAATAATATATCATGTTCTTGTTCTGCACTGTGAATTAGAAAATGCATATTTTTGTAATGTTATCATGTCCTTTTCATGTACTGTAACTAAAAACTGCATATCCTTGTAATGTGCCTAGATACCTATGGGTGAGGAGAGCTTTATAAATAAACAAAACTTCCTCTTGTTTGCCGGCTTCTCTTGTTGGGGACTTGCCATTGCTCTGGTGTCCTGCTCATCAGTACTGGGAGCGCTTAAAACTTGTGGGCTTCCTGGCTTCTGCCTTCTCCAGGTGTTACATGGCTAGGGGCCTTCCGATGCCTGTGTATGTGTTCCTCTCCCCCCTCAGGTGTCACCAAGTATACATGCTTTCTCCTACGTCCCGTCCCCTTTCCTCCATACTGTATGGGCATCCCTCGCTTGGGATGGGAGACAGAACCTTTTTCACCAGAAAAAATCTTCCTCTTTAAATTTAGAGGCGCTGCCCTGGGAGCATCCGCTCCCCTGGCTCCACCCATCGGCACCACCCCAGGGTCCCCTTTGACTTGAGCTTCGTCCTTAGGGTCCACAAAGAAAGTGGGTAGCACCATCTCCTCATTCAGGAGAGACGAGGAGACTACCTTAGGTAAAAATGCAGGTTGAGTTCTAAGCACCACCTTGTCCTTATCAAAGTAGTATAAGGCTCTGAAGCCACCAATGCCTGGATTTCACTGACCCTGCGTGCAGATGTAAGACCCGCCAAAAGGGCTGTCTTAATGGTGACTAGCCCGACGCCATTTGCTCTAATGGTTTATGCACCAAGGCACCCAAAACTATGTTGAGGTCCCACACTAGGTGTGGTTTCTTGATAGGCGGGTAGAGCCTAGTGAGGCCCGCCAGATGTCTTAAACACCGGGTTGGAGGATGAGAAGACTGCCTCCTCAGAGTTCTGGTAGGCTCTGATGGCTGCGAGGTAGGTGCGGCACTTGTCTACCTGCACCCTTGAGTTTGTGAGGTGTGCTGAGAAGGATAGCACGTCGTCCAATGTGCAGATCAGCGGATCGGCCCCCTTTGAATCTGACCAGTGACATAACCTAGTCCACTTGCTTTTGTACTGGCTCCTAGTAGCATCGCTCCTAGCGCCCTGTATGATGTCTAGTTTAGCCAGTGACAGATGCAAATGCTTTAGTGTGACCTGTTCAGGAACCACGCTGCAAGGGCTAACTTCTGAGGGGCGGGGTGGATGACCATGCCGCACTGCTGAGATATGTGAGCTGTGCCCAGCGAAAGGTGCATGGGGGGCTGATCCGAAAGGCTGAGTAGTTCCGAGAACCATGGTTTCGTCGGCCACCAAGGAGCTATCAGAATGATAGAGGGGCCGGGACTCCCTTATCTTGCAGATTACCCTATGAACCAGGGGAGTGGGAGGGAAGACATACGCATTTATGTTGTTCCATTGTATCTGCACTGCGTCGCCCAGAGAGCCTCAGCCCTGTCCCTGCCAGGACACGGACTTGGGGCACCTACTGTTGGACATGGCAGAGAGATCCACCTGAGGTCCCCATAGGTCGAAGATCCCCTGAAGGACTTGTTCGTTCAACTGCCATTTCTTGATGGTCCACACCCAGTCTGGTGAGCCTGTCCGCCTCCAGGTTGGGCTCCCCCGAGAGGTGGATTGCAGTCAAGTGCATGTTGTTCTCCAGAGCCCACTCCCAAATGCTGACTGCCAAAGTGCATAGGGGAGTAGACCTGTTGCCACCCTGCTTGTTGATGTAATACATGCTGGTGGATCTGTCCATTTGAATGAGGCTCGTCTTTCCACTGATCATCGGAAGGAAAGCTTTGAGAGCGAGCGTGATGGACATCAACTCGAGCCAGTTGATGTGGGCCTCCCGCTCCCGACGAGACCAAACTCCATGGACACTGTGGCTGTCCAGGGTGGCTCCCCAGTCCTCCAAGGATGAGTCTGTGGTGATGGTAACATGCAGTGCGGGTTGCCTGAAGGGCTGCCTATCCGCAAGTTGTATTCTGTGCTTCACCAGACAAGGACTTTGTGGAGAAGGGGCGGAAAGCTGACTAGTTGCGCCTGGGAAGCCCTATCCTGACTCCAGGAGGCTGCGAAGTGCAGCTTTAATCATCTCTTTTCGAGCTTTGTGTACGGCTCTGCCTGAGACATGTCACCTTGATACCCAAGAGGTGCTGGTACCATCATGCTGAGATCGAGATCAATGTTCTGCTGAGAAAATGCCAGAGGCCTTCTTGATGGCTGTGATATTGTCCTCCAAGAGGAAAACTCTCGGAAACCGGTATCCCAGATGAGGCCCAGGAATTTTAGATTATGTGTAGGCTGGGGCTACGACTGCTTGAGATTGATGGAGAATCCAAAATCGTGTACAGTATTCATGAGGGCTGAGAAGGTGGGGTGTACTACCTCCAGAGATCAGGAAAGGGGACTAGGAGTACATTAGTCACTACGGTGAGTAACTTTTTAATCATACTTTTCCAAGTGGATTGGATGAATTCCCTCGATTCGTCACAGACATCAAAAGCATAGTTGCCTTACAGAGAAGCATTGTTCATGTGCCATTCTTAGTATAGCATTCCTGCTGAGAAGTGCCAGTACTGTTGCTTAGAAGTGTGCCAGAATTCCTGAGAAGTTGCAGTTCGGAACTTTAATGAAAAACAGTTCCAATGTGAAACTCAGTATGCATAGAAGTAGAAAAGCATACTTAACTGCTCGGACTCTCCCATTAAGTGCATCAGATGTCTACAAAAATATGAATATAGTTCCTCCTTCGCACAAGTATGCATTATACCTGCTCAGGAGAGGCCAGACTGCGTGCCCAGTCACTTCCTGCCCTCTTTGCTATAACTACCAATAGGTGAAGATGCACAATCGACACATACAATTTTAAAAAAGGGAGCACACAACATAGCTTCATTTCAGTCACAAAAATTATGATCTGTGAGAAAGTTAAATCAATTAGTTTGTTTCATGCCACAGGAGACTTTCTAATCAAATTCATCAACTCTTGCTTTCACTACTTTCCATTCATTTCCTTTTTCCTGGAGTCAAACCACACCCTGTCTCACACCCCCTTTCTCAAACAGGTGTTCTCATTTCTCCGCCCATCTCTTTCGGCCTCCCTTTCTGTACCATTGTCTTTTCTGGCCCAGTTTTCTTTGTGTTCAAGCTTGATCTGTGTCCCATCCTGGTCTTCTACATTTTTCTTTCCACGGTTTTGCAATTCCCCATGTTCCATCTCTTCCTCTCTTTCTGTGCCCTTACTTTCTTTGTCTCATTTCTCTAGATCCTCGCTCTCTGTCCCATCTTTGTGTTCTTCTACGTTTCATAGCTTCCCGTGTCCACCCATTTCTCTCTCTGCACCATTTCTCCAAATCCCATCTCAATCTTCCTCACTGGCAACTTTTGTAGTCTCTCCCTCTTCTGCTGTTACATCTCCCTTAGTGTGCCCCATATCCGTGTCCCACTGTAGTTTCCTTTATTCTTCTGTTTCCACCATCTCATTTTTTTTTCTTTCTATATGCCCAGTCTCTACGTGTGTTGACACTGTGTCCCATCAATGCGCCCCATCTGCATTCCATTTAGCTCAGTCCGTGCATCTTCGATGTCCTATCTTGCTTGCCCTGTTCATCTACAGTGTCCCCCACCTGTGCCTCATCACTCACACGTTGGGCCATCTAGATTTGGCCTGAATCTCTCAATTTGTGTTTAGTGTCTCTATCCGGTTTCTATGTGCCCATTTTTCCTGGCATTCCAACTAAACACAGTGTACACCTCACTCGCACACTGTCTCCCGTGTTTGCATACTCGCTTTGTTTCCCTATCTTCCTCCTGCAAAAACACATGGAAAAAACAAAATCTGTGTAATGTTTCAAAGACCCTTTACAAAGTAAGATGTAGCCACTCTATCTTAGCAGCCAAATAAAAACATGGGCTAGCTGGCCCTTTAGACACCACCCAACACCCTAGATATGGCCCTGGACGTCTTTCTACCATGCCTATTCTTAAATTGAGACATTGCACATTCTTAGATGGGAAAATGGTATTATGTTGGGACAAAGCAATCCCAAGTATGCTCTTGCAAGGTGCAATTGCAGGCATGCTGTGGCAAAGCCATTACACCTGTGTCCTTATACCGGTAAATGCTGCCATTTTGGGGCAGTCACAAGCATGTCCTGAAAGGGGCAACAAAAATAGCGATACCTGGGGCAAAGCCATCAGTGTGTTCTTATATAAGCAACACTGGCATTTCTTCTCTATAAGTTAATATACAAAAGGTTTCCAAAAGGACAGCCAGGCAACTGGATGTTCTGCGCGTATCCTGCATCTTCATCCCTGTGGGACCTATTTCTATTTGCCCTTGTTTGTTCACTGTGACATGCCCTCCAGTGGAAGACATTGCACTCTATCAACAACCAATGAAAATAAATAACTGGCAATTAAAAAAGGCATGACTTTATTATTGTAATGCTTATAATAAATGTAATGAACCGGAGACAGGGATGACGTCAGGTAGGGCAGGTTGGGGAGAAAGCAGCAGGAGCTCCCTTTTTAGAAAGTGAAGTCTAAGCTAAGCTTTGAAGAGACACGCAGTTAGGCTGGCTTTGATTTTTATGGGCAGTGGGTTACACAGCAGGGGAATGAGTAGGGAGAAACATCAAGGAGGTATGAGGAGGGTATAGGACAGTGAGGATGAGTGCAGGAGGAGGATCAGAGGGAACGAGATAGTGAGTACATGGAGAGCAAATCAGACAAGTACTGAGGAGCAAGACCATTGATTTGAGGACTTGAAGGAACTTGAAATATGAGCGGTTGTGCATGTAGTGCCAATCAGAATGGTGTCGGTAGGTAGAAGTGGGGGGAGGATCTAGTTAGGTTGCAGAGTACGAGTAGAAAAGTTGAGGACTTTGTATAGAGGGAGGAAGGAATAGAGAGGAAGGCCAAGGGGTAGGCTTGAGCAGTTGTGAATTTTGGAGATTAGAGTTTTCATACAGTGGTTAGAGAAATAGATGAATTTTCCGAATGTTGAGGAGGTTAATACGAGCAAGCAGGGATAGTAATGAATTGCTGCAATCAGAGGTCATTATCAAAGAGGCCCCCAGATGCGGTGGATTTGGGGACATCGGTGTAGCCCGGCTACAAGATGTCTGCAGGCTGAGAAGGCTCTGACAGACAGCTGTGAATCATTCAATATCCTGCAGCTTCCCTGCACTAGTTGCTGGGAAATACAGAGGAACTGAATGCCATAAGTGGCGTGTACATATCCTGCCAGTCGATCACAGTCGGGGAGGGGGGCTTGTCCAAGAATAAACCCCACCGGTGGGCCATGGAGGTGTGGGGCAGTCGATCGGCCCACCAAATACAGAGAAGCCGAGGGGCATATCGGGTGAGCTTCCCTGCTTCAGCTCGCGAGGAAGACTGTCCCCGGCCGCCTGGCAGCCCTAGATTGTGTGGAAAAAATAATAAACTGAGCCGCCGGAGCAGGGGTTGCGTGGTGGTGGTGGTGTCCTGTGACTAGGCGTTCAGGCAATGCGCTCCTAAAACGGTTGTGGTCGGCAGGGGACTCGGATGAGCTGAAGCACGTCGGGGTGAGTGGAGTCTCTGCACCGCAGACAACATACCTGCGGCAGCTGAGGACGATATTGGACCCCGGAAGAGCCAGCACATCGAAAAGCAAGGTGGGGTGCGAACCCCCTCGAATCCCTCCCTGGTGGAGAGCGGCCGCTGCTTCTGTCCGTGTTCTGAGATCGTCTGCACCCCCTGGCTTGACCAGCTGGAGTCTCAAGACATCTGCTGCACAGAGGAGGCGTGTAGACCCTGCTCCCTGCTGCGCCCATAAGAACCGACAAGTGTAGTTGCAGGGCCCCATGCGGGGCTGGAGGAGCCCGATAGTGTGGCAAAGAGTGAACTGTGTGGAGGGCTGTGGGGTAACTGACATCTTTGAAGACTAGGATGGCAGTTATCACAGTTTGTGGCGCCCTGACATCTCTTGGTGCATAACCCTTCAGTCTGGTTCTGTGAAGAGGCCTTGAGGTGGTTGCTGATGGCAGTGGCTGGAGGTAGTCCTGAGGGTGCTTCAAACAGTCCCCTGGGAGCTGCTCAGTTGGAACCAGCCAGATAGAGTGTGCGCTACAGTTTGCGAGAGGGCGATCCCCAGTAATTCGAGATTGGCGGAGCCCAGCATGGGCAATCTTAAGAAGCAGGCGAGGATGGACCAGAACACCTAGACAGACCAGATGAGCCCCCTAATGGCTGCCTCCCGAGGCCCCTCGCAGATCGAAGTAGCAGACCTGAAGCACACCCTCCTAGCACTGAAAGACAGCACAGACAATCTGGGGTCCGAGATCGTGCAAGGTGTACATCTCGGCAGTCCAGATAGCCCAACTCTGCAGGTGCATGACTTAGGTGGAACAGCGGATAGGGATCGGTGAGAACAAGGTGGCGTCATTGAAGAGGGAGGTGACGCTACAGCTGCTGCAGCAGACCGTAAAAAGTGTTGTGGACAAGAATGATGACTTAGAGGGCAGATTGCGCTGGGACTAATTACACATACTAGGTGTCCCGGAGTCCACTTAGATTGAAAATATGGAGAAATGTGTGTAAAACTGATAAAGGACACCCTGGACTCTTCGCCCTGTCTCCAACATGTTTCTCGTGGAGAGGGCTCATAGATCCTTGGCGGCTAAACATCCCTGGGCGCCCTCAAATGACCCATCATAGCCAGGATCTTTAATTATAAGGACAGTAACATGCTCATGAGGTTGGCAAGGGAGAAGGGTGAATTGCAGATTGGCCCCTCTACAATGCGTTTGTTTCCAGATTTCAGCCCTTAGGTCCATGAATAAAGAACAACTTTCCAGACTCAAAAATATTTAGCAGATGAGAGCTTCACTATGCCATGTTGTTCCCTGGGAAATTGAGGGTAGTCCATAATGGGAAGACATGGTTTTCCACATCGCCGGAGGAAGAGGAGTGCTTTGCCGCAGACTTGCCAGATCTGGGAAGATCCCCACATGGTCCCACTCATTGAGCTTACTCGCGGGAGTAATCCTACTCGCTATGTTATCTTTCTGATGCTCTGTCGGGGAGGTATGGGGGGTGATATAAGCTGAACTTGAGGGATGTCATGATCTTCTGGTGCGGGAGGGTTTGCAAGGAAGTGCATATTAGGAGTGGGTCGTCAGTCACATAGAGCCAATGTGGCAGAGAGCCACCTGGAGATGGAAGCCTTGTCCTTCCCATGGTTCACAGGACCAAATTTCACAAATATCTGAGAAATTTTCCAGAAACCCTTCGTGAGGGCCACACAAAACCTGAGCGCTCGAGCCACATCCAGCAAGTGCAAAGTCCTTTCAGCCGGTGACCAAGGTGTAGTTGAGATGAAATTTCAACGGGACCTTGGGCATGAAGGAGGGGGGCATCCGCATCCGCAGCACCACCCTCATCTCGTGGAAAGTCCAGAAAGGCTGCTTGCAGGACAGGGTCTGGATGTCACCTACTCTTCTGGCAGAGGTGATGGCAACGAGCAAAGGTGTCTGTCAAGACAGGAACTTGGGCGGAGTTTGATGCATCGGCTCAAATGGGGCCACCACGATCCTAGTCAGCACCACGTGGAGTACCCACGCCGGGGCAGGCGCCTTCCCGGAGACCTGGTGTAGCGGGAGATAGCTGCCACATGCACCTTGATGGCGGCGTGCGGCAGCCCAGTCTTAGCCAACGACAACAAGTATGGAATAACCTGGGGGGCCTTGACCCTCAGAGGGTTAATCTTCTGCAACCGAAACCAAGTCGCGAAATGCTTCCATTTGTGTCCGTAACACTTCGGAGTTGACGACGCCCTGTCCTTGGCCAGGCCCTTCTTGCAGTCCACAGGCAGCTCGTAACCACCAAACTAATGCTGCAGGAGTCAGGCCTTCAGGTCGAGCGATCTGGGGAATGCCTCACCTGAGGAAGAGGTTGTGCACTTGATCCTGCCGAAGCTCACACTTGTGGCAAGAGCGCAGCTCCCTGCTGAGGGAGTTGATGACTGTGTTATTGACTCCCACCAGGTAGAAATGAATGAGCAACATCCCGTGGGCGTCGGCAAGGTGCCACAACTCCTGCGCCTCTCTGGAGAGTGCCGGGTTTCTGGTGCCCCCCCTGGTTCCGGATGTAAAACATTGTGGTGGTATTGTCCGTGAATACCCTCATCACCTTGCCCTCGAGGGATGGAAGAAATTACTAGAGGGCCCAAAACACAGCCCGTAGTTCCTGGACTATGTGTAGCGCCTTCTCCTCCGGCAGCCACAGGCCTCTGGTGTGGAGACGTCTGGTGTGTGATCCCTAACCCTCCAGGGAACCGTCGGCCGTGACCGTCTCCTGGTATGGAGGGCTCTTGAAGACCGTGCCCCAGGCGATGTTTGAGCGCACGCCCCACCACCTTATCGCTCAACGAAACTCTTCGTCGAGCACAATCCTGTCCTTGAAGCTTCCAGACACCTGGCGTGAGTCCAGGAATTCCTGGAGTGGTCGCATCTGCAAGCTGCAGAACCGGACCAGGTAGATACATGACAACATCATGCCGAACAGCGACTTGATGGTCCTCACTGTGGCGATCTTCAGTGCTAACAGCCGTTGCACCTTGCCCAAAATGGCTGCTATCCTCTCCTCCGACCAAGCCACCAGGCAGGATACCGTGTTGAGTATGGACACCAGGAACAGTGCGTTCTGTGATGGAGTCAAGTAGGATTTTGCATAGTTCACCGAGAACCCCAGATCAGTCAGCACGGTCCTCTCTGTGTGATCGATGGCGATGTCCTTTGACTTGGCCCGGATGAGCCAGTCGTCGAGATATGGGTACACATCAATTCCCTGTAGTCGCAGATGGCCCACCACTGGAGCCAGGCACTTCGTAAAGACTCTGGGCGCCGACTTCAGGCCAAAGGTGTAACGCTCACCTGACTCCCACGGAGGTGCTGGCCTGGTTCACGCTGCTGTGACCTCTTCTAAGGTGATGCGCAGGGTTCGGAAGACGGACTGGACCGGGCCCCCAAATCTGGCTCGTCTGGCTCGCAGAAGTATCCTTCTTAGGGTCTGGAAGGAACAGCTCTCCATCCTGCTTCTGATGCAGGGGCGCGTTGGTATCCAGTTACTTCACTGGATTTTCGGATTGGTGAGAACCAAACTTGCTTGGCTTCCAGGTAAGTTTTTTGATAAGAGGTTCCCCTTGTGTCCATGCATTAATGTACTAATGCTAGTGTCTTTTTCCCCATAGGGGCCGGGGTACGGAATGCCGGGGAACAGGCACCAACCCGAGATGAGAGGTGAAATCCTTGTAGAAATCAGGCAGTCTTTAATGAGCGTTTTTTGGTAATGTCTTTTCATTCGCTCATTAACGCTGATGTCTCTTTTTCCCCTTAGGGGCCGGGGTCCGGAAATGCCAGGATGCGGTGCGGACCCGAAATGAAGAGGGAATGAATCAACAGGTAAGTCTTAACATGGAGATTTAGCTTTCCTTATTCCCTTCTCTCTCTCACCTTTTCTTCTTGTCTTTTTCTCCCTAGGCGCTGGGGCGTGACAGCGAATCCGGATGATCGCTGCTGAACATGGAGGCGCCCTGTAAAGGTGAGTGGAATGCGGCGCTGCAGCGATCGACGCGATGAGCTTTTAAATAAAAGTCTTCCTTTTCAGGATTGTCGGCGAGATGTCTCCGGGATGCGGCTTTAGCAGGTAAGGACTTTTCCTTCTTCTGTTCTCTTCTTCTCTTCCTTTGCAGGTGATCCAGGATGCTGGCAGGCGTGGCAGAAGTCAGGATGCAGGAGCAGACACGGTGAGTGTCCAGCTGCTAGATGCAGAACAACGCGAAGCACGTGTGGCTGTTCGGGTGGGGTTTAAATAGCCTTGGAAGAAGTTCCAGGTATGTATCCTTCCTCCAATCAGGTATGTATCCTTCCCCGACCACGCCCGGATGGTAAATTAGTCCCACAGGTAAAGTAGTTCCTTTCAGGCCTCAAGGAGGCCGGGATCCTGCAGCATGGTCTGCATCAGTTAAGTGCACCCAAGCACTCCCATAATGAGCCTGGCGCCTAGGGCGCCAGGACACTGTCCAAAGGGCCCCTATATGGGGTTGCTGGGTCCTTCCTTGGGGACTGGATGTCCGCTTTCGGGGACGCAGGGCTTGAACCGGCTTCCCGGGAGTGGGCATCATGACAAAAGGCGAGAGCCTTGAACTGTTAGTGCTTCCCTTGTACGACTAAGCACAGGAACTTGCAATGTTTTATGTGAATGGGGTCATGGAAGTACACGTCCTCTAGATCCAACGATGACAGAACGTCTCCCTCCTCCAGTTGGCTGAGCATGTGCTGCAACGTAACCATCCTGAAGTTCTGGGACTTGATGTACTTGTTGAGTCGTCGTGGATCGAGAATGGTCGTCCAGCCCCTGGTCTTCTTTCTTACCAGAAAGTATCTTGAGTAAACTCCAGAGCCCCGGAGTTGCTTCAGAACCAGCTTTATCGCCCCTTTTCTTAAAGGAATAGTGTGCTCTAAAATATTATTGGCTAAAAAGATGGCCCATTATCAAAAATAGATCTAAAAAATATGTTTAAACAAAGTCTCTATGTAAAGTATTGAGCAAATGAAGCTCAAACACCAACATGTGAAGCACTAGAAGGCATCCATTGAGACCAGAGACTGCAGGCAGGAAAGCTGCATCTGGATAAGTGCTTATTTCTTTTTTTTTTTTTTTTTTTAAAGCACTAGCTGCGGTTTTCTTTCTAAGTTTTCTGGGCTGGAGGAGCTCGGAAACTTAGAAAGAGAACCGCAGCTTTTAAAACGTTGTATTTATGTTTGCTGTGGCTTCAGCTTGGAGCCCCCTGGCTGAAACTACCGCAAACATAAATACAATGTTGTATTTAAAAACGCTGCGGTTTTCTTTCCAAGTTTCTCGCGCTCCTCCCAGCATGGGAGGCCAAGAAACTTAGAAAGAAAAATCGCAGCATTTTTAAATACAACCGCGTTGTATTTCTGCCTGCCGTGGCTTTCACTTTGAGTCTCCTGGGCTCAAAATGAACGCTGCTGCAGGCAGAAATAACACCAGTGTGTTATCAAATGCCGCAGTGTTTCTGCCTGTGGCAGCTTTCAATTTGAGTGTCCTGGGCTCCCTCAGGACACCCATGAGGGAGCCCAGGAGACAAAGTGAAAGCCGCCGCAGGCAGAAACACAAAACGGGTGTGTTTTGAAATGCTGCTGTGTTTCTCACTACGGCTGCTTTCGCGTGGAGTCTCCTGGGCTCCCCCAACCCTGAGGGAGCCCATGAGACTCCAAGCAAAAACCGCTGCAGTCAGAAATACAAAGTTCTTGTATTTATGATTTCCGTGGTTTTCCAACCACAGCAATCACAAATACAACATTGTATTTGTAATTGCTGCGCCTTTGCTTTTTGCCTTCATTTTACGTTTTCTGTGCTTCCCTGGGTTTGAGGAGCACCGAAAACGTAAAATGAAAGTGAAGGCAGCCTCCTTTGCTCATGCAGCTCTGCTTTGGCTGTTGTAAGCAAAAGCTCCCAGTAGGGGGCTTTTGCTGCTTGTTTAGTGCCGCCAGGGCAGAGCTGAGGAAGCTGCCTGAAATGCCAAAATGGATGCTCCCATGTAAACGCTTTGAGCCTCGTTTGCTCAAAGGTTTACATAGGAACTTTCATAAAAAATATGTTTAAAGTATGTTTTAGACTATTGCCCATCTTTTAAGGCAATAATATTTTAGAACGCACTATTCCCAAGGCCCAAACCTCCAGCAGCAGCTGAGGGTTGTGTTGTTCCTGACAGGCCACCGGTGGTATACACGGACACTCTGTCCGTGGGCGAGAGCGTCCAGCACCCATTGAACGGTGTGGAGGTTTTCCCACACGTTGACGAAGTTCACCAACCGGCCTCTCACTGGGGTGCAGGGGTGGGGGCCCGGACGTCCTGGCCGGTTCAGTCCTGCTTCGAGGCCAGCACACCACCCTGGGATCCTTGACGACGACGGCTATCTCTGCAGGCCTTGGCACGACCCATGTAGGTTTTCTGGCCCGAGGAACGGGAGGGTTGGCGGTAAGAAGACGATCCACTCCCGAAACTCTGGAGATCTACCAGACTTCCCTCCTGAGGGACGAAAGGAGAGAGTGCTGTTGAAGCATGCCCAGGGCACGGGTCGTCTCTGTGTCGATCTTGATGGCCTGAAGAGATTCATCAACAAACTTTCCAATGATATTGTCTCAGTCGAATCGCATGTCCAGGACCCTCGTCTGGACCTCTTGTCTGAAGTTGGTGGCCTTCAGCCAGCCATGATGATTGAGGCAAATCCGGTTTCCCATCTGGCGGAACCCTGTGTCCGCAATGTGCAGGGCCACAGTGATGGCATGTTTCGACACCACCTGTCCTTCCTAAAGGATCTGCATTGCCTCTACCCGCTTGTCCTCAGGGAGGAAATCCAGGATCAGAGCCTTCAGGTTCAGCGATCCTGGGTTTGGTGCAGGATTGCGCCTCCCTGCCTGGCGAGAAGATCCGCAATCACTGGTAGCTTGACTGGAGGGGACGCTGAGAAGATCCAGGAACCAGATTTGCCCCAGCCTCGCTGGCGAGACTAGGATCATCCTGCACAGGCACCGTCTGAGTGGAGTGAAGCCTCGTAGCAGAGGCAACGGAGAGAACGCGTACAGGAACAGGCCTTCCCAAGGGAAGGAGAATGCATCCACCATGCTCCCCGGCTGGGGAAAACTTATGACCGTTAAAATGAACCTCCCCCCTCGGTTGCTATATTACTGTTTATCCCTTCTGATACAGGTCCCCAAGCCCACTTTAGAAAGACTCCAACACAAACTACTGGGGTTCATCTGGCGTGGAAAGAAAACTAGGATTCCTAGGAGGGTGATGATCGGGGGGCGGGGTGGTGGTGGGAGGCCTGGCCTGGAGGGTTTAGGGGTCCCGAACCTACTGAAATATGCAGATACTGCCCAACTATCCCATCTGCCTACTTGGTCGGCAGAGACCGCAGTTCCGGGAGGGTTGGAAATAGAACAGGCACAATGTGTTATGCCCCTGCGCTTTCTGCCCTTTATCCCCCACGCATTGCGTAAACAGTGACCTCAGCTGCTACTGTCGACTAAAACCACTTTTGAGGGTTTGGGATAGGGTCCTCTGGGGGAAAAAGGTTGCGAGGGGAGTGGGTCCTCTTATCCCTCTCTTTGTTAATCAGGTCTTCACACCCAGCATTCCGCAAGGGGCATTTAAGCGTTGGAAAGAGGGAGGCTTAAGCACTTTGGGGCAACATGACTCAGGCTTAAGCACTTTGGGGCAACATGACCAACCGCTTTCTTTTGCAGACTGTAAAAAAAGAATTCAAACTCTCTGAAGGGGACAGGTTCACATATTCCCAGCTCCGTCACTGGATTTCTCGTCCCAAAATAAGGGGAAAGGCCATGCGATCCCTAACCCCTCCCCTAGAACTTAATGTGAGGAAACCCATGTATAAGGGTAGAATCTCAAAATTGTATAGACTGATGCAGGAGGACCTCCTTTCCACTCGCTGCACAGATTATATGTCCCGATGGGAGGCGGAACTAGGTCTCCAGCTGGCTGACATGGCGCGGGGGGAGATTTGGGCCAGAAGCAGAGTCTCGTCCAAATGTGTGACGAACAATGAATGTGCATTGAAACGGTTGTTCTGGTGGTATTATCCACCAGTGCAAATCCACCACTTCCAGGCCGCCATCCCCCCAACTGCTGGCAAAACTGTGGGATGCAGGGCTTGTACTTCCATATGTGCAGGACTGCCCCCTGATACGGTCCTTCTGGGAGAACAATATACAGGTAATTCACGATATCACTGGCTCACGCCTCCCATTATGCCCAAAGACCCTGCTGCTCGGGGCACCTCGTAAAGTGATATACCCAAAATAGGGGAAGCGGGCGAAGTTAAGGACCCACTTGTTGCTGGCAGCACGTATCACTACCGCCCGTTGTTGGAAGGTGGCAGAAGGTCCTGACCTGTTGCGGTGGTGGATCAAAGTTTGGGACATTTTGGTCGCCGAGAGGGTCTTGGCAGCAAAGGAGGGAAAGCTCCACTTGTTTCAGGCCATCTGGGCACCCCTATTGGAATTTGGCCAAAAGTGCCCAGCCCTGACCTTCAAGCCACGATTGATGCAGATATACTTGGGCCGGGAGGGAAGCAGAGGAGAGAGGTGATCTGAACTACAGAGGGACGATCAGCTGGACGATGGGGAGGGTGGGGGAGGAAGTATTGTTGTAATCTGTCGTATGGGTCATCTGAGGTTGCCGACTACTGAAATGTGATGTTTTTGCTCCAGCTGTAAAATTAAAATATGTAAAAAAAATAATTAAAACAAGTTAAAAAAAAAAAAGAAGATCACATGTAGAATATTTTAAATCCTCCTCCAAGGACTCCTCCCAATCTCCCTCTGTGCTTTCATGGATTATTTTATCCTGGTCAAAGTAGTACATAAGGCAACACATTTTATATGAGTGCTGCGTGAAACTCAGTTACACCCTAAACTCAGTGTCTTACCAGCACAGGGAACGTTTAAAGACTAACCTAACAATAATACATAATAATGTCTCTTAATGGTGAGGCCATGAAGAAAAAAAATATATTTCAAAAGCGGGTTCAAAACAGCTTATTTCAGCCACCAAAATATTGAAAACAGTAATCGAATTTTAACCCCATGAGCAGTTTACTTTCTCGGGGTGAAGGCATCTAAAAACAGTCAAGATTCACGTTTCCAAGGCAGTTCAACTTGCCTCCAAACTATTGAAAAAAAGCATTAGAGAAAATAAAAATTAAGAATATTGAACATTTGGCAAAGTGCCAATTTTTGCACTAATAGAAGACAATTAGCCATTATTTTGTTTTGAATTGCTGTGGGCTCTGTGCCTATATTTCTTCAATAATTTAAGCGAATAACCGATATAAAGTCTCTGTGAAGCCTTTTGCTCAGTCCATCTCCATCTTGTGATTTTCGTATGGAAAACATGCACTATGAAATAGCAGGCTTTTGTGGCTTGCAGTGAAAACAGTTTAACCCTATCACATAAATCTCAAAGATAAAAAATGGTCTGAATATTATTCACTTGTGCTTCGAAAAAGACAATAGTTTTGAATACCTATATGTTAAATGCATCTCTGTCAAATTCAATGGGAATATCCTAGGCATATTGCGACTTGCCTTTGATTGAGTGCTGTTCAAATTGAAGGTAAATTATGCAGTTATACAGTTGAGACCAATCTAAAATTGCGCCTACATGTACATTTGGGGGCCCACGAAGTATTAGGCCAAGTATCCCACTCAGCCAATCAGAAACAGTTCCACAATGAATTCCTCTAAGAGACTAACTCTTCGTTAAGCGGATAAGGTCCTGTGTTGCTAGCAACCAAACTTGGTAAATGAAAGCTTCTAGTTTACATTGGACATTGACCTTAACTGGTAGAGTCAATACCTTTGAAAAATTGAAAGACTGTTTTGAATAGTCTACTTTACCTGTAATCTGCACAACGTTTTATAAAAGACAAGTTTTGGAATATCTGAGGCGGGGTTAAACATTTCAAGTTGCAAGCCACTAGTCAGCCATAAAAATGAATGTGCCTCCTTCATTCAAGAAATACACACAACACAAAATGTCTTACTCGCCAAGAATCAATTATAACTAGCCAATGGCTAGTGCAAATTTTTAGCCCTGTTTGGGACCGTCTCTTGCTGAACACTATATGCTACATACTGTATCTTGAATCCCCACTTCCCATCTTAAGGCTTGCCTTGACTGCTCAGACATCCCTTACACTAGGTGAGCCATGGACATTTTGGGGGTAGACACTGTTGCCTAGCTGTTTGTCTTACCCCATGCACACAAGACTGAAAGGAACATCCTAGAAAATACTCTAGTCTACTGGTTTGGTACAGAGTACTGTTTTGTGCTTTTTGAGAGTGGCAGGTTCTTGTAGAGAGGGGGCAGGTCCCCGAGTTGGCCTGTCCTCAAATACTGGGATCAACGAAGCAGGACTCCACTTCTCCATCGGTGGGTAGTTAGATGAAACACTTAATATGTGATGCTATTTTGAGGTTGATGTGTGCCACTAAGATGCAACAAAGGGGAAACCTTCTTTTTGTATCCCATGGCCAAGCAGATGCAGCTAGTTGGTGAAGGGATTTGGCAGCATCTTGATTCGCCCACAGGCAAAATGTGGTCAGATGCCGATTAACCCTATCGTAAGTTATGACTGAACCCACCAGACCTCTGAGCTTTGCTGGCATATTACTAGTAACACGTGGGCTGGATGCTTAAGAAGGGAAAACATATAATGGGATACAAAGAGTTAGCAAGCAAAATCTTAAAGTCTCCCTCTTTTAGTCAGTTCCCTCATCTGGTTATATTACAAAGGAGTCCATGCAAACAACTATGACATCATGTTACTTTTCCACAGAAAGGCCGCAGCAACAGCTGACTGACGACCGACCCCTTAAATGGCATACCACCAATGAGAATTCAAAGCTCAACTGAAAGAACAGTGTGGTCGTGAACAGATGCTATTTGATATATGATATGATATGGTATTTGTAACGCGCCTATACACACGTGTTTCAAGGCGCGACGAGGCAGGGAGGGGGGGACAAGGGGAGACAGACAACGATCTTACTAGGCCAGGTGTCATTCAGATTGCGCAAGTGCAGGGGTGGGGGAGGGGGAAAAGTGGAAGGGGAGGGGGGGGAAGTGCAGTACAAGGTAAGTGGCGTAACGTAATAAAATAAATAGGGCCAGCTGGTGGCAAGTGTGAGGTAAGTGCAGAACAAGTGCTGGGGGAGGGAATAAATAAATAGGGCCAGCTGGTGGCAACCATGCATTCAAAAGAAGAGAAGTTTGAAACCGTACTCTTTTGCATTTTGTGGTTATACCAAGCCAGGACATTGCATTTTGGAGATGCTACAATTCATTTTGCCGACATCTTTTTCAGAGAATCTAGGAATTTGGCCAACGAAATTAAAAGTGCCAACAGCATAATCAGCACAGCTCTTCCCTCTTATTAGTGACACAACTGGTCTAATGACAAAGGGTGGCTGCGTATGGACGCCAAGTACAAATCAGACCTGTTTCTCCAATCTGTTTCGGATCACCATGCACTCTTAGGGATTACGCGGCTGAACAACACGGATGAACTTTTCAAAATGTGCAAAGAACTCGCCAATCCAACTGCAGTATCCACCTCTCCTTCCTTCCCAGGCTCTCTGGACCACTTTGCTCTCCCATTTCACATCGAAAACTGAGGACATCCTGCCCTCACTCTCCACCTCCACTACCACTCCAGCCTCCCTCGGCTTCCCTCCCTCCACCCCTTGTACTCTCCTCCCTCCCACCCAAAGCACTGGATGAGGTGTCAAGTTGTCCGCTCTATGAAGGTCTCATCCAAACAGGTGCTCCCCTGCTCTTCTAGATCCATTAAGGACAAAATCTCCTCTCTCGGCCCTGCTCTTTCTGATTTCTCGAACCACTCCTTTGCTACTGGCTCTTGCCCTCTATCTCTCAATCACTAATAAAGCTGTCTGCTGACCCTCCCTGCCCCGCTAACTATCGCCCTATCTCCACCACCCCCCTTCTGGGTAAACTCTTTGAGAAGTTGGTCCTCCCCCAACTGATCCCTCATACTGAACTTGTCGGTTGCCCCCATGACCATCAATCTGGATTTCGGGCATCCAGAGGCACGGAAACTGCTCTCCTCAACACCTTTGAAGGCATGCTCGCTAATCTCAACTCCAACTCTCCTGCTGTTCTCATTCTCCTCTGCCTGAGGCTGAGTGGAGGTGTTTAAGAACTGTCTAAATCAGTGACTCTCACCCTGAAGTGTGCCTGAAATAAACCTTTAATGAGTCTAGCAATTTTTGTATATAATTCCAGAAAGACAAATTATTTGATATTCCTATTCTTTCTTATTTAGGGTCACTGCTGAAAGTGTTAAACTTGTGGAACCCCTATTTTATTTTTGTTTTTTAAAGAGGCCTGGACAAGAAAGCCAGCCACTCCAGAAGCAAAGAGCCCAATGGCGCTGGCCACAGCCCAGGAGCTTGCAAAAGAACTGTCTCTCCCTTCAGAAGGACCCTTCAGTGGATCCCAACGAAGGAAAGGATCGTGTTCAAGCTACTATGTATGGTCTTTTAGTGTATTATCGGTCCGACACCGACTTATCGATCATCCAAGATCACGGTCAACTGTACCAACCGTGCAGTAAGAGCCTTGAGCCTGACCTTTTTCCGGAAACTTCTCAAAACTGTGCTTTTCTCTACCTCTTTCCCGCTTTCCCTTCCCTGCTAATCACTCAACTACTGCTGAGACTGGCGGTCTGGATCCTCAGGAATCTCACAGGTTACCAGGCCCCTGCCAGTCGACACCAGCATTACCCTCACCCCCCAGCAGTACCCTTGTGGGCCCCCTACGTGGCTGGCAGCTGTGTATCCCACCCTTGGCATTCCCCCACCCTAGCACTTAGCCAGAGGCCTCCTCCCCTGGTACCCCTTGGCACTTCCCTCCCAGGCTCTCACCAGCACTTGCCCATACATTGCCCCCCCCCCCTCCGCTCCCTCCCCCATATTCTGCACTTCTCTTCACTGCACTCGCATGTCCAAATGTCACAAAACATAGTAGGACAACGATTGTATATTTACTGTTTTTGCCATTATTGTTTACGCCCCTTGTTGCCTCCCCCCACTTTGTCTTGTGGCACCTGGAAACACCATTTTGTTGTATAAGCGCTTAACAAATGCTCATTAAATACAAAATACAAATAAGCTGAAACGTTACCTGAAAGTGACAGCATTTTGCTATACTGCTTTATTTGAAGGTCTGAAAAGATATTTTTTTTAGTTATCATAATTAGGGACAGAGGCCACCTTTGTAAATTGACTGTTTATTAGGTAAATTACTTTATGCAAATGATTTCTTCAATGCCTTTTAGCAGCTGCAATTTTGTTTTGGAAGACCCAAGGGTATGAAAATCCTTACGTTGCAACCTCATAGCAATTAAGCAGGCACCTATTACTTTACCAATCTCACAGCCTTTTGCAATCATACCTTACGGTCTGGAAAATCCTCCTAAAGTTGCTTGTATCTGGGGCATAGCCTGCCTCATAAAAAGCAGCGCGCGCTAGGTATTCTTTGTGAACTATTACTGTCATTGAGTGTCAGTCAGCGAATATGAGTGGCGGCCAATATATAATTAGAGATGAAGGGTACGGAAAGAAGATACTTTTATCTGTGGCTCTCCGAAGGAAAATCGATCCATCCAGCCATCTGTGCTGGGAGCATCCACTTTGCCCAGATTCATCTTTGAAACTATCAAAATCACAATGGAATTTGATTTGCCATTCTGGGGAAGACTAAGACTGCTGCCGTGCTTAGTCCTAACTTCCACAGACAATGATTAACAGTCAGCAGTTAAATATACTTCCACTTAACCCCACTATCCCTAAAGCATACCTGGGGAAAGCTCACCCACAACTAAACAGCAACCATTGCATTCAAGTAATTTTAACGTATTTTCTGTGATGTTTGTTTTTTGTGCTTTTTTGACAAATGTCAAAAGCTGAATTTGCTTGACCGTGTATTTATACGAGACTTGCAATCAAACACTGCATGGATAGTGCAGGTTTTAGAACACACAAAAAATGATGTTTTATTCATTACTGAATCTTTGCTAAAAGACCACTTTGACCTCGTTTTTCAAAAAAAAGGTTGCAGCTAATAGGAGTCTGAGCTACAGAGGCGATCTAGCAACCATCAGTAATGCACACACAACTAACCTGCTAACTGCAAGAACATTCTGAAATGAAATTTCATGTGCTCCTGTGCCTTTTCGACTGAACAACCCTCAGATGGCATGGATTAAAAAGATGCTAGATGGCTTTTTTGACTTAGGTGTTGCAGCAGATCTCAGGACACAACCATAAAGTGGGGCACCCCTTGGAGCGTATACTTTGCAATAGTGACTCTTTCACATCCATCTAACCATCCATTCCCAGATATTCGACTGCAGAGGTTGCACAACGTGGCAGCGTGTCTTCTGCTCAAGCTAAAAAGTATTTTAAAAAAATAAAAATTAAAAAAAGACGCAAACATTACACTTGCTATGAACTAGATACACTGACTGCCGGCCTAAAGAGTTAAGTATACAGCCTTTTGTACATCTCACTAAGCTTTTCATGGTTCTGGGACTGTTTTCCTCCAAAATAAATTCAGACTTGTTCCTGCTCACCCTTGGGTGTACAGCCGCAAAAGCTCTTGTCATCCTAAAAATAAGTTAAAAGCAAACAGGTCTCTGGGATTTGTTTGCTCTGCCATTTTCTGGAATGACCTAATCCAAATTAAACAGTTTCAGTTGCCTTTATTCTCGTAAAGGCTTATCGGCAGCCAGACATGGCAGGGTGCACAAGAGTCATGCTTTAATAGTAGAATGCAATGTTAAAATCTGCCAGGTGACGACTATACTGCAACAAGCCAGGAAACTGGTGGCACAGAGCATCAAAAAAGAGAAGAGGGGTGAATTCCCCGTGTTAAGGAGAGAAAATAGATAAATAATGCAATTCAGACACCAGTCTAAACTATTAAGTAAAACAAAGTAACTGAAGGTGGTGTACAAATAGCTGTAGATGAAGCCCTATGCACATGCAATATTGAGATGCACATTGCTTTGGTTTTAGACAGTACAAGTTGACAGTCCGGCAACTCGGTACCACACAAAAAGGATAAAGAGAAGCAACTACAGGAATACAAGGCATTTTAGGGTCATCTTGCAAATAAAGAGATTATGTTTATGGAAAATGTGAATGACTGCCAAAAAAACATCAATCCCCAAGTACAGTGATGCAGCTATTGCTGTGAAAATTCAATATCTTTCAAAGATGAATATGAAGGGCCATGTTCTTGAACTAGATATTTAGGTTTTAATTAAACATTTGAACAGGTTACATGCAAACGTACAGTGCAAAACCATGTGCAAATATGCACTTGAAGCAAAAGGAATCCCTCACGAAGTACCTGTACTTTGGCTTTCTTTTCCTCTTCGGGGCTGAAGCTACTATTGGTACTGAAGTCTGAGTCATTATGTATGTAGCGAAATGCTGATTCGGTACTCTGTTTGAAAAAAGAAATTCCTATTACTCCGTAAACTATTTCACACCAATCACGTTTTTGAAAAAACAAGACATATTGTGGCAAACAAATACTCAAGTATCCCCGTCAGTGGCCGTCAACATCTCTGACATTTTCAATGCGTGTGGTTTACACATTGAAGTACTCGATCATTTTATGCTCATGCCAGAAACAGGAAGATATTACAGCATTTAATCCCTATGGGCACATTCTACTAAAATTCCTTTAAAAGGGATGGATGATATTGAATGTAAACATGGTTAGTAGTTATCTGGGACGTGCCAGGGAATGAGTGGAGCTGCAGAGAAAGCTTTATTTGTCAGGGTTGAGCGATGAGATCATTCCTGGCTACTGTGAGAATAGTGGGTGTGAGATGGTAGAGACTATTTCAAACACAATCAAATCGCAGTCAAAGGTTATTCTCTCAAAATGCACATCGAGGTAATAAACATAAAAAACACAGAATAAAGCATTTTTTAGAAACGCAATCACAATTTAACTTTCTGCAAACTCCTCAACTTCGAGGCCTTTGGGGGAAAAACACGACTAATATGACGCCCTAAGATACTACTATACCCTGAATGGTTAGAGGCATTGAGATGGATGGCAGAGAGGCAGTAAACTGATGACTGTAAACCTGGTTGATGGGTGCGAGTTTCACAAGTGTGCTGATTAGAAGATGGAGTGAATGTAGAAATGTGTTTTGTAAATGATGGCCTGATGGACTTAAAATCAATCATCAAGGCTGCTCGTTTCCTTCATTGATCAACATGAGGTAAATGTGAAGCCGCTATGAAGAAGCAACCATAAACCAGCATCCACTGCCTCTAGATGAAGAATAATCGCAATCCTCCCTCCCTGAACACCTCTAGCCACCATAAGGAACCAGTGACCCAAACAGTTGGACTGTCAAAGAAGGAAGTAGTGTGGAGATGTGGACCCAACCAGACTCCTATGGGTATGGACTACAAGGAGTCATCAAGCCCATAACATCATTACCAAGCTGTTGCACGACACCAGACGTGCTGCACCAAGATGCACACATCTAGTATTGTATCAGGGGGAGGGACAGGAGCAGCGCTGCCCAGCTGTCAACACTGGAAAGTAAAGCAGGTGACTCAATGCAAGTTCGTAACACCCAATAGTTTGAGCGGGGGGATGAGCAATGACTCTACAGCATCAAACTGTTTGGATTAAGCCGATCACTTTATCGCATTCAATTAGCAGGTTGAGATCCGCGCTCAGGTCGGGATGCACAACACTGTTCCTCACCTCGGATGCATGCAAGGATCCCTGGCAGGACGGAACATGAGGTAACCGGCAGTGAAACTAGCACAGTCAATACGTGTGCGTCTGTGAAAGCAGATTCACGCACAAGGAAGGTGGATGTGCACACTCCCTGTGCACCGGGACCCCGCCTAGTTACACACTCACAGCTGCAATAGCCTGTGAGCACAGCCCATCACAAGGTCGGAAGCGCTGTGAAACAAGGAGGGAAGCTGGGTGATGCTGCTGGTCAGATCAACCATCCAGCTATACCTGCAAAATCGTAAGGGAAACGCCTGGCCCTGCAGAATCTGCATACGCAAGAGTGAACACTGTATTAATAAGCAAGGATTTGGACCAGGAGTCCCTGATGACATAAGGTAAAATGACAAATTAAAGGCAAAGGCGGCGCACGCGACTCTGAAAAAGCAAGAGTTGGGGCTGGGAAAAAAATAGATCTTCGTCAATTTGCATTCAATCACGTTACCCCACCAAACCCCTCAGGTGCGATGGCATCTACAGAGACAAAAACACAGCATGAAACTCCCTCCTCCCCTTACAGGAAATCATGGCTGAACTAAAGACCAGCCATTCAAAGCTCTCCAAAAAGGTAGATGGTATTGCTTTGCGTGTGGAGGATATACAGTGCGGCTCTCTGAGCTGACAGAACAGACACGAGAAGTAGATCAAAGAGTTATTACTGCTGAAGAGTGTGCTTCCACAGGCCAATTCCACTAGAAGACTGAACAGCTATGCAGAGTAAACTGGAAGATTTAGAAGGACTCCCAAAGGAGAAATACCCTTTGCACACTGGGCCTTTCACAGATCTCTGGGGCCACATCCAAAAACCTGACCCTTTGTTACCTCCTTCCACTAGGCCCATCAAACTTAGATTACTACATTTTCGAGACTGGGACACAACCCTTGATATAGGGAGCACAGAACAAGAGAAGAGATACGGTTTGAGAATACGATATTAAGATTCTTCCCAGACTCAGTTGTGGAAATTGAAAAAATGTAAAGGGGCATCCCACAAGGGCCGGGGCGTGGGGGGAAGAGGTTGGAGGAGAGGGCGGAGTTCCGAAGGGGCAGAGCTGGAAGTTAAACTATGCTCAAAGGAAATGTTCAAAATAATAGTTCTAAAATTGTGCAATTTCTTTCATGCTGCTTCTTTCGAAACTCGAGAGTGTCATTCATTCCACTTTAAATCACTTCCATGGCAGTGGTGCACCCAAAATACTGTTGGTAATGCAGTGATTTTCAGTACATTCTGCGATCTATAGATACGCTCTACAGTAGAGGTAGGTCAGCAGGTTGAGAGACAATTGCAGAGATGTTATTTATTAAAAAACTGGTTAATCGTATTGTGTTTTTTTTTATAAGGATTTGCAAAAAGTAAGTGCTATAAAATGTGTTTGGCCAGGACATGGGCTGGGCTGGTCGCTTGCTTATATTCAGGGCGGAGGGGGTATTTCTGTCCCTACAGTGAAAAATTAAATGTTGGTTCCCATGAACCCACAGTTTAACTTCCTAATAACTGTCAGCACAACAGAAACATTTATTTGCGATTAAGCAGTTTGACAGGCATATAACATTTATAAATATAACCTGTGATAAAATACAAAGGACCCAAAACTTAGTGTATTTGTGCGAGAGTCCTACCAAAAAAAAACATTTCAAAGAAAACTAGTGAATTCAAGTTTAAGCAGCATTTTTGAGTTTGGAAAGGACTTTACTATGAAAATGTAAGATGCACATTTGGAAAACAATAGTATGCCCAGCATGTAGAAGAACAAGTTACTTACAAACTGGTAACGTTCTTTCGACTGGATGTTCCTCCAATGTATTCCTCATCTTAGATGTATTCGGCCAGCTTTAGCTGCTTCGGAAATATTTCTCGGCAGAGGGCGCCATGCGTCGATGTCGTAGTCCCTCGAAGGCATCCGTCGAGGGTGACGTCATCGGGTATACAAGTAGCATGCGCGGCGCCCGTTGGCCTCAGTTCTGTTTTTCCCCTCTTGATTTGCTGTATAGATAGTGTAGGTAGCCAGGTGTTAGCCTTGCGAGAGTTGAAGTGGTAATAACACCGGAAAATCTACAGAGGGGTAGGATGGGAGGGCGATGAGCAATACGCTGGAGGAACATCCAGTCGAAAGAACGTTACCAGTTGCTAAGTAACTTGTTCTTCGAATGGATTGTGTCCTCCAACGTATTCCTCATCTTAAATAGACTCCCAAAGCAGTGTAAAAAGCTCTCAGGAGGAGGAGTGAGTGTGAGTGTGAGTGTGAGTGTGAGTGTGTGTGTGTGTGTGTGTGTGTATTATATATAAAAAAAAAATATTTTTAATATTATATAGCTGAATATAATACTGCTTTACCAAAAGCAAGCTCTTTAGAGTGGGAAGCATCCAGATTATAGAATTTACAAACAGTGTGCAGCGATGACCAAGTTGCTGCTTCACAAATAGATTTTATGGGAACACTTTTTTGAAGGGCTGTCGAAGAGGCTATGCCACTGGTAGAATGGGCCCTCAAGAATTCTGGTGGATCTTTGCCTGCCAATCTGTAGCATTCTGAAATGCAAAGCACAATCCAACGTGATAGGGTTTGTTTTGACCTAATTTCCTTTCGGTGTAGCCAATGAAAAGTTGATTATCCACTCTAAGCTTGGAGAGCCTAGAAATTTAAAAGATTAGAGCTCTTCTCAGGTCCAGCCTGTGCAATCTTTCCTCCTCCTTACTGGGATGAGGTGGAAGATAGAAAGCGGGCAGAATACTTTTCTGATTTAAATGGAAATCAGACACAACTTTAGGTAAGAATTAGTGTTTAACCCTCAATACAACTCTGTCCCTGTGGAACACAGTATAGGGTGGCCCAGAAGACAGTGCCTGCAACTTGCTCACTCTTCGTGCAGATGTTAAAGCAACCAAGAAAACGGTTTTCAACTTTAGTAATCTTAATGGACACGTGTGCAAGGGTTCAAAAGGGGCACACATTAAAAACTTTAGAACCAGATTAAGGTCCCAAACTGGGACTTGGAAAGAAGGAGGGAACACATTGATAATAGAATTCTTAAAGGGACTCACCAAAGGAATTTAAAAGTAGGAACACTTTTCCGAAGAGCGCTTGAAGATGGAAAGCGCTGCAAGATAGCCTTTAATGGTCCCAACACTGCGACCTCTATGTGCCAATGATGAGAGGAAAAATACTTAAGGATCAACATTATTTTCCCTGCATCAGTTACAAAACTTCTTCCAGTGGCAACGGTACAAAGACTTTGTTGCTGCCCTTCTCGCCGAAAGCAACACCTCCATGACGTCATCCGGAAGGTCCCAATCCTTGTATCTCAACCTTTCAGATACCAAGCATGAAGGTTGAGAGTCCTGACCTCTGGATGGAGAACCTGGCCCTTCATTTGTGAGAGAAGGTCCTCTCTCTGAGGAAGACGTAACGGAGGACAGATGGACATGTCTAGAAGGTCCGGGTACCACGTTCTCCTGGCCCAAACCGGGGCAATGAGGATCATGCGGCTTCCAAACCGTCTCAATCTCCTGATGACTTGAGGAATGACGGGAATCGGAGGGAATCCGTATAGCAGTGGGAAGTTCCACTCTACCACAAACGCGTCCCCTAGGGCTCCTTTTGGGGGAAATTCCCTTGAGCAATACTTTTCACACTACGGTTGATTCCGGTCGCAAACATGTCTACTTGAGGGTTTGCCCAAAGGGTGAAGATCTCCTGAACGACTTCCTGAGCCAGTTCCCACTCATAGGACACCGTACTCTGCCTGCTCAGAGCATCCGCCGTCATATTCTCCTCCCCGGCTAGATGAACTGCCGTTAAGGAGATTCCTTCTTGAATTGCCCAATACCAGAGCCGCATTGCCTCTCTGCACAGAGGAAGTGGCCCTACACCACCTCTTTTGTTTAGGTAATGCATGGCCACTGTGTTGTCCGTCATCATCAGGAAAGGATTTCCCTTGGCAGATGGCAGAAAAGCCTTCAGCGCTAGTCTGATTGCTATCAGCTCTAAAAGGTTGATGTGTAGTTTGGACTCCGATGGAGACCAACAACCGCTGATTGTCAGATCGTTGGCATGAGCTCCCCACCCCATGAGCGAGGCATCCGTCACTACTGTAATCTCCGGCCATGGTTGCCAAAAATGTTCTCCTTTTCTGATGTTCTCTGTGCAAGTCCACCACAGAAGATCCTGCCGAACCTTGTTCGGAATCTGAAGGAGATCCGTCATTTGTCCTGAGAACTGGGACCATTGAGTCTTTAGAGCCCATTGAAGGGATCTCGTCCTCAGGCATGCTTCTGGCACTAGGAAAATGCAGGATGCCATGAGGCCAAGCAACCTCAAGAAGTCGTAGGCCTGGAGATTTTGGGCATTTTGGAATTTGGAAACCATCTGAAGAATGTCTTGAGCCCTTGAGGCGAGCTCTTTCCCAAGGATGTGTCTAGTACAGCCCTCTTAAAATTGAGGGAGAAGCCCAGTCTGTGGAGGAAGTGGCAGGTGATTTTCAGATGATTCAGGGCTTGCTCGGCAGAACGCACCCTGATCAACCAATCATCCAGGTAGGGATAGACGTGAATCCCCCCCCCTCCTGAGGTGCGCTGCCACCACTGCCATCAACTTGGTGAAGACCCTCAGGCGGAGGTCAAACTGAATGGTAGGACTCAAAACTGATGATGCGAGTCGCCAACCGTGAACCTCAGGTATTTTCTGTGCTTGAGATGGATTGGCACATGAAAATAAGCATCCTGAAGGTCCAATGACACCAACCAATCCTGAAGTTGAAGGGCCTGAAGGATCCGAGAAAGAGTAACCATCTTGAACTGGTCCTTCCTGAGGAGCTTGTTCAAGCCTCGTAAGTCCAAGATGCATCTCAGTCCTCTGTCCTTTTTGGGGGATCAAAAAATATGGGGAGTACCATCCCTTGTTCCTCTCTGCTACAGGTACTGGTTCTATAGCACCTTTCTCTAGCAGGGTTAAAACCTCCTGCTGTAGGAGCAGGTCTGGAAGCTTCAAAGAGTGTCTGCCGGGTGGATTGCTTTGAGGTGGTTGCGTTAGAAAAGGAAGGCAGTAACCTTGGGCTATTATTTCTAGAGCCCAAACATCTGAAGTAATGGCTCGCCATTCTTGCAGATGCTGTGACAGCCTGCCTCCTACAGGTGTCTTGTGATGCAAGTCCTCAAAGGGGTTTTGTGGCGGTTGCTGCAGCTGCAGAGGGCAAAGAGGCTGCAGCTGGGGCTGGCTTAGCACATTTTCCTTGTCCACCACAAGTTGTTTTTCTCTGGCCTCTTTGACTGGCCTTTCCTCTCACCTTTCCATATGAGGAGTAATTACAATAGGAATGTCCCCTCCAAGATTGTCCTGATGCAACAAAAGGCAGAGGTTGCCTAATAGCAGCTCCTAAAGATGTGGGAGCCGCTTTTGAGTTCTGCAACCTCTCAAGGCTCTCGTCAGCCTTGTTACCGAAAAGGTGAGACCCGTCAAAGGGCATGTTCAAAAGACGGTTTTGAACGTCTGGTGCGAAACCAAACTTTCACAACCACGCAAATCTGCGCATCACAGTGCTAGTGGCCACGGACCTGCTCACACTATCTGCAGTGTCCAATCCAGACTGAAGGGATTCCTGCATGGCCTCCTTTCCATCTCCAACGATGGCTAGGAATCCTTCCCTTTCCTCCCTTTCTGGTATGTGCTCTGCCGCCATTGCAATGCACTCTCACAAAGTGTACGAAACATTTGCCAAGGCACATGTGGAGTTGGCCGATTTTAGCGCCATACTCCCAGATGAAAATTCCTTGCATGCCCAACCATCCACACGCTTGTCGTCCCTATCCGGAGGGATGGAAGGGTACGCCACCTTATTTGAAGCTGTGGCTGCCTGGACCACCAGACTCTGGAGTAGGGTGTTTGGACAGACAGCCAGGGTCGCTACTGCAAGGGCGGTATTTTGAAGTGAGGGATTTATTCACACGAGGAATTGAGTCCGGGGTCTCCCAATTTTTGGCCATCCTCTTTTGTAAGGCTACATGGAAGGGTAAAATCGGATCTTCGGTGGGGCCATGATCCAATATGTCAGTCAGGTTATCCTGGATAAACTGAGTTGGTGGTTTAGCCCATCCTAAATAATCAACCACCTTTGTCATCAGCTGCCTGTTTGAGGGACTGGCATGTTCCCCTGGTGCTGGTCTGCCAAAATCTGTCTCAGATGAAGTGTCAATTCCACTTGAGTTACACAAGGTTTCCACTAGATCCCTCATTCTGCTTTACTCAGAAATCAGACATTCAGACATTCTGGGACATTAGGGCTGCCATACTCTAGGCAAAAAGGAACCTCTTCCTCCTCCTCAGACCCACCTTGTTCTTCAAAAATTGAAGTTAAGGACTTAAAATATTCTTTCCTTGGCAGAGGTTTATACATTTCTTCTGGAGGATGTGTTGTATTAGAGACTGAAGACTTTGCAGTCTTTGCAGCTTTTTCTTTTGCTGCTATTTTGACAGTTTCTGGCTGAATTGGAGCCTTTCAAAGATTCGACGCTGAGGGCTTCGGAGGCGACGTCGACAAAGGCGTCAATGTCGCGAACGAAATAGTTGTCGACGGAGCTGGCTTTGAGGGCTTAGAGACGCTCTTCGAAGGCTCGCCCTTCGAGGTGTGTTGGGTTCCGGACGGCGTCAGTGACCTCGAGCGGTCGACTCGAGCAATTCTTTTTCGCTCGGGGTCCTGGATGGTTCCCGATCTTTCCTCCTTCGATCACCCGGGCTCAAGGGCACGCAAGTGTCGGAATGGTAATGCTCCCGGCCAGCTTCCGAGGAAGGCGCGGACTGAGGCTTGGCCTTTTCAAAAACCTCCATCATTTTAATTCTAAATGCTTCCCATTCTTCGGAGGAAGAATGTTTTGTGGGGCATTTCATTCTCTTGAGGGATTCGTCCGAAGACTAGGTGGAAGGGTACTGGTGGCGTATTTTTTTAGACTTTTTCGTCAAAGACGAAGAGTGGTGTGAACCACTTCGGGACCTACACCTATGCTTTTGCCTTTCGTGTCGAGGAGATTTCTCCTCATGGGATCTTGAATCGACGCTCGAGGCTTTTCCGTCGGGTTTTTGACCTACCTGTAGTTTTCCCTTCTTCTCTCGCAAGGCCTTGCCCGTCATTGCCGGACAATTCGTACAGGCCTCCATGTCGTGGCCGTCACTGAGGCACCTAGACATTCTCGGTGCGGATCTGTGATCAACATTTTGGACCCGCAGGATTTACATTTCTTGAACCCCGGGGGGTAGTCAGGGTCGACGACAAGGACATCTCGAATATCTACTTCACAATAACTGTCACAGAACGATCGATGTGTGCCGAATCTCCAAAGCAACACGTACTGCGGAAAAACGGAACTGAGGCCAACGGGCGCCACGTGTGCTACTTGTATACCCGATGACATCACCCTCGACGGAGGCCTTCAAGGCACTTCGACTCAACGACATCGATGTATGGTGCCCTCTGCCGAGAAAAATTTCCAAAGCAGCTAAAGCGGGGCGAATACATCTAAGATCAGGAATAAGTTGGAGGACACAATCCATTCGAAAGCCTGCTTTTAACAACAATGGCCACACCCCAGTGATGGTCATGGCCCATTGATTCCTGTGGTGTCCCTTTCAGGCCGAAAAAGAAACCGGCTGAGCAAAGAAGGCCTGCAAATGCGTTATTGACGGCTGAGGAAAGGAGCACAGAGCAGATTACATGGCCCCCAGTTTCCCCCAGCAAAGCTGGGGGCTCGGTAAAGACTTGTCGGGGCTGAGGCAGGCCGTGTCCATATCCAGGGAAGACATCCGATGCCTGATCTCGGACCCGACAAGAGCTGGCCAAATGACCAGCGCAGCCCAGACTCGTCCAAACGTGCAGCAAACCTGCAAACAATTTGATCCAACAAAAAGGTTTACTGAGGAAGCAAGGACTACAATATTCCAGGATATACCCAGCCAAACTGCATGTGGTGCAGGCAGTCAAGATCTCATTCTTTACTGGCCCCAGAGAAGAGTCTGGATTCACTGGATCGATCCCCAGAGGACTAACATACCCGGCGCTGAACTGAACTGATATTGGGCACTGCAATACATTTGGCTCATGGAAACAGGGAGCTTCATAGTACAAACCTCCCCGGCGCGATCAAAAATCAGTAAGATGTCGAATATGCTGTTTTAAACTAACATTAATCTACTAAACGAAACAGACATACTAAAGTTCTGGGTCTGCGGGTGAGTGGCTTACTGCCCGACATACGTGACCAATGAAAAGTTTAAATTGCCCGGCAGCCGGATTAGGGGCATTTCCCATGCAAGTTGAGTGGGGAGATGATAAATGCAGGACAGTTGTCAGAAGGCACAAAGACACGTTTAGATATAGATCGCAAACATCTGTAGTCGGGTTGGCGGTGTTAGGTGAAGAAATGATACAAGCATTTGTATAATGAAACCTGAATCGCCATTTATATCTGACTTTTAAATTCTTCCCCACAATAATCAGACAATGGGCATGTTAAGATCAGATGGACCATGCAAATGGGTTGCCCAAGATCCACTCTGTGAAGGTTTAAGGGAAGTTTATCAGATGAGATGTTTAAACAGCCTCTTGGGATGGCAATTAAAGAAACCTTTGACATTAACACAGGTTCAGTAAACTCGGTGGGCACAACCTGTGAAGTCTTCGAATGCTACATAAGGGGGCTAAACTGCATAGCACAAGAAACTGGTATCTAAAGACATGTAGCCGTTTGACTGGCTGGAAACAACACTGGGACTTTACAAGCACAATGTAATGCCACAAGTAAAGAGATGGGCAGAACCCTGCTGTAGGAGAACCTTAAATAGTGTATGGTAACAGCAGACTAAGGTGAAATACTTGTAAAGACCAACAGCAGCTAGAAAGTATGGGGAGGGTGAAAAGTGCAGCAGATCACGTTTCCGGATGTTAAACAAAAAGGGTAGATATAGCACTATAAACGCACTCCTTTCAGAAACAGGCGAGAGAATAACAGAGGCAGGGTGTGTGACTTGCATACCAGCAAACTGCCCAAGTCAAAGGCTGAATGAGTTCACGATTCCCTGCTTGCTGGTAGTGACCCATGGCCTTGATGCCCCCCTAACATAACCTCAGATATATGCAGTCATCTCCAGCTTTGCAGCTGGCAAAGCCTTTGGTCCATATGAACTGGCAATTGAGATGTATACAGAACATGCTGACGAATTAACACCATAGCTGCTGAAGGTATACATTGAAGCCTGGGTCGCAAGAATTATCCCTCTGACAATGCAAGTGGCTAATGTAATTGTTTTGTTGAAGACAGGGGAAACAGACCAAAGGCTGCAACCCATATAGACCCCGGTCTATGTTTAATGTAGACATAAGATCCTAGCCAGAATAATAGCGAATCGGTTGATATGTGCCAACTCTGATACACACGGACCAATCTGGGTTTGTCCCAGGTAGGTCCACGCAGATGAAAATACAGTGTATGTTTGGCACTATGAGAATGCTGAATCCAGAGTTGCAGGTAGAGGCTGCATTTCCTGACGCCAAGAAGGTCTGTGAGTCGGTTGAGTGGACATACCTATAGACAGTATTGAAGCAATGTGGACTTAATGTTATCAGATGGATCAAATTATTATAAATGATCCCAAGGCCAGGGTTGTGACGAACTCCGATACCTCAGGGGAAATTATAATTATAAGGGATACCAGTCAGGAATGTCTCTTATCCCCAATTCTATTCACGTTCACAATCAAGCCTTTGGCCATTGCACTGCAGCAACAGCACATGCATAGAGGGATTCAAGTCAAACAACAAAACTCACCGGTATGGTTATACGCAGACTATATGGTTCTTTATGTTACAGACCCACACATTAACATGCCATCTGTGGTAGATCAGAACCAGGAGATGGACAAGGTGGCATTGTTTTCAAAATGTTTTTTTATTAATTCACCAGAATCGTAGGCTGTCCCATCTCTAAGGCACTTGGACCTATTCTATGAAGAAAATGTAAAAAAGGTGCTCATCAGGATGTCTGTTACAAGTAAAGTCCTCCATCCGGAATCCTATGTTACCTGTGTTCTGTCCCTACCACTAAGAAAATAATGAAGAGTATATTTCTATGGATTCTCCTTTGGGAAGAGGCTGAAGAGGTGAACATTTTGGAAAATCGGTATCAATAATCACTTCCTCTGGAAGTCGGGGCGCCTGCTACTTTTAGCAGAGTTGGGTGGAGGTCAGTCAAAAGGCAGAAAAAAAAAATATCGAATGACAAAAATATTGAAAAAAAATCTCGAAAAAAAAAATCTGAATTTTTTATTTATTTATATGTATTTTTGGGGTCAGGTAAGTAAAAAAAGGGGTAAAATTAAAGAAAAATGAGAAAAAGGGGGCTTAGGGGGGGGGAACGGCCCAACACTGCGAAAAAAAAACGTATTGAAAAAAAATTCGATTTTTTTATTCAAGATTTTTTGGTTCAACCTTTTTTTCGATATTTTCTTTTCGGTCTTTTCACTATAAACCGAGTTGGGTCCCCCCCTAACTTCTTAGGTGACTAGGATTTTAGGGTAAACGTCAGCATGGGTTGCGTGGCCGGACCGGCACTCGCACTAGACGGCTGCAGACAAGCTGAGACGCACACCCAGCAACTCAGTGTGCTTACGAATTACGGCTTGACATTGTTTCCCGGCACTGCCTGTCCCTATAAGACAAGAAACGCGACAGGTGATCTTGCATATGGCTGAACTTTGTCAGCACCTGCAGTGGGACTTGAGCTTTCCAGTCACACACCAGGACCCCCATGACGAGAGAAGACACCAGTGTCTAGGGAAGGTCCTTTCGAATAAGTAAGCTAGATTCAGCTATTCAACAACCACAGTGCTACTACCCACCAGCTGCTCCAGCCCTGATGAAAGTGGTCCACACCACTGCAACCGGTCGGCTCATCACAAAACTGTACCTGTGCAGCTAAATTGAATAAAGCCAGACTACAGTTTGATCCTTCCATTAAACAAGGAAAAAGGAACAATCAAGGATTTACTCACTGTGTATTCATAACACAGGGACCTAAAATGTCTATACAACATTAAGCCAAAAACAAAATTTGAAAATAAGAAATTGACATGAGGACCCCAGGTCCATTATGTATTAACTATACCCAGCCCCCACACACCACGGTCATAGTGGTAAAAATGCTACAACAAAAATGAGTGGACTGTGGGCTTTTAGAAGAAAATCTGCCCTCTACGGAAACCGAATAAAAGTACAAATTGTTTCACCTAGAGGACAGTCTTTTTATGACATATAACACGTATTTCTGACCAAAAATCCTTTGTTGTCTTTTAGCAAACTATTAAAATAAAAATACCCGGATGTCATTGTGGGACCGTCTTCAGGGAAGGCCAATAACTTTGCAAAATGGTTCATTGGAGTGCGGTAGGTAAGGAGTTAACACACTGCTCCAGGACTAAGGTTTCTTTCCAAACCATTGACCGATTAGGTTTTGGATTCTACCGGCCAATTCCATAGGGGTTAAATTAGTGAGCAATTAAGAGGTTCGCAGTTTACATTGGAATAAGGATTCAGTCTGCGTTACCTTACGCAAAAATGCTCTAAATATCGCTAAAAGGGATGTTCCCAGCAGCATTGACAGTTTAATATGCCAGCTGCAATTTCCCCCGCCCCCCTTTAGTAGGGGAGCCTACTTAAGAGTGTCATCCCATGTAAACTGGGTAGCCAAGTTAATAAAGGAGGCTAAATCCTCACTTTCACGATAATGCTGTAGCACTCCATAAGGGAGAAGACAGGAATCTGGGAATCCACCTAGCCTATCAAGAGTCACTTGGTGTTGCAAATCTGCCTATGATCCTCTGCAAGATCGGCTCCAAAGGCAGAAAGACCATGTTTAGTTTTAAGATTCCGTATTGTAGGTCCCCAACCAAGCAGTCAGTGGTAGAAAAAAATGTTGGGTCCCCATGATTCAAGTTCTTCGTTATCCTCTGAACCACAGGGCACTGCACAAGTCAAGGGGGTAGCAATCTGGGTAGGTTGTGACTCTTCTGCTTTTGAGGAAGTTTTAGAGCAACTAAGGGAGGTTTAGTGCTACACTGAAAAATAGGAGGCAGTTTGTCAATCGGCTTGGACATGCATAGTTTGGTATGGGACAGGCTATATATCGGATCACACACATCCCACTTCTGACAACACTTGCAGGAGATGGACAAGGTGGAATTGTTTTCAAACCTGTCTTTTTTGTGAATACACCATAAACCTAAGCTGTAAGATGATTGGGGCTATTATATTAAGCAAAATGTAAAAAATAAGGTAGTCCTCATCCAGAATCCTATTCTACCTGCTTCTGTCTTTAGCACCTACAATAGAATTACATCAACTAAACAAAAATACAACTTAAAATTAGGTGCTAAGCAAGTCGCAGGTGGATGGCTTCTCACCCCTCAGTGTTTTATGTCCACCTCAATAGAGGCTCCCCGCCCCTGTATAAAGGCTGAGCCAGTAGCTTGACAATTGGTATTAGGTCAAATTACCTTTTTCTTTTTTCCAAAAGGAAAGAAGATCGATTTAGAAAGACCACTGTGACCGCACAGAGGGGTCTTTCTAAATTGAACTGTCAGTGCCTGCCGCACACAAATGCGTGCAGGGGCTGAAAGACACTGAGATGGAGAGGACGAGCTATGGGAGTCAGAGGTGTGTGTGTATGCGGAGGGGGTGGGTGGCGTCAGGGAGCAATGAGGGACTGGGGGGTCAACCCCCAATTAAACAAATAAAAATAGCAGTGATGTCCCTTACCTGTTTTCAAGAGGGTGGGGGGGTTGCACAAAATAGACAGTTTCCCAGCTTTTCTCTCCTGTATTGTTCAGGCCAGTCTAATCATTATCTTTGCCTGGTCTATTTCTTTGACCCCTAGTTGGGGTTTCTCTCACCACCTTGGGGTTTTGGGTCTCTCGCCCAGTCTTGAATTTTGTTTTTTGCCCACCCTGGGGTCTATGGTTTCTCAACCCATCTTGGTGTTTTGTTGCTTCTACCCCACCTTGGGGTTTTGTTGGGCCATTTCCTTCCCTCTCTCAATGCCCCGGAGCCACTGTATACCTCGGTTTCCTGTGTCAGTGCTCTCCAGGAGTCATGGAGATCTGCCACTGCAGTGGTCCTTGTCGGTCCGATACAGAAGTCGTGTACCAGGCAGAGCTCATCCCTTTCTCCATCGGGCCTCCAGCAGGGCCCTCCATTTGGCCTCCCTTTATGCCGGCTCCCTGCTTCTTCGGCAGTCGCAGTTCCTTGTTGCTTCTTTGCCTTGAGCCTCTCGTGCTCCTAGATGGGCAGACTTGTCTGCATTACGTGAGATCGGCCACAGATCTCCTGGCCAAGCCCTGCCTACTTGTTTTATCGTGAGGCCACTTCTCCGCGAAGCAGGGTCCCGCCCTTCTCGGGCTCTGTGGGCTTCTCTTCCTCACCTTCAAGGCGGATTGCCCCCCTCAATCTGTGCAAGGGAGTCGGTCGCGCCAGCCTCTTCTTGCTCCAAGCAAGCCCACTTGATGTTGAGGGTCAGTTCAGAAGGACGTTAAGTCATCACACAAATTCAAACCTGTGTAGTCAACAAATATAGTGGGGGTGTTAAACCAAGTGGGCGCACCCTCTTAGTCTCAACAGGGGTGTCTCCCTCTTGGGAAGAATGGACGAATACCCTGGATTCGTCACACCCTACTAATGATAGTTTTTAAAATATACCAAGCTTTCTGGAAAAATAATCACCTGGGCAAAGTCAGAGACCCTCCCTTTCAACAGCACAGCATTAAAGTCACCAGTACAATACGGCTTCAAATGATGCCCACGTACTGTAAAATACCTAGGAATTAAAACCAGCTCATATAAAGAAAGAATATGCAAGCTCAACTAAACGGCAATGTTTACTTACTTGCAAAAACAAACATGTGAAGAGATGGATTGCGCTTCCCCTGTCGTTAATGGGGCCGGATGCCATTATTAAAATGTTGATGCTACCGAAACTCCTATCCGTTTCAAGCGATACCATTATGGTTGCCGGACCCTATTTTAAGAAGGTGTAGGCAATAAAGACTTCTCATGTAACAAAGTAACCAGGCTTGCATTGGAGGTGGGGCATCCCGCTGTTCCCGATACGCGCGGCGCACCTACGATTTTGTAACCCAGACCCAATTTGCAATGCGCTGGTTTAAGGATGAAGTTTGCCTGCATGTACAGGTAGAACAGCATAGCTATGCTTTGGCGTCTTTGAACGCATCACTAAAACCAGATGGGAGTTTAGCCAAAAGAGATCTTGACTCAGTGCGTGTAGCACATTATGCATGGTCTCAAATATAGGAAGCAATGAGAGTGGAAGCTATGTTTGATCCAACATTACACATATGGGGAACTTGGGGCAAGAAAGTGACTTACTGCACATGGCAAAGTTAAAAATGGCAAGCAAAGGGTATGGCAAGCAAAGGATATTGCAAATTCAGAACACATGTTGAGCAATGACAAGTTGGTCTTGATTCATGACATGTTCCTCAATGATTGGCAGGATCCCATGACAAGATTGCAATGCTGTAGGTTAAGGAACTCACTTAAGCAACATTGACCCAGCTTCTCCTGGGCTCCGGAGGTAAATGCCTTAGCAGCTATGGTCACAGAAGTGAACAGTTCAGGCCAGATCATTCAAATGTATTCCCCTTATACCAAATTCCTGCACTTACTCTGAATGCTGAGCCCTTCAACATTGGAGAACTGACCTGACCAGGACATGGTCCTAGATGAAGATACATGGCAGGAAATGTGTTCATACACACATAACATTTCCCACAAATCAAGACTATGTTTACCATTATAAATATGTTAAACTACTTTATACCAACTAGACTGCATAGGATAGACCAATCCAGTTCAGACTGCTGTCCTAGAGGTGGGACCTGAGCTGCAGTTTAACACGTTGCCTGTGTATGTACTGTAAAGGCATCATGACGCAGACACAGACAACTGAATAGCATTTGCGTTTCAAACGTTTATTAAGAAGGGGCGTGGAAAAAGAACCATATTGCCCTATACTAAGGTTGGATGTCCCTACCTAACTCAAACTAATGATAGCCTGTGTCAGTCCAAAACAAAATGTCTGTGTCCAAAGCCTATACTTGCCCTCACATCTAAATGTATACAATGTGTAGCGATGTCAGCATCAAATGAGAAGTGTTCAAAATAAAAGTTCAGAGCTTATCCTAGCTCTTGGGTGGAAAAAGGTGTTCCCATCCCCAAGGTTCAGATAATTCACGTTATCAAAGAGTGGTTCCCTTCCCCAAGCTTTCAATTCTCAAAAAGTTCCAAAATAACTCTGTGGGACACTACCCAGCATCTTCAGGTTTGGTTATCATTCAATAAAGTTTAATTTCTTGGTTTCAGTTCACATACATTTTTCTTTGTTCATTCAAGAAGTGGCTCTCTTAAAGTGGGTATACTCTGTCTAGGCGCAGTTGTTGGACCACATGGTCCACCCATTAGAGGTCACGCAACCGACACACCTTACTTGCGTTTGCTTCATGCCACCACTTCAGTAATGATCCATCACGATTCCCAGTACACACTACTACTAGGAAACCTAGTCACTGTTATAATTCACTTGGCCAAAGCATCTGGCGCCCCTCTCCAGGTTTCTTTGTACTTTACTCTTGCAATTGGTTTCCATTTCTCAATAGTTCATTTCTTTCATTAATGCTTATTAATATCTGGCAACGCTTGCTTCTCTCTTGGAAATGATTGCTTGCCTCAACAATTTTTTTTCATAAACCTTCATTCTTTCCAGAAAATACTCAATCTCGGTTTCAGATTTAACAAACCTTCTTTAATATTCCTCGGTCTCCTGCTCTTGGAACTGTCATATATTCAATGTTTCTCAGCTTCACTTGCTTAATTGACACGTCCCGGGGTCCTGTTGCCTTCGGGCAGACTCACTGATTTCCACTCTATCGGCTTTGTTGTGGCACTAGAAAACCTCCTTCAGTTCTCCCTGCTTTGTGCCACCTTTCCACAGTCTCGGATTGCCTCTTCGAGGACCTTGTTTCACCGGGCTGCCTTCCCTGAAGCACTGGTAAGCACTGTCCTCGCAGACCTGCAGCAGCGAACGCCCAGGGAGCTTCTCTCAGCTACTGACATCTATGTAGAATGCAAAACGCTGGTTCTGCTACTGTCGGCTCCCCCGCAAGTCTTGACCTGGCTTCTCTCCGGTTCCTGCTCCTCTGCTGCTGCAGCATCTTCGGGTCTCAGCCGCTCGTCCCTTGTCCCGCCATGATTCCCAGAGGAAACCAAAGCCCCTTAACTTGCACTTGTTTTCTCCATTTAAATTTCCCAGTGTCAATTGAAGTTTCAGAAAGACTACACCGCTCCTTGTCAAATCAACAGTCTTTCTTCAATGTTTGATGCCTCTTCCTCATCCCAGTAACAAAGCGATGTGGCAAGAGTCAATAAAGATATGAGGTATGGCTCTGGTGTATCTCTTCCTCGTCCCACTACCTAACTGGTGTTTGCTGGCTGATGATTTAGGCAAAAGATAGGGAAGGGACTGGTAGTAACCTACAAAGGCCTGGGGGATATTAGGTTCAGTAGAAAAGGGACATGTGTGATACCGCCTCTCACCAAGGGTTCTTCATCCCCACTCAAGTCTCCTCCACCCAGGTGATTCTCCCTCGCATATCCACCCCCAGGGTCAGGAGCCGGTAACAACGGCCTTTCCCAGCCCCCATGGGAGGATATATTGGGGAAAGAAGTGAGGATGCCCTCAGATTCCTCACAGTTCCCCAATAGACACATTTTGTAATGATATATTAAAAAAGTTAAGGCGCCTGGTTGAATATGCAATACCCAGGTCCATCCTGGGATGTTTGCTAGCTCACTATCAACAATAAGGAACTGAACACTAAGTTAATTAGATTGGTGCTGTTTATCACTGGAGGTATATCACCATACACTGGATGAAGCAGTCATCCCTACACTAGAGCGGATGGATTGCAGACATAACGAGGATACATGCATTAGATTTAGATTGGAGCAGTAGTTTGCAGTCACTTCTCCTCGAGTGGGAGCCCCTTCCCATGAGGCTAGGGAGGTGAGGATGCTACGTGACAGTACCCCTGAGAGTGGTACTCAGCGGAAGGATCTCATGGGGAGAGACCCCCCCCCTCCCTCCACACCAACCACCTGGCGACAGGGATGACCATCTAAGGGAAACACAGTACAACACCCTTCACCCATAGCCATAAACCCTGCTCCACAACATCCCCTCACACCCAATACCACAGACATCCATGTGTCTCTGTAAAACCCAGTATTTAACTTCCATCAGGATGAGGAAGAGTAGGGACGAACCAAGAGAAACATCCTTGGCTCATACTGGGCCAAAGAGGAGCAAGGACTACCCAGAACAAATACACTTGCCAAGTACGGAGATGAGGCGGAGGCACAGAGCCCTACCGATTGTTTATAGAACCTCCAATGAGCCTTCTAGTCGTTCTAAGCACACACAGAAATAGAGGAAGGACAACAGAAGAGGGAGAGAAGCCCTCCCTGGAGGAACCACAAGCTTCAAAGCCGGCAAGTGTCGACAACCAGGGAGAAGCAGAGCCAAGACACTCGTCTGCCAGCAGAGGCAGTCCTGAACAATACAGAGGCAAACCCACACAAGTAATTCAAAAAGACAGGACCAAATAGGTGGGATCTAAACACAGGACAGAAAAGACCAAGGTCCAGGGAATATAATGAATCCAGTGGAGTCATCACTGATCTCCCGGTGGTAACCTCTCACGTGGACCGGGGTTGATAAACGTGGTCTGATCCTGACCCTAGAGGTGGTCAGGTGAGGGAGGATCACATGAGGGGAGACAGCCTCCGGGGAGATGTCATGACCCCATCGGGTGAGACATGGCATCTCACATTTTCCTCTGAGGATAATCTTACCATACCCAAGACCCTGCTGGCTTATTGTCATTCTTCTATACCTTCCTGTGTGAAGTGTAGGGGAACCCTTTCCCCACATCAAATGAGCCAAACCTCCAACCTTGATCTATCTTGTAGAAATTACAAAATCACCTTCTCCAGGTCCAAGTTTCAATCATCCAACAACACGTTATCATTTAAAACTATTGCAAATTATTATTCAAGCTCTAGAAATCAATTACCAACAGTGGACTTCTTGTCCCATAATTCCTCAAGTACTGGGACAAAAAAAGAGGGAAGAGTAATGCAGAAAAGGAAAAGCCAGAAGCCCAGTGAGCATTCTAGTCTTTCCCCGCAAATGCCTGCGCTCAGGAAATTTAAAGGACTTAAGAGGCTACTGTTGGCGAGAAGACGTTTCACCTGTCCGCACGGCTGAGAGAATGGAAAAGCAGAAGCAAACGTGGTGGAGTCAGGTGGCTTACCGGCAGAGAAGAGGGGAGGCGCCAATAGAGCCGGTATGCCGAGATACTAGTAGCCAGAGAATGACTCCTGGGCATTTGCCAACCGCCTCATGCACACCCTTGCTTACCGGAGCCAGAGGGTAGGCGGGCATGTGGAAAATACACCACGGGAAACGAGAAGCCGAGCAGGAAACAGCAACAAATGGAAACCATGCAGTGTACCTTCACTGATCGGCCGCGAACAAGCCAGAGAATGCCAGCACGAACCAGTGAGTCAGCCCAAAGGCAGTGGGAACCTCAGGGCATATTGCAACCCCGCCAGATACCAATAACAGTAACGAGAACCACAGAAAGAGAACATGAAGAAACTAACTGTTCGGAGGGAAAGAGAAGTAAAACCTGTATTAGTGTGTGAATGTATGGAATGTAATTACATGGGAGCACCAACACAAAATGTATATCAAGAGTATGTGATATCCAATCAAGTGAATATACAGTTGTGTAAATGGTTGGAAACCCCATGTGAATACAAGAAGCTTTGGATAGAGAAAATACCGGGCAATTGCAAGTGTGCAAGAATGGGAAGACCTGGCATGAGAGTATACCAGGCAAGATACAAGTGGGTAAGAAACAAAAGCCCTGGCAGGAAAGTATACAGAGGCAATTGCAGGTGTACAAGAACTACAAGCCCTGGCATGAGAGTATCCCAGACAAGTTATAAGTGTGGAAAAACAAGAAGCCATGGTGGCAGAGTACATCAGGCAATGACCAGTGTGTAAAGAACTTTGAAGTACAGATATATCAGGACTGTGTTAAGCCTATAAAGAAAAGCCTAGTCCTGGTAAAAGTATTACAAAGCTACTAAGCTTTGTCTGTGAAAGTACAAATGTGGGTCAGTTAAGACACAAGAAACTTGTGTTCAAGGAAGAGAAACCCAGGGGAAGGGAACTCCATTGTTGAACAAAAGCTCTCGAGATATAAAAAAAACGTTTTGTGTTGAACTACTTATTTTTGTTTTATGAACACTTTTGCAAGAACTTCAAAAGGTTAAAGACTTTTTCCCTTTTCACCTTGATAATTTAGTTTTAGTGTGAGGGTCAGAATAGAACCTTTGGCCACAAGGACAGTTTGATTTTGAAATCCTGACACAGGACATGCCTTAGTTTTGGTTTAGGTAGCGAAATTCCTCTTATAGCAGGGTCAGAGAGGCATTTTCCAACCCTTTTATTTTCAATAAAAGTCTTTAACCTAAAACATGGCTAACTTGTGTATAAGTTTCTTTCCTGACTCCCCACAATAAGGACTCAATCTATAAAATATAAAGAAAGAAATAAAACACAAATTTGAAATTAATTCAAGAATGAACATGAAGCATTTAATATTAGATTTGCACACAGTGCTGAGATGTAAAAAAAAAAAAAGAAAAGGAAGCAAAACTACAAAAGTCAAATCTGTATGCACAAAGAAAAGCTTCCCTTAGGAAGACATGTGGGCAAAAGAAGCATTGTTGGAACCTCCTTCATATACTAGTAGTGGGTCACTATTGATGTGGCCCTTGTGCAACCTGTGAAACATGCATTACCAGCCCCCTCCCCCACCAAACCCCATGCACTTCTTGTAACGGCACTTGCACGTTCCAAATGTGACACGGCCTACTAGGACCATTAGTAGTTTTTACCCTGCCTCCCTCGTCTCGTGGCCCCTTGAACCACCATTTGATGTATAGGCGCTTTATAAATATCCAATAAATAAATCCATAAAGAGACCACATAGATTCTTACATTCCATTCTAACTGCAACACTTGCAACGTGGTATATCTCATTAGGACCCCCTGAGCAAAAATGTATGTTGGCATGACCACCCGAAAGGTCTCGACGAGAATTGGTGAGCACAGGTCTAGAATCCGAACGGGTGCTTTAGCCCCCTTTGGCCCACACATACTGAACTAGACTTGCAATGGATGGATCTAGACAAGACCATCCCTAACCAACAGCATTTTAGCACCAATACCAGACTTTAACAACTTTATTCAAAAGTGGATATGCCGGTTAAAATTACATCCAGGTGGCCTCAATGAAGAAATCCAATGGTATGTGTTGAATACATTATCTCCAACAATGCTGGAAGTAATTTAACTTTTATCAACTGGAGGCAGTGTTCTAATGTTTTTTCACATCTTCTCCCATAATCTCAGACATTTTTTCATATCTGGGGTGAGTGTGGAGCACGACCTTGTCCAGATGAAAGATAGTGTAGGGCTCAGAAGCCCCCAGAATTTGGATCTTGCTAACTCTGAGCTGAAGTGAGTCCACTAGTAGCGCTGTTTTGAGCGTCATCAATTGATGTCCCCTGTGACCATGGGCTTGCGTGATTTGTGCGCGAGGGCACTAAGAACAATGTTAAAATCCCAGACTGTGTGCAGGCATCCGACAGGTGGGTAGAACCTGCTCAAGCCCGCGAGATGCCTTTTCACCACTGGATTAGCCGAGGAGAAAGCGAACCTGTCCGAATTCCTGTATGCGCCAATGGCTGCTAGGTATGTTCTGCAGGTGTTGACCGGGACACCCAATCAGGCTAAGTAAGCAGCGAAAGACAACACTTGGTCTAGAGTGAAGGCTAGCGGGTCCACTCTATTTTGCTTGGACCAGAAGCAGAACCTGGTCCATTTGCTTTGTACTGCTTTTGAGTAGCTTGACTCCTGGCTCCCTGAATGATTTCTAGGTTGTTTTGGGACAGCTCGAGATGTTGCAGGGTCACCTGCTCAGGTACCAGGCCGCTAGGGCTAGCCTTTCCGGGCAAGGGTGAATCACTGCCCCTCCCACCCCTACCTGCTGCACCAGGTGCAGGCCCTCCCAGAGTGGGAGAGGGACTTTTGGTTGGGCTGACAGTTGACATAGGTCCGAGAACCCAGGCCTGGCCGGCCACTGCAGCACTATAAGGATGAGATGCAGCCGCCGGGCTTGTGTGATCTTGCAAACAACCATGCGGATGAGCTGGGTAGCCGGAAAAGCGTACGCCCACATCCCATCCCAGTGCATCCGGAGCGCGTCCCCAATGGAGCCGCGTCGTGTTCGCCCCCACGAGGCGAACTGCTGACAAGTGCGGTTGTTCTTCATCACAAACAAGTCAGTGATCGGGTGACCCCACTTGCAGAAAATCTCTTGAGGGACTCTCGTGTTCAGCTGCCACTCGTAATTGTTGGAGAACAGACAATTTCAATTGTATGCCTCCAGTTTCAATTCTCCCGGGGGATGGACCACTGAGATCCAGCTATCCTGCTCGATAGCCCAGTCCCAGATGCTGAAGGCCAGTCTGTATAGAAGGGGGGGGGGGATCTGGTGCCCCCCTGCTTGTTTGTATAATACATACAGGTCGAGTTGTCCATCCAGATGCTAACTGTACTGCTCCTGATTAAGGGCAGGAATGGAGTACGAGCCAAATGACCATCATTTCCAGCCAATTGATGTGGTTTTGCTGGCCGGTTCTGGACCAGAGACCATGTACTGAATGAATCCCCTGGCTAGAACCCCACCCCTGGAGTGAGGAGCCCATAGTTCTAGTATGATCTGTCTGAATGATTTGCCCACTATGAGGTTTGCCTCCTGCCCCCACCACCTGAGGTTCTGCTGTAGGAGCGCAGGGAGTGACCCGGACTCCCTGATGACCAGACTCCTGATCTCAGGATGCCGAAAATTGCAGCTGCAGCCTCCTCATTCGCAGCCTGGTGTAAGGGCTAGCCATACCACCAGGCAGTAGTTACTGTTCTGCTGAGGAAGTGATTGACAGAAGCTTTGATCGCTGCCACCTTCTCTCTCGTCGGGAACATCCTCTGCTTCTGCGTGTCACACAGCAGCCCCCGAAACACCAAAGTGTGTGTGGGGTGGAGCTGGGACTTGTGAAGTCGACTGAGAACCCCAGCTCGTAGAGTGTAGTCATGAGTCTCGACGTTGAGTACCCGACCTGCTCCAAGGACTCCGCTCTGACCAACCAGTCGTTGAGGTAAGGATACACATGGAGGCCTTCCCATCTAAGCAGAGCTGCCACTGCGTTCATCAGTCTTGTGAATACCCTTGGTGCTGAGTTCAAGCCAAACAGCAGCACCTTGCATTGAAAGTGCAACCCCATGACCCGGAACCTGAGAAAGAATTGATAGTGCTGGTACATGCAAATCTGTGTCTTTCAGATCCAGGGAGCACATCCTGTCGCCCACCCCTCCCCCCGCCCCACACACAGCATGTCCGCTATAAGCGCTGGCGTCACCATTTTGAACTTCTGCAGCAGGAGGTATAGACTGAAGGAAAGATCTAGGACCACCCGCAGGACAGCCTGGTTCTTTTAATGGCAAAGATGCTTGAGTAAAAGTCCTGTCCCTGTGAGGGAGAGAAACTTCCTCCACCGCCTCGCATTTCACCAGGAAACAAATCTCTGCCAAGAGTGAAGGAGTCTGATCTATGCGGGGTTAGAGGGGGGGGGACAAAAAGGGAGGGGGGGCATGGCAGGGGAAGTCAGAAGCCTGAGGAGACCACCAAAATCACCCATGAATCTGCGAACAGTCAGCGCCAAGCTTGACTGTGCAGGGTCAGCCTGCCCCCAACTGGAGTACTGTGGACCTGAAAAGAGCAGTCATTGCTTTTTTGGGTCCGAGGCAGATGACATAGGGGGACTGAAAAAAGCCATTGTGAGAAGACTTCTGGTATGTTTGCCTGTGCTGGCTGGGTGACCTGTCCAGTTGCCTGTACCGGTGGGTCTGAAAGCCCCGGCAACCACCAAAAGATCAGCCTCTGTCCGATCGAGAGTAGCCCTGTGAGAAGGTCTTAGCCACTAGCTTGATGAGAATGGCCGTGGACTTGACTGTGTGAGCTGCTCTTTTTATCGAGTTCCTCGTCAGTGGAGGAGTGGAACAAGTCACCGCCCTCGAAGGGCAGCGCTAGGATCCTGTCCTGGACATCATGATTCAATCTGGTTGCCTTGAGCCATGCCGTCCTTCTCATGTCCGTTGCCACACAGATAGCCCTGTGTGCAGTATCTATCTCCTCCACTGTGGACTCAATGTCCTGTGCTACAGGTTTTGCCTCTGCGAGTCCCGTCTTGACAGAGGCTTGCTCATCAGCCGGGATAGCCAGCAAGAAGTCTGCTATCTCTCCCCACGGCCGTTAGTTGCTGCCAGGATGGCGTCCGCATTGGCATAGACCTTCCCTCAAGCATTTTCTCTTCCTTGCCCAGCAAGTTTGAAGTCACAGTGCTCGTGGTGGGTTCGGAGCTTGGCATTGAAGACAGTGGCTGGGGATACACTGACAAGAGCAGATTGTCTCCCACCCCATGCCTGAACTTGGCGTCCAACCTTTTGTTTGTCGGCTGAGTGGAATGGGGCTTGAGCCATCCCTTTTTCACAAGGGCCTCCAGATCCTTCTGCAAAGCTATGCCCGATCTGGATTCTGCTTTGATGGTAAGCACTTTGGCTAGTACCCCTGAATCCGGCAGCTTCCTCTGTGGGTGGGGAATGCCCAGGTAGTCAGCTAAATCGGAAATTCTGTCATGGAATGCCCCTGCGGAAGAAGAAGTGTTCTGCTCCTCCTCATCTGTGTCTTGTTGGTCACCAGTGTTAGAAGTTCTCCCTGGGTCCACTGGTGTGTGTCCCAATGCTGAAGAAGGCCCAGGCACTGGCAGTGTAGGTGCCACCACCGGAATTACCGGAGGCATGGGCAGTGGGGGTGGAGGAGGTAAAGGCTGCGCAGCCAACAGCTGAGGAGGCGGTGTGGGAGGCAGCATCTCTTGGATTATGCCTTTACGGGTGTTCCCCATCTGTGGGTACCACATGTGGGTCAAGAGTTTGTCAGTAAAGCGATCCTTGCAAGCGGGTTGGGTGCTCCCTCCTTGCGAGTACATGCCCTCCTGGTACCATGGCTGGCCAGAGAATGTCGGGTAGAATGTGAACCACATGACCGGAGTCATAGGACCCCAATCTGCCATGGCCGCAGGCTCTCACCTTTGTGCGTCACCGGATTGGCGTGCATCTGTCCTAGGCGCCATCTTGTCTGTGTCGTCCGCATGTGCTGTGGACGATGTGGTCCTGGCCTTGGCCTGCATGCCTGGATGCATCAGCATTGCCCCCGCCACTCCGGCATGTGCCAAATAGGCAATTGGCCCTCAGCCATGACGCCAGTAGGGCTGTCTGCGCTGCGTGTAGGTGCCCCCTCAGGCATGAGCCTGTTAGCAGAGCTAAGAACCTCGGGATGTGACCCGGTACCAGAGCCCATAGGCCCCTTGAAAGTCGAACCGGTAGGGTTCTTAGATCCCTTGCTCATTGAGCCAGGAGCTACAAGAGCCTCAGTGTCCTTGCTGCGAGGGTATGACTGACGCATCCCATTGGAAGGCTTCCCCGGAAAGGAGTCGGCCCTGCGGGGTGCTTTTGAAAAGAGTACGCTTACCTTCTTGGTCTTCCTTCAAATGTACTCATTAATACTCTCCGGTGGCATCCTTGAAAACAAATGTCTCCACTGCGTCAACCTGTTTTAGGGATCTGGGTGTGAGGGCGTGCATAATGAACAGCCTTCCAATCCGTGGTCTTCCCCAAGGCTCCAGAGGCAAAGCGCATGTGGATCTTATTTGGGGAAGGAACTGTCGCACGACAGGCACCTGCTGAAGGCAGCTGTGGCCGACATGCCCCGGGACGGACTAGGGCACCGGTAGACAGTGTTCCCAACCAGAAAAATTGAAAAAAGAAAAGGAGCTTGAGGCATCACCCAGGAACGCTGGTGAAAGCAGTCCGCTACCGTCGACACAGAAAAGAGGTGAGGTGAGTGTCGCTGGGCGGCGGGGTAAGGGGAGTGCATGCTCCCTGGGCCGTGCCCCAGCCCGCTTATGCATTTAAAAGGGAAAGTGTTCTTTTTCTGGTGAAAAAAAGGTTCTGTTTCGGTCCTTACTGGGGGGACGCCCACACAGGATCGAGGAAAGGGGAAGGGATGGGACGTATGAGTAATAGGCATCAGAGACACAGCGTTGCTTTGGATTAAATCTTTCTTGTCCAAAAAATCAGAAACAGTATGGCTAAAACCATTCAAATCCACAACGCGGGACACCACTTGCGAAGTTCCACAAGGCTCTTCGCTATCCCCTCTACTGTTCAACATCTATATGATGAAACTAATCTCATCAAAAGACACGGCCTCACCTGCTACAATTACGCAGACGATACCCAAATCATGTACAAAATCAGTGGTTATAAAGAGGTGAACCCCACGCTAACAGACTGTCTCAAAGAACTCTACCAATGGATGAGCACTAATAACCTCACAATTAACCTGGACAAAATGGAAATTGTTTATAGAAAAAGAGTCAAACCTTTTTTTTAGAATGTCTATTTTTTTTTTTTGTTCGAAATGGGGGTCCCCCTAACCCCCGTTTTTTGTAATTTATTTTGTTTTACCCCCTTTTTTTTTACTTCCAGAACCCACAAAAACATGTAAATAAAAAAATAAAACATTCGGATAAAAAAAATGACATTTTATTTTGACATTATGACTTTCGACATAACTTTGACTTTTTCACTGCACACCAATGGAAATCATGATTACACCAGACAACCAAGGAAATAACCAGGAAATCCAGTGGCCCACAGAACTAGGAACGCCACCCAAAGTGTGCAAAGTAGTCAAAAACATTGGAATCCTAATGGACAAGGAGTTAACACTAGAATCTCAAATGCGATCATTAGGAAATGCTTGTTCCATCTTCACAATAAAAAAAATCAATCTACCCTTGCTCTACATCACGTACAAAAAACTGGCCATCATCTCCATCATGTCAAGGGTAGACTACACCAACAGCGTATACATCGGAATGCCGGACTACTTACTGAGGAAACTGCAACAGAATGCAGCCGCCAGATATCTTGTCAAACTCACAAAGAAACCACATCACAACAGCGCTAAGGATGCTACATTGGCTCTTAGTCAAAAAACCAATCGCCTTCAAAAAGATGTGCATAACACAAAGCAATCCACGGCCAAGAAGAACACTTCGATCCAGCAACATTTGTCTAGAACCTACACCCTACACAAGGAAAAAACATGGGCTATCAACCTTCTCTTGCATAGCCGTAAAACTCTGAACTCCCTCCCGAGAGAAATACAAACTACGGATGACCATGTAAAATTCAGAAAACTTCTAAAAATCTGGCTCTTTAGCTCTGAATTGGATGAAAACGACTGAACAACATCTACGCACCCCCTAGAGGGAAGAGATAATGGACATTTCATGCAAAGCCAGCAATCCTTTGTTTTTGAAATATTGGAGCCGGGGATACTCACAAACAGAACTATATTGCCCAGTCCAGGATGAGGGAGTTGTTCTCCTGGACTAAGAGCATTGGTACAACTTTACTTTAGTGAGAAGTGTAAGGGACAGAGATGGGGACATTTGACACAGGACGGTGGACTCTAAGTTGAAGGCATCCAGACAGATCGATTAACACTTTAGTTGAGGCAGGGGAAACCCCTCATAGATCTAGTGTGAGATCTTTATGTTGAATATTAAATAAAAGTCTAGCAACCATAATGCCACATGTATGCCAGTCTCCACCTTTGGCACCTTTACAGGTAGTTCAAGATAAGATATCAATACATAAGTATCTCACTGGAGTACCACAGGAGGCCTGATGCCTACTTCTCATTTGCATCAATTGAGCCTCTGCTCCTTTCCGATATGGCAAGGTGGGCCGACTCCCTCCATTGATTCTGCATGCCTGTGACACTCCGCAGCACCATGGCTGCTCTGAGGGCCCCAGATTGGCTGGAATCTATAACAATGGAAGTTTGCCCCAAGCCAGCAGTCTTTGCTGGCACACCACATAAGGCCCTTACTTAAGGCCCTTGTCCTGCTGTGGACGGTGCAGCAATGCTACTGTACTTTTCCTGATATTTACTGCAGTGGATCGCGATTAAGGTAACAAGGATACCCCCCTTCTGTTTCCATTCTTATATGCTCCTGCTCCATCTTTCACTGCATCTTTCACTGCAACTTCTCTCTTTGCTTTTCACTTGTGCTGCTGTGCTTCTCCTTTTCTGTCTCGCTCTTACTTAGTACTCTCCACTCTCTACCTCTTTCCCCTCTGCCTCCGTCCTGGGCCAGCTCATGGGTGTCAATGCAGTAGTGCTGAGTAAAAGTGTGAATAGAGCTCCAAGTAGCTGCTTTGCAAATGGTGTCAAGGGGAACATTTGATATGAAAGCCAGAGTGGCCCCAATGCCTCTTGTCGAGTGGGCTCTGGGCGTAAAAGGCAAGGTTTTGTCAGAAAGAGAGCAACACAACTGGATACAGTTGACAATCCACTTGGAGATGGCACCCTTAGAAACGCGATCTCCCTCTTTGCCTGTGGCTACTGAGACAAACAGTTGATCTGTTTTCCTAAGCGGTCTGGTCTTGTTTACGTAGTAAAGGAGTGCCCTACGCACATCTAGGGTGTGTAGTTTAACCTCAACCGAGCTTTGTGGGTTTTGGAAGAAAGCCGGAAGCTCGATGGACTGGTTTACATGGAATTTGGAAATAAACTTAGGTGAGAACTGAGGGTGTGTCCGTAAAACCAGCTTATCCTTATGAATAGTAAAGAAAGGATCCTGCACTGACAGAGCCTGAATTTCACTGACCCTTCGTATGGATGTAATGGCTACTAAGAAGGCAGTCTTATAGGTCAGGTGTTTGAGACTTGTCTTATGCATGGGCTCGAATGGGGGGCCCATGAGTTTAGATAGCACCACATTCAGGTCCCATCCTGGTGGTGGGTTAGATATAGGAGGATGAAGTCTCTTTACTCCCTCCATGAAGGCTTTAACCACAGGTACCTTCCACCACAACACCTTGCTATGTGAGGTGGTGTACGCTGACAGTGCTGCCAGGTGTACCTTTAGTGAGTTGAAAACCAACCCTGCGTCCAGCAGGTGGAGCATGTATGTCACGATTGTGGAAGGAGTGCAATCAACTGGGTTGATTTGTTTATACTGGCACCAGATAACAAATCTCTTCCATTTGTCGAAGTAGTAATGCCTCGTGTTCGGTTTCCTAGACTCTTTTAGGATGTCCATACACCTCTGTGATAAATTGAGATGTCCAAACTCTATGACCTCAGGAGCCATGCTGCTAGGTTCATGGAGCTGGGTTGAGGATGAACCTTCTGACCTTGGTGCTGGGACAAAAGGTTAAACCAGCCTGGGAGTTTGATGGGATCGCACACCGAGAGTCTGCGTAGGTGTGGAAACCACGGTTGTCTCGCCCACATGGGAGCAACTAGGACGAGCGTCATCGACTCTGTTCATCTTGTCCACCACCTTCTTGATGAGGAGTTGGTGGAAAAGCGTACGCAAACATCCCTGACCAGTTCATCCACAGGGCGTTCCCAGGGAGTCTGGTTGGGGAAACCTGGATGCGAATCCTGGGCACTGTCTGTTTTCGCTTGTGGCGAATAGGTCTATAGTGGGGAAACCCCACTGAGAGAAGAGATCTTCTACGATATCTCTGTGTAGACACCATTCATGTTCCTATGGAAGGGGATCTCTGCTCAAAGCATCCGCTAGAGAATTGAGATCCCCCGGAACATGTTGAGATGACAGAAAGATGTTCCGTCTGAGTGCCCATATCCAAATTTTCTGGGCAAGTCTGGACAGATTTGGCGAACGAGTCCCTCCTTGCTTGTTCAGGTAGAACATGGCGGTCGTGCTGTCCGTCCAGATCTGCACCGACAGGTTCAATAGGTGGGGCTCGAACGCTTGAAGTGCTCTGAAAACTGCCAGAAGCTCTAGCAGGTTGATGTGATTTTTGGCCACTGTGAGACCAGAGACCCTGAGCTGTGTGGTGGAGATGGTGAGCTCCCCATCCTGTCAGGCATGCGTCCGTCGTGACTACCGCCTGCATCTCGGGATCGTAAAAGGGTTTCCCCTTGGATAGATTGTCTCCTGTCCACCAGTGGAGGCTTTGTACAAGTGTTGGCGAAACGATCACTAGATCGTCCCACTGACCACTTGCCTGAGACCACAGTTTCGCCAACCATTCTTGCATGAGACGCAGGCGCAGGCGCGGGTGGGGGACCAGGTAAATACATGACGCCATCATGCCCAGCAAACGCATTGCTTTGCGTACTGTTATCTGGCGACCGGTTTGATATTGCAGAATTTGCAGTAGTATATTCCGAATTCTTTCCTCTGAAGGAAATGCCAACCCCTCTTGAGTATTTAGAACAGCTCCTAGGAACTGCTTGGGAGGTGCTGGGCACCAGACTTGATTTTTTCTCGTTTATGGAGAAGCCCAATTCGAAGAGGAGGTTGATAGTTCTTTGAATGTTTGTCCTGCAAATTACTGGGGTCTCCCCCGTGATGAGCCAGTCGTCCAAATAAGGGTACACTGGGATTGCCTCCCTGCGTAGGTGTGTCGCCGCCACCGCCAGTACCTTGGTGAATACCCCTGGAGCCAAGGCTATCCCGAAGGGCAGTACCTTGAACTGGTAGTGCTGACTTGTCCACCTTGAAGCGCAGATATTGTCTGTGCGCTGGGAACATGGAAATATGAAAATAGGCATCTTTCATATCCAATGTTGCCATGTAATCCCCCTTTTTTAGGAGGGGAATTACCTCTTGGAGTAGTCATGCGAAATCTTTGGGGCTTGACATACTTGTTTGCAGGCTGTAAGTCCAATACTGAGCGCATTGTCAAATCTTTTTTTTGGCACAAGTAAGTTGAATAAATAAAGTTGTTTACTTGGTGTCCCGGGACGAGTTCAATCACGTCCTTTGCGAGAAGAATTTCGATCTCTTCGAGTAGGATCTTCTGGTGGTCTAAGGAGTGTATTCTTTGTCGTGGAGGGTGGTTTCGGGGACGCTCTAGGAGTTCTATGCAGTATCCTGCGGACACTGTGGACAGCACCCATCTGTCTGATGTGATCCCTTCCCAAGCTTGGGTGAAGATGGAAATGCGTCCCCCTACTGGGGATGCGTGAGAAGGGACCCTGAACGGAGCGTCACTGTTTTGGTGGAGGCGTGCCCCCTCCTTTATTGGGACTGCCTCTACCCCTACCACAACCTCTCGTTACCCCTGCCATAATTCTGGGTAGACTGCTGGTTAGTGTTCCATGTAATACCCTGGCCTTGGGAATAGTTAGAGCCTCTTTGGGAGTTTTGTCCGCGAGGCCGACGAAAATTGCCATTCCCTCTCTGGTTAGGGGGTTTGTTGGTTAGTTGCCCTAGGGACTTGAGTGTCTCGTACTCGTCCTTGGCATTCTTTAGTGCGTCCTCGACCGCCTTTCCAAACAATAAATCTGGCTCCACCGGCTTATCTATCAATGATGCTTGGGTCTCGGCCTTGAAACCAGACTGCCGCAGCCAAGCATGCCTCTTGATGACCGTGCTTTCAGCAATGAATCTGCCGGCGTTATCCGCGGCATCGAAGGTTGATTTTAAAATGCAACCTGATGCGGCTCTCCCCTCGGCCGAAACTCGTGCCAATTGGCTTTTTAAGGGTTCTGGGGCGGAGTATATGAGAGCCGCGGCTTCTTCCCATTGATGGCAGTTGTAACTAGCCAGCAGGGTGGTAGAGTTTGCAATCCTTGCCTGGTAGGCGGAAGTGGAGGCTACTTTCCTGCCCAAGCCATAAATCTTCTTGCTCTCCTTGTCGGGGGGGAGCTTCGGACGATGACAAGGGTGTTCCCGCCCTCTTATGGGTGTTTGTAACAACCAGGGAGTCCGGTTTGAGATGTCCCCTTATGTATAGTGGGTCAGGTTGGGCTGCCCTGAAAAGCTTTTCAATTCTGGGGTTTCCTGCCCTAGTGAGATTGGTGTTAACAAGGGAAGGGTCTATCCTCCTTTGTATTGACTTAAGGATAGGGATGGTCATGGCAACAGGTCTCCTCTCTCCCACCAGTTCCTCTGCAAAGTCCCTCTCTTCCTGAGCACCTTGGGCGTCAATGTGGAAGTGATGTGCCGCTCTGGACAGGACCTCATTCAGGAGAGGTTGGTTGTCGACCGGGGAGTCGGTAACCGCAGGCTCTTTCTCTACTGGGGAATCTACCCTGTATGTATCTGGGTCTTCCTCCTCCTCTTGGTCCTCATCATCCCCGTAATAGCCTGTCACAGTTTATTCTTCCAACATGCCCACGTCTGGATCCTCAACAAAGGATGGCTCTTCCTGGTATTGAGAATAGGGCTGTATATAGAAGGGGTTTGAAGCTAGAGTTGGTGCTTCACCCCGGGACTTCCTACTTGGGGGTATTGGATCCTTTGAGCCGGAGGGAGTTGCCCCTTCTGGTGTATAAGAGAGAAAGTGTTCCGGGTTCTTGGCATAGAAATCTGCCAATGATGACATCCTTGACATTACTCTGTCTATGTGTTCACTGGACCATTCCTTTGAACTGGGAATAACTCTTTCCTGGAGTGCTTTCTCTGTTTTATCCTGACTAGACCTACTGGTTTGAACAGGGGTCTTAGGGACAACAGATTGAGATTTGTCCTGGCTAGACCTACTGGCCTGAACAGGGGCCTTAAGGACAGGGGTTTGAGACTTGTCCGTCTGTTTAGGTGGAGTAGAATGTAGTTTAGGAGAGGAAGTAGGCTGGGACTGCTTACTTCGTTGTTTTCCCCCCTCACCGTGGGTGGAAGAGTGCTTCCCCGACTTTTGGGCCCCATCAGAGCTTTTCGATGCCTGGCGTCGAAATTGGGGTAGAGTCCCTGTCTCTGGAGAGTGTAAGGGATTCGGTAGCAGCCTTGCCGCTGCCTGCAGACGCCGACTCCTGGAGTGCGGCTTGGGGGTAGAGGTCGGCGTCGTCCTCCGACGACCGAACCTCAGTCACTAAGGGGAGCGAGGCACTTTTAGCAACAGTGGAGGGTTGCTTGGTGTCGTGAGGCGATCTCGAACGTGAACGCCCAGAGGACACTGACTCGGTGGACCGTTCTCTACGTGCCTCTTGCCGAGAACTCGACGTGCGCGTCGAGTCTCGGTTGGACTTCTGTTTGCTGGAAGTGGTGTGGGTAGCGCTCGTGTCGCCGGGGGTCTTCCCCATAGCTGCCCTGCCGGACAACCTTCCGAGGTCGGGGACTTGCGCTTGGCTGTCCATCGACGCCACACTGCCCTCGCCGTCCGAAAGTATGGCGTCGCTGCCATCGCTGAAGGCACCCTCCGTGGCCATGGCCTCTTGTCGCCTGGCGTGGTGGGCCCAATGCTTTGTCGAACGGTCCTTAAGGGTCTTCGGTTTAAACCGACTGCACGCTCTGCAATTCGCCTCAGGGTGGTCCCTCGGCAAGCAGAGGTTACACGTGGCGTATCTGTCAACCCAAGGATACTTGCGGTTGCACTTGGGGCAAAATTGAAAGGGGGTACCCTCCATACACACCCTATGGCAGCAGGCTGGGAGTGTAGGAATATCAGTAATGTACCTATTTTAAACAGTGTGTAGGATATGTGCCACCCCCCACTCTCCCTACTTGCAGGGCCGAGTCCAGAGGACTTCCGAGGCCCGGGCCGAGGCCAGAGGCCGTCCGAGGCCCAAATCCGTTGTTTTATATCACTGGATTTTTATTTTGTTTTAAAAAAACAATGAAGGCTGCTACATATCAAAAAGTGAAAGTATACAAGTGTGGAAGATGCCAATGTTAAGATTCAGGTCCAGATATTTTGACTAGACTATGCCTAAAGTAAAGAAGCATTGCTGAACCCTTAGCACACCTACTTGGTTTTGGGTTGTTGAGAATTTGGTACCGTTTCATTATTTGTAATGATGTTGAATGTTGTATTATTTTTATTTGGAATGTGATTGTAACTTGTTTCTGGGTGATTGTTAATCAGCTTAATGTGTTTTTTGTCATTTAATGTACTTTAATGGATTTGGCTATGTTTCAGAAGTATCGTTTGGTGCATGTGGTATACTAAAGGGCTTGCAAAATCTACACGCCTCCCTCATTGGCAAGGAGATTTTATTCACATGGTACTCCACCTTGCTGGTGAGTATGTGGATGTTTGAAACTTATTTGACACTTACTGTAAACAAACTTTGTCTGCAGTAAGTGGCAAATAAAGATTTCACTGTGTATTGCTGGCCTTCGGGTGGTAGCATTGTTCCAAATATTAAGTGTCTCTATGGTGACGAACCATTTTACAGAAAGTACTGATAAATACGTTGCCATCTTTCACCATGGGTATGTACATTCCTCTCAGGAAGAGTATATAAACTAAGGAACTTGCCCTGCATGTCTAGTGTAATTTTTACGAATTTGAGAGGCCTGAGCTACAGATGTTCAAATGCACATTTTTAATATATTTAACTGGCAGACAGCCCAATAATGGGGGCATTTGGGTGAACAATTCTGTTGTACCACAAGTGCGGTTCAAATGTGCAGTAGTACTAATGTGCCATCCTTCTTATTTAAAATCCAGTGCAGTATCGGGCAATATGAGCATGGCCATAAACAGTTATTGTGCCACCTGGAATTAAAATTTAAGGGCAGTAGCAGGGAAATCCAAGGCCTTTTGTGGACAACAGCAGAATATACACATTGGTTTCTAAATATATACAGAGAAGCATGAAGGAGACCCATGAGCCAATTTACGCTAGCAAATTGCGGTCGAGCAAGCAGCTGGCCAACAGCTTGCTCTCCTCGTCTCAGACTTGCCATACAAGTAGAGTGTGGGAGATGTGAAGGCTTGTGAGCAGTTGGAGCAAGGCAAAATGAACAGGCCATTCAACTGGGAGATGCAGTGAACATCACTACCGAGCCATAGGCTACTATAACAGCAGTACCTAACTAAGATGGCATGATCTGCTTTTGAGCCTTGTCCCATGCAATCTTTCAATTATGCAATTAAACATGAGAATCAGAAAAATCTGCAACTACATGATAATAATGAAAAGGGAAAAGGTAACCAGCGAAGCGGGAACTTGGAGTCCCTGACCAATTAGATGACCCAGAACTAACGAGACAGACTGAGCGAAAACAGGTTTTACTTTAGCTGTCTTCCCCACCGTAAAAGGAAGCAGAGGGAGATAGGCAGGAGAGTTGGCAGCCTTGTGCAGAACAAGAGAAGGCAAGAAGGAAAAGAAAAGGAGTAACCCATTTTGTGTACTAGTGGCCAGTCTTTTGTTCCTGCATGTGGTCAGAAAACACTTTATGTAAGAATAATAAAAGTGTTAAACCTCACACTTCATAACTAGTGTCAAGTTCACCATTGTGACACCACATAAGACTAGTTTGTGAATGGCGCCTGGAGTCTGATGTGAATCCTCATCTGAAGTTTGTCTGACTAGAAGTCCTCAAATTATGAAGGCTGCTTCCCGCACTCATTGGGCATCTGCCAATATGTTTAAATTAATGCATTTGAGAGTTGGAGTCTTGGTCCACCCACATCGTTCTACACTCCCAATTCCTCATATATGTGAAGGGACTCCTCCAGTTACCTTGACGAAAAGTCCCTGAAACCTGAAGATGATGCTCACCTCAAGAGACTGGAGCCTGCAATTGTCCAAGACCCCCATTAAAGGCAACAGGAAGAGTAGAAACAGCATTCATATACATCAGTGAGGACAAGCTCGTGCTCACTTCCCCCTGACTTGGCAGGACCATCCTGGCTGAAAGCACTGTGCCATCTGCCATAAAACAAGTCTTGCATGCCTATTCCCTGATAGCACTAGCAACTAAGAGGTAAGAGCACCCGAAAAGAGATGTGTTTGCAGACAGTCTCAAATCTGCAGTAGCTGAACACAAATACACAAAAACAGCTACTAGAAAAGTGCATACAGAGTAATCCTCACCAAATTACGTTCAATGAGTCCTACTGGACCCTTCCGGCCTGTAACTGGACTTTTATCAGACCAGTGTAGTGTGCTCTGTAACTCGTCTAAGGTGCTATGGCTCCAGTTGCCCATTGCTGCTTTTCTTCCTTTAATCATCTGCAGCAGGACTCCAATGCCACTGGTCCTTGACAAATTCTGCAACCACACTCCTGCAAAATCTAAGGATGATGGCTGGAAGGTTTTCAATTAATTCAGATATTATTCTGAGCAATTATTTAGATCATTGTTTTCCAGAAAAAAGACCATGTGGGTGTGTCCAAGCAATTTGTGTTGGCATGCCTCTTTCAGGATGCAACCAATTGTGATTAGCATATGGTCTTTCCCCTTTTGTAAAGGCATAGAAGACTGACAAATTATTTCCTGGAGCAACGGCAGAGGTTCTGATTTATTTAAAGCCTGCAATCCAACCTATTTTGCTGAATTGACCACACTCCTGCAACCTTCACCAGAACAGAGCGGTGATAATGCAGGTTGGAAACACATGAATGTTCCCAAGATCAAAGTATCAGGTATTTAATAGTGCTTGCATAAATGACACACCTGAGTGCACAGTCCTTAGAAAGTGTATAATTCTACCAGATGTGCCACAGCAGTTTCAAACTGAAGTCCTATTCCATCCAACGCCCACTTAAACCATACAGTAGCAAAACCATCTCCCACTTAACTGATTCGAATATGTGCAGTCTTCCCTGAATACAGGAAAGACCTGTTCCGCAGTTCAGAGGGGATTGACCAACTGGCCGTTGAGATCAGCACCTATAACAAACCCGGATTAAACGAAAGCAACTACAACCAAGCAGTTGACTGTGAGCCATTGCAGTTAGGGGTCAACTGTTGGGTCACTAACAACACAACACTTGCAACAGTCATTGAACTTCTCTTTTACTGTACATACACATTTAAATACATGCAACAAACAGAACGTTCATAACAATGGTGTAGACATCCCTTCATCCAAAGTAAGAACTCTATTTTTGACCACCTCACTCACCTCCAAGCACTTGCCATTGATGATTGACCACCTGTATGTAAGCCAATCTAAGCCTGAGAAAACCCTTGCCATTCACATTTTAATGGTCATTTTGACACTAAATTGGAACTCCCAAGAAAGAGGACTGCAAACCCTAGTGAGGTCCCCAGTATTAACCACAAAATCTCATGTGCTAACATTTAATAACTGAAGGTTTCGAAGGAAAGTCAATGCCAACAACTTCTTGCTACAAGATAACAAAAGTAAAAGATGTAATACTATATTAACCCAAGACATTTTAACCCGTTAGGAAAACAGGGATGTGTGTTTAGGTGTCTCCTGCCTATAACAAAGATAATATCCTGTTTCCTGCTTCTGTTCAACACAATCTCAGTGACCAGAAAGAGGTGAGCTACAGTTATGAACTCCTAATCAGTCCTTTGCATTACACCAATTGAGCCCAATTGAGCTGAGAGAAGGCACAGCAGTCCCAACGTGTAAAAGAGCGATTAATTTATTTTTTATTTATTTGCATTTGTAAAGCGCACTGTAGCCCTCAGGCATTGAGGTGCTATGAGAAGGCTTAAGGAGGCTTGATTCAGGGTTACAAGAATGCGGCCCCAGCAGAGACTTGAAAACAGAAATTAGTCGCGGTTAACAAAGGACCTTTTCATGACAGTTAGGCAAGGAAGCAGTACATTGGCAGAATCATGTTACAGTATGCATAGCAAAGGTGGTTTAGAAAAAGTTTAGTTTTGATGGCCTTCCTGAAGGTTGCATGGGAGTCAATCCCGCTGATGGAGGGGGAAAGTGAGTTCCACAGCGTGGCTGCCATGTTGGGGAAGCTTGTACCGCCCGCTTTCACTCTGCGGGTGGAAGGTACAAGGATTCTGTTGGTATAGGCCGCTCTGGTGGGCCTAGTAGGAGTGTGCAAGCTGATTCTTTGAGCTAGGTAGGGTGGAGCACGACCGTGCAGGCACTTGTGCGCCAGGGCGAGTGTTTTGAAAGTAATTCTCTCCTTGACGGGGAGCCAGTGGACCTTCCTTCTGGCCTCAGAGATGTGTTCACGTCTTGTGATGCCAGTTGCAGCCCTGAGGGCTTTATTTTGAGCTAGTTATAGTTTGGCCAAGTTTTTTTGGGAGGTGCCTACCAAAAGGGCATTGCAGTAGTCCAACCTCAACCCAATTATTGCCCTAGATATGGTGAGGCAGTTTGGTTGGGACAGGTAAGGTCTAGCTGCATTGAGGAGTTTAGAGTGGTACGCTGCAGAGGATGCAACTGCGTTGACCTGTCTGTTCATGGATAGGTCAGGTTAAATGTAGACGCCCAAAGACATTAAGACATGAGCAACATACATTCAGCTGCATGGCACAAGTGCACCAGTTACTGTGATAGAAGAAAACTTTATTTTAGCAGGCAGAGTTAACTGAAGGCCCACTCCACAGAGATCACCCCTCTCTATCTGTAAAAGGGCAAGCATAAATGTTCTTACATGCCCATGAAAGGTCAACTCCTCTCCTGGTTCAGCAGGTGTGAGCACAGAGTCCTAAAAGTGCTCACACCAACCATCCTGTAAAAGCAATAATATGTTTTCAGTTTCTAGATGATCACTTCTCAACGTTCTACTGCCTTCTTTACAAAAGCAACAGTGAATGTCTTCTAAGATATCACAGTCCCAGACCATAGATAAGATCCCGTCACAAATGCAATCCCTCCGTATCCCATGTCAATGCATATCAATTGTGGATCTATACCTAGGACTTACCCCCACATATTGTCCAATTGAGTTTTCTAAAGTAAATCAAATATATTTTGGCTACTACTGGCTGAGCCGGATTTGATGATCATAGAAAAGTCCCAAGTTCATGCAGCCATCAAGCTGAGGCAAGACGCAGGACCTTCCAAACTGTATGTCATTCGCATACATAGGAATAGGTTTCTGTTCACCCAGCCTAAGAACCTTTAAAAACTATAATCAATGAAAACCTAATTCCTCAATTTACCTATTAGGACAATAAAATGCTCACAGTACCCAAATATGACTTCATCAGGTTTTGTGCACTTTAATATTTGCAGACTTTGTGACAAAAATGTACCATAGAAAAGTGTCTCAGATAGCACAAGTGAACAGGGGTAATACAGAGGCAGCAAATATTAAGCATGCTCAATGATAATTGAGCAGCAGTTTGCTATAATGTCAGGCGTACACCCTCCTATGGAGCATGCTGTTACTATGCAGGACCTCTGATCCTTTCTCCGCTGCTTTAAGATGCTTCTCTGATGATGCTGGTCCCCTTGCATGGAGATGCCAGAGTGGAGACATTTCACAGGGAGATGCAGAGAAAAGGGAAGTGCCAACTTGGAATAGCAGTTGGAATACGGGCCATGATTGCCTATGTGTTTTACTGTGGCGCTTTACATCGCTAATGGATCCAGGGAAAGTAATGAGAACCTGAAGTCAATTGGTGGAATGTTCTTGTGGCCATATAGGTACCGGCCATACTATGTCATTGGGTATATTGCAGGTACTCTCCTTTGCTTCAGGCCTATAAATCAGGATCGGTATACAATAGCTGCCATAGAATACTTGTGAAGGCATAAAGTATAGAGTCCAGATATCCATATTTAATTAATAGCCCCCGACAGTTAGCTCAAATGCACATTCATGGTACCTTACCTCAATGGCATCGGTTATTAAAGGCACAGAATTGTCCAGTATCCGTTTATAGTTCAGTCGGTCTTGCCGGGACACATTAGCATGGCAGCGGTTTTCTTTGTCTAGCTTTGAAAACGTTTCTTCCTGAGAGTCCAGGCTGGAGGCCCTGAGTGCAGCGGAAAGTACATCCACTTGTGCTACACCAAAATATAAAACAAGACCAATAAATGCAAATGTCAGAGCATCAGTGCGAACTATACCCTCTGCCCCATTTCACATAATCGGTATCTACATATTCTATTTCCCTCAATTATAATATTTCTACTACCTTTTATGAAAAGGCATGCTCACAGTTGAAAGTTAAGGCTGTGCAGGTATATCACGATACATTACATTTTGAATACTGACACCCGGCCCCCTGAGACAGAATTCATGCTATTTCCATAATCACATACCATTGCCACATTTTCCCTCCATCACACAATTTTTCCCATTATTAGACTTAAGGCCCAATTCTGAGTCCATGAGACTGATGTGCAGAAATTTGACGGGCCACTTGCCAAATTCCCCCACCGCCATTCTGACGGGAGCAGTGCCGGCAAAGTGGAAGCGTTGTGGCAGCCACCTTGAAAGTTAGCCTAAAAGGTCTGCTGTGGTGTCACTGTGCACTAAACACCATGGGGGACAAATCTGCACATTGGAGAGGTTTTTATGGGTTTTGGTCAACCTCCAACTGGTTGAATTTCTTTTTCATATAATTGTTAGTTTTGTTACTACCAATAGATGGATGGTGGACTGGGGTTAGGCAATATTGGGTGGGGTAGAAGGCGTCCACCCCCCACCCTGCATTTGGTGGTTTTAAAATAGACTAGTTAAACTTCAATGAAGACACACATCCATTTCTACACCACCAAAACTGTTGCAGAACCCGCAGATCCCATGCCTACACTTTTGGCAATATAGAAATGTGACAATGAAAAATACGATCCTTGTCGTTAATGGGTAGTTCGGTCAGAAATTTTATTGGCCCAATGGATCGGCCATGTATTTCAGAGCATACATCAATCATTCATAAATGAATTTCCAATGCAACTTACCAGAGTTTTTCTCACTTTAGAACATGCAAAAACGACAGCTCCAGTACCACCATCTTGTACTATTCTTATCCGTTGATCTATCGCCCCAAGTTAAAAAGGCTCTTGCTGCACTGATTAGTTTTGCCCGCCCCAAAAGCTGACATCCCTAGACGCTCATGCCCCATTTCACAACACCAATGTACGTTTCATGTGAACATCCTCTGTGCGCAATCTATTGACGTGTCTCCATGGAAATGCCAAGACGCCTTGTTTTTTAAAGTGTAAACAAACCCTTTCTGAGCACACAACAGAGTTTCTCCTTCCTTCATGTCAATGTATTTCATTTCGAGCTTCCCTGACTTGTTTCTGTTCTGATCAGCTCTCTGCCCAGTACGACACACTGAGAACAGGTACTTATATACTGCTTAAAATCAATTAACGCAGTAGTAACTTTTCATTTCTTATATTATGTACAGAGGTCTTTACCAAACCATATTTAAACATGTGTCCATGGGAATTTTTACTGTTTGAGACTATTAATCTTGCCTTTTTACGATGTGTTTTTGTGACATTGGCCATTTCTTTGCTCATCTTTCTTTAACATTCAATGTTAATGGGAAACCTCTTCATTGCTTTACACAAACAAAAAGGTTTTATTTGACTCTCTGTTGATTGTGCTTCTTCACTATTTACAAACTATTGCAACAATTCAGCCCTACATGTACAAGCCCGAATACTCAGAAGAGGAGATGCTTGAAAGAGAAAAAAGTCGAGACGATGTGGAATCAGATGAAAGTCATGAGGATCAATCGCTGGAGCCTCAACCCCATCGCATGGAAGACGTTTCCACCTAGTGTAGCTGCCATTGTTGTGAGCTTTTGCCTACTAGGTTGGAGAACTGCTGTTGCAGAAAAAACTCTTGCTGCTTGGCCTACATTGCCGAAGGAGACACACTGTCGCTATGGTTAACGAGCTGCATGACTTCAGGGCCGCCTGCCTTACAAGATCTGTGCTGTGAACGATGATGGTCCTTGTGCGTGGACTTGGAGCTACAGTTCATCATCATAATCCAAGTAACAAGTACGTTCACTCTATATATGTTATTTGTTTGACAATAGAGAATGGTAACATAATATGTTGTTCCCCTACATCAATATAAGTTTGACAGATCACTGACGCAAGAATGTTTCTCTAAATTGAATTAATTTACTAATTGTAAAATTAAGCCAAAGTGTTCACTTTAGATTTATCGTCAGAACAATTACATTTGTTTCACTTTAAAGAATCTCTCAAACTTTTATTTCTTTAACGTACGTTCACATTTGTAACTGATCCATACTTGAAATCACAAGTACAGTCAATACGTTGTATGAAAAGGTACTTTTAAAATCAAAACAATGCCGTCCATTTTACAAGGTAGTGCAAATAAAAATAAATTCATTTATTGGCTTCATTCGGGTAAACCATTTCTGTATCTCTTAAACATGTGGTACAGGCTTGTGGCCTATGACGCGCTTACATGTTAGATATGGGAACTGGGAACTTGTGTCCGAAGAGTAATACCTGCCTGTGTGGTTCGAGCCATTTGTGATGAATTCCCCAGTGACAGGGGACAAAACAGTGGATTCATTCAGCCAGTACCTCGACCGCAGCAGTATAATTTGTAGTCTCATTGACATCCACCATACCAAACTAAATACAACAATAAAAATTAAAGCTGAACAGCTGTGAGAAATGTGTGTAGGTTCACTACACGTCCAAACATACAAGAGTATCGTAACATAGTGGTGTGCAATATTGGCCTATCGCGTATGCCTCATCCTCATCCATCCTCCCCATCAAGTATCAATGGCACTTTGCACCTGTGACTGTGCGCTCACAAGGAGAATGGGTGGATGGGAAGGCTCAAGGTACCAAAGCCCATGCACACCTCAAAGGCATCTTTCGCACCGCGACCATTGTCCAAATGGCCACCACAGACCCGGTGTCTCGAGACTCCCGTTTGAAGACCCCATCTCTGCAATCAACATGTATCTATCCCTTGAACATTGTTCTGGGCCTATTGTGCTCGCCTCACGCCCACCCATCCCACTCTAGAATCAATGGCAGCATGCACCTGTGGGCGTGCACTCGCAGGTGGCTGCATTGGTGGGATTGAGAAGGTCAAACATTGTGATAGAGGTCTAGTGGGTGCGAACAAACACGTCAGACATTCACATACACACCCACTTCAGTAAGCCTTTATAAAGACTTCAGAAGTGAACATCTTTGAAATGGTCAATGGACATTGGCATCTCTCCACTTCTTACATTGCTCGCCGAATTGGCTCATCTGTTGTTCCAAGTAACCGTTAGTCAACTTTTAGTGTAGTTTTCTTTATTGTCAATGATCTTCATTAAGACATTTTCTATTGCTTTATACTCCAATGTATACCCTATTCTCACTTTATTTTATTTAAAAAGTCTACACCATTATCAACCAGCATAAGTATTTTTATCTCTGTAATTAGCACATTAAAGAGTATTGTTTTTAAATGTAATTTTTGGTAGTGCATGTTTTCAATGCGCTTTTGGTGCCATTTTCTATGAAGTAAATGTATTTTTATTATCAGAGGGATGTGATGTTTGGTTTATTTTTTTTCTGTAATAGATCATAAGGGCAGTCTAACAATGCCTTCTTATATCGTTTTCGGTTGCAGTAATACCAGCCATGCTAAAAGTGATCTAGTCCTTTTTGTTTTTCCAAAGGATTTAAATTTAATTAGAAAATGGCTTTTGAACTGCAGATTTCCAGTGTCTGAAATTAAAAGCAGAGCTGAGGATGTCTTCAACAATGTGAGGGGCAATCGATGTGAGGGGCAATCGATTCCGCATTTGCAGAATGCACTTCTCAGAAGATATCTACGAGCAATCACAGTACACCAAAAAGCATTGGCCTAGAGTACTTCGAAAACTACAGCCCAATGCAGTTCAAACTGAATTTCAGCACACGGTGACCCAGGTAAGTAGTGGACGCTAAATTATTAAATGTAATCTACCATTTTCTAACTATGCATGTATAATAAGTCTTCGAAGAGAACACGCATATGGAAATAGTCTGGGCAGGTACCATAAATAACTGTTTACAGTTTTTGGTGAATAATTCCATTGATATTTCATTGCATGTCTTTCCTTCTTGATACAATCTTATTTGGTTTATACATTTCTAACTTTAGATTACTTTGTGAGATACTCAAATAGCAATGGAACCCTTACCAAACACGCTGCCATCACGTCTTCTAAAAATGATTTCATCTTTTTTGTTAAATTACTATGTCTGTCTTTACGTAGACCGCACAGATGGAAGGACAGCGTTACCATGGAGGAAATCACAGACACATCCCACATCCTAATGGTGATTCCAAGGGGCTTGCACACAAACTTCTTTTTTTCGTTTTTGATGTGGTCTAAGTTATGATACCAATGTACATTTTCTAATTAACAATGTTCTGACTATTTGCGATTAAAGGACCAGGATGCTACATCGACCACTATTCCGGAGTCAACAGCGACCACGCTCACCTTTCAATTACATTTTTTAGAATAATCCTTCAGATGCGACTACACAAAATATGCATTTGTTCAATTTCCACCTAAAACATATTGATTATTGTTATGTGTAATGTTAGCTTTTAGGCTTCTTTGTCAATAACGACCTTTTTAATGTAACATTTTTAAAAATGTTGCTTTTACATCTTGCTTATTTCAATTACCATTAAATAGGCAAAGCCTGAAACTTTGACAATGTACTATTCTTCTACTGCAACCAGTCCGGAGGATGAGGTAAGAGAAGTGAAAATGTATTAATGTATACTCATGGTTATAGATGAACAAGTTACTTTCTTACCTGGTAACGTTCTTTCGATGGGATGGTCCGACGACGTATTCCATATCTATGACATGTAATCACCACAGCTGTGCTGCTTCGGAAACTTTTTTCCGGCGTCTGCGTCCTGCTTCGATGACGTCGATGCACTGTCGTCGAGGACCTCCTCCGACGTCCGACGTCATCCGATGTGATAAGTAGGACGCACGACGCCCGTAGCCTCAGTTGTAGTTTTTTTCCCCCCAGAACGTGTGACATTAGTCAACTGCCAGTCAGACACAAAGCCTTGCGGAACGTAAGCTGCAATCGCAAAAGAAATTCTGCAGCGGGGAAGGCAGGGCGGGAGCGATATGGAATACGTCGTCGGACCATCCCATCGAAAGAACGTTACCAGGTAAGAAAGTAACTTGTTCTTCGAGGGGATTGGGTCCTCCGACGTATTCCATATCTATGACAGACTCCCAAAGCAGTACCAGAGCAAGGAGGAGGGAAAGAATTTAGAATCAAAATTTAGAATAGTCAATCAAATAGCAGAGCAAAAGGACCGCCTTGCCAAAGGCCAGATCCTGTGCTCTGATGGAATCGAGGGAATAGTGACGTACAAATGTATGTACTGAAGCCCAGGTGGCAGCATCACAGATGTTGCGAATAGGAACACCCCTCTGCAGGGCAGTAGATGCAGCCATACCCCTGGTAGAATGGGCCAGCAAGCCAGCCGGTGGGTCCTTACCCGCCAAGCGTTAACACTCCGAGATGGCCAAAATAATCGAGCGAGACAAAGTCTGTTTCGTCACAGCTTGCCCCAAATGCTTTCCAGCGTAACCAATAAAGAGTTGATCGTCCACTCTGACCTGGGACATGCGTGAAACATAAAAGCTTAAAGCTCTCCTAGGATGAAGCCTATGGAGCCTCTCCTCTTCCTTACCAGGATGCGGAGGAGGATAGAAAGCCGGAAGAACAACCTTCTGGGCCAAATGAAATTCCGTCACTACCTTCAGAAGAAAAGAAGGACGAACTCTAAGGACAACCCTGTCCTTGTGAAACACAGTGAACAGTGGCTTAACTGAAAGTGCCTGTAACTCACTCACTCTGCGAGCGGAAGTAACCGCAACTAAAAACACAGTTTTCAGAGTTAACAGCCTCAAAGGGCAAGAATGTAAAGGCTCAAACGGAGCACCCATAAGAAATTTAAGAACAAGGTTTAAATCCCAACCGGGCACCAGGAAAGGTGACGGAGGGAACACATTAGTGAGCCCTTTCAGAAACTGAAATTAAAGGGATTTTAAAGTAAGAACACTCTTCAGACGAGCGCTTAAAGATGGACAGCGCCGCCAGGTAACCTTTAATGGTACCTACTTGCAAGCCCCTGTGGGCCAAAGAAAGTAAAAAGGACAGAAACATGGGGATGTCACATGCAAAAGGATCGACATTCTGAACTCTGCAACAGTCACAGAACTTACGCCAACGGCAACTGTACATAGACTTTGTTGCTGGCCTTCGGGCCGAAAGCAACACCTCCATCACGTCTTCAGGGAGGTCCCAATCCTTATACCTCAACCTTTCAGAAGCCAAGCGTGAAGAATGAGGGATCTGACCTCTGGATGGAGTACCTGACCCCCCCTCCCGAGAGCAGATCGTCTTGGTAGGGAAGACGACGTGGAGGGCAGATGGACAAGTCGAGAAGGTCCGGGTACCACGTCCTCCGAGCCCACGCCGGAGCAATGAGGATCATCCGGGAACCGAACTTCCGTAACCTCCGCAGCACTTGCGGGATGACGGGGACTGGAGGAAACGTGTACAGCAGCGGGAATGACCACTCCACCACAAATGCGTCTCCTAAGGCTCCTTTTGGAGGAAATTCCCGCGAGCAAAACCTTTCGCACTTCCGGTTGACACTGGAGGCGAAGAGATCCACTTGAGGGGTCCCCCAAAGGGCGAAGATCTCCAGGAGAATCTCCTGAGCCAACTCCCACTCGTGAGAGATCGCGCTCTGCCTGCTCAGAGCGTCCGCCGTCACGTTTTCGTCTCCAGCCAGATGAACTGCCGAGATCGAAACTCCCTGCTGGATGGCCCAGAACTCGAGCTGCATCGCCTCCCTGCACAGAGGAAGTGACCCTGCCCCCCCCTTTTTGTTGAGGTCGTGCATGGCCACTGTGTTGTCCGTCAGGATCAGGACACTCTTTCCTCGCACAGTCGGCGGAAAAGCCTTCAGGGCTAGCCTGACGGCCCTCAGCTCCAACAGATTGATATGGAGTCTGGACTCCGACGGAGACCAACGACCACTGACTGTCAGCCCGTTGGCATGAGCTCCCCATCCCGTGAGGGATGCATCTGTCACGATCGTCACCTCCGGCCAGGGAAGCCAAAATGGAGCCCCCTTCATCAAGTTGCCTTCGACGGCCCACCACAGAAGGTCCCGGGCGACCGAGGGCGGCACCTGAACCGGGTCCAACATCCTGCCGGAGGACTGCGACCATTGCGTCTTGAGTGCCCACTGCAAAGATCTCATCCGCAGGCGAGCCTCTGGCACCAGAAGAATGCAGGATGCCATGAGGCCGAGCAACCTCAAGAACTCGAACGCTGGGAGCGTCTGGGCATGCTGAAACTTGTTCACCATCTGCTGAATGTGAAGAGCCCTCACCTGGGGAGGAAAACACTGCCCCAGGGAAGTGTCGAGCACTGCTCCGATGTACTGGAGCCGCTGTGTTGGCGTCAAATGGGACTTCTTTAAATTGAGGGAGAAGCCCAGCCTGTCAAGGGAGTGGCAGGTGACGGACAGATGATCCAGGACTTGCTTGGGAGAGCTCCCCCTGATCAACCAATCGTCCAGGTAGGGGTAGACGTGAATCCCCCCTTGCCTGAGATGCGCTGCCACCACCACCATGAGCTTGCTGAAAACCCTCGGGGCGGAGGTCAATCCGAACGGCAGGACTCGAAACTGAAAGTGCGAGTCGCCAACCGCGAACCTCAGGTACTTCTTGTGCTTGGGATGGAACGGCACATGGAAGTAAGCATCCTTGAGGTCGAGTGACACCAACCCGTCCTGAAGCTGAAGGGCCTGGAGGACTTGAGAGAGAGTAACCATCTTGAACTTGTCCTTCCTGAGGAGTTTGTTCAAACCGCGCAAGTCCATGATGGGTCTCAATCCCCCGTCTTTCTTCAAAATCAAAAAATAAGGGGAATATCATCCCTTGTTCCTCTCCGCTACAGGCACCAGTTCTATGGCGCCTTTCTCCAGCAGGGCTTGAATTTCCTGCGCAAGGAGCGGATCCGGACTCTGCAAAGAGAGGTTCCCCGGTGGATTGTCGCGAGGCCTGTGCCGAAAAGGAAGACAGTAGCCGTGGATTATGATCTCCAGAACCCACACATCTGAAGTAATGGCTTGCCACTCTAAAAGATGCTGCGCCAGCCTTCCCCCAACCGGCGAACCATGGGACATGGCCTCATGACTGAGTGGGAGCAGCTGCGGCGTTACCTGAGGGCAAAGAGGCAGCAGCCCGAGCGGCCTTGGCACCACGGGTACCCTGTCGTCCACCTCTGGTACCCCTGCGTTGGCCTCTGACTGCCAGCTCCTCTCGCTTTACTGAAGGACGAGTAATAGCGAAAGGAACCACCCCTCCACTGCTGTCCCCTAGGACGAAAAGGCAGAGGTTGGCGAACTGCAGCGCCCAACGACTTCGCTGCAGCTTTTGAGGTCTGCAACCTCTCAAGGCTCTCGTCAGCCTTGCTGCCAAAAAGGTGTTCACCATCAAAGGGCATGTTGAGGAGCCGGAACTGCACATCAGGAGCAAACCCCGACTTCCGCAACCACGCAAACCTGCGTATCACGGTGCTCGCCGCCATGGACCTACTGACGCATTCAGCTAAGTCCAAACCCGACTGAACGGACTCACACATGGCATCCTTACCATCCTGGACCATAGCAAGGAAATCATCCCGTTCGTCCCCTTCGGGAATATGTTCAGCCGCTAACGCACCACAGTTCCACAGAGTGTGTGTGAAACGAGACAGGGCACAAATGGAATTGGCCGCCTGAAGCGCCATACCACCAGAACAAAACACTTTCTTCGCCCAGCCATCAAAACGCTTGTCGTCCCTATCAGGAGGGATGGTAGGGTACGACGCCTGCTTCGCCGTGGCCGCCTGCACCACCAAACTCTCTGGAGTTGGGTGCCTGGTGAAGTAGCAGGGGTCGCTACTGGCTGGACGGTATTTTCACGACAAGGATCTGCCCACCGCCGGGAGACTCTCCGGAGCAGTCCAAGCCGCCGCCACCCTTCTCTGTAAAGCCATATGGAACGGCAGTACCGGGTTAGTTGGGGGACCAACATCAAGGATGTCCGTTAGATCATCCTGCACAAACTCCATGCAAGTACTCAGAAACCCTAGCCATAAGGCGCCGGTACGAGGAATCGGCATGAGAGCCAGGCTCAGGCCTACAAAACTCAACCTCCGGAGAGGTGTCCAGTCCGCTGGCATCATGCAGGGACTGCCTCAAATCGTCAAACTGACTATGGCCCGAGACAATTTCATCTGGAACCTGACTAGGAACCAGGCCATCAGAATCCTCCTCCGCCTCTGAAATGTATTCCAGGTGGCGAAAAGAAGGCACCCGAGAGTGCTTGCTCTTAACCCGAGCCTTCCTAGGGGGTTCCCCCGTGCCACGGGGTACCTCCGACACGAAAGACATCAATGGCGTCGAGCGAATCGGCGCCGTCGTCGAGAGAACAGGCATCGGCGCCGGGAGGATCGGCGGCGACGACGTCAGATGCAGCGCCGCCAGCATCGGCGGCGTCGACACAGCCCTCGAAGCCGGAGCCTCGAGCATGTCCTTCGACGACCTGAGCGTCGACGGCTTCGACGACTTCCTCGGAGCTGGAGCCTCGAGAAAGCCTGTCGACGCCCTCGACGCCTCAGACATCGATGTCTTCCTCGAAGACCTCACAGGTGCACACGGTCTCGAACGCGTCGAGGACCGGGTACGTCGAGAACGAGTCTCCTTGTCCGAACGGGACCTCTCCCGTGACTCGTGCCGACCACTCTTGCGAGCGGTGTCTCTCGACCTCTCACGACCGACCCCACTCGGAGGCGCGGACGGCTTAGTACCCTGCGACTCAAGAATCGCCAGCATTTTCTTCCCGAAGGAAGCCCATTCCTCCGGCGTTGCACGGCTGGTGGGGTAAGCGACGTGCCGGGCAGAGTCCGAAGAGGACCTGGAAGACGACCGGTGTCGGCGCTTCCGAGAATGCCTCGAAGAGGCTGAGGAGTGGCGAGACCGACTCCTAGAAGGAGACCCACAAGACTTCCGACGACGCGGAGAGTCACTTCTCGAATCATCCGTCGAAAGCCCCGCAGACTTCGACTTCCGGGGCTTGGACACCCGACCTACCGACAACTTCTTCTTACGTTCGTGTAAGGCTTTGGACGTGAGCGACTGGCAGTCGATACAGTCATCCGTGTCGTGGGCCTCCCGAGGCACCAGAGGCAGGCTTCGTGCGAGTCCGTCACCGACATCTTGGACCCACACTCCCCGCACTTCTTGAAACCCGGACGCGGGGTCGAAGATATCTTCACACTAAGGATTTTCACAAAAACGAACAGGTTCGAAGAACCGAGAAGAACAGAACTCCAAAGAGTCGAGGCGTTAACCGAGATTCACGAAGCAACACGTTCGCGGAAAAAACGGAACTGAGGCTACAGGCGTCGTGCGTTCTACTTATCACATCGGATGACGTCGGAGGAGGTCCTCGACGACGGCGCATCAATGCAGGACGCAGACGCCGGAAAAAAAAGTTTCCGAAGCAGCACAGCTGTGGTGATTACATGTCATAGATATGGAATACGTCGGAGGACCCAATCCCCTCGAATTATAGATTAAAAATATGCTTTTTACATTTAAATTACCATGTTTTGGGGTGATTTGCAATACTGTCAGCAAATTGCAAAGCGTTACATCAACAACCTTGATGCATTTATTGCAGAAAAACATGCAACAATTAAAGTAAATCTTCAGAAAAATGTATAGCATAGACCCTTTCACCCTATGAATTGTGTTCGTTTTAGTTCATAAACGTTAGCTGCTTAGCGAAAAATGGAATCGGTGAAACAAAATACCATTACAACACATTAAAGGGGATACAATTTAATCAGTATGTTTTCCAGGGTGAACTCGAACCAACTCCCTGCAACATCTCTAAAGGTCATCAGGCATAGGTTTCATATAGGTCTTATTCATTTCAAAATGTAAATCAGAGGATGAAACAATTTTTTAGATAGTTTAACTCTTTTAAAAAAATATATTATTAGCGTACGGTTTTCAAACGAAAGCTTTGCTAAGCCAACAATTGTACAATAGAATGGCATTAGAAAAGTCAATAATCTTTGCTGAGCCAACAACCATGGAATTAAGTAGCATAAGAAAAATAAAATAATTGTTTAACAGTATATATAGAATTGTTTAGAGATTAATTTTTGCTTATTTCTGAATCTGGTTCCTTATTTCAGAAAAATATGTCCTTCAAAAATTCCAGCAGGGCAAATGACATTGAAATGTTCTTCAGCTGCTTTAAAATGTCCCACCACTCCAACGATGTCAGAGTCTGGTACTCACTGAAAAATGTTCCCATCAAATTAGATCAAATGTTCCTTAGACTCGGGTGTCTGATTACACAGTCTACAGCTGTAATCTCGAAGATTTGATTCTTTCCCGACTTCGAATATCTCCTTTGTAGGAAACAAATTAAGGCAGAACCTCAAACTGGTAGCGTAGAGAGTCAGAAGGCCATTTCTCCAGGTATCCCAATATCGTGCCATGCATTCTATGGTCCGAGAAGCTCTTACCGTAAATCTTTTATTTACTTCCCGCCTCCAGCATCTCGATCCAGTCTTGGTCGTACAATTTTCTCTAGAAACGTTTTTTACTGATACGCTCACACTCTTCAAAACGTCCCTGCAGGTTTGACTCCACTCCACCAGTGTCCGTTCCCTCACCGTTAGCATGGCTGACTGTAGTACCATAAAGCCCCCCTCAGATGGAGGTATCAAACACTTACGATAGAAGGACTGCGTTTTCCAGACAGTTACAGTGTACATAGAAGTCAATCCAAACTCCCTCCTGATTATCACAGAGGGGGTTGATTTGGGGAGGGACAGTACATTCCTCCAAAAGATCTCTTCCAGCTTAGACCACACCATCCAGGATAGTGAAAACGATGCCTCAGCACTGAATGTCCAGATGGGGAGCACTTTCATCCGGTAGAAATCCAACACAGAAACTAGAGAGAATTTACAGTAACGAAATCTAATCAGTTCGGCTAGTGCTGCAAGATGTCTCATTTTACTTCTTAGATTTAGATTTCTGTAGGTGTCATTAATGCTATTATTTATGCACATTCCCAGATAGGTCATCAATGTCTCTGGTATCGTCTCACCTGCCATATACCAACCCCTAGATTTCAACCTACGACCTTGTCCGTCGACCAAGAATTAGGATTTTTGATTTCGCTGCATTTATACAAAGTCTGTTAGCTGAAACCAGTGCATCCGATTGGAGCTGCAGACTGATCGGTGTCTGGTCCAGAAGCACCAAGTCATCAGCGTACAAGAGCCCGTTCACCTGTACTCCTGCTAGACATGGTGGAAAGCATTGAATGGTTTTAAATGTGTTTTCCATGTCTGAGATGTAAAGATTGAATATTGCTGGTGCCAGGCGACAACCTTGTTTCAGGCCTTTTGCGGGTTGGATTGGTGCGGTCATATTTCCTGAGTTGTCCAATCTGACTTTGTCCACAATGTAGATCTGTCGACAGTGTCAAAAGACTGATAGGTCCATGGAGGCCAAATAGATCTCATTATTCTTCTCCATGGTCCTGTTCTTCAAAAGATTAATGAGAAGGAGGTTAAGGATTGTGCGAATCCCCTTTACAAAACCCGCCTGCCATCCGTCAAAGTGATTCATATCCAAACGCCACTTGTTCAAGTTCTTGAGAATCAATGCCGCAAATATTTTTCCAATAATATTATGAAGGGTGGCAGGTCTGTAGTTTGCCGGAATTGACCTATTCCCCTTCTTGAAGATAGGCACAACAATTGATCGTGTCCATGAGAGAGGTATTTTCTTGGCAGTTATCACATCAAACAGCTCCTTCATAAAAGCTGGCCATTTTTCCAGGTTGCTCTTAAGAATTGCATTTGTGAGGCCATCCGGCCCGCTGCTCACGAGTTACTGGAGGACTTTGTTAGGTTGAGAATAACATTTTTCTGTCTGGAAGGACCATATGGAAATTTTCTTTGCCTCACCCCCTGCTTCTTCTGGAATCAAACTTACAAAACAGGGAACTGTAGTGGGTTACCCATACACTTGCAGAGACTGGGTTTGACATCAGTGATTGTTGGGGCACCCATACCATTAAGTATTCTCCACATTTTCCCGTGTGATATTAGTTGCAACCACTAGCATGTATTCTGCATCCTGTTGGTTTAGGATGAATTTGTACTGCTTTAGCCAGTTTTTAGACCGCCTGCTTTTAGGGCGTCCAAAGTAGCCACTGTGGCCCTTTTCTTGTGTGCCTTTCTTAGTCCGTTTAACCCCTTTTTCTTTATTGCTACTTCCCGGCCATATTTGTGGATGTTGGTAAAAGTCCTTTTCATACCCATGTAGTTTTTTCCGTGAAGGCTGTCAAAAACTTCGGATAGTCCAGGATTATTTGTGGGGAAGAAACTAAGTTTTGTCATTACGGCTACAATGTTTTCAGATGTTATTCTCACCCTGTTTCTTCCAGGATTTATACCAATGTTTACCTTTGGTGGAACTGTAACGCTCACCTGATTCTCGCAGAGGCGCCGGTCTTGACTAGGCGACTACCGTATCTTCAAAAGTGATGTGTAGCACCCGGTTGGCTCTTTGGGCTGGACCTCTGTGCACTGTATGCCTGACTCGAAGAGTAAGATGTCTGCAGATAGAAAATATGGGATTAATGAACTGGGGTTATTGGGGTGTCCCTATCTCTTTCCTTTTCTCCTCTCCTGTAGAACCCCAAAGGTTAACGCTCTCACCTTAGGTAAGTGAACGCCGAGCTCTCCATCTGCCTCGGGGCAGGGTGCTGTAACCAGTTTCTTCACTGGATAGGTAGCGCAGGCCTCTTGACTTCAGAGGACTGCTGTCCGTCGTTTACTTCACGAACGGTGAGTTCCGAGTATTTCAAATGTCTTTAAAAGTCTTTTGTAATGCGGTCTCTTATTTTGCAGGGTTCCGGCGATGGCGGTTGACTGGCTGAAGTGAGTTGAGGATGGACCCGTATGCGGAATAGAAGCGCCTGGAAGCGCGTAAGTAAGCGCTTGTTGCTTGCTTCACGATGCGCACTAACTGTCCTTTTATTTTGCAGGTACCAGTTCGGAGCTGCTGAAGGATGCCGGAATGCCCACTGAATTCGGCGTGGATGGAGTAATGGCACGTGAGTATTTAACGTTACCCAATGTCTTTAAACGCACCTTCTTTTGTCTTACAGATGCGGGATGCAGCGCCGAAGGCCTCCGGAGCGTGCGAAGAGTTGGTAAGCTTTTGTCTTTCAGATGCCGGAATGCAGTGCGATGACCTCCGGAGCGCGTGAAGAGTAGGTAAGCCTTTGTCTTTCAGATGCAGGAATGCTGCGCGAGGCGTTGATGACAGCCGATGGGCCAGGTAAGAGATGCGCTGTCACTGAAGACCGTAGTGCTAACCTGTTCTTTCTTGTCTTTATAGATGTTGCTGAAGACTGGATTCAGGATGGTAAGCCTTTTTCCTTTAGGCCCAGGATCAGATGCAGAAGACACGATGAGCATTCTGCTGCAGAGGATGCAGAATAACGCAAAGCAAGATTCATCCATCGGGTGTGGTTTAAATAGCCTCCTGTAGTGCTTAGGTGTCTCCTAGCCACGCCTAGGTAAGAAAAGAGTTCCTGCTTTCCAGAAGAGTTCCAGTGTTCTGAACCTAGGGAGTGGCTCCTGCCCCACCCAACAGGAAAAGTAGTCCCAAACAGAAGAGGATCAGGGGTTCAACTGGCAGGTAAGTAAGCAGCATGGTCTGCTGCAGGTAAGTCCACCCAAGCATTATGAGCCCGGCGCTTGCAGCGCTGGGACTGGGCATATTTATGAGCCTGGCGCCACTGGCGCCAGGACAGGGTCCAAAAGGTCCCAATTGGGACTGGCTGGCACTCGGAACCTGGTTTATGGGTCTGCTTCCAAGGGAGTTGGGTAAGTCCTGGCCTTTTGGAAGCAGAGATCATGACAGGAACTAGTGGGACTAAGTTCCATCCGTTAATGAACAGCTTTAGAATGTTATGATCACTGGATTTTGTTGAAATTACCTCCAGGGTCCTCAGTTTCTCTTGAAGTTTTATCCTAAGCAAAAATATAGTCTAAGATCTGCTTCTCTACCACCACTCTTCCAGGTTGAGGGGGGGTGGGGGAGGGGGGGGTTTGTCGGTGGATTAGCCCCTGTTACTGTCCCATTGAGTAGTTTTATGTTCCTCAACTAAAGTTCATTCCTCCAAAATAAACCTGTCAAGACTGGTTCGGGTGAATTTGGAGCTGGATCTTTTACCAAGTCCAGGTTTTTATCGAAGCAATGAATATTAAGATCACCACAAACAATGATGTCCAGATCAAGCCAAGTCACTCTGGCATCAACAATCTCGTTCATTACCGTCTTTATAAAATTCTTTGCCATTTTGGAGTTAGCGTTCCAGTACAAGTTAAAAAACATCAGTGTTCTTCCTGGCTGTTCCGGAGAGCTTAACTTTAATACTATGACCTGTATTAAGGGTGTAACATTTCTTGTAGTAATTACCTTTAGACCACTAGAGTTCTTAATCACAGTAAGAAGACCCGCCATGGGGCGTCCCTTCAGTCCTTTTACTGCCGGATTTAAGTGTAAGGTAAACCCTTCCAGAATCAGGACTTCCCTTATCCAGGTTTCCTGGAGGCAGATTACCTCTCATCGCTCAAAGGGAAGGTCACTTTTTCCAAACAGGTGCGTAAAACCTCTGGTGTTCCAGCTTCCAAATGCGATGTCTCGAGGCGTCACGTCTTCCCTGGACTTCAGGCATTCTGAGAGCGATGCCAGAGCGCCCGCTAGCCAACTCCATCTAGCATCCTCTCTTGATGATACCACCGTTCCATATTAGTTTTCCTCTTTTCCCGTATTGGCCCATTGTTTGCCACCACAATTCAAAGGTTAGATTACCTGTTTGTCCCTGAGTATTGAGCTGATTTTGTATCAGCTACCATCTGGTTATCACCCTTACCCCTGGAATTGTACGGTCTACTTTTCCTTAGTGGTTGGGTGGGTAGATTACTTTTTCTTTCCTCCCTCAGGCACTCATTTGTTCTTGCCTCTTGTGTGTCCACTTCCCTCAATAGAAAACCCATTGTTGTTAATTTCGAAGCTTCCCTCAATAAGAGGTGCTTAATCTCATTCGAAGGGTAGTAGATCACCAATTAATCCTGCCTGCACTCATCCGAGAATTCAATGAGATTAAGATCTTTAGAGCGGATCTCATTTAGTGATGGGAGGCAGCGGAGGAGTGTTCATACATTTGCTCAGTTCAGGGTGAGGCCATCATTTATGCGCAACATCCCTTCCAAGCACATTCTGGTAGTATCTTCTCCTCTTTGGGTGAGTGTTAGGGAAAATTCTCTGTTAAGGCTAATTTCCCTAACCTAGTGAGTCCCCCACCAGCTTTGCTGGATGTTTGGGGTTTATTTTTTTCTCCTGCTAAGAGTGAGACTCTTTCTCCCACTCTTAGGCATGATTTGAGAATGTCCTTTGACTGTGAATGTGTTTTATGGGGTCTTTTACTCCATAGGGCTTCATGTGTTTTTGGTATGTGTGTTACACAGCACCCTCAGTGCAGTAACACAGGGGTATCAGTGACCCCCAAACATAGACTCCATACCCCGGGACTGACTACTGTCTCCCAGGGCATGTAAAGTCACCATTGGCTTTACTAGTCTCAAATTGTGAACAGAACCAGTACAAACCATCATATTGTGGAAGTACGGGTAGGGGTAATTCGATTGCCCCTCGGTCTGTTTTCCAAGGGGGCACTGTCCAGTCCCCCCTTGTCGAGTTTCTGGCTGGTGGCAGTGGATACCATGCAAAATATTCCACCAGAATATTTCTTATGGGATTTTCCCATTGATTTTAAACGCACCACTTTTTGGTGCAATGTTAAAGATACCGCCGGGTTATTTATTTAATATTTATTCCTGGTTGTTTTTTTTTGCCAGGACTCGGTTTTAAAATGGCGTTTGTGTTTTCCTCTGAAACTCTAACCCAAGTCAAGCCCTTTGTTCCACTTTTTGGCGGGGTTCTGCACAGAAGCCCTCCAACTGGTGCCACTCTGTCTGGGGTCTACAGGATGTGTGGAAGGAGGATTAGGCACCCTGGACTGAGTTGCCTTGGCAACTCAAGTCGCACTCTTGTGTGATTGGCCCAGTGGTGAGCTGCCCGGCTCACCACTTCGCATGTTTGAGTGACAGCTAGGCTGTTGAATGGGGGTTTTTCTGCATAAAAGCTGGGCTTTGGGGAATGGAACTTCAGAAGTTGCCACAGGACCTAATGAATCCGAAGAAGGGAGAAGCTGAGCCATCTACAACGACGACACCACCAGTGGACCCTGCTGTAGGAACTCACCACTTCCCCGACGACAGAGGAGATCTTCTTCCAGGAGAGTCTTCTTCCCTTTGAGCTGGTGGGACCAACCAGTTCGCCTTTTTCGCCTTCCTGGACATCTCGTGGTCGAATCGGCCTTGCCAAGCACCCCGGCGGCTGGATAGCCACGTTTCACCACTAACCGTGAAAAAAAGGGTTGTACCTTTTAATCGGGAACTCCACGGCTGGTTTCTTCTCTGGCAGTGCAACGACCTCCAGGTTTCTTCCTCGCCGAGATCATCTCTTCCTCTGGTCGAAGCCATGACTTGCACCCGCTGCCAGGAACAACTGCCACCGCTGGAGCTTTCTCACCATTTCAGGTACTGTGTCCCGCCTCGTCTCCTCCTTGACCTTCCAACTTGGTTGACCTCAGACCTTCTAACTTTGCCTTTCTGAACTGCTCCAACCTCTTTTTGACTTTTCTGCAAAGACTGAGTGCATTTCCACTGTGTGATCTTGGGCACATTCTGCCTTGCTCTCTCCAAGAGTGGGCCTGGCCTATGAACTTTTGGCTCTACAGTAGACCCTGCCTTTCTTGACTTGCTGTGGTCTCTTAAAAGTGTTGGTACTGTGTTATTTCCATACTCTGTCTTTTCTCTCCCTTTTTAAACAAATTATTGGAGTGCCATCTACGGTTACGCGCTCACCTCTGTTTTGCTAATAAGTGGTGTCTTAACCTAGACTTGTCGAATAAATAACTAGGGAGGTGTATATACTTATAGTGACTGTGTTTGAACTTGCTTGATATATTAGTGCCAGTGCATTTCCATAAGTGTTTTTTTAAATAAATAATTATATACTTTTATACCAAAGCTCCGGTCAGTGTTTGCTTGTTCTACTGTATTTTTAGCCCTATTGTGAATACTCTATATACTGCCTAACTCTTCTTGAGAGATGTCTGACTGCTCAGCCGCAGCTACCAGGTAAATCTGGGTGGTGCAGACTGCTACCAATTGGGTTTACTGCTTACTCCTGTAGTCTTAAACTTTTTGCAGTGGTCCCTAAGGGAACTGCACAGGTTTCTGCCTAACAGTGGGCCGAGTATATAATGGCTCACTCCACTTAACCCCTTTGTGACCCTTCAGGGCTTTCCTTCTCCCATTCGGACAATCTTGTTTTATGGGAGTGGTTCTCTTTTGTTCTAACGTCTTAAACACCACTCTAGTGTTTATGGAACGTATACCCATGTTGATCTTCTGGACTGAACTTTCGAGCGTGATTCAGTGAACAATCCATCTCCCTTTCTCCAGGTCTCAGATCTATATCCCCTGGTATTTCCGGGGTGTCATTTACTTCGTACTCATACTGCCCACCTTTCTCCTCCACCTCTTCGTCCGTACCTTCTTCACTTTGCCTATCTTCCATCAGTGTACATTCTTGGTCCTTAAACCTTGTTGTATCGTCACCGAGTTAGATGTATCCTCTGTCTCTTCATATGGATATGTTGTGAGGTCGAGTAGTTCCTCAATCTCATCTATCTGTCTTTTTGTGAATGGGAGACAACCCTGCAAGGTTCATCATACCCTGACCCCTTCCTTATGTTGTTTGCTTTGTCATTTTTGGCTTATCAGGTTTTTTAGGACCCTTTTTTTTTTTCTTCTACTGATAGACTCTGGCCCACATTTCTTATTAGGTTGACCTTATTTCGACTCAACGTTTGTTTGGTTGCCCTTAGGTTCTGGCCAGTTGTGATGGTCTGCTGACCTTGTTTGATGAAAGTTTTCGTTTGTTTATTTTATTCGCCATTGCTGATTTTAGGGCCTCTCTTTTGGATTGGGGTGATACTTTCACCTCCCGGATGTTCTTTACCCCTTCTGGTATTTGAGAACCTCTCAAAAGTCTAAACAGTTTTTAGTTGCAGTGACTCCACAATAGGGTCCGAAGATGGTGTTCTCAAAACGGCCTTCATCCCTAGACTAGGGTGCGAGCGGCCTAGGTCCTTCGTAAGGACTTTTGTCCACTTCATCAATGATTATGTGTGAGTTTATTTGGGCATGTGTCCTTGCACCATTGCCACAGTCAGTCTTCACTGTAGTTTCTGAAGTTCAATGGCCTCTAAAATTTCATCAACTATCGGATAGGAAGGAATGTTACCTGTGGACCGTTCCGACATAGTCAAGATCTGTTGGTTCAATAGAGCAGACCTTTTGTTTTCCTCGTGAATTATTGGGTGAAGTATGCTCTGCAAAATATTGGTAGTGTGTTCTGAATTTGTTTCCAAATTATCCTGCAGGGCCGTAATAAACCCTTCTACATAGAACATTTTTTAAAGGAGCATAGCCATGACTCTGGTCTGCTCTTCAATCTGGTCGGACAAGTTCTCATAATTTCATGAATGGTGCAATCGTTATTGAGAATGATGCCGTCATGCCTGCGTCTATCATGGGTTTCGGCACGGACTGATTCAAATTGTGATGCTGCCAGATCTAATAAATCCTCATTCGATAACGCTCTGTCCACAGATGGATTAGCCTCTCCCATATTTGAAGATAATCTAGGACGTTTGTTCTTGGTTTCTGGGAGAGTAGAGATTCTCTGATAAGGGGCCCCATTCTTAAGTGACTCTAGTTCTATACTGGGAGCCATGTCCTCACACATTGTTCTTTCACATGAGGCTTCAATGTTGTGTGCCCAAGACTTCAGGGCACTCAATGCCCCTTCGGTTTTGGTTATAGGCGAGTCACCGGCCTCCATGTATCCAAGTCCTGGTCCGACCCTCCTCTTTTGCTCCTTTGGGTCGTTAGGACTTGTTCTCCAGGAGGTCTCTTTTTGCCCACCCAGAACAGGTCGGTCTTTGGGAGCCAAGGCGGCTTCCCCTCTCAGCTCCTTACTACTGTGAACCACTGTTGTGGCCCTTCGTAAGTAAAAGAAACGCTGCTTAGACTGCAGTATTGGTGTCAGGCCCTGAGGCTTCCATGCGGCCGTGCGAGAGATTTGGCATTGTTTTTTCATTAGGCCTGCATTGAGCAAGCTGCGGTCGAGCGAGGTGTAGAGGCGTCTCCTGGCGTCATTGTGTCCTCTGAAGTCGCTATGTCACAGAGCTCCAGTCCAAATACACAATCCGGCTGTTTTGCCCCTGTGTATTCTGTCCCTCTTGGGTCCTCAGTTGGTGTACTTGTGTTGACCATTTTGATGGAGGGTTGTAATTCAGGTAATTGGTCAGTGTACGTTTCCAGAATGTTACGAAATGAATTGGTTTTGACTCCTATTTCTACCCTCACATGTATGGGACAACCGACGCGAGTCGAAGCAGCAATGGGGCTCGAGATGGCTAATACCGTGTCATTCTCTTCCCCCAAAGTCTCGGGTTTCGGGGTGGTGGATGCATCAGTCGCCATTCTTGAACGTTCTCAGCAGCAAAGTCTCAATCTCGCAAGATGTAAATGGTCCAATCCTTGCCGCGTGGATCAAAGGGCTTGGGCCCCACAGTCTCGACGCCTAGGTCGCGTAAGTGCTCTGCTGTTGGTTGTCAACCACGCCTTAACGTTCAGAGTGCATCGTTCTGTGTGTACTGTGATTGGGGTAAATTGACACTGGTCAGGCTACCAGTCAATGTATCCAACAAGCTGACTTCACAGTGTCATTGTGGAGTGAGGGAATAGATTCGAGCCGACGCCCGGCAACAACTGAAAATTGCTGAGATTGCTCCCACTGCCCCAACTGCTCACCTGAAGACTGCTACACCACTTTGGACAGCAAAGTTTAAATCAAGCAGCACGAATTACTGCACAAGAAAAAAGCTATTTTCAAAGGTAGCACCTTCCGAGGCAGCGTTTCCTCCTGCAGACTGCTACAACACTTTGGACCACTTTGCGGCCGCTTCGCGGTCCCACAAGGTCTTATGGAAGGAGAGTGGGGTGGAGAACTTCCACTCAACACGGCGTCACCGGGCAGGTTTTAAAGGAGCAGCACAGTTTAAACAGGGACGTCATTTCACCAAAATGCATGGGGTAACAGAAGTGACATGACATGACCCTTGACCCCTGATAACATCACAGGAAGTGATGTCATGTGTCTCCACTCTGAAGTGCTATCACGAGAAGCGATGGAACATGACCTTTCACCCCTTGACAAAACAGGAAGTGGCATCACATAGCATTGTTCCCAAGTACACTACGAAAAATATGGTTACGATATCACTATAATGTGATGTACATTTCATACAAGAATGGATCGCCATATGTATACAGGATCAGGGTGTATAGACGCATATTACCGAAATGACTGTGCAAGCAAGCAGACGTCCATGGCCAAATGATAAGGAACAAGTTACGTAACTGTTGTTCTCCAGCATGGGTCTGGCATGGATTCACATGCTCATGAATATTCCCCGTCGTCAGGCTGGGAATCCTCGGTAAAGAAAAAAATCAATATCAGTTTCGTTTCTGATCTGTCTTTCTTAGTAGTAACCAATCGCTGGTCTCTGGGTCATACAGCCCCCAGCCAATGACTGCCCTCTCCCCCTAAGCCCCGCCCCTGGCAGTCATCCTCAGATTTGGTAGCATGTGAAGTGGCAGTATGACCAAGTGAAGAGCCGAAGACGAGAAGGAGGGAGGGTTCGCATGAATCCATGCCAGACCCATGCTGGAGAACAACAGTTACAGGTAAGTAACTTGTTCCTACTCCAGCATGGGGTCTGGCATGGAATCACATGCTCATGAATATAAGAATACATAGCAATACACACATGCACAACCACGGGAGGTGGCAAGGCTCAACATTAAGCATTACATAAAACTCAACATTAAGCATCTCTTACCTCCTCACCAGGCTCACCTTAAGCGAACAGGTTGCGCAGCACTGCCTGGCCGACTCTGGACTCCTCCCTGGAATCCCGGTCGACGCAGTAGAATCTCGTGAAGGTGTGCGTCTACCTCCACGTAGCAGCCCTGCAGATGTCCAGCAGGGGCACACCAGACAAGAACGCCGTGGTAGCAGCGATCGCTCTGGTCGAATGGGCTCTCGGACGGCCGGGCAACGGTTGGTTTGCCAACCGATGACAGTGCATGATGCAACCAGGAGAGCCATCTGGAAATGGAAGCCTTCGAGAGAGCCTTCCCTTGGTTCACAGGTCCAAAGTTCACAAACAGCTGTGATGTCTCCCGAAAACTCTTTGTTCGGTCCACGTAGAACTTCAGCGCTCTAGCTACATCCAGCAAGTGCAAAGTCTACTCGGCTGGCTACGGGAAAAAGACTCGTAACACCAAGGGCTCGTTGAGATGGAACCCGACGGCACCTTGGGCATGAAAGAGGGGTGCGTCCTCAGCACCACCCTCGTCTGGTGGAAAGTCAAGTATGGAGGCTTGCAGGAAAGGGCCTGAATCTCTCCCACGCGTTGTGCAGAGGTGATGGAAGCATGAGCTAGTCAGCGACAGTAAGTACGGTAGAGGGTTAACCTTCTGTGCACGGCACCAGACAGAGAACCTTTTCCACTTGTGTCCGTAGCACTTGAGAGTTGAGGACACCCTGGCCTTTGCAAGAACCTCTCTGCAGTCAGCCGGGATATCGTCCCTCCAAACTCTAGTGCTGCAGGAGCCAGGCCTGCAAGTTCAGCGACTCCGGGCCGTGATGAAGAATGGCGCCTCATTCTCTGGAGGGAAGATCTGCGTCCATCGACAATTTGACTGGTGGGGACGCTGACAAGTCCAGAAGGTCCAGGAACTAGATCTGTCTCGGCCACCTCGGTGCGACGAGGATCATCCTGCACTGGGACCTCTTGAGGTGGTTGATGAGCCTGAGCAGCAACGGCAACGGAGGGAACACATACAGGAACAGGCCGTCCCAGGGGAACGAGAAAGCATTGCTCATGCTCCTCGGCTGGGGGAACCTGCTGGCGAACCTCTGGCACTTGGAGTTCGTCGCCGTCGAGAACAGGTCGACTTGGGGTTTGCCCCATCGCCGGAAGAGTTGATCCACTTGTTCCTGGCGTAGTTCCCACTCGTGGCACGAGCGCAGCTCCCTGCTGAGTGAGTTGGCGATGGTGTTTTTTTATCCCTGCTAGATGAAAAGGTACCAGAAACATCCCCTGGGCAACAGCCCAGTGCCACAGATCCTGGGCTTCCTTGGACAGGGCTGGGGATCTGGTTCCTCCCTGCTTCCGGATGTAGAACATCGTGGTGGTGTTGTCGGTGAAGATCCTCACCAAATTGCCCTTGAGGGACGGGAGGAATGACTTGAGGGCCCAGAACAATGCTCAGAGCTCCAGCATGTTGATGTGGAGCAGCCTCTCCTCCAGGAGCCACAGGCCTCTCGCGTGAAGATCTCCGGTGTGCACTCCCCACCCCTCCAGGGAGGCATCCGTCATCACCGTCACCTGGTATGCTGGGGTCTGAAAGTCTGTGACCGCTACGAGATGCGTGCGGGTGCCCCACCATCGAATTGCTTGGTGGAATACCTCGTTGAGCGAGATCTTGTTCTCAAAGCTGCCCGTCGCTTGCCTCCAACGGGCGTCGAGGAGCTCCTGCAGAGGACGCATCTGAAGCCTGCACAGGCGCACCAGATCGATGCAAGAGGACATCATCCCAAGAAGGGACTTGATGGACCTCTGTCTGGCCATGTCCGTGGCCAGCAGACGCTGTACCTTGCCCAGGATGGCCTGCATTCTTTCCTACGATGGCGAGTCCAACTACGCTACTGTATCGAGCTTGGCTCCCAGAAACAGCGCGACCTGTGATGGAACCAGCCGGATGGTCTTTGCTGTGTGTTCGACGGCGAGTTCCCTTGTCCCTGCTCGGATAAGCCAGTCGACCAGGTAGGGGTAGATGTGGATCCCCTGCAGGGGCAGGCGCGCCGCCACTGGTGCTAGGCACTTGCTGAACACCCTGGGGGACTGGTAGTGCCTCCCTTGGACTACGAACCAGAGAAACTTTCGGTGCCCTTTTAGGATGGGGATGTGAAAGAAAGCATCTTCCATATCCAACGACGATAGGAAGTCGCCTTCCTCCAGCTGGCCCAGCACGTGCTGGAGGGTGACCATCCAGAACTTCTGTGCCTTGATGCATTTGTTTAGCCAACGCAAGTCCAGGATGGGACGCCAACCTCCGGTCTTCTTTCTGACGAGGAAGTATCTCGAGTATACTCCGGAGCCCCGGAGCCCTTTTGGGACGAGCTCGATGGCTCCTTTCTTGAGCATCGCCCTTACCTCTAACAGCAGTTGAGGGACCTAGTTTCTTTCCCTCGCCGTCCGGTGGGGAAGTTGAAGCCGAAGCCCCCCACCCCCTCCGCTTTCTTCTTGGCCGCTGCCGAGACGACCAAATCCAGGGTCGGTTGTGCCCTAAGACACAAAGGGGCGCCGTCGGGGACCCGGTACTTCTTCTCGTACCGGTCCCTTGAGGTAGGCGTCGTGGACAGGTTCTTCAGGAGGGCAGAGGAAGCCTTCCTTCTTTTCTTAGGGGCAGAGCTGATAAAGCTTGGATGCCCTGGCAATCACGGCGTGGAAGGAGCCAATTTCGGCAGGAGGAGACGCCTGAGGAATCGGAGACGGGAGGTCAGTCCCGTCGCCGCCGCCATCATCCGTCCCCGTCGTGGTCGTGTCTGTTCCCGTGTCATCCCTCGGGACCGGGTAAGGCAAGAAAGGCTGAGAAGGCCGTGAGGGCTGAAGGGGAGCCGGATGAATTCTCCTCCTCTTGTTTGGAGGGCTTCCTGACGGACCCGGTTCAGCTGGGTCATCCGTCAGGGTAGGGGCAGTCTCTTCCTTATCTCCGTGCATAAGGCTTGGATTGCCGTCAAAATGGTCGCCGAGTTGTCTTGTGGCTCGGGTTGCGACTGGCGTGCCGGGAGCAACGGTTGTTCCTCCACAGGAACCTCGTCGTCGCCACCCTCGCTCTCGTCGTCCCCCTCGTCGGGATCCCTTCCGTGGGACCAGGCCTCTTCCAAATTCTCGGTCAGTTCCTCCTCGGAGGTTGTGTCCTTGTCCATCACGGCTACCGCCCCACCCCTCTTTTTCCACCAGGGTTTTCACAGGGGCTTTCAACGGGCTTAAGAGAGGATTCCCTCCGTGGAGGCAGGGAAACTCTGGGCCCAGAGGTCGCCTCCACTGGGATAGCCTCCACAGGCTTCGCCAGTGCCGCAGCGACTCCCTCAATCGAGGCCTTGGCTGGGGTCAAGGCCTTCAACACCTTGGGCGCGCTTGAGGCCTTCACCTTAGGGGGAGGGTCACCGCCTCGCTCCCCTTCGGCCTGATCCTTCGAGATCGACCGGGGCCTCTCCAAAAGCTTAGCCGGTTTCTTGGATTTTCTCTTCCCTGAGCCAGAGCGTTGGCTCGCGGTTGATGGCGTCAGTGGAGGTACGTTCGACGCTCCCGGTGCCCGTGGACTCGCAGTGCTTTGCCTTCTGTTGGGCCCCCGTCGCCAGGGAGCCCTCACAGGACTTAGAAGACCGCTCGGATGACTTCTTCTCACCTGCTGGGCTCTTGCCTTCCAGCCAGTTGGAGAAACGGGTCCGACGATCCCTCATAGTTCGATCCGACATCTTCATGCAAAACGCACAGTCCTTCTCCACGTGCGTTTTGTCCTCGTGGAGGCAGTAAAGGCATCTCGAATGCTCGTCCTCCTTGAACACATTTTGTAGGTTGCAACAAGGGCAGATCCTGAACACTTTGCCGGGAGTCGAGCTTCCCATCTCCTGGGCCATGTTCTTCTCGTCCGCGAGGTAGGCCTCAGAAACCTCTGGAATCCTCCAAGAAGCGTAACTTGACGAAAACTACGCCCTTGAGGGGCGTAGATAAATCCGAAACGGGTCCCCGTTGATCAGAAGTAGAAACGGTGGAGCTTGAGGCTCGATTAAACCGGAAAATGAGATAAATCTCTTTGAAAAAGCACAAAACGCAGTAAAAGCTCGAGAGCGATAGCACGAGGACTCCCAACACTTGAACGTGCAGTAAAAATCTCAGGATGGTTGCCAGGGGTGGGGCTTAGGGAGAGGGCAGTCATTGGCTGGTGGCTGTATGACCCAGAGACCAGTGATTGGTTACTACCAAGAAAGACAGATCAGAAACAAAACAGATGCTGATTTTTTTCTTTACCGAGGATTCCCAGCCTGATGACGGGGAATATTCATGAGCATGTGAATCCAATGCAGACCCCATGCTGGAGAATGATGTGTATACTTACGCAGAAGCGCTTTATATAGAAAAAATAATCTCACTGTATCAGAATAAAATTTCAACAAAAGTTTTTTCTGGTTGCACTTTGGGTTATGCTTCCTCACCCTGGGATCCCCTCTTCCGGGCTCAGGCACCTCTCGAATGTCAGCCTCCCTCCATAGGGTTTATTATGGCTTGGTGGTGAATTTCCACCTCTGGGTCCCCCTCTTCCAGACTCAGACCCTCTTTAGCCTCCCTCAGCCCAGTTCACAATGGCTTCTCAACACGATTTAATCTGTGACATTCATGAATCTTAATGTCTTTTTAAACAGTTTGCTGTGGACATCCCTCTGCTGGGTTCACTCTTGTCAACAATGTATATCGGGACTTTAGACTTCACGTCTGTTTATCGCATCCCTCCTTCACGTTCACTCTTGCCAACTTTGTAAATCACACATTTTCTCAGTTCATTCAGTTCTTATGATGCAGGATTCATTTCCGTTAGCCTGACAATCTGTCAGTCAAAGACTTTCGACTGTACAGAGGATTTTACTGGACCCCTGTATCACCACTTTGACCCCCTTCTCACGTTTCCCAAGGCCTTCTAGTAATGGCAGTTTCAACAATCGGGTAATCGCCCAGAGTTTCCTGAGTGAGCACCCATGTGGTGCCGGACTACTCTGTTGCTGGTTTTCCCCCTTCTAGTATCAACAGTTTTGTATTCTTTCACAATTCAATATGCCGATTGGTAATTTAGTTCCACACAGTTCGGTTTCTTATCAGCTCTCCCCTTCCCTCCCTGGCTGTGAAATAACCGTTTTGCTTTTCTTCTCTCTGGAGTTAAGGTTGGTACCACGGAGACAAGCGTCTCTCCCCGGCTTGGTTATCAGCGGAGGCGGGCCCTGTGTACCGTTGACATCTGCTGCAACACAAGCTGGCTATTGTTTGCGGTCTTATGATTCCTTTGGCTGAGGTTTCACAGACATTGGTCGGAAAGGGCAAGGACAATTCTCCCTTTGTCATCCGCTCGGTTTGCGTCATCTTTCTCCACTTGAACTGCCGGGAAGAGTTAGCTGTCTCGAAGGGCGGTCTGCCTGGCTCGTCTTGTGCTCTCAAGCTCCCTTTTATCCCTGTGGGAAAGGGCTGTCAGCTTTGTGCGATTTTGGCCAATTGCCTGACCCTAGTGTTGGGACATGTCAGGTAAATGGCTCATGTGTTATTCCGTCATCCTTCGTGATATGCAAAAGTGTTCACGTCGAAAAGGGGAGTGGGGGGCACAGTGTTTGAGTATCCTACGTGGTAGGTTGGGGAAAAGGTATTATAAGAAGGGGGATACCACGTCTCACCCGTCAGTGATCCACCTCCTCTCCCCGAGGGGCCCCACCCAGGTGATCCTCCCTCACTGGCTCAAACCAGGAACTGGATCCAATAGCGATGGCCGGGATCTGGCCACCTGGATGTCCGAACCCCTGGAAACCAGTCAGGGAGACACCTTTAGGTTTCTCACAACTGCCCCCGGGCCTACAATGCACTATGGACTGTATCTGCAACCCTACAGTCCACTGCCTACTTTCACTTAGTTAGAGCCGGCCACCCCAGCAGCACTTACTCGAGCCATCTTATTGCACTCTCCCCTTCCCTCCACCTGGCACTTCTCGTGCGCTCCAAGAGCATTGAGGGTGCCCAAATTGTTTGACTTGGTGAGCTTCACATCTTGGTAGTGTGCCCAAATTGCTTGACTGTTCGAGTCTCTCATCTGGATAGTGTGCCCAAATATCATTGAGTGTGCCCTGATGGCCTTGCTGTGTTAAAGTTGAATTTAGAAAGTGTGACTAATAGCATCAATGTGTTAAGGTCTGAACTTCGAAGGTATTCTCAACATCATTGAGTGTGCCCTAATAGCGTCACTGTGTTAAAGTTGAATCTAGAAAGTGTGTCTAATAACGTCACCATAGTGCAGATCCATGTTTACCATGTGGCAGAAAAGGATGGGATGGATGGAAAGGATGGAGTGGATGGAAAGGATGAAGTGGATAGAAAGGATGGAAACGACAGAACAGATGGAAAAGGTGGATGGAAAGAATAGAGTGAATGGAATAGATGGAAAGGATGGAGTGGATATATATCTGTATATCTTTATCTCCTATATATGCTATGTATACGCTATGTACCTGTATCCCCATGGTATATGTATCACGTTTACTTCTATCCATCCTGTCGCTTTATATGCGTATGCCGCTATGTACGCCCCCTGTCCTGCTCACGTTCTTGGTCGCAGGCGCTTTACCGATAACCACCATATCACACTACTACGCTTACTCTCTCCTATACACGATCATTCAACTAGAACACAGCTATACTATGACACATTCGGTCTAGCTGTTCTCATACTAACATGACCCCACGAACACCTCATCATCCTAATAAAACAGCTAGCTGAGCACATACCTGCTAGCTTAGGCGTCTCCTCAGGCCTAACGCAGCCAGAAGTCAGTCTGGGTGTCCACCCTCCAGACTGAACACATCCAACAGATTTCCTCAGCACCACACCTACCGTTGAGAAGCAGCTATCATGCAACAATCACACCAGCTGCACACAAATCCGGTGCGCCCACGCACCATGCGACACTCACTCACTCTACTGACTTCAACTGCGTTTCCCGAGGGCGTTCAACCTGCCAGCGCTTTGAGGTCATACCAATGATACATAAGGCTCTATATAAATGCCGCCAAGTAACATAACCTAACAAATAACCAATAAATAAAGTAAATGAAGTCTGAACAAGCTGGAAATTAAGAAACATGAAAGGTGGCTGCAGATTGCAATAGACAAAGGTTTATTTGCAACAGTGTTAGCTAACATTGAAATAACAGGCGAAGGAATAAGTATTACCGATATGCATTATGAACAATCGCCTGTGGCCTTTGCACATTTACATCTTACTGTGGAGGACAACCAGGTACGCCTGCATCAATGCCGAAAATCGAAATGATTGCGGGAATAGATCTACACAGAAGTTAGTAAGTCTCTACTCCACTGTTTGTGCCTCTACAATCTTCGTGATCCCTGTACCTCTCGCTCCCTCCCTATTATCCCTTCAAGCCCTGGCCATTATGCTGGACAAACTCCGATGCCTTCCTGGTCGCTTCAAGGATCAAATTCAAGACCCTTTGCATCATCTACAAGGCTGTCTCGTGCATGTGAATACACTACCTGCAGCTCTCTAACAAACTACTCTCCATCACGATACCTTCTATCCTCTCGCTCCCCATCTCTGCTGGGCAAATGCTTCTCCAAGCAGAGAGCTGGGTACAGAACACTGACGTATAGGGAATTATGTGCCTGTGTGCCTCGCACCTCAGGTCATCTTGGAAAGAAAACAAAAATGTAGTGGGAGCAGGCGCGTTGATACCGTTAACATGTTAGTGAATATTGTCATATGTGGTTTACTTGAAATAATTCTTTTTTTTTCTTTTCAGTACACTGATCGCCACTAATATTGTTCAGTTTTGTGGCATGTGTTACCAAAAACAAAACTGACTCGGGAGAGCTGTGAACGCTAGATGAAGGGTCCTGTTGTTATGTGTCCTTGAATACACCACACTAAGAATTTGAAGGACCAAATGTGTCGTAAATCCACAAAGAAATAATAAGATTCAATATATTGAAATCTTACACCGGAAAGTAAAGTTTCTACTGGCTGGTCCTCCACAACATCGGAAGAATGGATTGGCAAAACACAATGTAAGCAAGATTTTAAATAATATTTATGCAAGTGTGGATGGAAAGTGTGCTGTGTGCTACATGATGAACGTTGTGACGCATGAATGTTTAATTTGACGCAATGAATAGACATTGTACGTGTTAATTGTAACTTAATTTTATAGCCAACATAGGAATGTACTGTGTATAATCAATTATAAAGTCGGTACTGAAATACGTTTTTGTATTTTCGATTTTACATAGTTAAATAATTCCAATTTGCACCTGTTATGGGTACAGCCTACCAGCCGACTGCTTCTTCAACAGTATTTGGACAATAATCATCAACAACGCATCTGTGATAACGATCATCTGGGACGATCGCCAGACAATCTGTCCTTTCTCAGTTGTAGTAACAAGGAGCAACGACAGCCTGCAGGTTTTAGAAACGTGCGGATGCGAAAGTGTTGCATTTATTTCAATTTTAAAGCACCAACTTCTCCTCTGTAATTGAGCGCCATGTGCGTAGATTACTCGTCGGTCATGGAAGATAACTTTATGTGACGAACGCAAAGACTTGGATTGATCGATGATCTGATTCGGCATTAGAAGATCTCTATTCACAGTTACACCAAAAATGAGAACGATGCGAAGTTCGCTAGCTATGAACTGTGTTAGAAAAAGTTAACCAAGTTTTCATAGCCTTCATTTTCTTACTTCTATACTTACTGGATTGTAAAACTATGCAATACTGGAATCACATATTGTTAATGTATCAAGCTATCTGAATAGTGAATATGGCTATCAATCCAGGTGGATACTATGATGTAGAGTATGTGAATCTAAAATTCTAAGACCTACAATGGCCACTTATAACAAATGCAGTCTGATTCAAAAGCAGTGAATGTTGTTAAGCCAATGGTCACTGTCTAGTTCAATATGACCAGGCAAGATATAATATTACACATAAGTAACCCACTTATATCTAATCTCAAGGTACTCAGCTTGTGAACCAATACACACAATGGATGTAAAACCTGGTGTGTATTGTTTGCAGGGGTTTAACCTTGTATACTTATTAAATGAAAAATCACAAAAAACAGTTCAATGAGCAATATTTTTTCTCTTTATCCTAGCACCTAACAGTGCATTCCTCTGGTTACTTTTCTCATTTTTTTGAGCCCATCAACTTGTTTTATTTAGCTTCTCGTGATCTTTTTCCCTTTACTCCATCACTGAAGCCCTTAGTGATTTTGATCGTATTAGGGAGTTTGGTATTTCACTCCATTCCAAGATGGAAGCATCTTTGGGACGAGCACTTGTGGCCACTTAGTACCTCTTCCTTCGCAGACCTACCTGGACTAGTAATACCTTTCCCAAATGGCACCGAGCGTTCCCGTGGAGACGGACGCGCTGCCACACATTCTGAACCACATTTTGCTTTGTTCAAACGCGATAGCAGGTACGTTGCACCTTCCTGTTCTCTGATACTAGGGACCGTCTCCAAATTACTGATTTTATTTCCTGTTACGCCTATTTTACCCTCTGGCAGTTTCACCTCGATTGCTTTGCCCATTCAGCCACCAGTTCGCTGTTACGGGATCCGAGTTATTAGCCACTTAGCTAATAACTCTGATCCCGTAACAGCCAACTGGTCGGTCATCGGGTGAAGTCTGTAGACTGTGCTAAAGAATGTTCTTCTTGTCCTCATTGCCTTCCTTTCTCCCTCCACAGTTACTGCACAGTCCGCTGTTCTGCTGCCACCCATCTTTGTAAATCGGCTGTCCATTGCGCCTCTACTGGGCTCCTGGAACATTGCGACAAATTTGCAAACCTACGTTTCACTAGTAGTAACAAGATGGTAGTCCTTTTCCATTGGTTTACCCGACCCTATCCAGGTACAAAGCTCCACAAACATACCTTCGGAGAACAATCTAACTGGCTCCCCAGCAATGCATTAATTGTTGACATGACAACTAGACAATATTCTTATAGCCGGACACGCCCACACCATGTGCCAGATGTCTGCTGTATGTTGCCTGAATCTCAAGCAGTGGTTAGAGTTATCTGGGTGTATCATGTGCAACTTTCTGTCACGACTCACATCCACCCCCCCCCGGTCCCTTTGGCATAGATGGAAAAGGATTCAAGTAATAAGTATGCATACCTATTCCATCTTGGAATATGGTGCTACTCTGTTCCCGTGTGGAGAAACACCATCTGCGCTGTGTTGTAGTTGTTTCTAATATAGCCACCACCCGATGCCGAGCAATCAGTAGCATCAAGTTCTTGGTATAAAGCAGGGCGCAGCATTACGCTCAATGCGTTGCTTCTTTCTTGAATCAACGCTACTTTAAGTATTCTGCTATTCTCTGCCCTTTCCTGGTTTTTCACGCTCTGCCATTCCCTTCACGTCAATTCTCGACGTTCCTACTTTCTGTTGTATCCCCTTTCACTTGCTCTTGACCTACATGGACATCTGGACCTTTCCACGTTTTCTCACATACTGCTTCTATGAGCACATTCACCATAGCTCATTCGTTTTCCTTGACATTGTGGCTAAAGCAGCCTCTTATGTGTGGTTTACATTGAATGCTTGCTGTATTATCGTCAGACCTAATTTGACAGAAATTACCCAAATTACCTCATAATGGACCAGCAAATCCAGGAGATGCTTGCTGGTATGCAGAATCTAATGGCCGAAGTCCAGAATTTAAAGGCCGAAAAGCACAGTGTTGAAGCGATTGGTCACTCATGCCCAAATGCTGCTAGATTTGCCCCCAGGACCCCTACCAGGGGGTAAATATGATGGTAATCCTAGAAAACTAAAGGAATTCCTGAACTCCTGTGTGGTCTAATTTGTCCTTAGGCCTGCTTATTTTCCAACAGATCGAACCAAAGCTGGTCACATGATATCCAACCTCACGAGAGGGGCATTGGCTTGGGCCACTCCACTGGTGATCACTAAATGCCATAGTTGACTCCTATCCGGGGTTTTCGAATAGTTTAAGAGCCATGTTTGGTAGGCACAAGATTCCAGTCTCGCCCAAGAACACTTGTTAGATTTTAAACAAGGTAGTATGGACACCCTGACATACATAACTCAGTTTAAACAAATGGCTCGTGACACTGCCTGGCCCGATGATGCTTTAGTAGAACAAGTTACTCTCTTCCCTGGTAACGTTCTTTCGATGGGATGGTCCGACGACGTATTCCATATCTATGACAGTAATCGCCCCAGCACAGCTGCGGTGATTACTGTCATAGATATGGAATACGTCGTAGGACCCAATCCCCTCGAAACATTATTTCGCCCGGGACTGAATGAAGAACTTAAAGACCAAGTGTCTAGAGTCCCCCGTAATCTAGCGGAAATTATCAGTCATGCAGCTGGAATACCACATACAAGAAAGTCCAGCAGAAAAGAGAAAGGGCAGGCGTGGAAGAACCCCAAAAGTAACTTGAGGGGTCCAAAGGCCTAGTAGAGAGGACAAACCTATGCAATTCGGTGTAATCAGAGGCCCATTAACAGAAAAAAAGAATACCAAGGAGTTGAGACCCTGTATTGACTATAGAAGTCTAAATAAAATTACCATCACAGATAAATATCCCATGTCGCTTATCCCCAATATCTAAGAAGCCGCAAGAGGCGCCTCTATTTTTACCCAACTAGATTTAAGAGGGGCCTATCACCTATATTCGCAACCATCAGGGAGGTTGAATGGAAGACCGCTTTCAGGAGCCCATTCAGGCATTACGTGTATAGAGTGATGCCTTTTGGCCTCTCTAATGCCCACACCATATTTCAAAGCTTTATGGTTCATGTCTTTTCCGATCTGTTACTACATACCTCAATGTTTTATATCGATCATATACTTACGTTTTCCAAGTCCCAGGCAGAATATTCCTTACATGTACAAGAAACACTTCGCTGCTTACAGAAAAACCATTGTATGCAAAGCTGGAAAAGTGTTTGTTCCAACAAACTCAAGTACCCTACCTGGGTTATATACTCTCCATCCAAGGGAAACAGATGGACCCTGAGAAGGTTAAAGCAGTCTTAGAATGACCAGTAACACAAACAGTTCATAAAGTACATTATTTTTTGGGATGCTCCAATTTCTACAGGAAATGTATCACACATTTCTCACGTACCATTCTTAAGATTACAGGTCTCATGAAAAAAGGAAAGACATTTTTGTGGAATACGTCGCAGAACAGCTTCCAAACCTTAAATAAAGCCTTCACTACTGCTTCGGTGTAGCGTCTACCCGATCAAAACAAACCCTTTATAGTAGAATCGGACGAATCAAGTAACGCTTTTGGAGCAGTCTTAAAACAAACAGGAAAAGCAGGAATGGAATATCCCAAAACTTACTTCTCAAAAGCAGTCTTCCAAACTCAATTACACCGCTCTTGAAAGGGAACTACTAGCAATAAAGAGCCTTTCAAGAATGGTGTAAGCTTTTATTGGGTTCTTTATTTCCTGTGTAGGTCGGGATGGATTACCACAACTTAAGAGTATTAAAACACACAAACACAAAACAGTCGGCAAGCCATATGGGCGTGTTTATTTTCCTCTTACAACATCAAGTTTACCTTTGTTGCAGGGAAAAGTAATGTAATGGCAGATGTTCTTTCTCGTAAGCAGACTAGCAGTTGTATCCAGTGTTCGCGGAGTCTTTGCTTTTTCCTCTGTGGCCTAAGGAAGTGTGGCTGCATGAAGACATGCATTACTTACCGTAATAGCATTTGATGATTGTTTAGATTCACATGCTGTGCATATAGTCCGACATCTAGTGGTAATTGCAGAGTATTGCATCTTTCTTTCGAGGATTGAAAGGGGACGTCGACATGGGCGTGACTAACACTATCCCTAACGTGACATGTAGTGTATCCAAAATCCCTAATGCGTTGAGGTCCCTCCGATTGTGTTTTTTCTGCCGCGAGGGAGCCTTCAGACCAACGTGAGTGAGTACAGAGCGAGAGAGAAGGTGTAAGATGTCTATGTTCCTTCTACTCCATGAGGGGAGGAAGAATGGGCGCATGTGAATTTAAGCAGATACAATCATCATAAATGCTATTACGGTAAGTAATGCAGGTCTTCTGATGCTTGTTAATCTGCTTAGAATCGCATGCTGTGCATAGACTAGCGATCAGTAGCCACAGCTGGTGGTGGGATGTGTGAAGGAACAGTAGCAAAGAGATGTCTTGGCACCACATTTCCCACCTGGGAATCGGACCTAGAGTGTGTATCTAGGCAGAAGTGTTGTGTAAAGGTGTGTACAGAACTCCAGGTTGCTGCTTTACAAATGGACTCAAGAGGAACATTTGCAATGAATGCTATGGAAGCCCCCGTTCCCCAAGTAGTGTGCTCTAGGCTTGAAGGGCAGATCTGTCTTGGCATGAGTGTAGCAGAGTGTGATGCAGTTTACGATCCACTTTGAAATGGCCAATTTAGAGACAGGGTCCCCTTCTCTGCCAGCTGCCACTGAAACGAAAAACTGGTTTGTCTTCCTTAGTGGTCTTGTCTTCTCCAGATAGTAGATCACCGCTCTCCTCACATCAAGCGTGTGGAGGCTTCTTTCTGCAACGTTAGTGGGGTTTTAGAAAAAGGTGGGTAGTCCTATTGATTGGTTCACATGGAACTTTGAAATAAATGTAGGCGCAAAACGTGGGTGAGTGCGCAGGACCACCTTATCCTTGTGAAACGTGACAAATGGGTCTTGAACTGAAAGGGCCTGCAGTTCACTGACTCTCCTTATTGATGCGATAGCCACTAAGAAGGCGGTCTTGTAGGTGAATGCCTTAAGGCTAGCTTTATGCATAGGGTCAAAGGGAGGCCCCATTAGTCAAGTGCAACGTTCATGTCCCATCCGGGAGCTGGGTTGGAAATATGGCGGTTATGTCTTTTTTCCCCCCTCCATAAAAGCCTTGATTACCGGAACGTTCCACCACGAAACCTTCTTCTGGGACGTGGTGTATGCTAAAAAATGCAGCTAAGTGGACTTTTAAGGAATTGAAAACCAGGCCTGAATCTAGTAGGTGAGTTAGGTACAGGATAATATGTGTTGGTGAGGATTGATGCCATTGCACCAGATGACAAAGCGTTTCCATTTGCTGGAGTAGCAATGCCTGGTGTTAGGTTTTCGTGCTTCCCTAATGTATCTTTGAGGGAGTTTGAGGTGCCTGAACTCTATGACCTCAGGAGCCAGGCTGCTAAGTTTAGAGTTTGCAGGCATGGATGAAGGGTTTCCCCCCGTCTTGTGACAGCATGTTGTACGAGCATGGCAGCTTCCTGGGAGGGTAGACTGACATTGCCATGAGATTAGAGAACCAAGGTTGGCAGGCCTACAAAATGGTGGCTATCAGAATCATTGTGACTTGATCCTGGTGCATCCTGTGCATTATCTAGTTGAGTAGGTGAGACAGGTGGGGGGGGGGTGTCAGGGGGAGGGGGGAGATGCGTAAACAAATTTCACTGACCATGTTATCCAGGGACCGTTCCACTTGGAGCGGTTCTGAGGGTACCTGGAGGCGTAATCTGGGCATTGTGCATTCTCCAGAGTTGCAATCAGGATGATCTCTGGGAAGCCCCAATCTGCAAAGACGTTTAGAACAATCTCTTTGTGTAATCCCCACTCGTACTCTACGGGTAGTGGGAAGTCTCTGCTGAGTACATCTGCCAGAAGATTGAGTTCCCCTGGAACGTGTTGTGACAGGAGGAACATCTTGTGTTTGAGAGCCCATTGCCATATATTCTGTGACAGTTTGGATAGCCCTGGAGAGTGAGTGCCCCCCTGTCTGTTCAGGTAGTACATGGCTATGATACTGTCAGTGAGGACTAGGACTGACTTCCTCTGGAGGTCAATTTGGAATGCCTTCAGGGCTTTGAAAACTGCTAGCAGTTCCAACATGTTTATGTGGTTTGTTGCTACCGCTGGAGATCACACGCAGCGCACCGTCTGATGGAGGGGAGCCCTCCCCCCCACCCATCAGAGATGCATCCGTGGTGAGAGTGGCTTCTACTGCAGGGTGGTGAAGTTCTTCCCTTGCAAGAGGTTTTCCTGTGACCACCACTGCAGAGATTGAACGAGGGCTGCCGAGACAACCACTAGATTGTCCCATTGTCCGCTGGCGTGACACCATTGGCTCGAGAACCACTCGTGCATGGGGCGCATGCGCAGACGTGCTTGAGGAACTAGGTAGATGCAGGAAGCCATCATCCCAAACAGTTGGATGGCTTTGCATGCCGTCACCTCGTGATTGGCTACATAGTGAGGGATCTGGAACAGTATTTTCTGAACCCGCTCGTTGGAGGGAAAGACAAGACAGTCTTTGGTCTGAATTAGATCCCCCAGAAACTGCTTGACATGGGTCCAGGCTGGACTTTTTCTCGTTGATCGAGAACCTTAGACTAAAGAGGAGATCTACCATCTTTTGGGTGTTTGTTAGGCATGTTCCGTACAAATTCCCTGTTATTAGCAAGTCGTTGAGGTAAGGGTAGACTGGGATGGACTGCCTGCACAGGTGAGCAGCTACTACCGCCAGTACCTTCGTGAACACCTGTGGGGCTGAGGCAATGCCGAAGGGAAGGACCTTGAACTGATGGTACCTAAGGTTCATGATGGAGGGCAAGCACTATGTGAACTGGCAACATTGAAATATGAAAGTATGCATCTTTCATATACAATGATGCCATGTAATTCCCCTGCACCAGCAGAGGGATTACTTCCCGCAATGATATTCTGAACTTCAGCAGTTTGACAAATGTGTTCGCTGGGTACAAGTCTAACACAGGGCTCATGGTGAGATCCTTTTTGGGTACAAGGAAGTACACTGAATAAATACCATTGTTTACCTGATGAATGGGGACTTCTATGGCACCCTTTTCCTGAAGGATCTCAACCTTTTCCAGCAGGATTTGCAGGTGTGCTGCTGATAAGCATCTGCTCTTTGGTGGATGGTATCGAGGTGGCTGGTGGAACTCTATACAATAACTGTGGATGACTGTCTTGAGCACCCACTGGTCTGATGTGACGCCCCTCCCAAGCATGATGGAATAATGTTAACAATTCCCCGACCGGGGAGGCATCGGCGGGGGGGGGGGGGGGGCGGGGAAGGAACCTGGACTGGCGAGTCATTTTGATGCAGTGGCCGGGGAGCATCTTGGGGGTGGAGTTTTTGCCCCTACCCTTGCCTCTGCAATGTTGCCACTGCAATGTCCCCTCTGCTGGTACTGGGTATTGCCAGTCGAAACTTATCTGGAGGACGATGGGGTACCTCCTGTGCCATACTTCCGTGTGGAGATTGTGAGAAGGACTGGCCCTGAAAGGAACGGCAAGAGTTTGCTCCTCCCCGCTGTTGAAAAGGCTCGGCTGTGATTTGGTTGAGAGACTTGAGCGTTGCATGCTCTTTTTTTTTGCCGTCTCCAAAGCGTTGTCCACAGCTGAATCTTCCACGAGATTGCTTATCAAAGAGTCTCCATCTTAAAACCTGAATTCTTTAGCCAAGCATGCCTCTTGAGAAGAGTACCCTGTGCCAGCAGCATCTAGTGTGTTTTTAAGGATGTTGTGTTACCTGCCTTCCCTCAGAGACGACCGTCAGCAGACGTGATTGCACGGGTTCAGGGACTTCTTGGAGGCCCTCCTGAAGCACGTTCCACTGCACATCGCTATAACCCGTGACAAAAGTAGCATTATTAGTAATTCTCGTAGAATAGGCTGCCGATGTGGTGATTGCCCAGGGCATAGAGTGTCTTGCAGTCTTTGTCGGGTGGAGCCTCTGCAGTAGACATTGGCACCCCAGCCCTTTTCCTGGTAGTGGTAACAACCAGGGAGTCTAGTGTGGCATGCCCCCGAATGTACATTGGGTTAGATGGAGAGGGGCAAACAGTTTCTTGACCCGAGGGTTGACAGCCCTGGTAAGGGAAGTGGACAGTAAGGACGGTGTAAGGCGCTTCTTAATGCAATTCAGCAGGGAAATAGCTTGACTCGTGGGAGGTTTTTCCCTTTAGAATGTCTTCCACAAAATCAGAGTCCTGAACAGCTTCCTGTGAGGCGATTGGGAGTGGTCTCCGGCCCTCTTCAGGACGGCTGGCATTTAAAGACATTTGGTCATCAATAGGTGATGGGTGCTTCTGTTGGGGCGAGGCGGGAGTGTCCAGGCAAATAACGTCTGGGCAGGAGTTGGATTTTGTGAGAGCCAATGTGCTTCACCTGTTGGCTGATCGTGTCCCCAATCTGGACACTGGTCTGTTTCGTCCTGCTCAAAGGGATTGTCCTCATGTCTATAGGGATCCTCATATGTCTCCTTGGTGAGTTTTGGATTGGAAGCTTCTGCAGCTTTGGTCAAATGGGCAGGAATCCTCCACTCTAGGTCTATTGGGAGTAACAAACCTTTCAGAAAAGTCTATAAACTGACATTTTGTCCATGTAATTTGTGAACCTCTCTCTGGTCCACAGGGATGATGCAGAGGTGTCTGGAGGAGGGAAAGCCTCACTAGAGGGAGGGGTTTTCTCAGATAAAGCCTAAGAGAGAGGCTGGGCCACTTCTGTGTACTCCTCAACGAGAGGGGGTGCTTTTTGGTCATTCAGACGCCGAAACAATAGCCGCAAGACTCTTGCGGCTGTATGTGGGATTTCGATGTGCCTGTAGGCGTCATTGAGGTCAACGGCTTCGCCGAAACCTTCGACGCTGACACGCTCTTTAACGGCGTGCCGGCCCTTGTGTGTGTTTTTTTAAAATTTCTTTTTTTTTTTTTTTTTAGAAGAGACGCCCTTATGAGTGGAAAGTCCAGACGCATGCCGAGAAGACGGATGCAGGGAGGGCACCGGACCATGATGTTCGGTAGATACTGGCGCAATTTTCAGCAGGCCTGTTGGAGTCCGATGCTTCTTCGACATATCAGTCGAGGAAGCTTGGCGGGTTGTATGTTTATCCTTGGGTGGTGCGTGTGTGCCCCTGTCGCCGGGGTGTGATCTCCCCATAATAGTACTGGTGGCCTGTGTCGGGGACGGGCACCGGGGAACCGGACAGTTCCGCCGAAAGGTCTATGGCTCTGCATCAGAGCCATGGCTGCCGCTAGAGTCCTCGTCACTCGAGGCATTGCGTAGGCCACCCACCGCTTTGTCAGCCTATCTTAACATCTTAGAACGAAAGAATTTGCAGGACTTAAAGGATCACTCGTCGTGGTCACGAGGTGAGCACCTACTGCATTTGCGATGGGTGTCCTTCCAAGGGTATTTTCCATTGCAAAAAACGGACAAAACTTAAATGGAGTCCTCTCCATAGCAGAGGTAAAGAACGGCAGCCAGACCAGAAAAGGAAAGAGGGGAAGAGGATATATGCATTCTCAGAAAAGAATCAACCCAGGGCCCCACTCTCCCTACTGTAAGGGCCTGGCTGGAAGGCCAAGGCGATGCGGTCAAAAGACGATCGATGCACCAGTCGCCGAGACAGCAGTTGAATGCTGTCGGCATAGAGATCCACAAAGTGGTCGTCAAAGAGAAGTCAAAAAACAAAACGACCATCGGTCGTGGGACAACGAATAATTAATTTGCAATAACAACGCTGGCGTGCTCCGCATAATGTGATCAACTAGTTGGGTAGAAAAAATAATCTGAGGGACCTCCACGCGTTAGGAATTTTGGGTACACTACACGTCATGTTAGGGATAGTGTTACAGTCACGCCCATGTCGATGTCCCCTTTCAATCCTCGAAAGAAAGATGCAATAATCTGCTATTACCACTAGATGTGATTCTAAACAGATTAACAAGCATCAGAAACATTATTCTGGTCGCGATACGACGCAGAGTGTTGTCAGTGTTGTCTAGGTGCAAATTGACAAGGGGGGTCCTGGAAGTCCCTCTGCCAGACATTAGTCCTGGTTACGAGGGACTTACCCAGAGTCTTTAGCTCACTATCTTTCACAGAGAAGAAATATCCTAAACATATCAGTCTTTGTCCTTCCCTGGGGCAGTCCAGCACCGAAATGCTAGGCAATTCTCCTCTGAACAAGAGTACCAACAGCATCCCCAGACACGTGTTTCGGTCTGGTTGGACCTCATCAGTAGGGAGGAGCTGTGCCTCTCTAAGAATAGTGAGCAAGGGGTCCAATTGCCTAGCATTTCGGTGCTGGACTGCCCCAGGGCAGGACAAAGACTGATATGTTTGGGATATTTCTTCTCTGTGAAAGATAGTGAGCTAAAGACTCTGGGTAAGTCTCTCGTAACCAGGACTAATGTCTGGCAGAGAGACTCCCAGGACCCCCCTTGTCAATTTGCATATTCAAGTAACTTTGGGTCTCACCCTAAGTTACTAGGGGAATCCAGACGTGGACCCCTTGCTCACTATTCTTAGAGAGGCACAGCTCCTCCCTACTGATGAGGTCCAACCAGACCGAAACACGTGTCTGGGGATGCTGTTGGTACTCTTGTTCAGAGGAGAATTGCCTAGCATTTCGGTGCTGGACTGCCCCAGGGCAGGACAAAGACTGATATGTTTGGCATATTTCTTCTCTGTGAAAGATAGTGAGCTAAGGACTCTGGGTAAGTCTCTCGTAACCAGGACTAATGTCTAGCAGAGAGACTCCCAGGACCCCCCCTTGTCAATTTGCAGTGTTGTCTAGGTGGCCTGGGAGGGCCGGGTGACTGAAGACCTTGTTTTTGAAGATTTCTGTGCACCTCATGTATGGATAAATTGAGATTCTTTGCGATTCCCTGGACCAGACAGCAAGTCAAATCACAGGTGAGCAGGTCCCCTCCCTCGCCTCCCGCAAATGCTAAACAACAATTACATTCACCCCCAGTGTCAACCTCGCTACCCAGACGAGCCTCTGTTGCTCCTTCCGCAATGAAGTTTGCAAAGACATGGCTTCAAGATTCAAAGGGAGGGGTGGAATGTCAGTGCCTGATACACGCTCTGAAGGGAAAGACGACACCAGTAGTATATTCAAACTGTATCTCCTCAACTGTGATGTCATTCCGGGGGCCTGCCTTGAACAAGACGCTTGAAATCGTGCAGGATTTTCCCCAGGGATTCCCTCCTCCCGAAAGAGTGCACCTCGAATCTGACTGATGCAGACATTTTGCTGGGCGAGAACTCTGTTATCTTAACGGCGCTAGCTCAGCAAGTAGTGGATGGGGCTGAGAAGGAGGGATCGGCTCCACCCATTCCAATAGACGGCGCTCAAGTAACGGTTGATTTCTTAACAGTTTCTCAAAGGGATTCTTGTGTAAAACAAACTGTCCCGAAGAGCCTGACTACCCTCTCTAGGGGAACCGAGAAACACCCCTCAATGCCTCCTTATCTTCATTGCTTCTACCAGACTCCGTGTCGAAGAAGTTCTTTTTTCTTAACCATGGTTTGCTTGGGACAGTACTGCGTACTTTAAAGATGAGAATATTGCTATGTTGAATATATCTTTGGGCAAGAGGGATGTTCTTGGGGAAGCAGCAAGCTCTCTTAAACAAATTAAAATGGCTGTGAAGGAAAATTCCCTTCAGTCCTTGATCTGTTCCCAAAAGGTACCCATCATACCTTGATCACAATCAGTACCATCTATAACTTGAGTCCCCTCCACCATATCATCTCGCCCCTTGATTTCCTTATCAGACATCCGATTTACAGCCTGCCCTGGATCATCCAGAAAACCAATTTCTGGATGATTCAGCCTACCCTACCCAAGTCGTGGATGAAGTTGGGCAAGGCTCTCCGCCTGGGACATTTAACAGGCAGCGTAACATAATGCCAGCTCTCTCCATTTTGTTGGCCCCTTTCATGAAACTTCATGAAACGAACGAGAATGTGAAAGACCAGAGTGCCTGATTGGCCATGATTCATTCAAAAATCATCTTCCTTGAATCATTTATCATGTTGTTGCAATCCAGAGTGGATCACGAGGCTGAATGCTGAAACGTTACCAGGAAGAAGTTGCAAGATGCCTTGGATCTTGGATGAGAGGACAGAGTGTGTCTTTTAAACCCAGTATTAGAAATGCTCAAATTGAAATCACTGGTGCAAAAGAAGATGATGTACTGGCCACTCAGAACAGAGTGGATTCTTCTTTAAACAATGTGGACTGTATAGAACCCCTCCACTCCCACTTAAAATTAAAGCAGGCTCTCCTGGTAAACAACCTTGTGTCATAAATACCAAAGACGAATAACAAACAAGCTCTCGGGTTCTTCCGGACAGGAGAGAAACCAACAAAAGCAGAGATAACATTGTAAGTTTGTCCTCCAAGAATACTGCAGACAAGGACAGTTGCCCAGCTGCCAACCAGTCTACTTGCCCGGCTACATTGGAGTCTATTCTTTGAGAAACCTGAAGGTGTCTCACCCGCTAGTCCCTGGAAATCTGGAATCCAGGTGGCCAGGACATGGCCATCGCTATTGGATCCAGTTCCTGGGGGTGGACCAGTGCGGGAGGATCACCTGGATGGGGGGGATCTTCGGAGAGTGGAAGTGGGACGTGTTATCCCCTTCCTTATAACACCTTTTCCCCCATCCTACCAGCCAGGATACCTAGAAACTCAACCTGCCCCTCTTTCCCGACACAAACACTTTCACGGACAGCTAATCGTGAGCGACAATGGACTAACACCAGAGCCATCTATCGGACATGTCCCGACACAAGGGTCATGCAGAGTCAGGCAATTACTGATAATTATACACACCTGACTTCCATCACACTTCCCGAAATGGATAAAAGGTGGAGCACGAAAGCACACTCTGAGCAAGGCAAAACGCACAAGGAAGCAGCAATTCCAAGATGGTAGTTTAAACTGAGGAGAAAGGCGGTGAGACCCGAGAGGACGACAAGGAGGGAATTACCCTCGCCCTTTTCAACAAAAGACCCAGACTTTCAAGAAGCCTCCAGGAAAAGACGACCGTGAATTGCAGCTACCGAACGGTGTAGTGTATGTCAAAGGTACACAGGGCCCTCCCGCATTGATAGCGAAGGCGGTGAGATGCGATTGCCACTGTGGTACTGTCCTTGATTCTGACAGCAAAGCAACGCCAGTGAGTTCAGCACAGCCGGTGAGTTGGAGAAACTGATAGCAGACTGGACTGAATTATGCTCAAGCAGCAACATTGCATGAAGAACGGGAACTTTTATACGATTGAACTTTATGAAACCGAAATAGGTACCAGATACAGAGTGGTCCGGTGCCACGTGGGTGCTCACTCAAAGGTCTCCATTTGGTACCGCCCCGAAACGTGTAAAAATTATTGAACTGTGAAATCAAAGTGGTCCTGCAACGGGTTAACTTGAATTCTGTACACATTCAAAATTCTTCGATTGTCTGTAAACTGAAATTGGTCTGAGCCCCACTGAGGGGGACTGATTGTAGAAAAGGGGCTTGAACCCGGAAGAGGGGGATCCTAGGTGAAGAGTAACACACCGAGAAGATATTGCTGTGCCAAATGTGAACCTGACTGGTGGATGCCTGCGAATGAAGTTGGTCTGAACCCAACATAGAAGCTAAATGTGAAAATAGGATCTGAGCCTTGCTGAGGGGGATCCAGGGTGAAGAGTGAATCGTCCGACTTCAATATTTGGAAAGGCACTTTTTTCCATGGTTTCTGGTACACCAGGCCCTCTCAGGCAAGAGACTATGAATAAAAGACTTGGGCACAGAAGACCCCGATGTTGGTAAAAGAACTGTGACCTTGTGCCGAAGAAGCCCAAGAGTGTGCTGTGCTCGAGTGACCCGCCTTGACCCATGCTACAAATGTGGGGAAGGGAGGCCAACGGCCTAAACATCCTGATTTTGCTAACACCTCTTTTTTTTGTTAACATTATCCCACACTATTTGTAGCATAACCGTAAGGATTGGCAATAGTTTTTTTTTTTTTAGTATAGGCCCTTTTTATTTAACTAGAATCCACTAGAACTGTATTATTATTTGATGGTCGTAGCTTGCTCCCATCTTAGATTTAGGTTTAGATAGGTGTTTTTCACACCCCCTGATAAAGTGCAATAAACACCCTAGTAGTGTGATCACTTGTCGGTCTTACTTTGATACCATGCCTTCCTTACACTTCCCACTGAAACAGGGAAAGTCACAATTCCCTTTCAGAATGAGAAAAAAGGAAAAATTGCAGCTTGCCTTCTAAAACAGCCCCTAGATCAAAGAAATCTAAAAACCTTCCAATGCCAACTAACCGAAATGGGAGCAACAGCCGTGCATTTCTAAGAAATCTCCAGACTCCTAGACAACCTGCCTTTTACTCTCAGTGAAAAAAAGGCTCTCCAGGTTGGAGTAGTGGACATAGACTCCCATACTGACAAACATGGAGGCGATTGTGCTAATAGCGCAACTGAGCTGGCCTCCCCTTTTGAACATTCAACGAACTGTTTACATTGTTCTACCTACATGCTTGTGGAAGAAGAGTTCGGTGACGAGGATGAAGCTTTGCCCGGTCAGCTTCCTTGTCGAATACATTCGGAGAAGGCCCAGGTGAAGTCTGTTCACCCTACGGTTAATCCCACCAGCATAGAGGAGGCGCACAGCTCCAACTACATTGCCACTCACCTGTGTCAGAGTTCAAAGCCCAAGGATACATATAGTCCTTTTTTGACGCTCTAGGAAAAACGTGAAAGCGTGACTTTTAAAAACAAAATGAAGTCACCTGCCCCACGTTCCACCCTGAGCAGACGTCAGGATTCGAAACAAGATAGGATGGAGCGGCAGTGATTGGAGAGAAAAGAGTCTAGTAATTGCCAACAACTTAATTCTCGATGGAATCGGACTGGATCAGCAAAAAAAAACAAAAAGAGGGCTTGAGCAGGTTGCTTTTGGATAGATAACTGTAAACATGCATCAAATACCCCTCCTCCGCTTTCTGCACTCGCATGGCATCTGCATAGTGGAGTTCCCAGTGGAAAGTTGCCACGACAGAGTAATCCTCCATCTAAGATCAAATGGGCTGAACATCTCACTCCTAGTAGTGGCCCAACTCTTATTACCAATGGGATGTGATCTCACAGACAATTTCCAATGGAGATAAGGATATACTCCACAGTTTGGAGGATCACAGTATTTCTGCACAGACCCGGATTGCCTCCCTGACAAACAGTCTAAAGATAAAATAACCACCGCTCTGACTACATCACAAGCTCCTTTAATCCTTAAAATCTGTGATGAGGACCTGACTGACCATACAGGTCTGCACAGAGAAGATACGTTGATCACGGTCACAGGGAACGACCAGAGCAAACGCACAATCTCCTATCCGAAAAACCAACAGCAAAGAAAATTCACTGAATGCATCGATTTAGGGCACGCATATTTCCCTCTTGTGAATTGTAATTAACAACGAGACTCGCAATTGCTCCTTGCTTTTTGGAATACCAAGATCTTTTCAAATTTACGATCAGATGCATTGATCCTCTCTGGATCGTTTGACGTTATTTGCCAACAGGAAACTTGGCTAACCATGCTCCCGATCCTTGATGGCTATGGAGCATTCCTTAATCCTGCCTACAAAGGCTCGAGAGAACGCCCCTTCTGCAGGTCTACTCACCTTTGTGAAACTGGGTGCTGGGATTAGCGTTTGAGGAAGCTAACCCCATCCCTTTTCTACAGAGTGTGGTAATAACCACTGAGAAAGAAGTGGGAGAGGAGGCTCAATGGGGTCTGATCTTTGACGTCTACTGGATCCACAGACAATAAATACAGACTTTTAAAATAGTTTTTATTGTTTTATATAGCGCATTAATCCAAGGCGCTTTACAGTTAACAAGAACACATTAAACATGGAACAGTAGAAGCAATAACAGTAAAAATGAATCAAACCAGAAAATCGGCATGTAGAACAATTTACATAAGAAAAGGGGAATGGAGAAGGCGGTGGTGGGGAAGGAGGGAAGAGGGAGAGAAAGTAGTGAGTAAAGTGAAGAGTAAGAGAATTTAGAAGAGAAGGGAAAAGATAGAGAACAAAAGTAAGGGTACTAGAGGGAGGGAGAATAATAAAATCTTTGTTACAAATCGACGGTTTCTCTCTTCTCCATAACCCTAATGTTGTTATCACTGGTGGGGATTTAAATTGTCGATGTTTAGAGCTAAATAACATCTCTAGCACGGCTGCCCTCGCTCGACCATCTCTGGATTACTTAAAGCAGAGAAGTGGCTTGACATTATGAACGATAAAGACCTGCATATTTTGAATGGACAAACTCGGGGAGATATCCAGGCGAAGTGCACATGGTCAAGCAACGTTAAGGCAGTATACCTCACTACGATGTTTCCAGCTCGATCATACCAGTGGTCTCTGGTTTCGAAGTGATCACCAGAAATGCAAGCGACCATGTGCTCTTACAAAAGTCCCTGGGATGGCAAGTTTCCTTCTACAAGCGAAAAATGATTCATGGAAATTGAAGTTAGCCAGGGGGCCAATCGATTGAGGTTAAAAAACCGAGACATTCTCACCCTAGGCAAACAGTATGCTGATCAACTAGTCCAGGGGGGAGATTCAAACTATGTTCCACTTCTCCAAGAATTCATCACTATACCCAATAAGAACCTGACAACTATACCATCTCCTAGGCATGTTTCTAATGCACCAGCGAAGAAACAGAAAGACCTATTGCGCAAAGAACTAGAAATGATAAGCCATCCGGTCTCTGAACATTATCTTCTATTGATCAAAAAAAGAAAACCAAAGTAAAAGAACTAGTTGGCGAGTGAAAAAGCCTCACTGCTACACGCAGATGCATAACAGATGGTGCAGAGTTTAGTAAAAAAAAAAAAAAAGATGTAAGATCTATGTGGCAGTTACTCAATGAGGCTGGCTTCACGCGATCCACTTCCTTAGCAAACACGGTCTCTGAAGAAATATGGATTGATTTATATGGCAAATTATTTGAAGCAGAGGTGGATAAGTTTAACCAGGAGATCTAAGTAAGTGGAGCAGCTTGGCCTTTCCATCTTGACTACTTGGTCCTGGAGATATTTATTTTAAAAAACAACCATTCTAGGGCTGCGGGTCCAGTTGGAATTACCAACAATAAGATCAAGCAGTGACCAGAGCTCTGGATTCCTTTTATCTCTAATCTTTTTCAACAGATCTTTATAATGGGTGTGATCCCGGGATCATGGAAAAAAGCTATTATTGTCCTGATCTATAAAAAGGGTAATAGGTTGGACCCATCTAATTACCGCCCTATTGCATTACTGGATGTTCTGGGTAAGAAAGTTGTTTTCTGCCTTCCGCTTAAAACGACTGCAATCCTGGATCAAGACTTTAAAGAGAACCGACCCAAGACAAACCGGTTTTGTGAAAGGGACTGGAACTGAGCTGAATCTTTTCCTTCTTAATTTACTCAAAGGGTGTTAGGCAAAGTTTGCATGCAGTACCCTCTGGCACCTCTACACACAACTATGACTACCGGTGTAAGCAAAACCAACCTTTGGTATAAGTCTGTACCACACAGTTTACAGGCTTATCTCAAGAGGGAATGTGAGCATGTAATGAGGTTACACAGAGGTCTACAATCACAAGTATTCAAATAGACTCTTATACTCAAGGTTTCTTGGTAAAACACTTATTAATTTATTACAGTCGGTTAGAAAACATTCACTAAAAGGAGGCAATCAATATCACACAAAAATCCACAATACTACACACTATCCGGTTCTGAGACATTTAAACTAATTTGAAGGAGGAGCAAAATAGCATTCAGAGCATTTGAACAGTGCAAATAGTTTGAGTTCACCAGAGGAGTTGTTCCAATGCAATAGGTAGGCCCAAAGTCAATGGGCTAGAGTCTTGTATAAGTAAAAACGGTTCTGGTAGTTAAACGGAAAAGTCTTTGCCATGGTTCTCAGAAGTAGTTCATAGAAGATAGATTCATATGCCGGGTCACAAGCTGAAGTTTCACGCACTTTCGCAGTGAGAGGTAAGTTCCCTCGGTCGGGTTTTCACAGCACCTTATTTTGAAGAAAAAGATGCAGCTAAGGACTTCTGTTCCTGGCAGTTCCTGCAGATCTGCTGTTCCTGAGCCTCAGTCGTGGGTTAAGAGGGAGGACATTGGGGGGGACTCCTGCACTGCACGGGGACTGGTCACAAAGCTTGGAAACTGGCAAATCTTCGATTCCGGTAGCGGTCTTCAAGCACACAAACTGGTGTCCTTGTCCCTGGCTATTCGGTTTCCTGCAGCACTCCGAGTAAAATACAACCAGCTCCGAGAATGGTATCCAGGTGGCTTACGAGTGGATTGGTCCCACCAACTCAATGGAAGAAGTCATCCTTGAAGTGCTTCTCTGTCGAGATGAACTTGGTGATTCGGACTTGCAGCAGGGCTTCACCGGGCAAACCAACGGTCCAGTAGTTGCAGCAGCCGTCCTCTTCCAGCTAGTCTTTGGTTCTTTCGTTCCAGTGGTCGACTCTGCCTTCCAAGCCAAGAGACCTGCCTTGTAAACAGTTGTCTTCCATTCATTCCAGCCTAGCTGCCACTCACCCAGCAGGTGGATGTCCATGTCGGACAGCCAGCAAATCACGCCAGAGTGCATTTGGGTCTCCTAGGAGACTAAGCACAGGGAGATTCAGGCACCTCCCTCACTTCCTGCCCACCCCAGACACTCAGGCACCAGAGGCGGTCTTCAGTCCTGAAGACTGCCAAAGGCATAGGAACAAAGGGACCAAACCTAGTTTTGCGCGCAGAGACAAACTCTAGAAGGACCTTTCCAAAATGAAATGGTGAAAAAAAAAAAAAAAGAGACCGGGTCCCGTTTAAACAAAGGAGGCTGAGACGTCATCTTGAAAAACATGGCTCTCGCGATTTAACGCTACCGGTGTTCGCGGTCGGGAAAGTTGTTCATGTAAAACCACCGCCACCAGCCATTTCTAGAAGAAAGGGTAGCATTGGACTGCTACAGGAGTCTATTTGCTTGCATTTGTATAGTGCACTTGCAGCCCAAGGGCATCGAGGCACTGAACAGACATGGGGGATACTAGGTAACCCCTCCAGCACTATTGTAAGATAGGGGGTGCTGGATCTAGGAATTTAAAAAGACTCGTAAAGTAAATTTAACTTTACTTTCTCTGGGAAACAGTAGTTTATCCCAGAGAAGTTATCTAAACCTTGGGACAGCCTACAAGGACTCTCTGTGTCACTGCACTGAGGGTGCTGTGTAACACACATGAAAAGATGATGCCTATGGAGTTGTCTAAAACCCCATAATCAAAGAACACAAGAGTAAAACACACATCAAAATACACGAGAGTGTGGGAAAAAAGGCTCACACACTCTCCAGGTAAAAAAAATTCAAGTCCTCAAAAATCCAGCAAAGTTGCTGGGGGTCTCTAAGGTGAAGGGAATTAGCACATATATGAGAATTCTCCCTAACAACACCTCCCCCATCCCCTGCCAGACTAAGGGACAGGAGGATTTAATCCACCCCTGGATGAATCTTCTTACTCCAGTCGGTCATACATTCTGGAGAGACCATCAGGATTTTGGTGATTACAAACCCCTGTAGGCCGATTGACCATAACAATTTAGGATTTTCCCCTTTCATCTGCATTAACCATCTCAAGGGTTAGTGGTCTGTCTGAATCACAAAAGTAGATACATACAAGTATGGTCTAAACTTCTTCAGAGACCACACATTGGCAAAACACTCAATTTCTATGGTTGCCCACCTTGTCTCAGGTTCCTTCAGCTTCCTGCTGATGAAGCAGATTGGGTGTTCCCTACCTTTCTCATCCAGCTGACTCAGGACTGCACCTATACCTGTATTGGAAGCATCGGTTTGCACAATGAAGGTTTGGCTGTAGTCAGGAGCTCTTAAGACTGGAGCTTGACAAAGGGCTTTCTTAAGTCCTTCAAATGCCTTAGTGTACTCCTCATTCCACCTGACCCTCTTGGGGAATGTGGGTGAGGAGACCACATTCAAGGGAGAAGCTATGGACTCAGTTCTCTATGAAGTTCCTATAGTAACTAGCAAGACCTAAAAAGGCTCTCACTTGGGTTTCAGTAGTAGGGGTGGCCCATTCTTGTACAGCTTGTACTTTACTAGGCAATGGCCTTATTTCTCCTCCTCCTACCTCACGTCCAAAGTAGACCACTTTGCTCTGACCAATTTGACATTTACTTTCCTTTATGGTCAGATGGGCCTGCTCAAGAGCCTGCAAAACATATCCTAAGTGGTCAACATGTTCTTTTCCAGTAGGGCTGAACACTGCAATGTCATCCAAGTATGCCATGCAGAAGTCCTCCATCCCATTCAGAACTTGATTAACCATCCTTTGGAATGCACACGTGCATTCTTTAATCCAAAAGGCATTACCTAAAACTGGTAGAGGCCTGCTGGGATTTAAAATGCAGTTTTCTCCTTGGCATGGTCTGCCAGGGCTATTTGCCAACAGCCTGACGTTAGTTCAAATGTATTGAGGTACTTGGCTGAACCAAGTTTGTCCACCAGCTCATCTGTCCTAGGTAAAGGATGGGCATCAGTCTTTGTGACTGCATTTAGAGCTCTATAGTCCACACAGAATCTCAACTTCTTGGATCCTGCCTCTGGCAATAGTACAACTGTAGATGGCTCTATAACCCTGAGATCAAGCATCTTGTTGACCTCCTCCTTTATGTGGGTTCATGGTCTAACATCCTGTAACCTCTGCCTTTAACAGGTAAAAAGTCACCAGTGAGAATATCATGCTGGCCTCAAGGGGTCAATCCGGGTGATAGTGAAAACCGGGAGGCAAACTGAGTTAACAGAAACTTGTACTCCTCCTGTTGTTCCAGTGTCAGATTAGAAGAGAGGTTACCTCCTATCTTTCAATCTAAAGGTTGTCCCCTGAGGAGATCAGGAAGAGGTTCACTCTCCTCCTCCTGACCTGAAGCTAGAAGCTAAGCTCCCACCCTGGGGGCCTCCTTAGGATTGTCCAAGTCCACCAAATAATGATCCTCCTCAAGTTTTCCCACAACCTTGAAGGGTCCAATCCATGTGTCCTCTAAGGCCCTCTGCCCTGTATGTACCATAACTAGAACTTGCTGGTCTTGAGTAAACTCAACCATGTTGGCCTTCTGGTCATGCCAATGCTTCACCAGAGCATGACCTGCTTTCAAGTTATCAGATGCTTCTATCATGTGTCATTCTCCTCCAGAGACCAAGCACATAATCAGTGACTCTCACTGGCTTGGGGGAAGGAACACTCTCCAACCCTTCCTTAATTAGGGCCAATGGCCCTCTAACTGGATGCCCATAGAGAAGCTCAAAGGAGCTAAATCCAACTCCCTCCTGAGGGACTTCTCTATAAGCAAATAGAATGTCCCATGTTCTTCTAAGGGGTTCCTCCAAGGCACCCATCATGCTCTCCATAGTTCTATTAAACCTTTCTACCAATTCATTTGTCTGGGGATGGTAGGCAGTTGAGAACTTGTAAATCACTCCAGTTTTTCCACATGGCCTGCATGTAGTGGGACAAAGTTTGACCCCCTGTGAGAGATGACTTCCTTAGGAAAACCTGCCCTGGTAAAAATACCAAGTATGGCCTTTGCAATAGCCTGAGCTGTAACAGTCCTCATAGGTATGGCTTTAGGATACCTAGTAGCATGGTCTACTACAACCAATACAAATCGATTGCCTGAAGAGGTTGGAGGGTGTAAGGGACCAACAAGGTCGATTCCTACCCTCTCAAAAGGGACTACCACCACTAGGAGCGCCACCAATGGTTCCACATTCTTGGCCCCACTCCTGCCAGATGTTTGACAAGTGTGACAGCTCCTACAGAATTTATATACATCAGACCCCAATTCAGGCCAGTAGAAATATAGAGAAAGCCTTTCCTTGATCTTCTCAAAGCTTAAGTGACCAGCTAAAGGAATCTCATGGAATAACTGTAGGAAATGTTGTCTTATCTCTTGAGGCACTACAAGTCTTCTGTAGTCTCCTGGGATAGACTCAGTTGGTTCACTGTAGAAGAGGCCATCTTCCCAGTACAACATGCGCTTCCCTGGCTCTTGCCCGTCCAGCTGGGAAGCTGCCTGTTGGCGAAGTCCTTTAAGAGTAGGACACTCTTTGACCTCTGCTGAAGTCTGCCCTACAGGGGCCACGTTCTGACAGTAAAGACTGCAGCTCAGGATGGTCTTTAGGATCCAGATATCCAACAGGGGGAAGGTCGTCTTCCAGCTCTGAATCTTCAGCAGCTGATTCAACCTTTCCTGGTTGTTCCTCACACTCAGCCTCAGCTGGTGGAGCAGTCACATGTGTGACTTTGGACAGTCCTCACGGGGATGTCTTTGTTGGAAGCACGGGAGTGCTCTCTTGCTTTTTCTTTGAGACCTTGGGTTTCCCCTTTGCCTCCTTCTTAGAAATAGCAGTTAGTAGTTCCTGGGGGCTGGGTGTTGTAGTTTCTTCTGTAACATCCTCTGGAGAGTCAGTTAAGGTACTCTCTCTGGCCTTCCTCGTCTGTTCCTGTTTCCTCTTACTGGGAGGCCTGGGGGTGCTTGATACAACTCCAAGAGTTTTTAAGTCCTTCCCCAACAGGACTCTCACAGGCACCTCACTCTGCACACTAACAGGTATCTTGACAGTCATGTTGCACTGGATGAGAGCTCGTAGTATTGGAAGCATTTGAACAGGGCCTCTAGCAAGCTTAGTGAGGACTTCGGGTGCCTTAGCATCATCCTCCGGTTTGAAAAAAGATTCAACCACCACTGTAATGCTGGCCCAAGTGTCTCTAATGGCAGGGATCTCCTGACCATTTACAAGTACACTGCCCTTGTAATAGTACACTGCCCTTGTAATATTCTTTTGTGTTATCTGGAATTGAATTATAGACATCTAAATTCTGCTGTTCCCCACAGACTCGGGGACACTAAAGAAACACTGTCAGCGACTCGAATCGGGTCTTCAGCCAGTAGTTGAAAGTTTCCACTTGCCATTTGTACTTCTCCCTCTGGCGAAAAGGCTGAGGAGGCAGTGTGAACACCTGAAGGTTTACCCTTGCATCTGGGATCTCCTTTCACATGGTCAGTAGACCCACAAGCATAACATTTTCCAAATGTTTTGACAAATGGGGGTTTCTGCCGACCTCCCTCTGGTTTAGCACCAGAGGTTTTACTAGCCCGATTTGGTTTCCCTTGTGGCTTTCCCTTTTTCTGTTTGGGGCCCTCTTTTGGGTAGGAGGTATTAGAATTCTCTTAGCCATCTTTCTTTTGCTGCTACCCATCATACTACTTCTGAGTTGCCCCAGAATCCTTGTGAGTAGCCCTGTTGGCAACCCACAAGTTAGCAGCTTTAGCTAGTTTCTTTGGCTCTATTTCCTTAGAGTCAGCCAAGTGCTGTCTCAGCTCAGGAGAGCAGGCATCAAAAACAGATTTTAACAAAAATAGATTTTTCATTCCTTCAAAAGTGTTAACTCTGTAACCTTTTACCCAACCATCTAAGTTCTTCAAAACATTCACACACTCAGGTAGCCCAAGGGGTACCATCATGCTTGTTGGGGGTCCTAAACCTCTTAAGGTACTGGGAAGGAGTTTTCCCAAAGCTAGCTATCAAAGCTAGCTTCACATTTTCATACTCCAATCTTTCAAGTTCCCCCACCTCCATTACAGCATCAGTTGCAACCTGCGGGAGCCTAGACAAAAGCCAAGAATTCAAATGATTCCCTGTCAAACCCTGAATCCCAGTTATATTCAAAAGCAGCCAACTAATCCAAAATATCAAGCTTCACCTCATACATACTCACAGCTTCCTTATGGCATGCAAGGTCTCTTTGGACTGGAAGACCTAGAAGACTCTGGGATAGAACCATTTTCAAGAGACAACTTCTTCATCTCAAGAGCATGATGCATGATGCATTTCCATTTCTCAGAGTTTGATTTCTTGATGTTTACTTTCAGTTTGCATTTGGAGCCTTTTGAACTCTAACTCAAGTCTAATATTTCAAGTGAGACACATTCTGGACTCAGTACTGGGCCTGGTAGGGTCCCTGTGGCTAAAGGTTGAGGCCCAAAAGCTTGTTGAGGTGCAGAGGGGCTCACATCCCGAGACTCCTCCAGCTCTTCTTGCTCATCAATAACAGAGTTAGTAGACTCTGAATCATTATCCTCATCAATATTTCCCACATTTTCTGAAGGAGTAGGTGTAACAGACCCACTTCCCGGACTTTGACATGCCAACAATCTTTCAATCAATTCATTTTTCTTTCCTTTAACAGGGAGGTTCCTGACCTTACACATTTCCTTCAGTTGATCTACTGTTAAAATGATCAGGGCCTCCTGTCTGTAGTTAACCATATTAGACATGATAAAATTGCTTTTCTAGTGGTGCTTAGCCTTGTGAAGATTACTATTTGAACAAAAGTAAAGCAGAACTCTCAATGTAACAACTCTACAATTTATCCTCACCGCCTGCCACCAGTGTTAGGCAAAGATTGCATGCAGTACCCTCTGGAACCACTATACACAACTATGACTACAGGTGTAAGCAAAACCAGCCTTTGGTATAAGTCTGTACCACACAGTTTTTGGTAGTGAGCTGAGCAGCCAGGCTTATCTCAAGAGGGAATGTGAGCTTGTAATGAGGTTACACAGAGGTCTACAATCACAAGTATTCAAATAGACTCTTATACTCAAGGTTTCTTGGTAAAACACTTATTAATTTATTACACAGTCAGTTAGAAAACATTCACTAAAAGGAGGCAATCAATAGCACACAAAAATATACTACAATACGGTTCTGAGACATTTAAACTAATTTGAAGGAGGAGCAAAATACCATTCAGAGCATTTGAAGTAGGAGCAAAAAGGCATAAGTTAATAAAACGAATAATAGAGTTCCTCTTAAACAGTGCAAATAGTTTGAGTTCACCAGAGGAGTTGTTCCAATGCAATAGGTAGGCCAAAGTCAATGGGCTAGAGTCTTTTATAAATAAAAACGGTTCTGGTAGTTAAACGGAAAAGTCTTTGCCACGGTTCTCAGAAGTAGTTCATAGAAGAAAGATTCATACCGAACTACTGCTGGTTGGTTCCCCCTCCACCTTGAGCAAACTGGATAACAAATGTTCCACTTTCTCTATTGACAACATCCCCATCACTGTGTCGCCTTCCATCAAAACACTAGGTGTTTACCTCGAACCAGACCTAACCATGGAGAGGCAGGTCAATGCCATAGCCTCCTCATCTGCCTATCATTCTAACCTCATTAACGCAGTCAGACCTTTGTCTCAACAGAACTGTCTCTCCATCGCCAGGGCCATAATTGGCTCCAGGCTTGACTACTGCAATGCACTACTCATTGGCACTTCTGCCAAGAATGTTGCCAAACTCCAAATCGTTCAAAACAACGCGCTCAGAGCCGCCACCGGCCTCACACGTAAAAGAACACATTCCGGTACTTAGAAGACAGGTCCACTGGCTCCCAGTCAAGGAGAGGATCACATTCAAAGCCTCGTCTTTGACTCACAAGTGCCTCCACAACCTTGCCCCCCCCCCACTTGTCATACAGAATCACCAAACCCGCCTCCCTTAGACCTTCCAGATCCCATTACTCTAATCTCCTAGCTGTCCCTAGAACCTGCAATGCCCGGGCAGGCAGCTCCAGCTTCCCTGCAGTCGGCCCCCGACTCTGGAACTCCCTACCGCCCCACATCAGGGTCCATTGAATACCACTCTGCATTTCGCAAAGCCATCAAAACTAACCTCTTTGACTGTTTATCTGCACCTGCATGTACTCTGTGTGACGCTGCAAACATGCTCTCTGAACTGAACTGTAACAAGTATCACTGGGCGGCTTCTTTATAACCCTTAATCAAGCCTTCCTAAGCTCTGACATAGCGCCTCGATGCCTGCGGGCTGCCGTGCGCTCTACAAATTTAAATAAATATGTCGGGTCACAAGCTGACTAGGCCTGCAAGTTAACGAAGTTTCACGCACTTTCGCAGTGAGGCAAGTTCTCTCGGTCAGGTTTTCACAGTACCTTATTTTGAATAAAAAAGATGCAGCTGAGGACTTGCAGTTCCTGCAGATCTCGCTGTTCCTGAGCCTCAGTCGTGGGGACAAGTGGGAGGACGTCGGGGGACTCCTGCACTGCACAGGGACTGGTCACAAAGCTGGCAAATCTTCTATTCCCGTAGCTGTCTTCAAGCACACAAACTGCTGTCCTTCTCCCTGGCTATTCGTTTTCCTGCAGCACTCTGAGGAAAATACAACCAGCTCCGAGAATGGTATCCAGGGGGCTTACGAGTTGATTGGTCCCACCAAATAAAAAGGAAGAAATTGCCCTTGAAGTGCTTCTATGTCGAGATGAACTTGGCGATTCGGACCAGCAGTAGGGCTTCACCGGGCAAACCAACGGCCCGGGAGTTACAGCAGCCGTCCTCTTCCAGCTCGTCTTCGGTTCTTTCGGTCCAGTGGTCGACTCTGCCTTTCAGTCCAAAAGACTTGCCTTTTAAACAGTTGTTTCCCTTTCATTCCAGCCTAGCTGCCACTCAACCAGCAGGGTGGCTGTCCTTGCCGGACAGTCAGCCAGCCAATCACGCCAGAGTGCATTTGGGTCTCTTAGGAGACTAAGCACAGGGAGTTGCGGGCACCTCCTTCACTTCCTGCCCACCCCAGACACTCAGGCGCCAGAGGCGGTATTCAGTCATGAAGCCTGCCAAAGGCATAGGTAGAAAGGGACCAAACCTAGTTTGGCGGGCAGAGACAAACTTTAGAAAGACCTTTCCAAAAAGAAATGGCAAAAAAAGACAACCGGGACCCGTTTAAACAAAGGAGGCTGAGACGCCATCTTGAAAAACATGGCTCCCGCGATTTAATGCTACTGGTGTTCGCAGTCAGGAAAAATCATGGTAGTTCGTTGTAAAACTACTGCCACCAGCTGTTTCGAGAGGAAAGAGTAGCAATGGACTGCTACATGAGTTTCTAGACATAGGGGATACTAGGTAGCCCCTCCAGCACTCTATTGTAAGATAGGGTGTGCTGGGTCTAGGAATTTAAAAAGACTAGTAAAGTCAATTTAACTTTACTTTCTCTGGGAAGCAGTACTTTATCCCAGAGAAGGTATCTAAACCTTGGAACAGCCTACAAGGACTCCGTGTGTCACTGCACTGAGGGTGCTGTGTAACATGAAAAGATGATGCCTATGGAGTGGTCTACAACCCCATAATCAAAGAACACAAGAGTAAAAAACACATCAAAATACATGAGAGAGTGGGGAAAAAAAGGCTCACACTCTCCAGGTAAAAAAATCAAGTCCTCAAAAATCCAGCAAGGTTGCTGGGTGTCTCTAAGGTGAAGGGAATTAGCACATCTATGAGAATTCTCCCTAACAAAGGGAAGGTATGCAATAGCAGCACAAAGATATATTTAGCCTTCAGCGATCTGAGTTAAGCCTTTGACAGCATTGATCGCCAAGGCCTCTGGAAGAAAATGGAATCGTGTAATTGCCCGCCGCCATTACATCTCTGCGAATCTAGTAGCATTCAAGCCCGATCGAACGCTGGAGGGTGTCTAGACAACCCTGATTTTCACCTTTAGGGGCCTAAAGCAGGGATGTCCACTTGCCCCTCCCTTATTCAACTTCTTCCTGTCTGATGGAGGTGAATGTTTAGATACAGTAAGATAATTTCCCCCTAACATCAGGGACGAGAAACTGTCAAGACTACTTTACACGGATGACATTGTGCGGATAGATAAAACTTCAGTAGGCTTACAAAAGTCTTTATCTGCTCTCAATCAGTACTTGAAGCTAAATGGACTTTCGATGAACTCTATTATGATATTGAGCCCTCGAAGAGACAAACCAGGATCTTCGTTCAACTGGCACTTCGAGCACAAGCGGGGATGTGAAGGACCCCCATAGATTAGATATCTGGGGGCACTTGTCAACAACAGCACATGCAATCAACCCCACCAGTTGTCCTTGAAATCCAGACTAAATATCTTGCCAGGGCAAAGTAGGAGAATTCATAAAAGAAGTTTGGTAAGATTTCCATCTTGCCGGTATTGTTTTACAACCTGAAAGTTGTTCCATCTCCAACTTTTGGAGCAGAGGCTTTCCTTCTTACTCCTTGGAAAATATGGCCCACATTGGAAGGCGCCTACTGGAGAAAGATTTTGAGTCTTCTGAACCTAGTTTTGACTGCCCCGATTGGATATGAACTAGGGCTTATCTCATTACAAGCGCGAGTGACATGGAAGACACTGGCACTTTTTCGAAAAACTATGATGCCTTCACTGGCAACGCCATATGAAATCTTGGTTCGACGGGTACCGCTGCTTTCTTGGAAAATCTGCAGTCTAACTCGGAAGAACTACTGAATAACTTTCCAGAAAAGGTGAAAATGAAACTCTGGCATGATGATTAAATCAGAACTCAAGAGGAAAGAACTTCACATTGTCTCATACATGTTCTAAGAAAAGAAACTAAACCCCGGGGAATGCTCCTTAAGTATCTCGCCAAGGCCCCAATGGTTGGTATAGAAACCAGTATCTTCATTTTAGATTTGATCTATACCCTACAAACCAATTATTGAAAATGTATGAAGTCTATGACGAAGGGATGCAGATTCTGCCTGGCTACAGAAAAAATAGTCACTAAAGCATGTGATCTTGCTCTGCCAAGGATTGACAGATTTAAGAACTAGACACAGGAGTACATTAATTGAAGCCCATAAAACGGAGGTGGAGGAAATTTGGTCTTTCTTCATGAGAGGTGATAACCATACAGCTACGATCTCACTGCTGAAATTCTTAAAGGAGACACCTGATCTATCTGGGCAATGACTTGTTTTAAACAATGAATTTTCCCTCTTCTTTTTTTCTCATCTTTTCTTTAGACCCAATGATCAGTTTTTTTCACGAATGGAAATTTTTGATGTATGAAAGGTTTGAAATAAACTGCAAATCATTTAATAATTAAAAAAGTAAGCCCTCCGTAGAGTACACTCTTTTTCAAACAGAGGATTTTTCCTAATGCTACTTCTGTGTTCTATGTCATAGATTGCCCATCAATCACTAGAAACGAAATATGTGATGAAGGCAATATTCTTCGGAACAGGTACTGCAATATAACCTGTCCCTGGGTGATGGATTGTACTTCAGAGTAGAACAAGTCTTCGAGCCTACAATAACATTGAAAAAAGAGGGTAAATGGATGGCTCACAATACCAGCTTTGCTGTGTGTGTGTGTGAGAGTGTGAGAGTGTGTGAGTGAGAGAGTGAGAGAGTGAGAGAGTGAGAGAGTGAGAGAGTGAGAGAGTGAGAGAGTGAGAGAGTGAGAGAGTGAGAGAGTGAGAGAGTGAGAGAGTGAGAGAGTGAGAGAGTGAGAGAGTGAGAGAGTGAGAGAGTGAGAGAGTGAGAGAGTGAGAGAGTGAGAGAGTGAGAGAGTGAGAGAGGCCACTCAGGACTTCTCGACCCGACATTTATGGTGGCCCAGTCTTGCTCACAATACCAAAGACTATGTTGCAGCTTACCCCGTTTGTCTTCAAACCAAAGTACTATGACACCATCCATTTGGACTATTAGAACAGCCAGATCTACCAACAAAAACATGGCATCACATACACACTGATTTCAGCGCAGATCTTACCTCTTCTATCGTACACAACACCATAATGATTACAGTAGATACAATTACTAAACTAGCCCATTTCGTCTCAACGCCTCAGGTACCATCGACAGCCCTAATGTCCAAATATCTCCTCTGGACAATTTTCTCTGTATATATGGCCTTCTGGACACAATCTCAGACAGAGGACCCCAAGGATAGCACAGGGGCAACGTGCTGGTCTTGGAAGCAAGACCAAACAGAGCAAAAGAGGTTTGAATCCCGGATCCGCACTTAGAAACCGACCTCTGGTATTAAACGAGTTTTAAAAATAAAACAATAACAATACACCTCCACGTACTGAACTTGTGTCTGCAAAACACTAGGTATCCGTGCCCTTAGGGCAAGTTTTCAACCCCAAACCAATGGACAAACTGAAAGAATAAATCAAACACTGGAACATTATTTGCATTGTTTCGTCATTGCCATGCAGGATAATTGGAAGGATCTCATTCCACTGGCAGAGTTTGCTTATAAAAAACACACTCCACGTCCTTTCTATTGTACCTTTGTTTCTCACCATTCCAGCATTCCCCCTCAGATGCCATCTTCGTCCAAATCCCCGGCGATTGACAGGCTATTAGAGGAGATCCAAAGAGGGACATAAAAAGGATCTTTTGACTCTCTCAGCTTCTAGAATTTCACAAAAGAAATATGCAGATCGCACACTACAAGTCAGTGATTAAGTTCGGCTAGCCTCTTGGTTTCTTCCCAGACATTTGGTCAGCTCCAAACTTTCCTCCTGTTATTTTGGTCCCGTTAAGGTGCACTCAGCCATAGAACTTGTAGCATATTGCATTGAACTTCCAAAAACGTGGTCCCGAATCCATCCTGTGTTCCACATTTCTCAATTGAAACTTCATGTACCAGACATATTTCACAGAAACAAAGGACGTCCTACTTCTGGTAGACTACAGCTCTGATCAAGAGTTTGAAGTAGCTGAAATTGTGATTCACGCTATTGCAAGAAACGCCTTCAATATTTGGTAGACTGGAAGGGATATTCGTCTTCAGACTGCACCAGGGAATCTGCTTCGTTGATACACGCCCCTTTTTGTGCGCACCATTTGCATAGGTCTCAACCATGGAAGTCTTGACTACTTCCATCATGAGGGGGGCATATTGTCATGACTCGCACCCTCTCTTGGTCCCTCTAGCATAGATGGAAAAGGATGCAAGTAAGAAGTTTGCATACCTATTCCAAGATGGCGCTACCATGTTCCCATGTGGGAAACACCATCTGCGGTCTATTTGTTTCTAAAATGGCCAGCAGCCGATGCCAAGCAATCAGTAGCATCCCGTTCTTGGTATAAAGCAGATGGCAGCCTTCCGCTCAGCACGCTGCTTCTTTCTTAAATACATGCTACTTTAAGTATTCTGCTATTCTCAGCCCTTTCCTGGTTTTAACGCTCTGTTATTCCCTTGCGGTCTATTCTCGCCATTCCTTCTTCCTGTTGTATTCCCTTGACCTACGCGGGACGTCTGGACCTTTCTATGATTCCTCACATCCTGCTTCTACTAGCGCAACCCGTTCACCACATCTCGTTTCTTTTCCTTGACATTGCGGCAAAAGCTGCCGCTCTCCCGATGCGGGATGTCGGGAGACCTGGCTGCTCGCCCCAAGTGGCTTTTACGACCAGCGCAACACATTCCCCAGTTCACCAGAATATTTCCATGACTCTGCCGCATAAGCAGCTGTTCTGCCAGCCTGAACCATCAGGTCCTCCACTGTCAGCGGTCGCACTCAGCCAGCCCTCTTTCTCCAGACTTGCCCTCAGAGTGCTGATTTTCACACACGGATTACTGTGTATACCTTCGTAGTCGTGGCTCCACGATTACCAACTATAGCGGTTATATTATGCTTGCATTTGTGCACTGAAAATAGAGATTCTCCTTCCATTCATCTGTGAATAGTCTTTGCTGGATTATACTCCAGCCTTGAGGCAAAGGAACTTCTCTAGGAGCATCTTTCAAGTGCACGTTATCAGTGCAGTGTCTGGGTTTTCTTCCCCAGGAGGGTTTCCCTGATTTCCCTCTGGCCCCTGTGCGTTTCCATTACAGGATCGGAGTGGAAGTTGGGAGGCCTTTCCACAGTCCTTTTTCCAAGTGCTTTTGTCTCAGGCGAGTGTCCATTGTGTAGTTTACATTGAATGCTTACTTTATTATCGTCATCGACATAATTTGAAAGATTTGACACTTTCAGGGAGTCATATAGACCCAGTGTAAGATGTTAAATAGGATGAACTTGAACCTGGCATTCCTAGAGGCTTTGCTGACTTGCGTACATATTTTGCTCCATTCTGACTCCTCAAAGGTCATTCTCATGTCCCGCTCCCATTTGTCTTTTACGTTAAGCTGGGGTTGGGATCTGCTATTCTGAAATGCAGAATACGATCGGGATATGGCATGCCCTTAATTACCTGTAGCAAGGACAGCATGTGAAATTGGAGAAGTTGGGGGCTCGTCCTGCATCGTACCCTATTCAGCCCCCAGGAAGCTGGCTCGCCTGTCGTAGTTTTGGAATTGCCCTTTGGGTGCCTGGTATCGCTACACCCAGGTGTGCAAGGGCAACAAGGTCCTCCCTTTAAATAAATCTCCCATTGTCTGGCACCTCCCCTTCAGCGCACGTACAGTCGCCAATGTCCCTTATAATTTCAGCCACTCTGGCATCAGCCCTCAGAGGTATAGAGGGACTGTACGCCTCCCCAAACTGTAATTTGGTACGTGCCCTCTTCCAGGACTGCCGGATGACTGCACTCAGACAAGACGTCTCTGTCCCTCCCAGTGTTTTGGCAACTTAATTATTTTAAATGTCAATCTATCATAGTGACATATGTGAGAAACCTGAGGGTATTCTCCCCAGCAGACCCCGAGAATCCCTTAGTCAGGTGTGCAAGAAAGGACTGACCCTCTTATCCCAAACTTGAAGGCAGACGAGCAGGGAAAGATCACCTGGGTAGGGGAGCTCGGGGTTATGCTCAGGAGGAGGCCCAAAGGGAGACGAGGTATGTTACAGAGGAAGAAGACGAGGAGGGTGAAATCTGAGACCTTTAGGGGCTGTGCCAGATCTGCCCCCTTCCTCCCATTGAATCTATCCTACCTAACTCCAATAACCCCTCCATACAGAACCAATCCCATAGGATCTCAAACCTCATTCAGAAACAGTCCTGTCCAAAGACCCTGTTTTTCTGTTCCCTATCTGAAAACTCCCAATCGGGTAAAATACTACAGTTCCCACAATTCTCCTGGTCTATTTCATGATCCCAGTTATTCCTGCTTTCCCGGCAGACTCTACCAATCCCGTTTCTCTGATTGTCACTTTCTGAAATCCCAGTCGAAAGTGACCAACAATTACAATTACATCTCTTATGTTCTGTTCACAATTCCGATCATTTTCATCCATCTCACAAACCCTCCTGCTTATTTCACAAATCATACAAAACCTTCCCTCCAGAGGTCATCACAAACCCTAATCCTAGGGTTATAATGTCATGCATCATCTCTTTCCCCTATGACCCTGTAGGACGTCTGGAAACTTTCCCACCTGCTTTTGCCGACACTCCAACCCCTTCCTTTTCCTACACGAACCCTTTTCCCTGAGACACAAAACAACAGACTTATAATAAAACAGTTTACTTGACATGTCCCAATCCGAGCGTTAGGCAAAGTCAGGCAATTAACCTGAACCACACGCACCCGAAAGCTGTTTCCCTTCCCCACAGGGATAAAAGGTGGAGCAAGAGAGCACAGTACGAGCAAGGCGAGCACGGCAGACAGCACGACGAGACGGTTAATCATGCGTGCCAGTTCAAGAGAAGAAGAAAGGCAGAAGGAATCGAGAGGGTGTCGAGGAGAGAAGTGACCTTGCCCCTTTTCAACCCAGACCCGCGGAACCTTTGTGGAGGAGAGCCTAAGGCCTGTGAACAATAGCACAAGGGTCTTGCAGCAGATGTTAACGGTACATGGGGCAAGCCTACGCCGATAGGCACGAGCGAGGGAAGCTCCCGCAACCATGGTACCGGCCTCTACTCCAATGAAGAAGAAAAGCCAACCGGTTAATCACAGCCGGTGAGTCGAAAGGGAAAACAATAAGAACCGGGCTGTGTTGAGTGAGACTTGCAAAGTGGCAAGTTTGAACAAGGGTCTATGAACTGTGAAAGAACTGTAACCAGTGTTAAAGGGGAAACCATTTGCAGAGGGAAACCGGCACCACGTGGGTGCTAACTCAAGAGACTCTGGTCGAGCCCCATATGAGAGAAACTAGAGATACCAGCAGGCCATAGGAGAGCTAGAGGAATAGATCAAAGTGCTCATACTGAGGGTCAGGCAAAATCCCTGTACAATTGAAAGACTTTGATCTACAAGCTAAGTGAAAGAAAGGGAAGTGAGTCCTGTAGTGAGCGGAAACAAGGGAAGTGAATCCAACCATAAGAGAAAGCAAGGGAAGTGAATCCCACAAATGCAAGCAAATGTGAAGTTGATAAGGGTCCGAGCCCGACCGAGGGAGATCCAGGGGTGAAGCCACCACCCAAAAGTTCATTGAGAATAGAATGGTCATATAATTTGCGGAATGAGATATGCGAGAAGGGTCAGCGCCCAGAAGTGGGGGAGCCAGGGGTGAAGCCGTTACCCTACGTGAAACTGTGGTAACCAATTGAGAAGGGTCAGTGCCCAGAAGAGGGAGACCCATGTGTGAACCCATCACCCAGCGAACATTGGAAACATTTTATTTGTTAAAGGAACTTTTGTTTTGTTATTTGAACCTGTCCGGTCCTCAAAGGCAAGAGACTTTCAAGTGAAACAAGACTTGGCCATCAACGGCCCTGATAGATTAAAGCTCGAGAGTTGAAAGTTGAACTATTATCATCTCATGCTAGAAAAGCTTGAGAGTGTGACCTGAGAACTAGCATTAAAACTGTTATCTCGTGCTGGAGAAGCCCAAGACTGTCCTGCGCTCCAAGATACCACCTTACCCCATGCTCAAAACATGGGGAAGGTAGTCCTAGGCTACCGCCTCCTGACATATTATTTGAGAACACTTATTTCTTTTCTTGAGAAATATCCCTCACCTCATTTTATATTAGCTGTGAGGTTTGGCAATGGGTTTCTTAGTATAGGCCCTTTTATTTTCACACCACGGCACTAGGACTGCCTTATTTGCATTTGATGGTCGATGCTTGCTCCAATCTTAGATTTAGGTTTAATTTAGGGGTTTTTCCACCCTGCAATTCATTGTTCAATAAACACTTTTGAACTGTAATCACCTGTGTCTGTCTTACTTGTTGCCACCATGAGTTCCTCACACAACAGGCAACAACAAGGCACATTTGCCAGGGTCTTGGATTCCGAGTTGCCTCACTGTTATTCAGGAGTATGATGATCCGGCAGGGCAGGGCTAATTATCCATTTTCATTGATGAGTTGGAAGGTGATCATGCGGGGAACTCATGCCGACTATGCCCGCACGCTGCTCAAGTCAGCCTGCATGACATGGGTGCAACTTTGCTACTTTACCAGTAGCACTGCCACAGCAAGGTCAGCCCCAACACATGGGCATGGTCTGGCAAAATGCCACTCTTTAAGAGGAGTGCCTGTCAAAAGTGGCAAGTTATACATAAAGATCTTGCTGCTCTTTTTGGTAGACAATTTAATCAGCTCAGTAATAATTTTGACTGCATTTGTTCATCAATTTACCAAGAGGAAAGCAGGTTTTCATTTTGCATGGATTCTAAAAGAGCAAACATTGGTATGCTTAAAGAACATATATCTTATTTCGAGACACAACCAGTAGGTTATGATTGGTATCTGCAAATAACACATATGCCATTGTCTGCACATCTATGTGTGTATTTCACAGTTAATAGAGAAATCCGAAATACAAATGTTGATGATCTATTACCCTCAACGAGATGATGGGATTTGCAGCTTTAGTCCCAAAACTGATGACCTTGTGGGAAGCAACCACATCTGGAGTCAAAGGTGGGCTGCCTGTACTGATGGGTCACAAATGTGAAATATTTGGACCCTTGCACTTTTTTTCCCCACACAAATTAAGCATTGTAACCAAGCACATTCCTAAACAACCTCTGAAAGCAAATGTGCACTCTATTCTTGGCTGCAACCAACCTGCAGCAACTTGCTACTTGATACAACTCTGAGATAACGCTCAGAAGCAACCCCACAGTTTACATTGCACAAACTCTGCATGAGGTGGACAACTAAAGACCCATGCAACTTGCCGCCTAATATGCTCCTGCAGTAAGACGGACCACACCAACTCAGCGCACAGCTGACGCCATCATACACACAAAGAAACCTGCACACAGCTTTGTACCACCTTGCGGCAGACAAAAATGCTGCAAAACACTGGCACTATTGCAGAAAGAAATAAGCACATACACACATGGTGACAACTAGGGATGTAACGGTATAACGGTATACCGTTAAAGATACCGTGAACCACTTAATTGAACAATAATAACCGTCACATTGTTTATACCGTTATAACGTTCATACCGTTAAGTGTGCTTTTCAATCTGATTTGGAAAGGCTGCAGTAAGCAAGTGTTGCGCAGTCTTGGTCTTGCACTGTTGGATGTGCCGTCAGCCAAGTAGTTTTAGTTGGAGCAGTTTTTAATGCCATTCCATAAGCCACACGTGCCTGACACAAAATCAATATGTTAGCAATAGGAAGAATAGATACAGTGCTATGAAGCAAAAGGGTTTACTTTGGGGTGGCGGCTTTGGGGTTTATATATTTATAATGGATAATGTTCTCTAAACATATGGCAATGGGGGATTTCCCTGGTTCTATCATTGAATTTACATATAATAAGTCACACTGCGAAATTCACTCATCTGTCGGTATTCCCTGCTGCCATACCAAAGGGTAACATGTCCGTGATTACTGAACACCTTTTGGCCCGCAAGTAAACTAAAGGCTGTAACGTAAAGAGAGTGCGTGTGTGTGTATGTATGCGCAAAAGCGTATACTACCATCGGCCTCCATTGATCTGTGGCATGCAGGCTATCAAGATGGCAACATGTTCATCTTCACCAGTAGCCAGTGAGGGAGCAAAAAGCCTAAATGACCACTTAAGAAAAGCTATTCAGTTTGCTTTGCCAGTTGCAGCAGGCCCCCCGTCTCCTTCTCCACACGTGCGTTTGTGTTTGGTGGAAGCAAGGCATTTCAGTGGAAAGTATGTTGAAAAGCCCAATTCTGGCCCTGGGTGCCTGGTTTTAATTGTGATGATAAGATAACCATGATATACTGTCATTTGGCAATAAGGTTATCGTACCGTCATAAATCTAATACCGTGACACCCCTAGTGACAACTTAACCAAAAGCTAACAGCTGCGCACTAGGTCCGATTAAGAAATCGCACACAAAATTGGATGTACAAATCACAAGAGAGCAGCATTTGCACAATACTTATCTTCCACCACCATAAATGCAGAAAGGGCACACAAGCAGCTAAACCAACAGATGGAAGACAAAAAAGCATTGTAAGGATTAAAACGAGACCACCTCTCCAAAGGAAAGTGATGGCAATACTATGTGAGCAGACCAAATCAGAACAGTAGGATAACTTCAACTTGAAACTGAATAAAAGTTACCAAGAACATAGCTACTGTCCATCATCTTACTCCTGCATGCCCGCTGTATCTCATCACATGACCAGAACCTTTGCAAACTGTCCACATAATGGTAACCTTGGATCTACCTGCCGCATTCCTCCCATCCTGGGCAGTACGTAGTTTTCCACTATTCCCCATTCTGTATGCAATCTCCTATTGTTTATGAGTCAGTTGCATACTGTTTTCCAGGTCCAAAGCCCTACAGTGGAGGCAGCAGTTCATTGTGCCAACAGCCTTAGCGGCTGGGTCTAATGACAGTGTACCAACTGGCTTATTGGCAGAGGTCCTGGGAACATAGCAACAGCCCTAATGGTATTAGTCTCACTGTTACTTGTATTTATTGACATCTATTTGATCAGAACGTGCTTAATAAACGACTACAAAGAAGACACCAAAAACAGAATAGTCTTGCAAAGAGCAGCATAAAACAATAGAAAGGAATTGCCTTCCCACAGTTGGGACGAGTGTGTAAATGTGGAATGTTTCCATGTGGTACTTTAGCAGTGTGCACCTGTGGCACTGACATGTGTTTTATTTGCAGGGAGATGGTTAAGGTTCTCGTTTGTGTAGTTTCAACTAATGGTAGTTGTGTGTTGCAGTTTGGATGTGCATTGGTCATCTTCCCTATGGCTCTTTGGGTTTTCAACAATACTGCGGTATGGAAGTCTTTGTTTTATGTGGCGTGGAGTGGCCAAATGCTGTGGGCAAGAGTAACACATTCAAGCCGGGAGCTAGGATCTAGGCAAAAAGGTTGCTGCCCCCTGCCATGAATGTCATTTCCCCACATACACAGCATATTCTGTGACCTGCGAGTGAGAATTTCATTATCGCTGCATAGACCTGGCTGGGACGGTTTGTGTTCACCGTCATGCAAGTTTCTAGTTAACTTATAAACTACCTGTAACTGCAGAATGAAGTGCACTTCCTTTTGTACTTGTGAATCCTGCATGCTACTTTAAAAGACATCCTTGCTTACAATGGTACGCAACTCATAGAATAAGTTAGAACTTGAACTTTAAAAAAATACACAACCTTTGAGACAACCTCAATATGAAAACATGTAATTGCTTTCGGATTTATACCCCCAGTCTGGGAGCAACGGTATGAGCCTGCAGAATCATGTCAGACAGATTAGTCGGGACAAAGGGTACCTTTTCACAAGTAAATTCTGAAATTCCCAGGGAAATCGAGATCCAAATGTATACAACCACCTGTACAGTCAGATATCCAAGGTCCCACGAAATAAATGTGCGTGCACTACAATTATGCAAATAATAGCGAGGCCACAGACTATATATACACCACTCTAGCGGGAGTGCAGCGAGTTGTTCGGTCTGGCAGTAGCCCGTGGTGCAGTCAGCCTTCAGTCTACTTTCATTTTGAGCTGCCTTTGGAGGAGGAGCCTAACTTTAAAAATACCCGCTGTATAAACGAGAGCTTCGTAGGAGTGCAGCGATTGTTTCGGTGGCTCTGGGAGCGGAGTAGCTGGAAAACAGCCTGTGCTGTGTAAGGTATTTGCTTTGTTACTGGCTCCGTGATAATTCCTGTTAATTCTTTCATGGCTTATTCCTTGAAATCAGGGATGCCTAGACACTGTCAGTCGATGCATACGGATGACGGAGTGATTAATTTGGACAATACCTTGCTCACAGTTAAAACTGGTGAGAAACTCCAAGCTGGGGCATTGTGTATGGCAACAATAAAATATGAGGGGATGGCACCTGAAGGCCCTCTGTGCTCGTTCTCTCCGGTGTCCCCTACTAGCTCCCAAAAACAGTAAAACTAAATGAAAAGGCAAGACAGGAGAATTTGAATCAGTTTTTGTCTACAGCGTTGCCCTGTGAACTGTCCTGTTCCCAGGATTACCCGGATGTGGAACATTTGACTAACTGTCCACATCCTGATTTAGCAATAGATGTTTCAATGCTGGGGCCGACTGCTGCACATGAAAACGAGTTTGCTTATCTCTGGGACCAATGGGAAGTGGATGCTTTGATCCAAGATAATAGGGGAATGCTTGATTATTTCAAACACCCAATCAAGGCATTTTTCCGTCAAGATATGGAGAGGTGGCCCCTGAATACCCTAGACCTCAAACTGTTAGACACACTATTGCAGTTTGAGCTGCATGATATCAGGACGGCAGTTAATGTATTGATGTCTAAATTGTGTCTGGTTGAAGGTTTTATTTTGGCGACAAATAGGCCATGTAACCATTCTTTGCCACCTCTTGGGGCAGCCTCCTTGAGGGTGGAACGCGGGCGTCAGTGTGATGTGGGTAATGAGGCCATGTTGATACTTGATGGGGAGGCTAAGAGCGATGGTAGGGGTGGTGTGGTGTTTTCTAGCAAACTTCCCGAGTGTGCCGTAGGAGATCCTCTTACAAATATAGAGTACTGTGGTTAGTTACGGCTACTGTGGTATCCGAGAAAGTAACCCTTCCCGAAAATACTGCAACAGAGAAATTGTCTGTTCCTGTTAAACTTAAACATCAGAAAAAGCATTTAAAGAAATTGCAAAGGTGCTCTCAAAAATGTCTGCATCATATTAACTTGGGCTTTCAAGATGCGATTGTGGTGGAAGACAGGGAGTGCAATGATCAGTATGCAATCCTATGCCGGCTCCAGAGACAGGGCGGCAGGAAGCTACTATTGTCTGATGCCCTTAATAAAAAAAGTGATGAGAATAAATGGGATCAAGCTAAACTACCATCATTACTGAGGGAAAAGACTATTACAAAGTTTTGTAAGCCGATAAAAAAAGACAATCAAGATCTTAGTGCCCTGCCCGTCTATTCAGATCACCTTTTGTATCAAGAGTAAAATTCAATTGAGTGCTGTGATATAGCCATCTCCTGACCTGGCATTCCTCATTCTGGATTAATATTTGCAGCTTGCCAGGCCGGGAGCTCATCTTCCCGGGTTCCTGCTATGATGGAAGTGGGGCCCGTTAACATTCGCGTAAAAAGGACCCAGAGATAGTAGACACTGGATTTTGTGCCTAAAGTCACACAATCAACAAGTGACCGGGGTGACCAACTGTGATATTTCTAACTTTGTGCCTCGGGGACATCATGGGGTGAGGAGGGAGTGTGGGGGCTTATAGTGAAATCTCTAAGCCTTTGCACTCACAAGAGATTATAGCACTAAGAAAGGATGAGAGTCTTCGCCCAGTTTCAGGTCTTTAGAGGACTGTAGAAAGAAGGTGTTATCAACATTGGGGAAAAAAGGTTAAAGTGGATAAATCACCCAAGAAGGGGGAGACTCAATGGAGCATTAGAGCGCCTCGTGCAATTCCCAATGGTGTTGAACAGGTTGAACAAATGTGGCATCTGCATGTGGAAAGAATTTTTAGTGTGCATGACTTCCTGCCCCTAAATAGGCATTACATACTAAGCCTATTTGAGGAAATTCCTAAGTTGCCCAGGTTCAATTTACTTACCCAACAAGAGTCAATGTTAGGCTGGGCTTTAAATCCGACTTTATTCGGAATTAGATTTTGGGATAAGCTTCTTCATTTACAAGGTTGAGCTATGACTTGTCGACATCCCGGGATGACTCCTCGTCCATCGAGAAAGAGGTGGTGGGGGCTTCATCGCGGGAGGCACTAGTCATATGCTTCAACACTAATGATAACTCAACAAGAACGGTGATCGACTCACTAGGCCCAAAAAGAGAACAGGAGTATGTATGGTCCCATATCATGAACAGCCTACACACTAAATCTGAGGTCACTCTGTTGGAAAAGTGAGACAGCCCATTTAGTGGGTTCTCCTGGAATACTAGGGGCTTTTTTGCACCTCGCTAATCCATACACTATCTGGGTGTTTTAAGCAAGATTGTATGCAGTACTATGTGGGAGACTGCACCAGCCTTGTCCTCTTGGCAATAGTTAACCCAACCTTTGGTATAAGCATGTACTACACAAGTTGGTAGAGTGACTGAGCAGCCAGGCTGATCTCAAGAGGGGTCAATGTGAGCTGTACACACAGAGTTTCACAGTGACAGTTATCCAAAATAAACACTTAAGACTCAAGGTTTCTTGATTAAACAATTATTAATTGAACAGTCATTTGTATAAGCCTTCTTTAGAAGGGAGCAAAAACATGTAACACTTTAAAATAGACTTGTTTCTCTAATCAGATGATACCCATTGGGGATTGCACACAGACACTTCCTACACCCTCAGGTGACTTAAATAGCTAGGACAGTGGACATTGATTTATCGATGGTACATTTAGAGCAATACGGAGTATGGTGTAAAAGGTTAGTTATGGAAATAAAACAAAGGTTAACAAATAATTCATAAACTGGTAAGTACTTTTTGAACCCTCCAATGAAAAAGTAAATTAACCCTTTCCTGTATGAAAAGCAAAAGCACAAAGTCAGAGGTGCAACCGAATCCGCACCCTTCGTTACCAACCTTATCCATAGTTCATTTGCCACCAACAGTACCAAAAGACCTAAAAGCAGCCTGGGTCCTGCCATTACTTTAAAAACCCACATTAGATCCTAACATCCCTACTAACTTACGTCCCATCACCACTGTACCTTTTTTATTAAAAATCCTCCATCACGCAGCCTACCTGCAGATCCAGAAATTCCTGGAATGCAATAACATTTTGGGCCCAAGACGATCAGGATTCAGGCCATGGAAAAGAAACAGCCCTTCTAGATCTGAAAACACAAATGGACCCATATAAAGATAAACGTGACCTATGTATCCTCCGCCTGCTAGAGCTCTCTGCAGCTTTTGACTTGGTTAACCATGAAATTTTTTGCCAACACCTCGAAACAGCAGCACACTTCTCCCCGGAAGCCATCAAATCCTCTCTCTTTAATCGAACCATGAGGGTCTTCTCTGATACCTTGGCAGCCCCCCATGCATTGGTGACTTGTGTCGTTCCAAAAGGATCCTGCGTGCCGCCTACCTTATACAATGCGTTTACCAAAATCTTATTCGAAAAGCTTGACAAAAATCGTTATCAGGTATACAAATTATGCGGACGATACACTAATACTCATACCGATTACTGGATGCTATGAGACAGACACCAAAAATCTAAACTCTACCCTGCAGTCCAGGCCTGGATGGCCCTCAATGAATTGTGTCTTAATGATGACAAGACAGAGTTAATTCTAATCGGAAATAAATCTAAACTAAACAATCTCCCACAAGAGTACAAATCTTTTAACATTGACGGCAACACTATCACGGACGCCAACGAAATAAAAACCCTTGGGATCTATATGGACTCTTCCCTCACCTTATACAGACAGGTCAACGCCATAGTCTCCTCTGCTGCCTACACAGCTAAATTGATAAGAGCTAGCAGACCTTTCCTTTCTATGGACAATTCCATCACGCTGGCCAGAGCTTTAATACTTTCCAGGATTAACTATTGCAATTCTCCACTTGCTGGAACCAGTACAAGAGACATCAAAAAATTACAAACGGTACCAAATAATGCTATCAGAGCACCTCTGAATATTCCCAACAACGAACACATTTCCACGATCAAGCGAAACATCCACTGGCTCCCAGTCCACAACAGATCAATCCTACACCAACATGCTTATCACATCTAGATACAGAAGACAGAAAGCGGCAGGCGCAAGCTTTCCAGTGATAACAGCCAAATTATGGAACGCCCTCCATACACATCTAAGAAACTACTCTTCTTTCTGGTCATTTAAGAAAAATTTAAAAACTCTACTATTCAGATCTGACCTCTTAACAGTCTCCTTGCCTCTCAGCCCGCAGTATCCTTGTCGACTGCTCCACCGCCAACAGAACAAACACTATGTTTACATAGCATTAGCCATTGTAATTGTAGTTATTTTTCAGTGATAAGTCAATATGTAAAGCTTGATTGTGTAACGGATAAGTATTCCAACTTTTTAAGTCAGCATGTAACTCTTGCAAGTGTTACATATACGTATTCCTACTGTGTAAACTGTATGATTTTGAAGCTCTAAAAAAACTTGTAACCATATTTTTAAGTATCAGAGCCTAGATGGCTTTGGGCTGCGTGCGCTTTACAAATGTTCAAAATAAATAAATAACCGAGGTATGAAGAGTCTCTCAGGGAGCCAGGACAGCCAATGTTAGTTGAGCAAAGTCTAGGGGAGCTGAAGATCTTCTTGTAGGTAAGGAAAAGTCTTGCACAATGTTTTTAGAAAAGTTTGTAGAAATAAGATCGTTTGAAGGGCCACACGCTGTGAGGCTTCTGAGGGGCAAAGCTGCCATCAACTCTGCAATGGCAAGCAAGACCCATCTCAACTGAGAGCTAGCAAGGCTACACAACAAAAGGTAAGTCCTCTTAGGTTTACAGTACCCTTGGTTAGAAGAAAACTGAATCCAGCTGCACTTCTGTTCCTGTGTAGGTCTGCAGATCTGTGTTCCTGGGCCTCAGTCGTGGAGACAAGAGGGAGGATTTTTGGGGACTCCTGCACTACGAAAGGAAGGTTGGCGGCAGCAATTGGCAAACTTCAGATCAGCGGCACTCCCTCACGACTCTCGTAAATAGCACCACTGCGGTCTCTCGGATACCTTCTTGGACTTTCCTTGCATCTGGCGTCCAGCACTCTGTTGAGGTGGCTCAGTCTTGGTCAGTCCTGCTTCAAGGAAGTCCGGAAGATCTCCCTGGAGTTTGGGTCCGACTTAAAAGCGAAGCACTCAGTCTGGTGTTCCTCTCCCTGGCAAATCCGTTTCCTGCAGCAGCAGTGGAAGTTCAGCCAGCTCCAAGAGGATGTCCAGAGGAGTTCACTTTGGGGTTGATTGGTCCCACCAACCCAAGGGAAGAAGTCACCCATTGCCGGGCTTCTCTAGTCGAGGCGAATTCGGAGCTTCAGCACAACAGCAGGGCTTCACCCGGCAAACCAAAAGTCCAGGAGTTGCAGCAGGCGTCTCTTCGATGAAGAACTTGGGATTCCTTCATCCAGTGGTCGACTCTTCCTTCCAAGCAAAAAGCCTTGCCTTTTATGCAGGTTTCTCCCATTCATTCGCAGCCTAGCTGTCACTCACACAGCAGGGTGGCTGTCCTCGAAGGACAGCCAGCCGGCCAATCACCTTTGGGTTCATTCCTGTAACCAAGGGGATTAAGCACAGGGAGTTTCAGGCACCTCCCTCACTTCCTGCCCCTGCCAGAAACACTGGAGCCAGAGGCGGGCTTCACTCGTGAATCCTGCCGAAGTCAGAATGACCAAAGGGACCAAACCTGGTTTGGCGCGCAGAGTAAATGTCAAGAAGGACCCTTCCAACAAGAAATGGCGGAAAAAGAAAACCGGGCCATTTTAACAAAATGGGCACCCATGGGTGTCTTACTGCAGCTGCAATTGCAGCCTGCGGTAAAAACACACAATGGTAGGAAAAAGTAAACCACTGCCACCAGCCATTAATTTTATAAAAGGAAACAAAAATGTTACATAAGAAACTAGACAAAGGGGATACTAAGTAACCCTTCCAGCACCCTATTGTAAGATCGTGTGTGCTGGGTCTAGAAAGTTACAATGTAAGTAAAGTCAATTTCACTTTACTGTCCTTGGAAAAAGTAGTTATCCAAGAGAAGGTTTTTAAACCGAGCAGAAATCTAAGAGACTTCCCCCCTGTGCCACTGCACTGAAGGTGCTGTGTGACACAATGTAAAATGATGATGGCTATGGAGTTTGTCAGACTCCAAAGTCACAAGAAGCGCATAGTACAAAATCACAGAAAAATACATGAGAGTGGGAAAAAGGTCTCAATCTCTCCATGTTAGAAATTAAAAGTCCTAAAGTCCAGCGAAAAGTTTTGGGGGTCTCTAAGGTAGAAGGGAATTCACACATTTCTGAGAATTCTCCCTAACAGGGGCACTTGCCAACGTATTGCCGTTCAGGAAACTTGGTTACTTGAGACTCCAATTTTAGAGGGGTACACTATATGTGTTGAACATGCAGTGAAAAGCGTGAGGGGCAGACTCTTTGGTGGCCTGGCCTGCACCCTGCGTAATGACTGAAGTCTCTATGATAAAACTGCCAATGGTAGATAAAGGTATGTTGGCACTGATGCTTAACTCTAAGATATATGAGAATGGTAATTCATCTTCTTGCCCGATTTTGAATGTTTATGTTTTTCCTGTTGTGAATGATTTAGCATGCTTTTTGGATAAAATTCATGGGATTATGGAGCTCTTTCTGGGTGAGGATATGAGTTGCATACTTGGAGGACCTAAACAGTGAGTGTCTGGATGACAAACACTATGGTGCTGATGGATGGGTAGACGCTCAAGGGCAAGACTAAGAGGGTACCAAAGGAAAGAATTTTGTGCATCTTGGAATTTGTATGAGCAAATGTTAATATACAAGGGGACTTGCCACCGCAATGTATGTGAATTTGAAGTAAGATGGAGTCTACTTTAGATTATATTTTTCTGTCAAAAACTTTGATGTAGCGGGAAGGCTGGAGGTGATGGTAAATGATAATAGTGACCATGTGTGCCTTATTTTTAGATTGGATCTGAGCACACCTTGTAGTAATACAATAGATAACATTGCTGTGGAGATCAGAGGAAATAATAATAAGCTGTATTGGAGAGAAAAAATAGCGACTCAATTTGATAAATTGATGGATTAGTTACTGTAAATGGGTCTGGTTTAACAGCTGGGCAGTTTGTCCCCTTCGTTCAAAGTATCCTTAAGGGGCTGATTCCACCCAATGTGTTGATCAACATGGAAGCAGGTAGGAGACATATCCATGCTTCTAAGGAGGTACGTAATGAAAAGAAGCATTTCAAACAGCAACTACGGTTATTGCAGAAGCAGGGCAGCGATGCCTTAATGCAGGGCAAAAAGTTAAAACAATCATATTTAAATCGAATGAAGGCTAGGAGGCATTTAAAGTACCAACATGATGCGGAAGCCATGTTGGCTGCCCTAGCGTTGAATAATAATGCATCCTTTTGGTCACTAATTAAGGGTAGATTTGCTCAGACCTCTGTGCAAGTTAACTCCTTATCTAATGATGCATGGGTGGAATTCTTCTCTGGTTGTAGGGGGATAAGCGGTTAGAATCGGTACCCTCCATGACCAATTATGTAAATGTGACAAATTGTAATGGGTTTGATAACTCGTTTTAGGAGGTGATGTGGGCAATTAACAAGGCAAAATCCTCTAGGGACCCTGGGCCCGATGGCCTCTCAAACCTTACGTTTAAAGTCCAACCCAGAGTTAAGGGCGCACATTTTAATGATATTGTTTGACAACATAAAAAAAAAAAAACAGCCCCCCCATCTTGGAGCGATGCAACGATTATAGTTATATATAAGGCAGGCAATACACTTGATCCTTCTAACCATCGTCCAATCTCCCTTTTGATTAGCTCATATACAATGTTTGCGTCTCTCATTCTGAAACATGTGGTTAAGCACACTGACATTCCACTCCATAATGATTTATTTCAGTCGATCATTAAGAAGGGTGTGAATACCTCCCTGAACAGCTTCATTCTCTCTTTGCTTCTTACACAGATACAATCTTCCCAAAGACAGATTTGTGTCGCCTTCCTTGATATCAGGAAGGCTTTCACCTGTGTCAACTGGATCCTGCTATGGGCCAAATTAAAATGGCAAGGTTGTCCAGCTTTTCGATCATCAATACTGGTAGCTCTGAACTCACAGGCAAGATTTAGGGTCCGGTTGGACAGACGGGGGAGACAATGTCAGATTCGATAAGGAGGGGTTTACGCCAAGGTTGCGTCTTTTGCCCCTCTCCTCTTTAATTTGGAAAAACTCCTCGTCTTGGGGATCTGCGTATCCCTTACTGGTTTTACGCGGATGACCTGGATTTAATGGATTATATCCAGGTGGGTTACCAGAGAGCTTTAAATGCTGCCAATTCGTTTTTTGTCAGTCAGTAGGGTTGGAAATAAATGTGGCAAAATCTAAAATATTGGTGTCAAATAACCTGAGGAACTCTATTAAGAAAAGCTTTCTATGGTCTGTGAAGAATCTAAGACTGGAAGAAGTATCAAACTTTATATATTTCAGTATTGTCTGTAGTAATTTGAAAACTGCCAAACATAATGCCTAGTAAGGCGGCGCTAACTAATTCCATTACACAAAAGAAGCAAGTGTAAGTATGGTGGCTTGTATTTGTGACCAGTCTGGAGATTCTACCATCAACAAATTATCCTGACGGTAAACCATGGTGCTGAAGTGGCTTGCAATGCGGCAATTTATCTTGACAAACATGAAAGATAAGGGCTAAAATAAGATATTGAGTCTAAACACATCTTACATGCCAATTTCAGTATTACCACAACCTAATATCTATGCCTGGAGACTCAAGTAATTTCAATCTAAAGCATACAACTTCTGGTCCTCCACTCAAATATGAAGTCTACTGTGCTAAGTTGCATAGCAATAATTCGCTGACAGAACTTCATACATGCCTTCCAAGTTATGTAGTAGAGTTGTATCAGTTTACACATTTATTTGATGCAGTCAAAACAGAAGGATAGTTGGAAACAATCCAAACCTTTAACAGTAAAGTGCAAAAAATGGGTGGTGACAAAATATTGCACTTTGAACACTGCTTCAATAAGATTTTATGGTGGGCAGCCAATGTTACAAGCATACAATATTCATATAAACAAGCGAATACATTCCTGTTTATGCAGCATTGCTGCCTAGCATACAGGTGAGAACAAGGCAAAACCTGTGACAAAGGGATGCCAAGGAAGGTAGTTGAACAGATTACGTGGAAACACCAACCTACAATAAGTGATTTAAGCATATCCTCAAAGATCTAGCACAACCACCAGATGATGGGCACTCGTGTTCAACAAATCTCCAGTGTTCATGATCTGGGTCCAATAAACATCTCCTACCTGAATAAAGTCTTGTGCCAGTCCATCTTAGATCTTCGGGGAGATACAGCGAATCACAGAAAGTGTAGTGGAAGGATACAAGAGGCAAGTTCTGTACACAAGATTGTCATTTGAGACTGGAGGAAGTAATCCGGGTTTGAGAGTGCTGGTGGTCAGAAGCAAAGACATGGAACCCAGAAAAGCACTCTAGGGGTTAGATGAAGCCTGGAAAAACACTTTACTCCAGGTGTGATGAGAAGCCTTGGGGAAAGCACTGAGTCCCAAGAGGGGCGTAGAAGCTTGGAAAAGCATAGCCTAGTAGGGGCTACATGTTTGTCCCATAAGCAACACTAGGAATGAAGACACAGACAGCAGGGTACATTATTTTAATGTGTATTGTGGGTTGTGTGTGTGGCGTGCCTGGCTAAACCATTCAGGCCAGGGGCTGGATGGAATGTTTATAATAAAAGAGCCCTGGAATGGAACTCCCCTGCAGAAGAATGGCTGGGCAGGGGAGAAAAGAAACCAAAGACGATATAAAAGAAAGTTGGAAGTGAGAGAAAGAAAGGAGAAGCAAAATACTTACCTGTAGGGGTCAGTGCCTAGAGCACACCACCCCCTCTCCCACAGGACCAAAATCCTCAAAATGGCACCAGAGCAAATAGAGCCCCCCCCCCCCCCAGAGAGTGAACCAGGATGCTGAGCTGCTGATGCAAGGAGCAGCTCAGCCACCCCAAGGCTGTGGTGGATGTTGACCCACCAGGGGCCAGACCTGACTTGCCTATCAGTTTCCAGGGCCCAGGCAGCACTTCAGGTGCTGCCTGGGCCAACAAAGAACAGCCTGGCCCGGTGGGTAGGGGCGGCCCAGACCAGACTGCCCGGTTGTGCCCCTGATGGCCAGCCTTGAGACCAGCGAGGCGGGCCATTTCTAAAAGTCCTCTGAGGCTGCGTATGACAGCCACAGCCCGGTAGGTGCAGAGAGAAGCATGCTTCACCCAGAAGGATGTAGCGGTAATGCAAAGTCCCAGGTTGGCCTCGCTGACCAACTTGGGTGAAGAGGTGGAAGTCCTGGGCTGCACCGTTCAGCAGCCCGGGCGAAGGATCGCACCCCCACCTCCTGCATCTCACGACACATTGCAGACAAGGCCACTGGTGCGTGGTAGTGAGATCCCCATGACAACGGGGAAGCCTCTTTAATATAAAAAAAATCAGCGCTGGGCAGCGCCCATGCTAACTGGGCCGCCCTGAAGATATTAAAGTGCTGCAAGTGCAGCCTTGAGATCGGGTGAACTCACCAGTCAACGTGTCCACCCTGAAGATGATGAAACAAAGGCTGTAGAACGCAGTGGTGACAACAGGCGGACCCTCACTCGCACAGGTGGACGCCCAGGACCTTTAAAAGAGTGCAGCCTGTGCGGTTGGCCTCATGTTGTGGACGGGGCCAACCCGGAAAAAGAAGAGGGGTGGCCCCATCATTTATCTACAGGGGACAGGCCCCAACCAGCAAAGCCACTATCCAGCCTTGCCTCCACCCATTTTTTCTGCCAGCCACCATCCAGCATTGCCTTCAGCCAGCGTCACAGCTAGCAGAGAGCCACCACCACCAAGGACAGGCCCACAAAGGTAATGTGAAGGGGTTGACTGACCGCAGCAGTCACCCCACTGTGACAATGCTTTATGCGTTTATGTCGTATGTATTTATATGTATGTATGTATGTGGAGTTATAAGTTTATATTTAATTATCGTTAAGTAGATTTAAACGTCAAGTAGGTGTATAATTATATATGGGAATGTTAAGAGAAAGCAGGTAGAGGGGAAGTAGCCTGGCGTAATGCAGCGGAAGAGAGTGGTGACCTGCCTGAGACCACCTAGCGAGATGGAACCACCCACAGAGGCCATCCCCTGGACTCTCACTCCCATGTGGGCGGTACCAGAGTTAGCTAAGGGGTCTATTGCATCAGACTCACCCTAAGGGTACCCGAAAACCCTCCAAGTGAGGATGAGCTGAAGTAGCAAGTCCCCCATATAGATGGAGCCCATGCCATCCTAGGGAAAAAGGGGCTAAACGTAGTTTTATAAAGCGAGGTCCCTGTTGTCATGTGTATAAAATTAACTCTGGTGTCTTTGTCCATTACTGACCTAAGGACTCTGGGTGTAGCACATCTCCTGCTATCAGCATTTTCATTTTGTCAGGGGCAGCGCCCCTCCCCATCAAGGCAGACTGGGTAGTGGTATCCAAGGTAACTGTCCCTGCTCTGAGGAAGGTAAATGTACACTCTTGTGCGGACCACTGCTAAGAAACAGGGGCTACAAAATCACTTAAACTAAAGTTCTGAGAGGCTAGGAAAAGCACCCGAGACTAAATGGTGCAGGGAAGCAATTGACACTTAACAGCGAAGAGAAAGCTGGAGACGCACTGGGCACCAAGATACTGAGATGTCTGGAAAAATCACTACCTTAAATGGTGCAGAGGTCTAGAAAATCTCTTAACCATGAGAGGTTCAGGAAAGCTAGAGAAAGGCTAAAACTGGAGTTGTGCTGAGATTACAACTGGAATAAGATGTCAAGGACTTTTTTTGAACCAAGGAGCCATTGATATCTCTAATCCAAGAGGTTTTGAGAAATTTGGGAGGAGCCTGACTTCAATAAAGAGGTCTAATGGTTCCAGGAGCCATGTATGGGACAGCTGAACACAGTCACTGTTCCTTACCAGGGAGACTTAAGCTTAGAAAAGGTAGACAAAATGGTTTATATTGATTGGGTTTTTATAAAGGCACCGGCCATGGTTAGGGCCTTTTTCGTAACATCCAGAAAGTGATAAGAAGACAGACACATTATGTTGGCAACTCAGGGAAACAAAGCGACTGAAAAGATTAATAAATTATAAATAAAAAACGACCACATACAGCAAGATAAACAGACTATACTAAACCACAAGGTGTGGTGAGAGGACCAGTGGTGGGATTGACTTTCCACAAGAGAAGAGTTAAAAGACAAGGAAGACCATGATGAAAGAGAAAACAGCCCAAAGGGGAAAACTTTTTTTTATAGCTAAAGAGAAGGGTGAAATAGTTGTCTCATGTCACTTTCATACCACTCAGTCAAAGGATGCATCTGAATGAAAAAACTACTAATGCCATCATTTCCAATGCTCCGAGACATATGTTCCAAACCACAACTTGTTTTACCTAACATGCACTTGTTGTGCCACATTACCATTTACAAATAAACTCAACATTATGGTAATTAAGACCATTGTCATTACCTTTAACATCTGGATCATCGACATGAGGCTCCAGATTTTCAATCATTTCTTCCAACTCCTTCCTAGTAGCCATGCTTATATTGGGCGAGCTGGACATTATAACCACATGTGACTCTTTTGGACATTCCAAATTTGAATCCATCTTAGAGGTCTGAGTTTCAAGCAGTTCTTGATCAAGATCAATTTCAGGAATAGGAGTCCTCCAATAATGGAAAGAATTGTACAGTTCCTGCTCGGAAACAGAGTTATTCTTTAAACCAGACATCTCAATATTGTCAAAACTACGGATTGGGGTACAATTATTAAAGGTTTCAGCACAAAACACAGAGGAATTAGAAGTGCAATGTGTGGGTATGTTAATGTTACTTCTAAGTTCAGCTGCTGATGTTGTAACTTGACCACAAGCTTCTAGGGGGCAAGTCAAATCGAGATTACTGCTCAAGGATGGTGCTCCCACTGTGCTTTCAGCATCATACACAATGTCCTCATCAGCATCTTCCACAGTGACCTCAGCAGCATATTCAGCTATGATGTCCGATGAATATTGCACTATAATGTCACCGCCATCTGCATTATCAACATCACAATCATGCTCCAGCAAGCCATTCCTGGCATCTTCTACAGAGATATCGAGAGTATCTTCCACCAAGACCTCCTGAGCATCATCCACAAGAATATCCTCTGTATCTGCCACTAGAATGCACCTTTCATCCTCTACTATGATATAATTGTGGTCCTCCCTTGTGAAGTAACTGTGATCCTCGAGAACGACACCGGAGCGGTCCACTATGACATCACATGCTTTCTCACTGTTGGGGTATGAAGAAAAGTATCATAAAACAGTTGCTTAAATGGATTACATTATTAAAATATTGTATTTTCAAGCAAATCAGAGACAAGTCAGATTTGTTCACCCCACACAAGAGTGACCGTCGGTGCTGTCTGGTGATCTGAAAACACGGCTCAGTTTTTAATTATGAAACTCATTGCCACATGGATGAATTCACTCAAAAGCCTTACAAGAAATGCTCCAGAAAATAAACATTGGTGTAGAAATATATGACAGGCAGGGCAACAAGGGGACCATTGAAATTCAGTTTGAAAGTCAATGCTGAGTGTCAATATCACAATTAAAATAAAAGGATCCACAAAACCATGCATGTTGCATTGTAATGGCCTGTTCATAAATGAGTAGACGATCATATAACTTATATTGAATGCTGTGACAGTGGATAATTTTTCATATGCAGAATTATCACAATAGTGATTTATTGGTTGAATGAAAAAGCGTTCATACTGTTTTGGACATCCCAACCAAATGCAAGGTTACTGAATTAAGTGAATTAAAGAGCCAAAGATAGAAAATAGGCGCTCTAAACTCAAATAAGCACTTCATAACCAACTGTACATTTTTGGAGGAGGTCAAAATTAACCATCTATAAAACACGATTCACGTGGTCTCTGCTCAAATTTCCCCTTTTTATCCCTCAATTCGATGCTCCCTATGGACACGATGCATGTAGCAATGTATCCATTGGCCATCTTGAAAACCTTTAAACATGTCCTTTTGAAATGTAGATGAGGAGGATACCAACCCAAAAGGCATTCTCTAAAATTGGAAAACACCTTCATGGGCTATGAAGGCAGTCAAGTTCTGGGTTTCTGGGGAACATTTTAACTTGATGCTACGCAGATTCCAGATCTAATTTATGAACAGTTTGGCATCCCCCAGGGAGCACAACATCTTGCCCATGTTTGATATGGGGTGCCGTCTACCACCACACACTTGTTTGGCCCGGGGAGATGCATGCACAAATGCACATTGTCACTTACCTTGCAGGCCACTGCTAACAGGGACAGCCATTCTACTGCATTCTTCCTATAAATCACACCCTCATCCCACAGCTTCTACAGCTCCCCTTTGAGCGTGTCCCTATGCGCTATGTATAGTTCTCAACCTCACACCGGTCTGTGCAGATAACTTAAGCACTATGTGGTACACCAACATGTTATGCATCCTATGCTGCCCACAAACCCAAACAAAAATTGGTTCCATGGGTTAATATCCCTGCAAAAACATCGCCATACATAAATATCACCATATTTTTGCGGCAATATTAAGGCATGGAACCTGCGGGGGACAACCCCTGCATTATTTTTGAAAGGAGCGGCGAACACCCCTGCTCCCAAAAATCCCCAAAATTATCCCCCCCAAAAATATTGCCTATGGCGGTTCCAGACGACCATATATACAGCAATATTTTTGGTGGGGATGATATGTAGTGATACCGAAAAATTGAGTTATCCAGATCCGCCCTGGCCTCAGCCGATCTGGAATACCAGTTCAAAGTAGAGGTTTAGTTTCTTTTGCTCCCTCCAGCCAAGAAGAGATGAACCAGTCCTAATCACATATACCTTACCTTGGGAACTATGTCATTTAAACTCTAGTGTGGCATGAAAGTACCCCAAGATTTCTATTTTGTCCCTGTTGTAGCTACCAGGTTGCATCTCAGGTGGGAGCAGCTCTGCCATGCCTCAAACACTCTTACCACACTTCCCTCAAGAAGAGGGCATTTTTTTTCCCCAGAATCCGCCATAATCGTGATCACAGCGCCAATCACTTGTATCCTTGCCATGAGACTTGGACATCACCATTCTCATCCTTGACAATCAAATGCATCAATCATCTACACTCAAAACCATCCTCACAGAAATATATCTCAGATCTCCACCACAACCATGCTCCTTTGTTGGGGAGGGTTATAAAAGTTATCACAGCAGTTGTCAAAATGGACACACTTTTTGCTGTTAAAATTTGTCCCTGGGCAATGAGGAGTACTTCCTAGATGTGATGTGCTTGCACACCGAAAGCATAGTTGGCTGACCCTTCAGTGCACTATTTCTTCCTCACTATCGCAGGCACTTTTTCCAATGATACCTCAACCTTCAATACATCGTTAGGTTGGCCCTATTTCCACTCTTTTTATTAAAGCCGCACAGGCAAGGGCAATCTACTCTTCTTGCAACTCTTTATGACCTCATCCAGGGGAGGATTATTCTTAAACCGCAATCCTTCTCTAATTTCGTCACACAAGCATGGTAGCATAAATTGGTCCAATATGTGTTCATCTAAGTTGGTGTGCAGGCTGGTGGCATTGTTTGACTGCAGTGTTATAACCTTTTAACTAAGTTGGTAGGCGATTACTCCCTGAACAGGAAAAAAATATATATATAAAAAAAATAACAATGGGGTGCAGTGGATTATAGAACTGTCAGCTCCAGGAATGGCAGCTTAATTGCTGTGCTCCTAGGCCCTATGCCATTTCCCTGTTTTTATATATATTATGGACTAATAATGTCAGCCCCAAATACCCCAGAGGCTAAAAGACAGAAAGGAGTGGAGAAAAAAGTTATAGGAGAGAGCAGAGAAGAAACTTTTTGAAATGTTGAGCAAAATGACTTTGGACATTGGAGAGATAAAGGCAGCTCTTCTGAAGTCAGAAGAAAGGTTTACTATAGTTGTCAAAAGAGTGGACTCGGCTGAATAACATTTAAATGTGGTGGATGAGAGGACCCTGAAGCTGATGGATCAGATCAGGGAACTGAAGATAGCCATTGAAAAGATAACTTTGAAGTTGTCTGAACAAGAACATGTCTCACGAAGGAATAATTTTCGCTTTGCTGGCTTTCCAGAAAATGCAGAAAGAGGTAATGCCATTGATTTTCTACATAAGAACTTGCCAAAAATGTTGAACCTGGATTCAGGCATTTCATTGGAAATAGAGAGCCCATCGTCACTAGGACCTAAACCACCCCTCGGTGAGAAGCCAAGACACATTATCGTCAAATTTCTGAGGTTTCCTGTGAAGGAGCTGGTGCTGAGGAAAGCTCGAGAACTGAAGGATCTTGCCTGGGGAGGCAACAAAAAAATGGTATTTGTAGACCTAAATAAGGATATAATGGACAAGGGAAAGGCTTTTATTGGAGCTAAAATAAAAGCCAGGGATAAAAACTTAAAACACTACATGATATACCCCGCAATTAGGTGGTGGTGGAAGGTCGCCTACACTCCTTCATTGAAAGCAAAGTGGCAGAAGCTTTTTTAACTGACCTGGATCTTGACCCTATGGAGGGAACTTCATCAGGTTTGGACGCTAATGGAAGAATGAGGAAGAAGAAAGGAAGATCTGACTTGTAATAGATGGCAGCTTGTTTTTATATAGTGTTCTTTTATTTTATTTACATTTGTCACTTATATTTACTGTTGATCTCTATGGATAAAATGGCTGCCGCCTACATTCCGTTAAAGTTAACGAAATTGGAATGTTTCCGACCTTGAAAATACATGGAAATTGCTTGACACTTGTTTTGATGCGGAACCTGAAGTAAAGCACCCTGAAGTTGGGTCATGTTGCGTGGAGTACATAATGAGAACGTGCTCTTGACACTCCCTTCCTGATACAATACGGAAACGGGTATGATGTACTACGCCCCCTATTTTACATAACGTTTGCTGGGCTTTGAGACTGTTACTTCCCTGCGCCGCATTCGCAATACCGCAACCTCTTTTGTACTCCCGAACGCCTTGGAGTTTGGGACAGGAGGATTTTTTTTTTTGCTGTATATACATGGCGGCGGAGGGGCTATGCAGCGGAAGCCGCTGGAGGAGCGAGAGACAGCTGTATAGAAGAGGACTCCAGCTGAGTAGGTGAGAGTCCTGTCAAGAGCGAATGCATTATAATCCTGCGGCCGCCACGTAACTAATGGACTACTGTGTGCGTTTGCAATATTGGGGAGGGATGAGACTTTGCGATAGAGAATGACGCCCTTTATGTTACATTCCAGAAACAGAGTCCAACTTCGAAAACTGATTCCGCATTGTGGGGGCTGCAATACGAATACCAAAACCTCAAACATGTACTAAAATAAGCAGAGAATGTACTGAACATGAGAAACTTTTGGCACTACGTTGTAGTGAATAGATTGATAGTCGCAAAGTGTCCAACAGACTGTGTATGGGAGAGACATTATGAGAAGCAGAGAACAAGTCAGTCTGGAAGTGAAGAGCGTGAAATAATTTGGTATTTTGGCAAATATGACTCATATTCCTTATGGCGGATGCATCAAAACGTGTCAGGGAATGCCTCTTTGCCTGCCCTGTATATATCATGCAGCGGGGGCCAGTGTACTCCTCCACGCCTGCCCTGTGCATGACACGGCGCGGAACTGTGTGGGCCAATGTGCACCTTCATGGCTGCCCTGTGCATTTCATGTAACATGGGCCTATGTTGGACAGCATGAGCTAGCGTGCACCTCCACGCCAACCAATCCCTGGAACATGAAAATGATGGTGTGCCCATATTTTAATGATAAAGAGTACTATTGTCTATTACGCACTAGGGTATTGGATTGAACCGGTGTTGCCTAAAGAATGTGCGGTCCTGACAGTGTCCAAGCTGACGCTTTGGTGCTGCTCTGAGATCTATAATGCATTGATTACAACATTGAATCTAATGGCAGTTCAACTTCTACTTCAAGTTTCTATGAAAGGAGTCAGTGTTGCAGAACTGGGTGGGGACACTTGGCCAGTCCCTGACTTGTGCTTTCCGAGGGGCGGCTTGATGACTTATGTTTGGTCTAATTTACTGTGAAAAAAGTGTTATGAGTTTAAAACTGAGTCCTTTAGACCATATGCTTGGCTCTCAACTGGGTTTATTGGGTATTGTGGAGAGGATAATGCATTAAATTTTGGAGTATACATCTGATCTAACTGATATTGACAGACCGTATAAACTAATTGGCGTTAGTCAGTATTCTTGCAGGAGTTTGAAAACTTGTTGGGGCAATGCTTTGAATTGGAGATGGAAAACTGATGTAATATTGCAATGGAGAAGAAAACTGATTAATGCAAGGTTAGATGAATACTACCAGAATATATTGGTGGGCAGAGATGTACATGGTGCATGTGGGGAGGTGATTGGAAGGCTACTTTTGAGGAGGTTCGTGTTTTTGGGTCTCTTAGATTTAGATATTTCAGGAACTGTATCAGGTGGTTTAGTAATTTCCAAACTGGTTAAACATTAAAATAGTAGATGTTAGATGTTGATTTAAAAGTGCTTAACTTTGGGGCTGATTCTAAGACACTTGCAGGAGTACTAATTGCTGGATGCAAGGGAAGACTTATTGTATGGTATATTGGTGTACCGGTTTAAGTCGTATGTGAAAGAGGATATGAACTATTGGCAATTGTGTCAAATGTTGCATTTGACCACAGCTACTCAGGTGGAACTTTATGAATGTGATGTTGATGAGATGATATATGTCTTCTGGGGGATAGAAGAGAAATATGGAACTTCTTTTATAGTTGTAGGTCATTCTAAGGGCAGTTAATATTAATATGTGTGGTGTGGAAGATTGCAATTGACCGATTGTGGGGTTGGTAATGATGGAGGGGGTTCACATAGTTATTGGTTGTATAGGGTAAATATTGGTTATGATATTCATGTTAGTTGGAGAATAGGGCGTAGGGTTTTCTGGTGAATATAATTCAGAATACTGTATTTAGTTTATATATTAATGCTTATTAGATGTTTATCAGACTGGAAATGTTATACAAGGCTCAAGTTTTAGGTTTGTCTGTCTTTCTGTGTGTCATGTTGTTGCGTGAACCCCTACCTTACTTGTCAGTTTTGGTTTTTCTGTGCCCTTTCTCCAGTATATGTAGATTACAACATGAATATATTTAAACAGAGTGTAGCTGTATGGCTCCAATGACTTTCATCTCATGGAATGTTAAAGGGATTGTAATGCTGTGAAAAGGCGTAAGGTTTTGGCAAGTTTGTGGAGGAGTAAGGCTGATGTGATTTTCCTTCAGGAAACGGATTTAAATGAATAGAGTGAAGGATATTTGTCCAGCTCCAAGTATTTTCAGGTTATTTCAAATAGTTAGGATTCTAGGTCTAGAGGAGTGAGTATATTGTTTAAGAGGGGTATACCGATCATGATTCAGAAATCAGTTGTAGATGAAGAGGGTACAATTTTATTGCTTGACATACTATATGATGGTAGGAAAATGATAGTTGGAACTGTATATGCGCCATGCTCTCCAAATTCGTCTTTTTTCTGTCAATTGGGCTCCTTGCTAGATGGTATGGAAGGTGAGTCATTCATTCTGGGAGGCGACTAATATAGTGATGGATAGTAAGTTTGATCGGAAGGCAGAATGCTGATACAACGAAAAGATTAGTGAAGATTTAAGGACATTTGTATTTAAATATGGGCTAATAGATATATGGAGAGTGCTTCATCATGATGAGAAGAATTATTCATTTTATTCACCTGTCCATGATTCGCACTCAAGAATTTACTATTTCTTTATTAGTAATACACTTCGTGATCAGGTAGTGTCCTCAAATTCTCTGGAAAGTAGCATCTCTGATCATGCTCTATTAGATATGCAGTTGATATTTTAAACTGAGTGACAAAACTAGAAGATGGAGAATGCAAACCAATGCACTGAAGGATAATTTTGTTACAGTGGGATTGGATGAGCTTATTACTCATTACTTTGAGGAAAATAAAAATTCAGCTGGTATCGGATCTGTTTGGGATTGTTTTAAGGTGGTACTAAGGGGGGGGAAATGATAAGTAGAACGACTCATGCGAAAAGGAAAAACCAGGAAGAGATTAGAAATTTGGAAGTGGAAGTTAACGAAATGCAAAAGATTTGTGCCAATGATGATCTGAGTCGAAATAAGCTAAAATTGGAGAAATTAGAAGCGGAGTTAAAGAATCGTGTACAGAACTTGGCAGGTAAAGACATGTTTTATTCAAAACAACGGTTTTGGGAGTTTGGGGACAGAAATGGCAAATTGTTAGCTAATAAGCTTAGAGGGATGATAACTGAGACATGTGTTCCTTCGATCCAAACAGAAGAGGGTAATACTTTACACAGAAATGGAGAAATCTGTGCTTATTTTAGGAAATTTTATGAGACGCTGTATAGGGAGGATCTTACTCCTGACACAAATAGTTTAAAGGTGTTTTTTGAAAAGATTTCCATTTCAAAATTAGCTTTACAAAAACAAGCCTTGGTTGACTGTGCTATTCAGGTTACTGAGGTATGTACTGCCATATCTCAAATGAAGGATGGGAAATCTCCAGGACCAGATGGGATAGTTTCAGAATTCTATAAAAAATATGATGCTCAATTGGCACCAATTTTATGTGAACTTTACAATGAATTTATTACGACTGGACTACTGTGTGATTCAATGAAAGAAGTATTGATTATAGCGATTCCGAAACCTAATAAGGATCATAAAATTTGTGGAAATTACAGGCCTATTTCATTGCTAAATGTAGATTTTAAAAGTTTTACAAAAATATGGGCAAATAGACTAATGTCATGTATGAGCGATCTGATTGATGGATCTCAGGTAGGTTTCATTCCAGGACGGTTTGGATATGATATTAGGACTGTGTTGAATGTGATTGGTGAACATTGTGGTAAGAACTCAAATAAGATTATTGTTTTTTTTCGATGCTGAAAAAGCATTTGATAGGGTTAATTGGAAATGTATGGACTATACTTTGAAAAGGATGGGATTTGGGCCCGTTTTCATGAAGATGATTGAGTGTATACATCAGACAAGACAGGTGAATGCTATCTCATCAGCGGCAGCCTACCATTCAAAACGTATCACTGCTGCCAAGCCCTTCCTAACACAACAAAACTCCCTTACCATTGCCAGAACAATCATAGGATCTCGCCTAGACTACTGCAACACACTCCTACTAGGCACATCAGCCAAGAACATCAAGAAACTTCAAAAAGTGCAGAACAATGCTCTCAGAGCAGCCACGGGAATCTCGAAAAGAGAACACATCTCCAACACCAGAAAATCCGTCCACTGGCTGCCCGTTAAAGAATGCATCCTCTTTAAATCCCTTGCACTGACCCACAAATGTCTCTACGACACAGCACCTCACTATCTCGCGCAAAGATTCTCTGCGGCCCCATCAAGCAGACCTGCTAGATCTGTTCAAACCAACCGTCTTTCTATTCCCAAAAGACTCAGCATTAGAGCAGGCGGCTCCAGCTTCCCAGTCCTTGCGGCGACCAACTGGAACCGACTACCTCCCGCCATCAGAGGCATGGAATCCCACACCGTCTTCAGAAAAGCTTTAAAAACTCTGTTGTTCGTGTAAGACGCTCACTCGTTCATGCCTACTTGTAAGTCATTTGAGCACTGGAACACTGTCTGTAAAAATGTATAACCTATGTTCATGGCAACACTGCCACCCCAACACTGCCACCCCAACCCCTGTAACTAAGTCACATTCTTGAAACAGCGCCACAATGCCTCCGGGCTGCCAGGTGCTTTAAAAATATAAATAAATAAAATGATGTCAAGGCTCAGGTTTTGGTTAATGGAGTTGTTTCGAGCTCATTTCCATTGTTGAAAGGCACACAAGGTTGACCTTTATCATCATTTTTGTTTGACTTGGCGTTAGAGCCCCTTGCTGCGTATATTAGACAATGTGAGTTGATCAAAGGAATAATGGTTGGAGAGGTAGAAGGAACAAGTTACTTACCTGTAACTGTTCTCCAGCATGGGTCTGGCATGCATTCACATGCTCGTGAATATTCCCCGTCGTAGGCTGGGAATCCTCGGTAAAGAAAAAATCAGTATCAGTTTCGTTTCTGATCGGTCTTTCTTAGTAGTAACCAATCACTGATCTCTGGGTCATACTGCCCTCTCCCTAAGCCCCTCCCCTGGCAGCCATCCTCAGATTTGGTAGCACGTAAGTGGCAGTATGACCAAGTGAAGAGCCGCAGAGGGGAAGGAGGGAGGGTTCGCATGTGAATCCATGCCAGACCCATGCTGGAGAACAACAGTTACAGGTAAGTAACTTGTTCCTTCTCCAGCATGGGGTCTGGCATGGATTCACATGCTCATGAATATAAGAATACATAGCAGTATACACATGCACAACCACTGGAGTTGGCAACAGGCTCAACATTAGGCATCTCTTACCTCCTCACCAGGCTCACCTTAAGCGAACAGGTTGCGCAGCACTGCTTGGCCGACCCTGGACTCCTCCCTGGAGTCCTGATCGACACAGTAGAATCTTGTGAAGGTGTGCGTCGACCTCCATGTAGCAGCCCTGCAGATGTCCAGCAGGGGTACACCAGACAGGAACGCTGTGGTAGCAGCGATCGCTCTGGTCGAATGGGCTCTCGGACGGCCGGGCAGCGGTCGGTTTGCCAACCGGTGACAGTGCATGATGCAGCCGGAGAGCCATCTGGAAATGGAAGCCTTCGAGAGAGCCTTCCCTTGGATTCACAGGTCCAAAGTTCACAAACAGCTGTGATGTCTTCCGAAAACTCTTTGTGCGGTCCACGTAGAACTTCAGCGCTCTAGCTATGTCCAGCGAGTGCAGAGTCCTCTCGGCCTGCGACGAAGGCGACGGGAAGAAAACTGGCAACACCAAGGGCTCGTTGAGGTGGAAGTCGGACGGCACCTTGGGCATAAAGGAGGGGGTGCGTCCTCAGCACCACCCTCGTGTCGTGAAAAGTCAAGTATGGAGGCTTGCAAGATAGGGCCTGGATCTCTCCCACTCGTCGTGCGGAGGTGATGGCCATGAGAAAGGCGGTCTTCCACGACAGGAACTTCAACAGCACCGAATGCATAGGCTCGAATGGGGCCCCCCCATGAGCCTGGTCAGCACCACGTTGAGCTCCCACGCCGGGGCAGGGGCCTTCACCGGCGGGAACAATCGGAAGAGTCCCTTCATAAATTCCTTCACCAGGCGATGAGACCACAAGGGCGCCCGTCCTGTAGTTCTGGTGTATCGGGAGATGGCAGCCAGATGTATCTTGATGGAGGCGTGAGCCAGTCCAGCTTTGGCCAGCGACAGTAGGTACGGCAATACTTGAGGGGCTGTGATCCGCAGAGGGTTAACCTTCTGTGCGCCGCACCAGACAGAGAGCCTCTTCAACTTATGTCCATAGCACTTGAGAGTTGAGGACGCCCTGGTTTTTGCAAGAACCTCTCTGCAGTCAGCCGGGATATCGTATCCCCCAAACTCTAGTGCTGCAGGAGCCAAGCCTGCAAGTTCAGCAACTCCGGCTCGTGATGAAGAATGGCGCCTCCTTCTCTGCAGAGAAGATCTGCGTCTGTCGCCAGCTTGATAGATGGGGACGCTGACAAGTCCAGAAGGTCCATGAACCAGATCTGTGTCGGCCACGCCGGTGCGACGAGGATCATCCTGCACCTGGACCTCTTGAGCTGGTTGATGAGACGGAGCGGCAACGGAGGGAACGCGTACAGGAACAGGCTGTCCCAAGGGAACGAGAAAGCATCGCCCATGTGTGAACCTGCTGGCGAACCTCTGGCACTTGGAGTTGGTCGCCATCGCGAACAGTTCGATCTGGGGTTTGCCCCATCGTTGAAAGAGCTGATCCACCTGGTCCTGGCGTAGTTCCCACTCGTGGCACGAGTGCAGCTCCCTGCTGAGTGAGTCGGCGATGATGTTTTTTATTCCTGCCAAGTGGAAGGGAACCAGAAACATTCCCTGGGCGACAGCCCTGTGCCACAGATCCTGGGCCTCCTTGGATAGGGCTGGGGATCTGGTGCCTCCCTGCTTCCGGATGTAGAACATTGTGGTGGTGTTGTCGGTGAAGATCCTCACCACTGTCCTTGAGGGACGGAAGGAATGATTTGAGCGCCCAGAACACAGCTCGTAGCTCCAGGATGTTGATGTGGAGAGACCTCTCCTCCAGGAGCCAGAGGCCTCTTTCGTGGAGATCTCCGATGTGGGCCCCCCCATCCCTCCAGGGAGGCGTCCGTCGTCACTGTCTCCTGATACGCCGGGGTCTGAAAGTCTGTGCCTGCCGTGAGGTGCGCACGGGTACCCAACCATAGAATCGCCCGACGGAACTCCTCGTCGAGCGGGATCCTGTCTTCGAAGCTGCCCGCCGCTTGAATCCAGCGGGCGTCGAGGAACTCTTGTAGCGGACGCATCCGAAGTCTGCAAAGGGGCACAAGGTAGATGCATGAGGACATCATCCCGAGGAGGGACTTCATGGACCTCACTCTGGCCACATCCGTGGCTAACAAGCGCTGCACCTTTCCCAAAATGGCCTTCGTCCTTTCTTCGACGGAGATGCCAATCGCTCCACTGTATCGAGCTTCGCTCCCAGAAACAGTGCTACCTGCGACAGAACCAGGTGGGATTTGGGGTAGTTGATGGCGAATCGCAGTTCCGTGAGCAGGCGGACGGTCCTCGCTGTGTGTTCGACGGCGAGTTCCCTGGACCTTGCACAGATTAGCCAGTCGTCCAGGTAGGGGTAGACGTGCCGCCACTGGAGCAAGGCACTTGGTGAACACCCTGGGTGCCGACTTTAATCCGAACGGCAGGGTTCTGAATTGCTAGTGACGCCCATGGACTACGAATCTGAGGAACAATGTGTCCTTTTAGAATGGGGATATGGAAGTAAGCATCCTCCAGGTCCGACGACGATAGGAAGTCGCCCTCCTCCAGCTGTCCCAGCGTGTGCCCAGCAGGGTGCCCATCCTGAATTTCTGTGCCTTGATGTACTTGTTTAACCGACGCAGGAACTGCCTGTCCTCTTTCTGACGAGGAAGTACCTTGAGTATACTCCGGAGCCCCGGAGCCTCTTGGGGACGAGCTCGATGGCACCTTACCACCAACAGCAGTTCAGGGACGTGATTCTCGTTCCTGGCCACGGGAGGAATGCGAGGACACTTCTTTTGAAATTCTAGCAAGTGTTCACGGGCCAGGGTGTCCAGCACCCAACGGTCGGTGGAGATGGACTCCCACACGCTGACGAACTTTGTCAGCCGGCCTCCCGTGGTGCTTCGGTGGGGGCCCAACGCAACGGCCGGTTCAGTCCTGCTTGGAAGAGGCCTTGCCGCCTTGACTTCCTTGACGACGGCGGCGAGACCCTCCTTGCTTGCCGTGGCCTCTGTAGGCATCCTGGGACGAGGAGCGGGCCAACTGGCGGTACGTAGAAGAGCCACCGCTGGATCCCTTGGAGGCTCCCTGTCTGCCTCCGGAGCTCCGAAAGGACCGCCGTTGCTGAAGGACTCCTAGGGCTCGGGCTGTCTGTGTCGGTCTTGATGGCCTGGGGGGACTCATCCACCGTCTTCCCAAACAGGTTGTTGCTGTCGAATGGCATATCCAACACTCTGGTCTGGACGTCCTGGCGAAAGTCCGTAGCCCTGAGCCATCCTCGTCGTCGAAGGCAAACCCTGTTGCCCAGCTGGCGAAATCCAGTATCTGCAATGTCCGTTGCCACTGTAATGGCGTGATCCGAAGCCACCTTCCTGCAGAATCTGTTGGGCTTCCGCCCTCTTGTCGTCCGGTAGGAAGTCTAGCAGGGGAGCTATCTTAAACCAGAGCTCCCTGTCGTAACGGGCCACAATTGCTAAGTCATTGGCCGCCTTAATCGTCGTCGCCGCTGACGAGATGACTCGTCCCATGGCGTCCAATTTCTTGGCCTCACTGTCCGGCGGGGAAGTGGAAGTTGAAGCCGCCGCACCCGCCGCCTTCTTCTTGGCCGCTGCCGAGATCACCAAATCCAGTGTAGGTTGGGCCCTGAGGCACAAGGGGGCGGCGTCGGGGACCCGGTACTTCTTCTCGTACCTGTCCCTCTTGGTGGGTGTCGTGGAAGGGTTCTTCAGGATAGCCAGCCCTTCGTCCCAGATGTCGAGGAACGGTACAGCGAGGACCGTCTTTCTCTTGGCCTCCCGTCGTTGGTAAAGCAAACCTTCCTTTTTCTGTTCCTCAGGGCAGTGCTGGAAGAGCTTGGATGCCCTGGCTATCATGGCGTGGAAAGAGCCAATTTCGTCGGGCGCAGAGGCCCGAGGTAGGGGGGTGGTGGTGTTGTAGGAATGTTCGTTGTATCATCGCCACCGTCGTCGTCCGTACCCATCGCTGTATCCGTCGCCGTATCATCCCCGAGGGTCCGGCGAGGGGGATGAGGGGTCCACAGGCCTTGTGGGCACGAAGGGCAGTGAGGGGTGGACTCTCCTCTGCTTGTTAGGAGGGCTTCCCGATGGTCCAGGTTCTGGATCCTCCGTCGGGGTCCGTGGCAACCTCGTCCTTTTCTCAGTACATAAGGATTGTATCGCCAACAAAATGGCTGCTGAGCTATCCTGGGGCTCGGGCAATGGCTGCGACGGGCGGGATGGCTGCTCCACTGGGCCCTTGTTGTCGCCATTGTTGCTATCTTCGATCACATCAGCAGGATCCTTCCCCTGGGATCGAACCTTCTCGAATCTCTCGTTGAGGCCCTCGAACCTCTCGTTGAGGCCTTTCACGGTTTCCACCAGATCCTCCATGGAGGCTGAATTCGAGTCCGTAATGGCCACCGCCCCCGCCCTTTTTCCACCGGGGTCTTAACGATGGGCTGGAAAGAGGATTCCCTCCGCAGTGGCAGGGAAACTCTGGGCCCTGAGGCCGCCTCCACTGGCGTAGTCTCTGCCGGCTTCGCCACGGCCGCTGCAATAACCTCGATAGAGGCCTTTGCCAGGTGGATCAAGGCCCTAACCACCTGAGGTGTGTCTTGGGCCTTCGCTTTGGGTGGAAGGTCATCGCCTCGCTCCCCCTCTGCTCCCTTCGAGATCGACCGGGGCCTCTCCAGAAGCTTACCCGGGTTCTCGGACTTCCTCTTCCCCGAACCAGAGCGCTGGCTTGCGGTTGATCGTGCCGGGGAAGTCGCGCCCTGCTTGGCAGCCGAAGAGCCCGACCTTTTGGCGCTCCCGGTGCTTGGCCTTCTGTTGGGCCCCCGTTGCCGGGGCACCCTCGCAGGACTTAGAAGACCGCTCAGACTTTTTCTTCGCCTTCTCACCTGCTGTGCCCTTCTCCAGCCAGGCGGCGAGGCAGGAACAAAGATCTTGCTTGGTCCGTTCCGACAGGTTCTTGCAGAACGCACAGTCCTTTTCCATGTGCGTCTTGTCCTCATGAAAGCAGTAGAGACATCTCGAATGCTCGTCCTCCTTGAAAACATTTTGAAATCCGCATCCCGGGCAGCTCCTGAACAGCTTGGATCCGGGAGTCGAGCTTCCCTTGTCCTGGGCCATGTCCGTTGAGGCAGGCCTCAGATCTTCTGGAACCTCCAAGAAGCGTAACTCGACGAAAACCTCACCTTTGAGGGGCGTAGAAGAATTCCGAAACGGGTCCCCGTTATCGGAAGTGGAAACGGTGGAGCTTGAGGCTCGATTAAACCAAAAAAATGCGAAAATCTCCTGAAAAAGCGCAAAGACGCAGTAAAAGCTCGAGAGCTAAGCACGAGGACTCCCAACACTTGAACATGCAGTAAAAATCTGAGGATGGCTGCCAGGGGAGGGGGCTTAGGGAGAGAGCAGTCATTGGCTGGGGGCAGTATGACCCAGAGATCAGTGATTGGTTACTACTAAGAAAGACATATCAGAAACAAAACTGATACTGATTTTTTCTTTACCGAGGATTCCCAGCCTGACGGGGAATATTCATGAGCATGTGAATCCATGCCAGACCCCATGCTGGAGAAGTAACAATGTTATCGTATGCGGATGATATGCTGCTTTTGTTGTTGAATCCAGAAGCATGTGGAGACATAATTAAAGATATGTTTCAAGGAAGTAGGTGAACTATCGGGACAAAGTAAATTGGGATAAAACAGAGGTTTTTCCATTGTCTAGAATGTGCGATAGTACGATTTTGCACTCATGGAATTGTAAGTGGTCACCAGGGGGGGGGGGGGGTCATGTATTTAGGAATACATATTATTGGGGATTTGAGTAAATTGTTACAACATAATCTGGACCAAGTAACCTCGAACATATCATTACTGATAAAGAGATGGGAGAGGTTGACATTAACTTTATGGGCAAAAATTAATGCAATCAAAATGGTTCTCTTGCCTAAGATCTTATATGTTATTCAATCCATCCCTTTATTGATATATAAAAAACAATAAAGATTGATAAACTCTTTCAGTCCTTTTGATGGGGTCCTTGGAAAAAAACCTTGTGTTCCAAAATATATACTGATGCAAAGTGCGGAAAAAGGGGGACTCGGATATCCAGATTTAATGAAATATTATAAGGCATATATACTTAAGTTCATACTATTTTAGGGGAATAAATGAAAAGGAACCGATCTGGCTGAGTATGGAAAGGGGTATATGTGCACCATATGATTTACGGAATATTTATAGTATGGGTAAATTGCTGAATAAACGGTTGAGGCTGATCCCGGTAGTAGCAACTAGACATAGGGTTGTGGTTTAGAGAAAATGGACAGGGATATGACTTCAGCGCGGATGCTTCTATATGGTATAATGAAGCTTTGCAAGTAAATAATAAATGTCTCATTTGGATTAATAAGGGAATTCTGAAGCTGGGAGATGTGATGGATGGAAACCGAGTATTGGGATTTGAGGAACTGCAGTGTAGATATGGTTTAAATCAGAGAGAATTGAATAGATACTTGGCTTTAGCTTGCATGATTAATTTGAGGATAGATATGGCTGGTGGATCTTTTGGGGGAAAACCAGAAATTAGTAAATTATTGGAAGGTCAGGAATATTGTGTACAAACATATACAATTTATGCATATTGACATTGACAAAAATGTTTCAATCTGCATGGATTGGATTGAAGGAACATTGGTCACAGGATATTGGTAGGGTTATTACTGATGTGGATTGGAGTGACATTCTGAAGATGAATTTGAACTTGGCAGTAGACATGGGTTTACGTTTGATTCGACAAAGTCGTTTGAAGGCTATATTGGACACCAGTTAAGATGTTTAAATTTGGGCTTCAATCTAATGATTTATGTTGGTGTTGTGATATTGGTAGAGGCTCTCTTTTACATTTGCTGTGCGAGTGCCCAAGAGTACAATTGTTTTGGAAGGATGTCATTGATAGAACTGATCTGATTTATGGAATACAATTACAAAGATCTGCAGCAAACAATTTTATTATCACATAAAGATAGATGCGTGCGTGCTAGAAAACATACTTATTGGATGGATAGGGCCATGATGGTAGCAACTAAGATAATTCTCAGAATTTAGAAAAAAAGGAAAAAGCCTAGTGTTGAAGAATGGTTAACAGAATTGCATGTTTTATCACAGTATGATAAGGTTTCATTGGAAAATGAAGATAAAAAGGAGGAATACATGAAGTTATGGGGACCTTTTTTGGCCCTTTATGATTGATGTGACAGTAGGGCTGTTCTAGTGGATGTCTCATCTAAAGGAGAAGGTGGGATAAGGTGGAGGTGGAGTTTATTTATTTTTTCGTTCTTCCCACTTGTGTTGTCTATTGTGTTTTGTGTATACGTGCCAGTTTGACTTTGTGTTTCACAGGATAAAGCTATTTTGATGGATTAGACGAAATATGATGCTTGAATTGACTTGCAAATTAAGTTGTGATGATTTGCTGTGAGACATTGTTTACTTTATGCAGTTGTTATTGTTTCTTATTTGCAAACTTAATAAAGTGTTTTTTATGAAAAACAATGGGGTGCAGTTTTGTGGTTGGTCTTTGTCTGTTCTCTGAGAGGAATAGTCATTTTGGCTGTGCGTGCCTACAAAGGCTCTCTAGAACCCACAATATTTCCTTTGTGTAAGAGTCGTCCAATTCTAGCTGGATGAGGGTCCCCCAGGCCGGGATTCCAATCTACATCCTGTTGTGTGTGCCTGTGAAAGTGGAGTATGGCAGGCATGAATGGCTAGCGGGCAAAGCGTTGAATGATTCATGGATGTCAATTAGATGTTGGCCGAAGATCTAGGAGTGCCACTGCTGCTTCTACGATATCTTCTCAAGGTGAAGCTTTGCTCCTTCCTATGGAGAGGAATCTGTTCTCAGGATCTTTGTCTGTTCTGAAGAGAACAGCTAGATCCTCCTCCTATGCAGTTCTGTGTGCAATCCATTGAGCTCCTGCTTCCTTTGTATGGCACTAGGAATGAGGTGGGTTTCCTGCTGCTATACTCTAACCTAATGTGGTATTGCTGTTGATCAAACACTACTAATTCATCTTGGGACATCAGGAGTTGGGCTCTTACAATCTTTCATCGACGAAAGCATCCACATCCAGTTCTTAAAGTCCTTTGTCCTCACCTGAGCATCACTGGCCTGCATCGGAAAGGTGTTAGTAGGGCATAATCTCAATGCTGCAAAGTCCTTATGTCCACCATCCCGAGGGTCGTCTCTTGTGGATCTTCTAACTAAGAATGAGCCGCAAGGAACCATCCTCCTACACGCAGAGGCTGTGTGTGCGCAGTGTATAGATCAAGTGTTGGAATTGCGGCCTGTAAAACCAGCTGTCTCTTTGGACCACTGCACCCTCTGAACATGGACCTTTTCCACCGAACTTTGCAGCAACTTCTCCATCCTTGCACATTGAAACAGTCACTAGGTGTGGCCTAAATCATCGAGGACTCAGCATACAGAACATCTAACAGGGTACCACCACTGAAATGGTTTGCTTTTCATCCTCTTGGGCGACGTCTGCAACCTTAGTCTTCAGGGCCTATGCTTGTAGAGAGCCTGGGACAGGGACTCATCTTGTGGGTTCCTCCATCCTCCCCACCCTTATTGCTGCTATTTCTGCAGATCCCCTGGGACTGTGGTAAAATGTACCTGCGTTTTCATCAGGGAGGGTTGGACAGGAGTCGGAGGTAGCCACAGCGCGCCTCCTCACTTTGTCCACTGCCCTTAGTGAGTGCTATTAATGGCTGGTAAAACCCACAGCGCCCTTCATAATTCCCAAGGTAGAATGCCCTTTGGACACCAGAGCCAAAAAGCAAAGCAAATGAATGAAAATACGCAAAACATATGTAGTACCTGCTGGACACACTTGTCACTTTCTCATCCTCTGAGCTTCTTGCTTCTTCTTCCTTGAAAAACTGACCAGAAGTGGATGGATCAGCAAATGTAGATATGAATGGCCCCAAGGATTGGAAGGCAGCTTGGCGCACCTAGGGAGAAGCATTACACTTAAACCAGGTTTTCAATTTAAAATAATCTCAGGATACAAATCATCTCTTAATAGATCTTAAACTAGCTCCACCATATAAAAAAAGAATAATTTACATCTTGTGTAAAAATAAATTATTCACAATACGCATCGATATTGCCAACGCTGCTCTATGCAACATTAACCAATCTCAAAACCTTTATTCGACACAGTCATCAGGTTACAATACATTACAAAATTGGCAAAATGGGCAAAGTCATACAATTAAAAATACCACAGCTAAACGACTTGGATCAAAGTCTAAAATGTAGCACTAACAGGGCTTGTAACAACAACACAAGACATCAGTTATCACTAACAAGTAGGCACAACCATACCCAAAAGCAGTTGGGCACCAGGAGAGAAATACTTGCAGCCTGGAGCCCGGTTAAAGTGCTGTACTCCTTCTCCTCAGCAGCCATGCTCTGTGCAAGTAGCGGGCCACAGGAAGTGCGCGATTGTCTCCTCTGTGGCCCCGCACGATCGACCTCTCGTTGCATCGGGGCTCTTCTATTTGGAAGTAAAAGCAGTAATTGGCAGGATCCCTAGCCTAAGCCTCATGTATAGTGATCGAACATAGGCAGGACTGATCTGATCCAGATAGGCTTTGAAGCACTTTATGTGTCTCTTATCCAGATACTCTGGGTGAATCTACGTGATTTTACCGAACCCAAACGTTTGACTCCCAAAAGTTCGAATTTTTTATTTTCCACAAATATATATGTGGCGGGAGACCCCCCCCCCCCCACATCCCCACCACCTTACCCCTATACATTTTTGTATACACTCCCCCTGTCCCCCAAATATATATATGCGGCGGAAAATTGGGGGTCGGACTTTTGGGAGTCGAACTTTTGGTATTCGGTCCTTTTGTACATTACCAGTCTGGGCCCAGCTTTAGCTTGGAAACTTTGAGGCCCCTTGCTCTCTGTCTTATAAGAGGCTTACAATGGCTTCAACTCGAAGCACAAAGGCTTCCAGGGTCATTCCAAAACTCACCCAAGTACAGACAGAATAATCATTTTTTTATATGGGAGAGCCATTTCAGGCCGCTGGCTCCTTCAAAGGACATGATATGTGAAAGAGCGCCCCTGCATGGTTCCAGAGCTAGTTTTGACCAGACTGACCCATAGCGAGACAGGTCGAAACATGATATCAGTGCTCAGGGGGAGGGTGCATATTCCAAATGAACTAATGTGGTCGGAGCACTGCGTGGTAATAATAGTTTCTTCAAGAAGTGGTTTTCCCTTCTTAGAATCGGCTTAACCATCTCAATCCCCCATACCGATGAACCATAAAGGGCAGCTGAAACCGCCTGACTTTGATCAAAATATTATGCGTGTGAAATTGCACCACTCCCATGATAGGTTAAAAAGGTAAAAATAGCCCTACTAAATTTGTTCAACGTGACGGCAACCCGATTTATCCGATAGGCCCGACCTGGATATGCCCGACATCTCACGCCTAAATCGTCAAATCTATCAACTTGTTCAATTAAAATATCATCGATCTTTAAGTGGAGCGAGACAGTCTTTGCATATTTCGGCTTTATGACCATCGACTTGGTTTTTGCAGCATTAATTCGGAGACCTAGCTCACTAGATTTCCTTAGAAAGATTGATAGGGATTCCTTCAGGCCCTGCTGTGTCATTACTATTACGACAGCGTCATCGGCATAGAATGCCAGGTATTTAGTTCTAGACTGCTTGGAGCAGACCTGCCCCCGCCCCCCTTCATAGCTTGTCAATGATCTCCTGTATGTAGAGGTTAAATAGGCAGGGCTGCGCCCTGGCTCCCCTCCTGACACCCAGAGCCACCTCAAAAGTATGTGGTTTGATGACGCCACATATTATAGCATACGCAGGACACAGTATTTGAATAGAGTGATGATATAAAACTAATCAAATACTGTGGTACTTTACACTTTGTTAGCACTTGCCATAGTTGTTCTCGGAGAACAGAATCAAATGTTGTCCTGAGGTCCACAAACAATACATACAGATGTCTTTTCTGAAGGACTGCACATTTTTGAAAAATGAGAGATAGCATGAGACACTGATGTACTTGTCCCACAACCCTTTTGGAACCCTGCCTGATCGACACTAAATCACCCTATTTTTTTTTACCCATATTTGGAGGCGATTCCCAATTGTTTTTCCAAACATTTTCCCAACCCCATCTAGCAGGGAGATTGGTCTAAAGTTGGCGGCCTGTCCCTACCACCCTTCTTATAAACCGGGATAACTGCCCTAAACCATAAGTCTGGGTTGCGCCGCATGTCCCGTTTCAACTGTTGCAGAAAATAGCGGAGACAGACAGAAGGAGGGTCATAATAAGGGAATTGGTAGAGAACAAGGAGATAAGCCTTGTAAATAAATATGCCCCGAATCAAAATACAGCAGCATATTTCAGAACTTTGTGCACTAACCTTAGCATGTGTATGAGGAGTGCAGTGATCTGGGGAGGGGACTTTAACTGTGTATTAAATCCGAGGGTGGATAGATCAGATGGGAAGATGGATAGACCTGCCCCAGCTGCTAAAGCGTTACAGACACTACTAGATGATTTTGATATGAAGGATGTCTGGAGGATGAGACACCCCCAAGAAAGGCAATATTCGCATTATTCCGCCCTGCAGCAGTTACATACGAGGCTGGACTATGTCTTTGCCACATCAGAGGTAATGAGGTAGATTACACAGGCGGAATATAAAGCGAGGATCCTTTCAGCCCACTCGCCCCTTGTCCTCGGATGGCAATACTGCCCCCCGAGAGCAAGGATCCCGACATGGCGCCTCCGAGTGGAGGCATTCAAGGACCCCCTTTATAGGGAAGATATGAGGGCGGAGATTATAAACTATTTGAGACAAATACTGGTAGTGTGGCCTCTGCGGGCACATTATGGGAAGCTTTCAAGGTTGTGATGATAGGGACAGCCATTGCAAAATCTAAAGGCCTGCAGGGTGGGATCTTGGCTGACCTACAAGAAACAGAGGTATCTGGAAAAGGCACTGAAAGGAGGAACTAACATGAAGGAAGACATGGAGCTGATACCAACACTGCAGCAGAAATGCGCGGGGATTGTGTAACCTCAACTATAAAAAATATATAGAGAGACAGCATGCGGGAGGGGACAAGACAGGAAGGCTCTTGGCATGGTTATATAAGAGCGAAACCCACGATTAGAACAATAACGAGAGAAGACGGAAGTGTAGCTGACACCCAAGAGGGCGTCAATCAGGAGTTTGCAGATTATAGGTTGCTATATGAGGATGAGGGGGGAGAAAATCACGCGATGATAACAGAAACTCTGGGGGACATAGGACTGCCTAGGATAAGTGTTGAGGAGAGGGAGGAGCTGGATGCACCGATTACTTTGGAGGAGCTAGAAGAGGTGGTAAGGCAGCTGCCCACTAGTAAGAGTCTGGGGGCTGATGGATTCCCAAGTGACTTTTATAAAGTATATAAAGAAGAGGTGCACCCCCCAATGTTAGAAATGTTAAATGAAGTGTTTGAGGTGGGAAGGCTGACGGAGTCACTTAGAGAAGCGATCATAATACCGCTTCCCAAGCCCAACAAGCCTGGGCATAGCTGTGGTTCCTACAGACCTTTGTCAAAGTTGAACCAAGACAGCAAGATCTTGACGGCTGTTTTGATAAACAGACTGCGGAGAATTATTAGCAAACTAATTCACCCCGACCAGGCAGGCTATGTCCCGAATAGAAATATAACTAATAATCACAGATGACTCCAACGGGTTATCGAGTTTGGGAATGAGAACGAGGGCGAAATGGCAATTGTGTCCTTGGACGCGGTAAAAGCCTTTGACTCGGTCAAGTGGCCATGGCTGATGGCGGCCCTGGCGGGCTATGGGATGGTGCCTGGATATATACAGTGGGCGAAGATGCTATACAGTGAACCTTTGGCCAGAGTTAGAACGGGAACAGTGATATCGGAATGGTGGCAACTCCGTAGGGGCACCAGACAGGGATGTCCATGGTCCCCAATGCTCTATATATTAGCCCTGGAACCCCTAGCAATATACCTTAGACAACAACAGGATATCGTAGGCATCGCGGTGGGAGAGGTGCGACACTTGATCTCCTTGTATGCGGACGATTTGCTGCTGTACTTGCGGCACCCGGAGGAGAATCTTCAGTACATCCTGGAGGTGATGGAGAGATATGCAGGGCTGTCTGGTATAGCGGTGAATCCTCAATAATCAAGCATTTTCCCACTAGGCGGCTATAAAGGGACCCCAGTGGGATGGTTACCGGTGTTACAGATACCATGGGCAGTTAATACTTTTCGTTATCTTGGGATAGACGTGTACCACACAGTGGAAGAGGAGCATAGGCACAACAGTGAGGTAGCCATTAAGAAAATTGAGAATTGCATGAGATTCTGGGCGAAGCTGCCCCTAGCAGTGATGGGGTGGGGGCAATGCTAAAGATGGTGGTCCTACCTAGGCTCCTGCACTGTTTTGGGAACATACCATACCTAATACCCAAAAGGTTCTTCATCAAACTGAATAGTATGTGCAGATTTCTTGTGGCATGGCACACGAAATAGAGTGGCACTATGGAAGCTACAGAACTTTTATGAGAAAGGAGAGATAAAATTGCCTAATTACGAGGTCTACTATATAGCGAGCCAACAGTATATCTCCAAATGGCTCTCAGATGAAATGACCCCCGAATCCAGGTTGTTTGAACAAGACTGTGCTCCATATTATTTAAAAGAGATGATCTGGCTGCCCAAGCGATGATACTTGGATGGAAGATGTGGCGCTGGGCATGCCTGATGATGGGGAACCCATTCCCATGTTCCTCGCAGTTACCACTAGTTGCATTGGCAGGGGGAGAAATGCAGTTGAGGATGATCATCACGAACCACTGGGAAATGGTTGGGTTAGTCACGATGGGGGATATCTGGCGAGAAGGAGATAACGTGGATTTCGAAGTGCTGGGGGAGGAAACGGGGTTACACACAGGCCAGTATATCACGTATCATAGAATGGTGCATAGAATTAGGAGAACATGGCCTGAAACGGCACTGGAAGAGGAACCAGATGCTATCATAGATACAATATATGATATAACGGAAGGGGGGCACGAGATCGCTAGACTGTATGAGATGATTATGTGCAAGGTTGGGAAGGAATTAATACAATTGAGACTAGACTGGGAAGCGGAAGTAGGGGCCCCAATGGAGGACGGGATGTGGGAGCGTGCCCTGGGGTACCATAAGAAGGGGTCAAGGAATGCAAGATTAAAACAGATACAAGTGTATATAACACAAAGGGCATATATGACACCCCAGAGGATATCTAGGTTTGAAAATGCAGGACGACAAGCATGTCCCAAATGTGACGAAGAGAAGGCCGGCATGGTACATATGTTTTGGTTATTGAGCGTTTCTAGGGTGAAGTAGCACAAAAACCTGCGGAGAAGGGGGGTCAGGATTGTAATAGATACAGTATGGGCCTGTCTGTTGGGGGGGTGCCCAAAATCACCGAAACTCAAGCATGTAAGTAAACTGAATGATCTAGCATATGTGCTTGCAAAAAGGAGAATTGCCATGGGGTGGAAGACATATCATAGACCACGGGTGGAGGTGTGGTGGAAAGAGTTGCAGAAATGGGCGGATGCAGAAACCATGGTATGGCAGGAGGCGAGCAATGTGGTGGGTGAGGAGGAGGCGGGAACCCTGATGGCCTGGAAATCATTGATAGCGGAATTGTTTGGATCGATACAAGATCTGACAGAACCCACGGAAAGGGAGACCCTACCACGTGAATCAGGAACAGAGTGTGGGGGGAAAATAGGCTTGTAATGGGGGGTGGGATAAGGGAAGCAGTGACCAGAATTAATCAATGTACAACAGAGCTGTTGATATATGTACTGCACGTTTGGTTTGTGTTCTGTTTGTTTGAATAACCAATAAAATTGTTTAAAAAAAAAAATCCTTGACTCCAAAGAGAAAGAAAGCCAAGCAGTTCATCACAACCGGTGAGTCGAGGGGAGAGTCGATAAGAAACCAAACTGTGTTGAACGAAAAGTAGCAAAAAGCTAGTTGAATTGTGAAAGCATAAAGAGCTATTGAGGCTAAACGGGGGAAAACCAGCAACAGAGGAGTCAAGCACCATGTGGGTGCTCACTCAGGAAATCTCTGGGCGATTACTGGGCGATTACTGGGCGATTACCAGATTGTTGAAACTACCAGTACCAGAAGGCCTTGGGAAAGGCAAGAAAAAGGGTTAAATTGGTCATACAGGGGTTTTGTAAAATCCTCTGTACTGTCGAAAGTCTGACTGAAAGATGGTTGTGAAGCGAATAGGGAAGTGAATCCTGCATCGTAAGAGTTGAATGGAAAAAGGCACAATGGACAAGATTGGCAAGAGTGAACCCGAAACAGGGATGCCAATAGAGGGGGCGAAGTCTAAAGTCCCCAAATACAGTGTGTTGACAAGAGTGAACCCAGCCGAGGGATGTCCACAGTGAACTGTTCAAAACAACATTAAGATCTGTTACTATCATAGAAGAGATTGTTTTAAGAAGCTGTAGTGCACCTGGCTGAGGGAAGCTTAATATTGAGAAGGGTCCAAGCACGGAAGAGGGGGACGCAGGGGTGGAAAAAGGCATCACCCAACATCTGGTACAAGAAGGCAAGAGACTTTTTGATAGAAAAGAGACTTAACCACCAAAGACCCTGATTGCTGAGAGCGGAACTGTTGGCGCATGCAAGGAAAGCTCAAGCATGTGCTGTGCCCCAAAATCCTACCTTGTCTCGTGGCGAAAACGTGGGGAAGGGAGACCTTCTTAATATCGAATAGAAAAAAGGAGAAGGGCCCACCATCTATCCAGACCTAGCCTTTGTCCAGCAAAATGATCTAGCTCTTGCTGAAGCTTTTTTTTACAAGAAATCCCAGAAGCAGAAGGCATAGAGAAGGGAAGTCCCTTTTTCTTTTTAAAACAAGGATCACAGGATTGCTTTATAAAAGATAGACATCCACGGAAGGTCTAGTAAAAACACAATTGGTAATACCCAAGAGCCACAGAAAGGTTGTACTGGAGATTGTCCTAAATGCCCCTCAGTAAGGTGGGAATGCACAATCTAAAACCCAGGTGCATATTAGTGGGAAGTTTTACTGGCCAGGTATTTACGCAGTATTAAAACATTCATCCTAACATGCAAAATTTGTCAAAAGACCAGAACACACATCCCATTACCAATCATAGAAATCCCCTTTTCAAGAATCGGCCTGGACATAATTGGTCCTCTACAGACATACCGATTAGGCAATAAATATGGATTCGCAGTGATTTGCCTGTGGCTGAAAGTACCGCGGACGAAACGTTTGCATGAGAAAGGTGCGAACTACCAAAAGTTTGCACCCTTCTCATGCGAACACACAAACTCTCACACACCCCCACTCACAACACACCCATAACACCCTCCCCACCCACACCCTCAGCACACCCCCACTCACACCCCCAACATAAACAAACCCCACTTACCTTCATCTTCTAGTGTGCGGGGGGTTGCGAGGGACACCCCCGCAGCCCACCCTTTTTTTTTTTTTAAACGGAAGGCTGCAGGGGTCCCCTGCAACCCCAACTCACTATACCACGAAGGTGAACTTTTGGTGTTCAAACCTTTGGTGGTAGCATTTTTAGAACTTTTGGTCATTGCAACCATTTATTTTCGGTAAAATTGGCCTAGACCATAAATATGTCCTTGTGATTGTGGATTAGGCAACTAGATATCCCGAGGCCTTCCCGATGGAAAATACCACCACACAGCAGATCCTCAGACATCTTCTACAGTATTTCTCCAGAGTTGGTTTTCCCAAGGAAATACTAAGACTAGGGTTCAAACTTTATGAGTAAGCTTATGGCCGAAGTCAAAGAGCTACTCCACATTACCACTCGACAAACTTGTGTACCATTCCCAAACCGATGGCCTGGTAGAAAGATATAATAAGACTGTGAAACTGATTTTATGAAAATTGATAGACAAGGATGGGAAAGACTGGGGTCAAATGATCCCATGGGCAATATTTGCAGTGAGGAACCCGCCCCCCCAAGCTTGCACTGGGTACTCTCCCTTCAAACTGCTCTATGGTAGAGAGCCCAGAGATGTCATGAACATGCTCCGCGAGAGGAGGCTCCCATTCCCATCTCGCAAACCGCCATCAGAATGCAACAACTCATGAAATTGGTCTGAGACTTGGTTTGTACACATATGGAAAAGGCCTAGAGCCAACAAAAAGCCACTTATGACAAAAAAGTGCACTTAAGATCATTCTCCATAGGACAGAATGTACCAGTGCTTTTACCCACTTCAGAAAACAAACCCGTCTCCAAGTGGCACCGACCTTATGAAATTGTAGAGTGAACAGGAACCTGTAATTACAAAATAGCCCAACCGGACAGAAAACATCAAATCCATTTATATCACGTAAATCTCTTGAAAGAGTGGAAAGAGAACCCATCAGCCATCCATGCCAAAGTACTAGCCTGTCTGGTTCCCGAAGAGATGGATAACTTTGAATTAATCCCTCCCACGCTCTATCCAACAACAAGATTTAAAAGAAGTGGTAGAACATTTCCTGATGTATTCTCAGAAAACCCAGGAAGAGTAAACGGCACCTACCACTATATTAGAACACCTAAAGGTAAAGTGGTTCATTTAAAACCGTATGAACTCCCAGAAGGCCATAAGCAGATAGTGATTGAGGAAATTAACAAAACGTTAAAAGCCAATATTATTGAACCATCTTTAAGCCCATGGTCCTCTCCTATCGTATTGGTCACTAAACCGGACCATACCTGGCCATTCTGCATAGACATCCGTCAAGTTCATGCCATCTCGGACTTCGATGCATATCCCATGCCCCGCATCGATTACCTAATTGACGAACTCAGAGCAGCCACCCTTCTTTCTACCCTAGATTTAACCAAGGGGTACTGGCAAGTTCCCATATACGGGCCAGATAAGGAAAAAAATGTGTTCTCAACGCCTCTAGGACTATTTCAATTTAAAGTCCTACCTTTTGGCTTACACAGTGCGCCAGCCACCTTCCAACGCCTCATGGATCAGATTTTACAACCCTACTCTGATTTCTGTTGAGCTTACATTGACAATATCGTCATTTATAGTAAGACCTGGGAAGACCATATCTTCCATCTTTATACCATCATGAAAGTCCTCAGAAAACCTGGCTTAACTACAAACCCAGCTAAGTGCCGATTGGCCAAATCAGCCACAAAATACCTAGGTTCTTTGTAGGGAATGGGAATGTACAACCTCAACATGAGAAGGTAAAAGCAGTCTTAGATACACCAATCCCAAGACCAGAAGGGATCTTCGAGCTTTTCTTAGGTTAACAGGCTATTTAAAAAATAAAAAATAAATGTAATTACTTGTGTTTAATCAAATAAGATTTTTACAAGATCCGAGAAGAAGGTTCTGAAGATAAACAGAAAAGCCGAGAAGCAGAAGGAGACGGAGACAAAAAAGAGGGAAATCACAGAAGCACGAGATCAGAGAAGAGTCCACAGCAAATCAAGTCAATTCAAATCGTCGAGTCCAGTCCTAGCATTAGGAGGTTCACAAAAGTCACGAAGAAGGTGGATCCTGTGTAAGTGTTTGGCAGAGTCTAGTGTTGTTCAAGGCAATTTCCAAGAGCTTTGCCGTCGCTAAGGACCATCTCCTTAGCTCACCTGAAATAAGGCGGTTCCACCATGTGTCTTCCTCGATGAGTGTCGAGCCTGCGATAAGTGGCAACGGGTAAGCAGCTCTTTCCGGTCTCATTTGCGGACACCCCATCAGTAGGTGCCTTAAGAATTCAGGTTGGTTTGGGTCCTTGCAGAGTCTGCAGTTGTTCAGGGTGCTGATCGTCCTGATGGCCAAGATTTCTTGTGTTGGCAATAGGTTTAAACGTGCTCTCAAAGTTTTTTCTCAGCGATTTGTTAGGAAATTGGATGCAGTACGCCTGAGGCACTTTCAGTTTGTTGACCGTCATGGGCAGATGCTTTAGATGTTTATTGGACACTGCTTTCTCATTTGTTAGGACCCAGTCCTGGTTTTCCATTTTTGCCTTCACTCTTTGCGGATTGGAGATCAGATCATCTTCGGTGCAGGCAATGGCCTTCAGTTTGCTTTTCTGTGTTGCGACCCACACGTTTAACAGATTTCAGTGGCCGCTTTGTACTTCTTCAGCGATCAACTGATACAATGGTAAGCTTTCGGGCATCAAGGTTTTTCTGAACAGCTGCATGGTGTTCTGCTCAACTGTTGCAGACTAAAGACAGATTTCCATAGACATTCCAATTTTGGCCATAATTCCGCTGGTATGTTTGGTGTGGCATCCATCCCGTATACCAAAGAGGGGACCACTTTGGCCTTGCAGAATTGTATGGCTGGGAGTAGTGAGAATCTTCCATTCTTTTTATCAATTGCTCTGGTTTGGGATGTTAGGTTTGTTTTGTCCCAGAGGGCTTGTTGCATGTTAGCCTCTTTCGCAGAGCTGTCGATCAATACTCCCAAGTATTTGAAATATGGGACAACTTCTATTTTGATGTTGTCCAGAGCCCAGAGCCCAGAATAGCTTCTCGTTTCTTTTTTGGAATGCTTTACTAAGATAAGTATTTTAGTCTTTGACTTGTTGACTTCGAGGTTATTTTCCTCGATATATTCAAAAGTTTGTTTAACTGGCGATCTGTGTTTGGTCCAATAAAATCAGATCATCAGCATATAGAATGCGAGAGACAGCGCCTTTGCCTACCCTAGGGGCGAAAGATCTGATCTTGGCTTCTGTGTCTTTGTAATCACCCAGGAAGGCAATGAAGAGAGCTGGTGCCAAAAGGACATCCTTGCTTGATTGCCCATTCGAAGGGATTTTTTCTGACAATAGGCCTTGATGGTTTAGGCGTTCGCGTAAGCTGGTGTTCATATGGAGTGCGATCACTAGCTCCGAAATTGAAAGAGGGCAGTTCCATGTTTTAAGTTTTGACCATAATCTTTGTCTGTCCACTTTGTCGAAAGCCTGCGACAGATCGATGAAGGCTAGGAAAACTCGTGGGGCACCTGTCATATTTCCTTTTATTATACTCAAAAGTAAGATGTTGACCACCTTACTTGCCTTTTTCTGGAAGCCCATTTGGAACGGGTCCATGCTGGGTGAGGCTCTAGCCCATTTCTGGAAACATACTAAAAGTAAGGTGGCAAAGATCTTTCCAATGATGTCCAGGAGGGCAATTGGAGGGTAGTTAGCGGGATCTTCCCTATTGCCCTTTTTGAAGATGGGAATGATCACTGCATGGGCGCAGGAGTCCGGTATTATCTTTACTTTCCCACATAGGGAGGGAAAAGATCTTGCTAATGAACGTTTCCCACTCATCCGGGTGCTGCTTTAGGTCAATGTTGGTTAGGCCGTCAGGCCTGGGGGCTCTCGAGGATTTAAGTTTGAGTATCACTCTTTTGATCTCGTCTGTGTCTGTTAAATCGAGCCATGTGGAATCTGCTTTAGGGTCTTGTGGTTGAAGTCGAATTGTGGGAAGTTTGAACAGGGACGAAAAGTGGCTCACCCAGTTGGCTTCAGATACTGAGTTCATAAGTTGCTCATCAGTCTGGCGATCTGTTTTTTTTTTTTTTTTATAAGTGCCCAGAAATCTCTGACTTCTTCCTTCTTAAGGTCCTCAACATTTCCTCTGCGTTGTTCTGGTAAAGGGTAATCCTATGGTGTTTGAGCCAGGCTTTGTATCTCTTGGACTCTTCGCGAAAGGCGGTCCAGGACTCCTCTGTGTTTAATGTTGTCGTTCTTCTCAATTTTCTCAGAGTTATTCTTTTCTGTACCAGGATCTTGTTGTATGCGTGTCCATTGTTTAACCTTGCATTCTTTGCTCCAGTCCGTCCCACTTTGTACGTCAATAAGAGCGGCAAGTTCAGGTTATGGAGAATGTGTTCTCCGTAAGTGCCGTTAGTGGCACTGACGGGAGGAGATGGGCTACTAATGAAGACGATTCGAAGGCAGTGGAAACTGGTGGGGATTGTAACAGTGGGAGACATATGGCAGGAGAGGGAGATTTGGGATGTTGGTGGAGGAAACAGGGTTACATGCAGGGCAATATATCACATAACAGAATGGCACGGCGGATCAGAGAGACATGGTCCGAAATAACGCTAGAAGAGCAGCCTGACATGGCAATAGAAACGATATATGACATAGCAAAAGAAGGGCATGAGATTTCCAGACTATATGAGCTATTGATATCCAGAGTGGGGAAGGAAGTGGCCCAATGGAGACATGACTGGGCAGAAGTAGCCGGGGCACTCATGAGTGATCGAATGTGGGAACGGGCTCAGGGGTACCACAAGAAAGTGTCTATGAATGCGAGGCTACAGCAAATCCAACTATATGTAACCCACAGGGCATATATGACTCCCCAGAGAATGACTAGATTCAAGAATACAGAACGACAAACATGCCCCAAATGTGGGGAGGAAAACCTGGGATGACATATTTTGGGCATGTCCAGAAATTGGGAAGTTCTGGGTAGAAATAGCTAACCGGCTAGATGAGAAAGGGATTAAGATAAATGTTGCATCAGTGTGGGCATATATGATAGGAGGGTTCCCTAGACCACAAAAACTGAAGCATGTAAGCAAGTTAAAGGACTTGGCATATATACTAGCCAAGCGTAGAATTGCCACGGGATGGAAGGCATGTAACAGACCAAGGGTAGAAGTCTGGTGGAGAGACCTTCAGAAATGGACAGAAGCGGAAACAGCAGTATGGCAGGAAGCGGGTGATAAGGGAGGGGAGAAAGAAGCAGAAACCCCGATGGCCTGGAAACATTTAGTGGCTACACTGTATGGGCACACCCAGGACAGGTCAGTAGACCAGGACTCTGCTGAGGATACAGAAAAGGAAATCCCTCTAGAAGAAGCAGATGTGGACTGTGAAGTGGAGTAGGCTCGAGTTGGGGGGGAGGGCAAGGGGTAGGCAGTAGGCATCGAATGATAAATGCAAAATGTTGGAACCTTATGCATGCACTGCAAGTTGTTTTATGTTGATTGTGGGAAAATTAATAAAATAAATTGAAAAATAAATAAATGAATAAGGGCAGCAAATAGTTTGATCTAATGTTTTTTGTATGGAGTGCCCAGACATTAGGGTTTTATAGTTCTCGGTTATGTCTACTATGTCCGCTGCTGTAAGGCGTAGATGTGTGTTGATTATTTGCTTCGATACTAGATTTGTAAGATTCTTTCTGTGGACATCTGGTGGACCAGGTCATTGTTAGCAGGATATGGTCGCTTTCTTTAGTTCTTATTACTACGAATGACGCTATGTATGGAAGGAGCGCGTGGTGACAAAGATATAATCAAGAGTTGCTTCCGAGTTGTCACGTTCCCACGTGGGTAAAAAAGCTGAGTGCCTTGGAGAGAGGCTGCGTTATGGAAATTCCGGGAATTCATTAACTTTTGCCAAGCTCGGCCTCTTTCCTTGGTTGAAGACCTAGGAAGATGTTTGTCAGAGTTTGGGTTAAGAACTGCTCATTTGGCGTTCATATCACCACAGATGATTATGTGGGAGGTCTCGTATTCTGCGTAATTTCAGCAATGGCTTCTGCCACGGAAATACAAAATGTTGTTGGCGTTGTTCTCTGCGGATTCCAATACATGTCGAGAATTGCTAAGTGCGTAGTAATCCATGAGTTTGAAGCCGTCTCGAAGTGGTACCATGATGTAAGGATCGCCAAAAGTCCATAAGACTCAGTTTTATTATGACGTGATCCCTGAGCCAGAGGGGACTGCCAGTAGCAAGCCAGAAGACAGGCGGACCAGCAGTCCTTTCACAGCTGGTGAAATCTCGAAGAAACCATCAAGGGAGGGCTACTCCATCAGCCAGGTTTCTTGTAGGCACAAGATGTCATAGGCTTCCAAGTTCTGGCTTTCCGGATTGGTCAAATGACTGTGGCCTCTGGTGTTCCACAAACCCATATTTAAGGTTTTATTTCTGAAGGAATCATCATCCTGTTGCCGTCGGTCAAACGCTGGTTTGTCGACGGGTGATTGTTGCCATCTCCCTGATTTGTTGTTTAGGGCTGTTTGGAACCACTTCCACTGGCCCCTCAATGTCTTTTTGTCCACAGTGTCACGAGTTGGTTCTTTTTGGAATGGTTTCTCAGAGTCAGATGAGATGGTGCTTTTTGATGCCGCTGAAGGATTGGTCCGGGGCGAGTTCAGCTGGGAACCTGTTGATTTTTATTCGGTCGACAGGCCTGTCCACCTTGTGTCGCTACCTCTGACCTTCTCAAGCTTGCTGAGGAGTGTCCTTTCCCAGATTCTAAAGAAGGCAGTTTAGTCTTCTCTCCCCCGAAGGCCCTTCCTGGCAAAGATGTGAACTGTCAGGAAGAGCTTTACGGGACTTCAAACCTTTGCACTTTAGGCACTCTTGAATCAAAAAATGTTGTGCATGCTCAAATCCATTTCCAGGATAGGGTGAATGTTTATAATACCCTGGGCACTACCCCTCTGGCAATGTGTGATAATAGCTGTATTTTCAATGGAAACCCTGATATCTCTATTGATGCTCAGGAAGAACGAATAGCTGCTACCCTAGCCCTTAATTTGGGGGATAGAGACAACACTACTAGGTGGGGGAAGGGGGGATCTCCCCATTCAAATAGTGGATAAGGAACGTGTGAATGCCATACAAATTGGCCCTATTTCTAGACTGCCTAACAATACTCTACCTGCTCCATTGATGGTTGACTTTGGAGCCAATTGTATAAAAACTCCTGTTGCTACATGTATTTCCACCGCTGCTGCCTCTGCATATTCCGAGGGTGAATCTAATTATACACCCTCTAACTCCAAACCATTTGGGGCAAACTCTACCCCTAGTGATCTGGTAAAACATGAGTTACTTTCACATGTGAACTTGCGAACCTCTATCGTTAGGAACTTAGATAGTTCCATATCGAGAGCCCAATGTGTTCAAAACTACTTTAAGGAAAACCCCTCTCACTGCTCCCAAATCGGAACCCTCTAAGGGTACGCTTGGGGAACCTATTCCGGGAAAGAAGATATCTAATTATTTTGGGAAAAGAACGGCTACTAGCACTCAAATTAAACTTACCTCCTTGGCTTTATCAGTGGCTAGTCTAGACCAATTGCATTTGGCAGAAGTGGGGAAAAAAATTGGATACCGAGGAGGTGACAACGATATTGATGACATTAGCATTATTGAGTGCCCCGACAAAGCGATTGCCGAGATTAAGTTGGAGCCCAGATGTTCTGAGACTAACAATGTAACTCAGCAGACATGTGATGCCTCATTTATGGGTTCTCCATCTGAACTCACAGATTTTATCGATGAGTATACAGAAAAGCAAAATTGGTAAAGACAGAGGGGCCTACTCCCAGAACCAATTAAGGAACATCCTTGCGACTCAATGTTGCACCATACCCTCAAGGAAGCTGATGAAAGGATTAGGCTAACCCAACCTACAGTTTCTGCTTTAAATATGGCGCTGAGTTCTTTTGTTAGTCTCTACGATAATATCTGGGCGGAGGTGAGATCCCATTCTCTTCCATTATCGGAAGGTTGAAGGGGCTTGATAGGTTTGAAGAATTGGTGAGAATAAATAGGGAAGAAAATATTTCTATTACCACGCAAAGACCTGCTCCTTCCTCGCTTTCACAGGTAGAGCATGAGGGGGGGGGTCCCATTGTGATGGCTCCAGGTTTGGTAGGGGCTAGTGTTCCTGAGAGTGGTTTGGATAAGGTGCTTCTTCCAACTTCCTGCCCATTGCCTTTCACGGTTGCCCCTGCCTCTGCTCAACCTAACGGGTATACGCAGGAGGAGGGTATTGTATCTTAGGGGCAAAAGCCTCGCAAACTTTAGAGAAGGTCTCGGTCAACATAGATCTAATGAAAGTGCTCATTGTTTGAGGAAGCTCTACATAAGCTGCCCCCCCCCCCAATCCTTCTGCTCTCATACATTTACAGACGCTTTTGTCTCTGTTACATCTGGAGATTATATACAGGATATGGGAACTGTTCCTGCCTATATTCCAGGCTTAAATGCCCTGCAACCTTTAGTGAAGGCTCTTGTTATTGATTTAACGAAGGATGGCCCCCGCGATAAAAAAAATGTGTCCCGATAAGGAAAAGATCTATACAACAAATGAAGAAAACAAAAAACCAGAAAAATATTTAAAAAATGAACTCATTCACAAACAAGTTCTTTAAAAATCTGGTTCTACCTAAGCTCTCTTTCGCCCAAGGGACACTAGCATCTACTAAGGGGGCTCTGACTAGTGCAGTGGAGGTGCCCATTACTGTGGGCCAAGGTACTCCAATTCCGAGTTCGGGCTGTGGAGAAAATAAAGATTTCCTCTTGGCCTCTAATATCGGGAGTCCGGCCGTTGGGGTAAATTCCCCTGAAAACAGCGATAGACATTCAGAGTGATCCTTCTATAAATATCCCCGTTTTAGATGATAATACTGTTCTCTCTGCCCCGGGCCCTGTTATCTCTATCCCAGCTTCCTCTGCTCCCAATATCTCCAAAGATAAAATAGAGGCCTTTATCCCTGAAGAGAGTGGTTTGTTTCCATCTAATGCTCATAAAGACCAGCTAATAGTCAACTCTACTTCTGAGAATCGGTGGTCTAAGCCACTGGATATTCAGTTTGATCCAACTACTGATACCCCGACCCTGGTTAATATTGCCTCAGCTAAGCAACTGTTGCTGGATCTACATATATGGTTCCACCCCTGCTGTGGGCGCCAACTCTATTTCGGGTACAGATAACATCATTAATGACGATACCCGAATTCTACAAACAGTAGGCCAGGTAAGCCTTCTTCCTGGAGCCCATCTGAATATCCCCCATCCAGTATTGGGGGATCCTATTCCTGGTTTCAAGACTATGGGAGACCTTTATGACCACAAGAGGTTTGATTCTACCCTAAAGAGGCATACTAATGTAGGTCCCTCTGATAACCTCGATAGACTTCCGTTGGGCCCCTTCTCTGCACAGAGGGGGACAATATTACGGGGAGCCAGGGGAACCAAAAATGATTCATTAAACAAATTCAGAAGGGATATTTTGGATTCCCTGCCTCAAACCCTGGGTAATACAGATCCCCTGGAGACTCTACAATTAATTAGTCTCTGGGGTGATGATATGCCTGTAAAGAAAGACCGGTGAGGGGTGTCTGTACTTCTGCTCTCTATATGGTAGAAGAGAGGCACAGAAGACCCTCTAGTACGGTAGCAATGGATGAGCAATAAAGGCCTAGCTTCTCAGGAGGTGATGCAGGCTGGTTCTTAAGTACAGTGTAGTCCCCAAGCCCCCACAAAGGAATGTTCACACACTGTATTGGTTAGAACACAGTGTTTATATAATCAATGTTCAAGGTTATGTACACTTATCATAATAACTCACTTTGTACTCAGGAAAATCAACAATGGCAAATATATACAATTCTAAAGTGGTACCACCCTTTGTATTAGATCTCATTAAAGTGCATCAACAATACTGTAACAATGTCACACAGATCAATAGAGTGAAACCAGCAATAGAGAGAGGAGAGAAAATAAGATGGTTGAGCAATAGGCAGAATACTGGCCCCTACCACTAGACACAGTTCTGTGTGGAGATCCCCCCCCCCCCACCTGGGCAACCTGCAAAATCAAGATATAGCGCAAGCCCAGTCCATATATCGTTCTGCAAGTCTTATTCCCTCCTATAATGTTTTTACCCCCCCAATGTACCTGGTGGAGTCGAGTTCTTCGAAGAGGCGTCGACAGATCCTTCTTGAGCGACCCCCTTTCAAGCGGGAGTCACGGATCGTCGAGAAGCGTCGAGGAACTCGGTGTTCGGCGACGGGGAATCGACGGCCCTTCTTGAATGCCTTCCCTTTCAAGCGGGAGATACGGGGCGTCGAACGTCCGTCGACAAACAGGGTAGAACGGCGTCGATGAGACGGCAGCAGCTTCGTCCGAGCGGTGCTCGTTGGCGTCGGAGCGTCGGCGTCCTGCAAGGCAGAGGCGTGCGGGGCACCTCGGTGACAATAGGTCTGGACCGCAAAGATTGTGGAGACGGAGGCCCAGCAAGGGCGTCGAGTCGTTCGGGTCTTTGTGGTCTTCGGGTGGCGGGAACCCCACCGGCTGGTTTCTCCTCGGCGCGTTGGTCGTCCTCGACTTTCTCCGGCAGGATAAAGCGGTCGACGGTGCGGACGAGGGAGTCCTTCGATTCGAATGTTCTTAGGCAAAGGAGCGGACGGCTCCGGTCGTCGGCAGCACTGCGTCAAGTGGTTCCCACGGCTGGGCAACACAACTTCGACGGGCCTCCAGCGGTTACGCAAACCTGCGAACCCTGGTCGACGGCGGCGATGTCCGGGTGCTTCACTTCGATCTCCTCGGCGGTCCTGTCTCGGGTCGGCAGCCTTTCGAGGGTCTGTCTTCCAGGGCACTTCGGCGAAGATGGAGCGGTGCTCGATGGTCCCTCGGAGCACGGGAAGAGGGCGCCTTACCAGGTCCTCTCTCGGGTCAGTCTTCGACGATTTCGGCAGCCTTCGGATCGGTCAAAGCAAATGCAACAGCAAGTCTTCTTCTTCCAGCTGGACGTCGAAGATCAGCAGTTCCAGTTACTCTTAGAGTGGAGACTCAGCCCCAGAACGCTTCTGAACGCTTCTGAACGTTCCCTGAACCCCTCTACCAGTGGTGAGAGGTCCCCAGATATACTATTCTGTCTCTCATCCACACTGCTGGCACACACTCAGCAGCCAATCATACAGAAGGGCATTCATGCAGTCAGCCAGCCAATCAGGCACACAGTGCATTCAGGCTACACTCCTCCCTTTAAGACACTCACAACAAGGAATGTGGATTGGGACAAGTACCCAGCCATTCAACACTACACACTGCATTCAGGCCAGTTTCGGGCAGGGCTGTCTCAGTCTTTGTCTCTCATGCCAGAAACCAGACAACCACAACAAGGAGTGTATATTGGTCACACACTCCATTCACCCAGGTCCCACCCACAGGAGGTACCCACAACATACAGTCACTGGGAAGGCTCCAGTCAGTCTAGCTGGGCCTTCACAACACCACCATATATGGAACTTCCACCCAACAGCCAGTCAGGGGGAAGGGACAGAGTCAGGGCTTCCCAGGACTTTGGGAAAACAAGGTAACAGGCAATAGAAAGCAAGAGGCCACAGGGGCCATCTTGTTTCCTATCAGGAATCAACTGATCCCCATGGCAGGGCCTGGGTATCCCAAAGTGGAGGACACCCAGAGCACCTGTCAAATTCAGCATGGAGCTGCCACCAGCCCATACCCTGCTCTGTGGGCCACCCACAGGTGCCCAAAAACATACACTAGGGGCACAGGTTTGTACCCTTACCCATGGGTGCCATAAGGGTATCCCATGGGTCTGTTCACCAAACCAAGAGAGAGCTGCACTGCCAGGAGTCCCACATGGACTCCTGGGCAGAAAACATGACAGATCACATGATAAAAACAGTAAAGGACAAGGATTCAGAGGCCCTGTCCCTCTGATGCATTTCCAGCATCACAATGCCCACATGCTTCAATCACGGGAATATTTTGAAAATTTTCCATCAAATCCAGTCATTGTCTCTGGTCTCCAGTTATGACTTAAAAAGGATCTATTTTCCACTCAAGGATCGAGCGGACCTTAGTAATATTGTCCTGAAGTCCAGAGCGGTTCTGGATTTGATAATGGGAGAAATGGGTGGCCTACTGGAGCTAGGGCTTGAAATCAAATTGGTGAAACCTAACCAAATTCCTGTCATTTCTAGAAGATGTGAGGAATATAGGGGTAATTTGACAATGGTATACCATCCAGAAAGGTCTTCCCAACCCCAGCGGAGGCAATTTCCAGCAAGGACATTTGGAGCTCCTCGAGATTGGGCCCAGGTTACCTCTGCTCTGTGGAACTGACCCAAGTAATATAAACTAGGGATTTGAACCAAAGAATGAAGATTCTAGTAAATTGGGATTTGTGTCTTGGAACACAAGGGGGAAACTTACATCTCCTTACTAATATGAATACAGTTTCTATGCTAAAACTTACTGACTGTTTCTATCTGCAGGAACCTTGGCTGCTCTCATCCCCCTATATTGATGGTTTTGAAATCTAGTCCCAAACTGCAAAACCTAATCTGGGGGCAGGGGTGGGGGGGAAAGAGCGTCAGGGGGCCTACTTATTGGGCTAAGGTCTACTCTTATGTATGGTAATCCCCAATTTGCCTACTGGTATATTGGCGGTTGAGACTGCCAATACAAAAGACCTGGTTGCCATTTTACTGATTATTACCTATTGGCACCAAGGTCTAGCCCCCTTTTGAGTCTTTTCTGGAAAGTCTAACGGAAATGATTTTATCTTGGAAAACTATGAACACTTAGGGGAAAGTGATCCTTGCTGGAGACCTGAACTCCGACTGCTCTGTCCTCCGATGATGATTCTGGTGATCTGGGACAGGATATGGAGGACATTCCTAGTAGGGGCCAGAAATATACTTATGGTAGATTATGGAACCTTTCTCTGGAATCTGTTGGTCTAATTTGTCTGAATGGTATCTCTGATACTACCTGCCCACTTTTACCAACTTGGCAGAGATGTCTCTCAACATCCACTATAGATTATTTCTTTGTAGATCATTCTCTGCTCCCTCTTTCCTCCGAAGTTCAGGTACATTTTAACTCTTGGAGTGATCACGGGACTTTGGTCCCTTTCTTTTTGCCTCCCAATTAAAAATCTCTGGTGGAGGTCTGCGCAACACGAGAACTGTGGGAAAATGTACGGGGGTACGTTGGTCACCTGTAAACATAAATCTCTTTAATGGCCAACTTCTAACTACTCTGAATCATACCTCTCCTTTATGGAAACAAGTGGTCTTTAATACTCCATTCTATGATGGATTCTTGAAAGCGCTCCATAGTGATATTTCTCATAGTTTGAGAAAGGGATATTCTAAAAGAGAACATGTCCACAGCTTCGATGAGGAGCTGGCTAAAGAAAAAAGTCTCTCATACAGAAGCTCCTTAGAGAAACCAGAAATCTTGCGATTGACCAGTCTGAAAAAAATGCTAAGATCAGATCGATACGGCAAAGATACAAAAACTTCTGCATAGCAAAGAAATGTACATTGCTTCAAAATGATGCTGAGCTGATGCTCCGTGTTCTGATCAAGAGGGATCTCAGGGCTTTCTGGGTTCTCTTCTCCTCCTCACAAGAGACTGCTTCAGTTACTGATCAATTAAACACCATCTCTGAGGCTCAATGGGTGGATTTTTTTTCTGAGCTTTTCGGACAAGGGGAAGAGGGACTCCAAGAACCTGCAATTGGGGAAGTTGGACATACCTCCTTATGGAACCCCACTATTGAATTTGAGACAGTATTAAAGCTAATTGTTAAAGCTAAGAACTCAAGGGCACCAGGACCAAATGGTATGACGAACAATACCCTCAAAGCCCTACCGATAATATGGGCTAAGCTACCCTCTATGCTTTTTCAAAATGTGGTGAGGACTGGCATAATACCCATCAGTTGGCAAACTGCACACAATTCCTATCTTTAAGAGAGGTCAGCGGAATCTTGTAAAGAATTACAGACCAATTTCGTTGATCGATGCGGATTGTAAGCTCTTTGCCTCTCTGCTACTCTCACACGTCAATGAGTGGATTAAAGACAACCATATCCTAGATAAATATCAAACAGGATTTAGGGCTGGCCACTCCAACTTAAATGGCTTCATTCTAATCGTTCTCCAAGATTCAGCATGGAGCAAATTTGGGGGTAGATTGTTCGTTGCCTCAATCGATCTGTCAAATGCTTTTGACTTGGTCGTTAGACAATTTGGCCCAGAGACGGGACCCAAGTGGGGTCTCCCGGTAGGTTTACTTAAACTTATCATGGCCATGTTCGAGAATTCTGGGATACATGTAAGGCTGAACCTGGAAGGGTCTCTCTCTAGAAGAATAAGAACGCGGATAGGTGTGATACAGGGCTGTTCTCTGGCTCCCTGCCTTTTCATTCTATACCTGGCAGATGCTGGGGAATTTGAGGGATGCAGGGCTGGTGACGGCAAAATTGGGGGATCTCAGGTTCTCATGGTTGGCGTATGCTGACAATTTCCTCCTTTTTGATCATACCAAAGTCAGTTTACAAAGACTTATACATAGGTTTGAACAATATGCTGCAATCAATGGGTTAAAAATCAACCCTAGCAAAACACGCATTATGGTATCCTCCAAGGGTAAAAAAGGGAACAGGTTTGGAAAATTGGGGGGGTTGGGGGGAGGGGAGAATCAATTGTTAGAGCACAAAAAATGGTCTATCTGGGTTTCCCGATTTTAGCCCAACCCTCGGTCTGTGAATTGAGATGGTCTATCAGACATAAGGCCTTACCTCTCATTTCCCAGTCCATTAAGATGGACATAACATTTGGCAGGTTCTCCCTTAAGCCAGTGGTAGATTTCTTTGAAGGTAAGGTTGTCCCGAAGCTGATATACAGCATGGAACTCCACTACTTGGATATCTATACTTTTTGGGATTCCATAGAGGGCATTTTTTGGCGAAAGGTGATGAAATTGCCTACCAGTGTTCCAACTGTGGCTATAAGGTTTGAATTGGGCCTTGTGTCCTTGAGAGCCAAATCTCTTTGGCAGGTCTTGGCTCTTTTCTGCTCCCTGCTCTGTCCAAAGGAGGACTCGCTCTATGTTCATTTGGGTAAAAATATTTTTTTCACAGGGATGCTTGACTCGCAATTTATCTCTAAGTTTAGAGATCTATGTGATAGGACCCTACTGGACCTATATACGCACAGGGAAACCTTGATGAAAAATCCAGAAAAGGTTAAAAAAAAAAAACTCCTTTATTCACATGATTGGAGCAGTACAATTGAAAAGTTTCATTCCTATACCTCTCTTAGTGATCTAAAATTTGAACATGAGAGGAACCCTGTCTTTCATTATGACAACTCCCTAACCGTTATTGAAGTTCCCTCCTTCTGAAACTCAGATGGAACATTTTCCCTACCAAAGAATTTTTGCATAGAAGGAATATGATTAAAGAATCTAATGTTCTCTGTTGCTTCTGTCATATACCAGGGGCTATTGAAACTGCTCCCCATATTTTTCTAGATTGTGTTGAAATAAAAGGTTTGAGGACTCTTTATCTGGAACAATGTAACACTAATGGGACTTCTGGGGGCCGATGCTTTTATTTGGTCAAGATGTCCCTCCATCACCAATATCGTGGAGGGCCTTGAAGTTGCTGGTTTTAATAAATGTTTAGACCTTTATGCTCCATTGACCTGAGTGATTTGAGTGATCCCAAGCTCCTCCATAGGCTCTTTCAAGGGCCCGGTGTCACGATGCCTGCTCCCGGGGAGCCGGCTCAGGCCCTGCGTCCCCAAAAGCGGACATCAAGTCCCCGGGGAAGGTTCCAGCAACCCCTTATAGGGGCCCTTTGGACAGCGTCCTGGCGCCTATGGCGCCAGGCTCAAAGAAAACGTCAGGCCTGGCGCCATAGGCGCCAGGCTCATTATGAAAGTGTTTGGGTGCACTTACCTGATGCAGACCATGCTGCCGAACCCCGGCCTCCTTGAGGCCTGAAAGGAACTACTTTACCTGTGGGACTCATTTACCACCCGGGCGTGGTCGGGGAAGGATACATACCTGATTGGAGGAAGGACACATTCTAGGAACTTCTTCCAAGGGTATTTAAACCACACCCGACCACCCGATAAACAACGTGCTTCGCGTTGTTCTGCATCTAGCAGCTGGACGCTCACCGTGTCTGCTCCTGCATCTTGACTTCTCCCACTCCTGCCAGCATCCTGAATCACCTGCAAAGGAAGGGAACAAGAGAACAGAAGAAGGAAAAGGCCTCACCTGCTAAATCTGCATCCCAGAGACATTTCGCCGACAATCCTGAAAAGGAAGACATTTATTTTTAAAAGCACATCGCATCGATCGCTGCAGCGCCGCATTCTACTCACCTTTACAGGGCGCCTCCATGTTCAGCAGCGACCATCCAGATTTGCAGTCGCGCCCCCGCGCCTAGGGAGAAAAAGACAGGAACAAAGGTGAGAGAAAGAAGGGAAAAGGGAAGCTAAAACTCCATGTCAAGACTTACCTGTTGGGTCATTCCCTTTTCATTTCGGGTCCGCGCCGCATCCAGGCATTTTCGGACCCCGGCCCCTAAGGGGAAAAAGACATCAGCGTTAATGAGTGAATGAAAAGACATTACCAAAACACTCATTAAAGACTTACCTGATTTCCACAAGGATTTCACCGCTCACCTCGGGTCGGTGCCTGTTCCCCGGCATTCCATACCCCGGCCCCTATGGGGAAAAAGACACTAGCATTAGAACATTAATGCATGGACACAAGGGGAACCACTTATAGAAAAACTTACCTGGAAGCCAAGCAAGTTTGGTTCTCACTCATCCAAAAATCCAGTGACGTAACTGGATACCAACGCGCCCCTGCATCAGAAGCAGGATGGAGAGCTCGTCCTTCCAGACCCTAAGGTGAGACGCTACGGGGAAGCACAGAAGGGTTTTGAGGAGGGTGAGAGGGGTAAGTGGGAGGCCGATTGCATTACCCCGCAGACAGTTAACCCCCTATTCTCACCTACAGAAGGATACTTCTGCGAGTCAGACAAGCCAGATCTGGGGCCCGGTCCAGTCCGTCTTCCGAACCCTGCGCATCACCTTAGACGAGGTCACAGCAGCGCGAACCAGGTCATTGCCCCCGTGGGAGTCAGGTGAGCGTTACACCCGGTTTAATGCCTTTTTATCTGTTTATTTAGATATCCGTTTATATGATACGTTTTTCTAAACTATGGGTGTCCGTAATACTTTGTTCTGTATGAATTTTGATTCTTAGATGCTGTAGAAATTCTATATTCGTGCACCGATTTTATACATTTTGTATACATTTTCTCTTTAATAAATGTTTACTACACATGTATTTCATGAATTGTTCTTATCAAATGAAATTGTAAAGGTTTCATATGCAAAGCCACATACAAATAAAAAAAAAAAAAAAAAAATATATATATATATATATATATATATATATATATATATATATATATATATATATATATATATATGATACATTCCTCACCGTAATCGTATTTCTGATTGTATCTGCTTAGATTCACATGCTGTGCATAGGCCGACATCTAGTGGAAGCTGCGGAGTATTACAGATTGTTTTTCGAAACTCGAAAATGGGCGTCGACACAGGGCGTGCCAGTAATACTATCCCTAGTGTGACGTCCACTGTACCCAAGATCCCTCACGCGTCTAGGATCCTCAGATTGTATTTTTTCTGACATGAGGTAGCATGAGGAGTAGCGCGAGTACAGATAATCCAAGCAGATAAGCAGAAAGGTAAGACTACAAGCAATCATGCACCTTCTCACGGAGGGGAGGAAGGGTGGGTCGCATGTGAATCTAAGCAGACACAAGCATCAGAAATACGATTACGGTGAGTAATGTATCCCTTCTGAGGCTTGTGGAATCTGCTTAGATCACATGCTGTGCATAGATTAGCGAGCAGTACCTGAAGAAGGAGGTGGGATGTGAGAAGGGTCATGAGCAAATAAGTGTCTTAGAACCGCTTGTCGCACTTGTGTATCTGCCTTGGAATGGGTGTCAATGCAGTAATGCTGAGTAAAAGTGTGAATAGAGCTCCAAGTAGCTGCTTTGCAAATGGTGTCATGGGGTACATTTGCAATGAAAGCCAGAGTGGCCCCAATGCCTCTAGTAGAGTGGGCTCTTGGCGTGAAAGGCAGAGTTCTTTCAGAGAGTGAGTAACACAGCTGGATACAGTTAATAATCCACTTCGAGATGGCACCTTTAGAGACGCGATCCCCCTCTCTGCCTGTAGCTACGGAGACAAACAGTTGATCTGTTTTCCTTAGCGGTCTGGTTTTATTTACATAGTAGAGGACCGCCCTACGCACATCTAGGGTGTGTAGTTTCACCTCAGACGAGCTTTGTGGGTCCTGGAAGAAAGCCGGAAGCTCGATGGACTGGTTTACATGAAATTTTGATATAAATTTAGGTGAGAACCTAGGGTGTGTGCGTAAAACCAGTTTGTCTTTATGGACAGTAAAGAACGGATCCTGCACTGACAGAGCCTCAATTTCACTGACCCTTCTTATAGAAGTAATAGCTACTAAGAAGGCCGTTTTATAAGTCAGGTGTTTGAGACTGCTTTTATGCATGGGTTCGAAAGGGGGGCCCATGAGCTTGGCTAGCACCACATTAAGGTCCCACCCTGGTGGTGGGGTTGAAATAGGAGGGTGAAGTCTCTTTACTCCTTCCATGAAGGCTTTAACTACTGGTACTCCACCACGAAACCTTGCTATGGGAAGTGGTGTAAGCCGACAGTGCTGCCAGGTGTACTTTCAGTGAGTTAAAAACCAAGCCTGCATCTAGCAGGTGGAGCATGTATGTAACAATAGTGGAAGGAGTGCAATCAACCGGGTTTGTCTACTCTGGCACCAGATAACGAACCTCTTCCACTTGTCAAATTAACAGTGCCTTGTGTTTGGTTTCCTAGATTCCTTTAGGATGTCCATACACCTCTGTGGCAAATTGAGATGTCCAAACTCTATGACCTCAGGAGCCATGCTGCCAGGTTCATTGAGTTTGGTTGTTGGTGCACTGTTTGACCTTGGTGCTGGAACAGTAGGTTGTACCAGGCTGGAAGTTTGATGGGCTCGCACACAGCCATCCTGCGTAGGTGTGGGAACCACGGTTGTCTTGCCCACATGGGAGCAACTAGGACGAGCGTCATCGACTCTCTGTTCATCTTGTTCACCACCTTCCTGATGAGGAGTTGGTGGAAAAGCGTACGCAAACATCCCTGACCAGTTCATCCACAGGGCGTTCCCCTGGGAGTCTGGTTGGGGGAACCTGGATGCAAATCCTGGGCATTGTCTGTTTTCGCTTGTGGCAAATAAGTCTATAGTGGGGAAACCCCACTGAGAGAAGATATCTTCTACGACCTCTCTGTGTAGAACCCATTCGTGTTCCTCTGGGAGGGAGTCTCTGCTCAGAGCATCCGCTAGGGAATTGAGCTCCCCTGGAAGCGCTCTGAATACTGCCAGAAGCTCTAGCAGGTTGATGTGGTTCTTAGCCACTGAGTGAGACCAGAGACCCTGAGCTGTGTGGTGGAGATGGTGAGCTCCCCACCCAGTCAGGCATGCATCTGTAGTGACTATTGCCTGTACTTCGGGATCGTAAAAGGGTTTCCCCTGTGCGAGATTCTCTCTTGTCCACCAGTGAAGGCTTTGTACTAGTGTTGGCGAAACCACCACTAGATCGTCCCACTGACCACTTGCCTGAGACCACTGTTTCACCAATCATTCCTGCATGGGACGCATGCGCAGGCGCGCATGGGGCACCAGGTAAATACATGACGCCATCATGCCCAGTAAACGCATTGCTTTGCGTACCGTTATTTGTTGACCGGACTGATAATGCGGAATTTGCAGTAGTATATTCCGAATTCTTTCTTCTGAAGGAAAGGTCAACCCCTCTTCGGTATCTAGGATTGCTCCTAGGAATTGTTTTGAGGTGCTTGGCACTAGGCTTGACTTTTTCTCATTGATTGAGAAGCCTAAATCGTGGAGGAGGTCGATAGTCCTTTGAATGTTTGTCCTGCAAATTCCTGGGGTTTCCCCCATTATGAGCCAGTCGTCCAGATAAGGGTACACCGGGATTGCCTCCCTGCGTAGGTGTACAGCCGCCACCGCCAGTACCTTGGTGAATACCCTTGGTGCTGAAGGTATCCCGAAGGGCAGTACCTTGAATTGGTAGTGTCGACTGTCCACCTTGAAGCGCAAATACTTTGTGCGCTGGGAACATGGAAATATGAAAATAAGCATCTTTCATATCCAAGGTTGCCATGTAATCCCCTTTTTTAGGAGGGGGATTACCTCTTGTAGCGTGGTCATACAAAATTTTTGGGGCTTGACATACTTGTTGGCAGGCCGTAAGTCCAATACTGGGCGCATTGTCAAATCTTTCTTTGGCACAAGGAAGTAAGTTGAATAAATACCCTTTTTTACCTGGTGTCCCGGGACCAGTTCTATCGCGTCCCTTTTCTAGCAGAATGGCGATCTCCTCGAGGAGAATCTTCTGATGTTCTAAAGAGTGTACTCTTTGTCGTGGAGGATGGTTCTGGGGACGCTGCAGTAATTCTATACAATATCCTGTGGATACTGTTGACAGCACCCATCTGTCTGATGTGATCCCTTCCCAAGCCTGGGTGAAGCTGGAAATGCGTCCCCCTACAGGGGTTGCGTGAGAAGGGACCCTGAACTGAGCGTCACTGCTTTGGTGGAGGCGTGCCGCCTCCCTTGTTGGGGCTGCCTCTGCCTTTACCACGACCTCTCTTATTACCCCTGGGTAGTCTGTTGGTTGTTGTTCCACTGTGTACCCAGCCCCTGGGAATAGTTAGATCCTCTCTGGGAGTTTTGGCCGCGTGGGCGACGAAAATTACTATTCCCTCTCTGGTTAGGGGGTTTATTGGTTAACTGGCCAAGGGACTTGAGTGTTTCGTATTCGTCCTTGGCATTCTTCAGTGCGTCTTCGACCGCCTTACCAAACAGATCGGTTTCCACCGGTTTGTCCAACAATGATGCCTGGGTTTCTGCCTTAAAACCAGACTGCCGTAACCACGCATGTCTTTTGATAACAGTGCCTTCTGCTATCAATCTGCCTGCGTTGTCTGCGGCGTTGAAGGTTGCTTTCAAAATGCAACCAGACACGGCTCTACCCTCTGGGGAAATCCGAGCTAACTGGCCCTTTAAAGGCTCAGGAGCAGAGGCTATGAGTGCCGCGACTTCTTCCCACTGATGGCAGTTGTAGCTGGCCAACAGGGTGGTGGAGTTTGCAATCCTTGCTTGATAGGCGGATGTTGAGGCTACTTTCCTGCCGAAACCGTATAGTTTTTTGCTCTCCTTGTCGGGAGGAGCTTCGGACGATGACAAGGGTGTTCCAGCCCTCCTACGAGTGTTGGTGACAACTGGGGAGTCTGGCTTCAGATGTCCTCTTATATAGAGAGGGTCAGACTGGGCCGCCCTGAAAAGTTTTTCAACCCTGGGATTGACTGCTCTGGTGAGGTTCGGGTTCACCAGGGACGGATCTATTCTCCGCTGAATGGACTTAAGGATAGGGATGGTCTCGGCAACAGGCCTCCTTTCTCCCACTAACTCTTCTGCGAAGTCCCTCTCCTCCTGGACACCGTGGGTGTCAATGTGGAAGTGTTCTGCTGCGCGTGCGAGAACCTCGTTTAGGAGGGGTTGGTTATCGACCGGGGAGTCGGTAACCGGGGCTTCGTTCTCTACCGGGGAGTCTACTCTGTATGTTTCCGGGTCCTCCTCTTCCTGGTCCTCATCATCCCCATAGTTGCTCGTCCCGGTTTGCTCTTCTACCATGCCAAATTCTTGGTCCTCACCAAAGGAAGCCTCTCCTTGATACAGTGAGTATGGTCTTGAGTATGGTTGTACCTCGAAGGGGTCTGACCTCATCAGTGTTTCAAACCGGGGCTTTTTAACCGGGGGGGGGGGAATAGGATCCTTAGAGCCTTAGGGTGTCGCCCCTTGTGGATCATACGAGATGAAATGTTCTGGATTTTTATCATAAAAATCAGCCAAAGAAGACATTCTTGTCATGACCCTATCTATGTCTTCACTGGACCATTTTTTGGAACTGGGAATGACTCTCTCAGCAAGTCTATGGGATTTATCTTGCGTAGCTTTGCTGGTTTTAGACATATCAGCAGACCTGGTTTTGTCTGTCTGTTTAGGGGGAGTGGTGTGTTTCACAGATGTGGAAGAGTGCAAAGGTTGTTTCTTCTGCTGTTTTCCCCCCTCCCCGTGAGTGGAAAAATGTTTTCCCTGTCCTTTCGTGGCTCCGGAGGTTTTCGACGCCTGGCGTCGAGGATCGGGGGTGGTGACCCTGTCCTTCGAGCGTGGGGCCTCGCTGATTTTAACTGCGGGCTCCGACTCCTGGAGCGCGGCCTGGGGGTGGAAGTCGTCTTCGTCTTCCGACGATCGAACTTCTGATATCCTAGGGAGTGAGGCACTCTTGGCAAGAGTGGATGATTGCCTGGAGTCATGCGGTGATCTTGATCGAGAGCGCCCAGAGGACACCGAATCGGACCGTTCTGTTTGTGCCTCTTTCCGAGAACTCGACGTCGTAGTGTGTTTAGTGTGTGTAGTATGTGAAGCGCTTGTGTCGCGGGGGTCTTCCCCATAGCCGCCTTGCCGGACGACCTTCCGAGGCCGGGAACCTGCTTTCGGCTGTCTTTTGACGCCGTAATGCCCTCGCCGTCCGAAAGTACGGCGTCGCTGCCGTCGCTGAAGGCGCCCTCCGCTGCCATGGCCGCCTGCCTGGCGTGGTGGGCCCAATGCTTCGTCGAACCGTCCTTAAGTGTCTTAGGTTTAAACCTACTACACGCTCCGCAGTTCGCTTCGGGGTGGTCCCTCGGCAAGCAGAGATTGCACGTGGCGTGCCTGTCGACCCAAGGGTATTTGCGATTGCACTTGGGGCAGAATTGAAAAGGGGTACCCTCCATACGCACCTTGAGGCAACAGGCTGTTAAGTGTAGGAAATGTATAAGGTGTACCTATATACCAAGAGTGTAGAGTATGTACCACCCCCCACTCTCCCTACTTGCAGGGCCGAGGCCAGAGGCCTTCCAAGGCCCGGCCCGAGGCCAGAGGCCTTCCGAGGCCCAAATCCGTCGTGCAGCAGCCGACGGTCGATTTCTTCTCCAGCCGGCGTCGAGTGTCGAAGTTAGACATTGGGGTGGGGAAGGATGTCAATAGATTATTATTTTAAATTTTTAGCAAAAGTATGGCTAAGGCCAGGGGACTCCGCAAAATTCTTCCGACCAGTATGGCGGAAAAAAACAATCTGAGGATCCTAGACGCGTGAGGGATCTTGGGTACAGTGGACGTCACACTAGGGATAGTATTACTGGCACGCCCTGTGTCGACGCCCATTTTCGAGTTTCGAAAAACAAACTGTAATACTCCGCAGCTTCCACTAGATGTCGGCCTATGCACAGCATGTGATCTAAGCAGATTCCACAAGCCTCAGAAATATATATATATATAAGAAGTCCTGGAAGGGAAGTACACACGACAGTTGGAAGTGAATGCAATAGAAGTCCAGGCAGTTTGAAGTGCATAAAGAGTACTGGCAGGGAAGTAGTTGCAAACCTACAAGGAGCGTTATGCAAATACAGTGTTTGTTAAAGAAGGAACTTTTGTCAAAGAAGGATTTACAAGGCTGTACGGCTGTGTACCCAACAGGATTGTTGTGGGTCAAGATATACATCAAGAACCGTTAGACATTTGTGATACCAGTGAAGCATGCAGAAGTCACCCTCGGGAACTAAGGTATTTTCCCTTTTGGAGAACATTTACCTTGGAGCTATTTTATTTTTATTTAAGAACACTTTTGCAAATACCAGGTTAAAGTAATTTCCTTTCTCACTGTATTATTTTGTTAGTACAAGGGTCCGGATAGAACGTTTTGGACACAAGAATGGCTTTTTATTTCTTATTTCTTGACAAAGACAGATCCTTCGGTTTTGGTTTTCGGAAGGAAACACCTCCTAGAGCAGGGTCAGAGAGGCATTTTCTTAAAGTGTTTACGTTAATAAAAAAGTCTTTAACCAAAAACATGACAACTTTGATGGCTTTCATTTCTGATTCCTCACAGCATGCACCGACATGAGACGCTGGTCCCCACACCTGCCTCCTGCCAGTCAGATGGTGGTGGCCATTGACAGTGCCACTGCATCGGGTCCCCACGTCCTGCGCCTAAGCACCTAAGCTGCCGTCTGTGCCCCAGATCCTCCCTTGGCCTGCCGGGGACAAACACCAAAAGGTGCGGGACAGTAAGTGGCAACACTCTAAGCCCCTTTCAGGGGTCTTTCCCTTTATCAGATGGAGATGCTAACTCCATAGGCTGGGTATGTCTCAACTACTTTCAGTTGTTGTAGTGGTGATTCACTGCGGTTTCCCCTCTTCGAATACACAGACGCCATGTTCAAATTTGGATCCAATAGCAGACTTGGTAGTCTGTACCTTTACAGAGTAATACACGAGGGGACATAATGGCAGTAGTGTATTTGTATTATTTGTATGTAGTGTGTCAAAGGAGCATGTGGAAGTGGATGACTGACCTTTCTAAAATTTTTCCACTTAGTCTGAACCATGTGAATGCAGGGATATTTCAGGAGACTACAAACATTTTAAGCATATCATGAGCATGCCTGCAAGATATGTTTACATCAACTTTTAAAGATGGGTATGGATGGGTCAATAAAATGTAAGAGAAGCTGAATCAAACTATTTTGTGCAGAGGAACATCTATAAAGCAGAGATATGAGAGTTCATGCAGCCTTTAGCAGGATACACATTTCTAAAGCAATGTGCACTTCCGATTCAGAAACTAACCATAGCATTTTTCACACAGCTGATAAACTTTTACTAATTATTTGGGCACAGAACTCTTACCCATCTTGAAGGATCACTAATTAAATTAATAAAAAGTGTTGATAATTTTGTCCGACGAAGTTCCTGCGAAGTTGCACATGAGACCGCCATGAAGCATTCAGCACACGCTTTCCTGACACCCCAGACATTATCAGAACAAAGCTGGAAAAACCTTGGGAGCTGTACAAAAACAGTGGAAAATGGGGTTGGTCAGTCTGTCATAATAAGAACAGGACACATACTTTAGTACTTGCAGTATATGATGCATCTCTCAAGCAGGTGCTGAGTTCTTACTACTTTAAAAGCTAGAAAACAGGTAGAGCCACAGACCACACAAAATTAGCATGATCAATGGCAAGATAAATGCATCACTGTGTGACAACTAAGGCATTGAAAACACCACATTACTTTCTAGTCAAGCCTTCCATTACAATAATCTGCAGGGATGAGTTTTAAGATGAACAACGTAAACTGTAAAACTGTTAAGACAGGTTGGTAAGAATGGCTAAAAAATAAATAACTCATTCAATTTATTTAGCATGTGTTTGAAGTTTGGCATCTTGTAACTCAACTGGCTCACCCGCACCCCATCACTAAGAATGGAAGAAATCATTGACATGCATTTGAAGTGTTTAATTGTGAAAGCAAGTATATACGGGAGGATTGCATGTTTGAAGGGAAGATTTTGTCAAATGTAATACAGATAACTCTGGCCAGGTGATGATGTTGTTTGCATCACCTGCATGATTTCGAAATTTGGGCTGAGAGTACCCTGCAAGTCCAGGTCCACCGGGGATTTTGTAACTCCAGAAGACATACAAGTGTGTCAGTCAGTGATCTGGTTTGTGACGTTTTGCAAATGTGTGCTTGTATATTCTTTGCATGCAGGGGAAGTACACAGCGTTAGTGTTCATCTGTTCCATTGGTGAGAGGGTGTTTTTTCTGCGGCACACTGTGCTATATCTGTTAATTGTGTGGTAAACATGCTTTATGATGTGGACTGCTGCCGTATGAATGATTTCTATACAGTTAACTTTTTGCATGTGTTGGCTGAATGTCAAATACGATTTACTCTCATGTGAAGAATACTCATTTTTACACCCTTGAAATCACATTTACTCTCAATGTTTAAAAATAGCGAGTACAATACTCCCACCCCAAAATCTCATCTGGGGCACTGGCTGTCAGACTTAACTTCAGGAGGGAGCATGGGCTACAATGAAGGTACAGCTATTGGAAAAAGCCACAACTAAAGACAACACCACCATACTGACACAAATACCCTTATTACAAGGGGTTGAACATACTATCTCTGAGATGAAAATAAGTACTCGGTTTAAACAGGACACACAGTAGAGCATAGTGTAGTTACAAAAATAGTACATTGTCAATAAAGACCCAACCTATTATTGACCCTAAAATTAAAGCTCCATACCTGATGGTAGAAACTATACATATAGACTTTAAAAGGTGAGCAAACAAGGGGACCTTAGACTAGATAAACATACAGTCATGCCATAACATTTGGGACCCAAGAAGCTGCACAGATAAGTCACAAATGTCCTCCTCCAAGCTAGTACACAATATACATAAGAAATATGCACACAAAGTTGTACAGCTCTGAGAGGTAGATAACAGGTGTACACAATGTCAAACAGAGCCAGGAGAGCTACTCAAATTCAGGATGCAATTTAGGCTAAAACTACATAGGCCCAGGATTACACTGCAAGGAAGGACACCCAAGTAGCAAGTAATGATACAATGTACAGTCAGAGGCAGGAGTGTAATACGCAGATTTAAAAAGTCTAATAAAGTCAAACATCGTTGCAAAAAATCTCAGTACTATTGGAAAATCTAGTAACCCAGAACAATTTCACGGTTTCAGGTAAATTGTAACAATAAATATGAATAACACCTGAAATTATTATTCAGGCAGTAATACTTGGTCTTAATATACGCAATAAAGATTGCCCACGCTTACAGCTCAGGAAAGTCTTCATTCTATTAAAGACAAGGAGGCGAGCATTATGCTATACTTTCTTTATTACTGCCATAATTAGCTTTCCAAATTAAACTTTTAAAAACTACAAATTTTGGGTTTAAAAGTTCTGCAATCCAAGTAAAGTCTCAAAATTTTAACTCCAAACCACAACTCCCATGACTCTCCGGGGTTTGGTAGTCCTGACCTCTCCTCCTGCACCTATCCGCATGCAGGTCAGTCCTTAAGAACCCTCAACCCTATGTCCTTTCCTCTTTCTTTTTCTTTTCCGAACTTGTCTTTGAACCGCAACAGTCTCAATGCCAACTAGAAAACGATCTTCAAACTGTAACTGTGACTTCGAACTGTTGAAGCCTGAACTCCTTGGAAGAAGGTGCTTGTGTCCACATTAATCTCCCTGTTTACGATCAGGTCGCTTTTTGATCGTCTCCTACGAGAAATGGAAAACAACACACCAGAGCGGGTATCCAACAAAGTTGAACATTTAATACACAATGCAAGAACAATCTTTGTCCACAATCTGGGTGGGATATGAAGGGATACTCCTGCTGAAAACGCTCTAGAAGCCATCGCGCCTCTGGCAGAATGCGCGCCAAACTGAGCTAGGTCTATCCCTGCCCATTGCATTACCTCTTGCACCCATCGAGCAATTGTCGCTGCAGCTACCGCATGATAAGGCTTTCTACGCGCTATTAGCAGTTGAGTTACTCCCTGAGGCCTTAGGTGTACTGTCGCCGTTTCATAATCCTTAATGCACTGAGCTACGCACAGTGTCTTATTGTCTACAAAGTAAGGGTATTAGATAACTCTGGAATCTGAGTTTGTTCGCTTAGCTATGGTGAAAGCTACTCCGTCTGGGTAAAAAATCTTTCTATCGATCTCCAGAGCTTTCACGTCTGACACTCTCCGGCACGCTGTGAGACATAACATTGCTAGCTTTCCTGAAAGCTGAGAACGAGAAAGATGTTCGTTCTCTGGCCATGCCAGGAAAAGTTGGAAAACTTCTTTGACATCCCACAAAACTGCATATTTCGGCTCTGGGGGCCTTCTGAGTTTCATTCCTCTCAAGAGACGAAGTACCGTGGGGTGCTCGCCAATGGCGGCATTTTCTACTCTGTCATGTCCTGCTGAGATTGCTGATCTAAGCACTATCATCCTGAAGGCGTTAACTTCTTGAAATTTCTCCACTAAGAAATTGAGTATTTGTACTACAGGTGCAGAAACGGGATCCATACCATGCCCCGAGCACCACCAGGTCCAGCTCTTCCATGCTGCGTGATAGCTCCTAATGGTGGAAGGCGCCCAGGAATCCCTGATGCAGTCTGCAGCGAGCTGTGAAATGCCTGGCATTTCCCACTTTCTCCTGAAACCCTGCAGGCCATCAACTGCAAAGTGTTCGCTATTATCAATGGGTGTCTCTGCCCGGACAGGTCGAGCAGGTGGTCTAGATGGTGAGGAACTATCCTCGGAGAATCCGTAGAAAGTTCCATCGCTACTGGAAACCAGGGCTGGGACTTCCAGAAAGGGAGGATTATTACAAGCTCCGCTTTCTCCCTCTGAACTTTCGCTAACGTCCTTGTGATCATGAGGAACGGTGGGAATGCATAGTGGAGCGCTCCGCTCCAGGATTGGAGGAACGCGTCCGTACCAGCTGCACCCGGGTCTATCCTCCAGCTGAAATATTTCTGAGTCTGCACGTTCAGTCTGGACGCAAACAGATCTATGTGGAGGGGACCCCAGAGTTCTTGTAGCTTCTTGAATATTTGTGGGTGCAGTCTCCAGTCGCTGGAATCCACTAGATATCGTGAATTCCAGTCTGCCACCTCGTTGAGGGTGCCCGGCAGGTATTCCGCCGTGACTGTGATCTGGTTTTGAAGGCAGTAGTGCCAGAAGTCTTTCGCTAGTTCTGCTAGCATTTTGGACCTTGTGCCACCCAATTTGTTGATGTAGCGCACTGCGGAGATATTGTCTATCTTGAGCAGCACGCAGCATTTGATTTTGTCTTTTGTAAATGCGCGAACTGCGAATGACCCTGCTATTAACTCGAGACAGTTGATGTGAAGGTGTAACTCTTGCTCCAACCATTTCCCTCCTGTATCTATGTGTTCGCACCGTGCTCCCCAGCCAGATCTGCTCGCATCGGACTCTATGATGATGTCTGGGGAATCCCCGAAAACGAAAATCGCCCGGCCATTCCAGGCTTCCATATTCTGGAGCCACCATTGTAGTTCGGTCACAGCGTCTGGATCCAGAGTCACTACCTGATGGTAACCTAGCCCTCCTTGTAGGTGTCCTATCTTTAACCTCTAACGCTCTATAGTGGAGGGGCCCTGGGAAAATCGCTTGAATGGAGGCTGCAAGCAAGCCCACTACTCTGGCGAGGTTCCGTAGGGAAATCACTTTCCTCGCTATCACTAGCCTGAGTTCCTTCTTTATTGCCTTCACTTTGCGAAGAGGAAGTTCGAGGGTCGCTTTGCGCGTATCTATGTTGAATCCTAGGAATTCTAGAGTCTGGATTGGTACCAACAGGGATTTGTCTAAATTGACTAAGAATCCTAGAGATGTTAAGAGAGAAAATGTCCACTGGACGTTCTCGGTGAGGGTCTCTTTGTCTGGGCCTAGCACGAGAATATCGTCTAGGTAGATAATGATGCGAATCCCTCTCTCTCTTATGGCACCTGCTACTGGTCTCATTAGTTTGGTGAATGCCCAGGGTGCTGACGCTAGGCCGAACAGGAGACATGTAAAATGCCACGTCTCCCTGTTCCAGCGGAAGCGGAGATATTTCCGAAACGCCTGAGCTATCGGAATCGTAAGGTAAGCGTCCTTGAGATCAAGCCGGGCTAGTCAGTCCCCTGTACGCAGGATATCTCGGAGCAGATGGATACCTTCCATCTTGAAGTGATTGTACACTAGCCATTCGTTTAGACCTTTTAGGTTTATGACTGGTCGGATTTTTTCCCCTCTTTGAACTAGAAATATGTTGCTGAGGAACCCTGGTCCTCCTTGAACATCTCTTTCTATTGCATTCTTTTCTCTTAGCTTGAGCAGTTCGCTGTGCAACAATGCTGCTTCTTCGTCTGCCATGTGAATGGGGTGAGGTTCTGATCTCTGAACGGGGTTCCCTACAAAATCTAACCGCAGGCCTACTACTGCTTGTAAAACCCATGCATCGCGCGATAACGCTTGCCACGCGCTCAGACAATGAAGGGTTCTCCCTCCTACTTTTATGCCTATCGCACTCACCTCCTGAGACATTGGGCTGATGGTAGGTTCCTCTCCCTCTACGACCTTTGGGAAACCTGGATCTGGTCGGAAAGAAGGTATCTTGTTGTTTCCCTTCCCAGTATTGGGCACGCGGCCCTTGAGGTCTTCGATGGTAGTTGAATCGACCGGACGGGCGACCCCTTTGGCGTCCGGTCCCGTAAAAAACACGATTCGGGAAGATCTTTTTTATTGAGCTTTGCGCTCTCTCCAGAGCGGAATAGGTGCCCACAAACTGTGCCATTTCTTTAGTGAATGCTTTGCCGAATAATAGTCCTTTGGCGCTCTCGCCTGCTTCGTAGGAGGCGAGATCACTTAGTTTATTATCTATCTTTAGCAGAACTCCTCTTCTTCTCTCGGAGGAGATTGCACAATTCGCATTGCCTAAGAGACACACTGCTCGTTGGGCCCAATTAGCGAGTGCGGAGACGTCCAACGGGGTACCAGTATCTTTTGCCTTTTCTGCCAGGTCCCGCCAGATCGAGGAGCTTGTCCTGGCACCCTCGCCAATCCCGATCTACTCCCTTCCTTATATCTTTCGCTGATTTAGTCACAAAAGTGACCATCTTGGGGTCTAGATTTGGTGTTTCTGTTAGTTTCCCCCGGTAAGTCTGGTCTGGGGCATTCTGATCTCATACGAGATTGTACGTCTCGTTCCAGTGGTTTGCGGATGTGCTGCGCCATATACGCTGCCACTCTAGGTGACGGCACCCACTCCTAAGATTTCGGGTGCCTTATTGTCTCCGGATCAAACTTGTCAGTGGTATTATCCACCTCTTGTGGATCGATCTCTTCCTCCACCTGTTGAAAGGTGTCATTCTCACCCTTGTCGTCAGGCATATAGCCTTCGTCGTTGTCCCCTATATTTTCCACCCCTGGGGTAGGGGGGTCGATCCTGGCATTCTTTTTTCTTTTCCAGGAAGGCTCTCTTTAGCCTAGCGACAGGGTCGCTCATTTCTTGGGGAGCAGTATCCTCCCTTTCCACATTGCTCGGGGGGGGGGGGTCAAAGAGTTCTTGCTCTTCCGAGCTGCTTTACGCCCCTCAAGTTCAACCCCAGTGGGGTGTCTGGCTGACGGTCCCTCTCCGGGGCTCTCTGCTCTCCTCTTCCTGGCATGCCTTGCTTGCTGTTCCGCCAAAATAGCCTCCAGTACTTCTAACCTCTTAGCAATAGGTTGTACTCCCTGCGAGACTGCTTTAGAAAGCGAGTCTCCCAGCACCTGCTTAAAGCTTTGGGAGAGGTCTGTCTCCTGATTGTAAGGACTGTCCTCCCATTCTTCTTCAGACCACTCTGGCGAAGTGGATGGTGTCTGGCCAGGGCTTCTGCTTTGAGCCATGTTTAATATTGGCAGAGCCAAATCTGTGTGTCAGCCAAGGGGTCTGGATCTGCTGCTACTCTCACTCGAGCTGTATAAAGCCCAGCTTTCTCTGTTGTTGTATGTTCAATACCAACGTGAGCAGCTGTATCTATAAATATAAATGCCCCTTTTTTTTGTAAGCTTGGAGGCCGTGTGTATGACGCTTCGCGATCGCACTTCCAACTGTGCGCGCGAGCGTTGGACGCGCAGGGAAAGCCGGGAGATTATTCCTTCTCACGCTCCCCTGGGTCCTAGTGCTAGTCGCGTCTGCCGGCGCCACCACGTAACATGGGGGAGCGGGGCCGGCTGCTTGAGGCGAGCGAATTTCACTCGCGGCGTCGGCTCCGCCTCTCCCCGACAACCGAATTGGCTAACCGTATACACGCGCAATGATGAACGCGATACTCTTGCATACGTGACGAGACGAACACGCTTTAAATGACGGTATTTATCATCATTATTATTTTTTTTTATAACCGCGCTAAATATGTCACGCATCCACCATATAAAATGCCTAAGCTGCGCACTATGACTAGGCAAGATATACGATATTACACAGCTTGTAAAGCCAAACAAATAATTAGCATAGCAGCTTAGTAAACTGAGGTACTTATCTCTACAAGGCAGCAAAAAAGAAAGAGGAAAGGACCTAGGGTTGAGGGTTCTTAAGGGCTGACCTGCATGCGGATAGGTGCAGGAGGAGAGGTCAGGACTACCAAACCCCGGAGAGCCAAGGGAGTCGTGGTTTGGAGTTAAAATTTTGAGACTTTACTTGGATTGCAGAACTTTTAAACCCAAAATTTGCACCTTTTTCAAGAAAGTTCAGAAAAACATTACAAAATGTGTAGTTTTTAAAAGTTTAATTTGAAAAGCTAATTATGGCAGTAATAAAGAAAGTATAGCATAATGCGAGCCTCCTGTCTTGTCATAGAATTATATAACAAAATACTGCCCACATTTTATCCAAGGGGTTATTATAAATTTGGAATTGTTGTGAAATTGAAAACTGTCACTGTACACAAAAGCTGCCTTGAATTAAAAATAGTGAGTAAAGTGTTTTACAATTGTGAAACTAAAAATTTAGTTTACATGATAATGTGTCCATGTGGTAAAAGATATTTCAGAAAAAATGAAAGAAAAGTGAAAACATGGATCATAGAACATACAAGTTTCTAAAAGAATAAAATGTAGAAACCGCTGGTGGTGAACATTTCTATAATGAGGGTCATGCATGCAATGAGTTTGAGTGGCCAATCATCCAAAACATTGTGGGACGAGACCACAAGATCCATAAATCAGAAATAGAGGAGGGAACAGGAATTCATATTTTTTTTAAACGCAATGGTAAACATGACCTTTGTACATAGATGTAACAGATTATTGAATACAGAAACAAACAGGAGGTTGTGGTGCAGTATGGACATACCGTGTTGTCCCTGGTAAGTCGTCTCTAAACCCACGGGGGGGAAGGGTGCTACTCACCATGAGATCGACCCGCAGTGTACCACTCTTAGGGGGACTATCGGGTAGCAAGCTCACCTCCATGACCTCCTGGGAAGGGGCACCCCCAACGGAAGCAGTGACGACATCCTGGGATTCATCCCAGTAGCTATAAACATTTTGGAAGCACCTTATGTAGATCAATCTGACCAGGCTTTGGCACTTACTAAACTGTTCCATCATTCCAAAGGGGAAAATGCCAACACGTTATTAGTGGCCCAACTGAAACAAATAAAACCACAAACTCAAAATGCATCATTTAAAAACACAAAGGGGGATATTCTTATGAAGAGGAAGAGAAATTCAATGTATACAACCTTTTTACAAAGATTATATATAGAGGAAAAGACAGCACCTTCACAAGCACAAAGAATTCCTCAACCAGTGACTTTTCTCAAGGCTTTCTGAAGATGGGGACATTTTGAAAACACCCATTATGCCCAATGAAATAGAACAAGTTATTTAATATTTCCTGAAAAGTGAAATGCTGGGCTGGATGGGTTCACAAATGTTTTTGTATAAGATTTTATAATTTACTTGTACCACACAGCTAGCCAAATTGTTTAATTAACTGTTACATTGAGATGCTGAATCAATGGTGGAATCTCACAACTCTCCTAAAACCAGCCAACGACCCACAGGACTGCAATTTCTATCACTCCACTCTCCTAAATAGTGATGTAAACATGTTCACCAAAATCTTAACTAATGACTTGATGGAAATGCTATCGAAATTGAGAAAATGCAGATCAAACACGTTTTATTACATCTGCTCCACCTACAATAACATCAGGGGAATGGCTAATTGATTAGAATTGGGCACCGTAACAGGTCAGAGATTTGTGTTACCAGAGTTTACACGAATAAGGCTTGTGTGAGCTTAACTTGAGTGTGAGATATATATTTACCCACTCAGCAGTACTTACCCCACATCACGAAACTGCACTTCATCAAAACCAGCAAAATGGCTGCGCAGGCTCGTTTGAGCACCACTGTCTCACATCAAAACTACGTTTTGCAGCTACAAAAGGATGGATGCACCATTGGGCAAGTTGGGACAGGGAGTACCCCGAAAAAGGCTGCCAGGGTGTGTTCTTGTATGTACTAAAGAAGCAAAGTGAAAAGCTGTGCTACTTTGCTGCTAGCCCAAAGGTTCCCAGTGAAAAAGGGAAATATTTTACATTTAAAATGAGGCCGCTCTGATGCTCTTTTCATCTGTTCTACATTCCTCTGCTTTTATCAGTAAGGCCCTGCCATGCCCATCCATATTCAGATTGTGCCCCAGCAGGAGAGAGCATTATTCCTGAATGGCAGGCTGTGTCAGACCAAATCTGGGAAATCAACAGGAACCTCATTTCAGCTGCACGGAAAAACGCTTGACTTTTGGGCTACTAAATGTCAAAAATCACTGCTTCAAAAGAAACCCTAGCTCTAAGGCCCAATGTCAACTTCAGTGGATCTGGGTCTTAAACAGATTGCTGTATGAGAGAAACTGACTAGGGCTTCAAAACCATGAGGGAAATTCAGATTGGAGAGAAAACCTTCTGAAAGGGACATATCAGTAGACTTCACCACATGTTTAAATTTGCTTTTGCAAAATAAGAAATAAGAAAAATACCTGTTTTAAAAGTGTATGTTGGATAAGGCCCGGTCCTGTCCTAGCAATGTAAAGGGTTTTTTGCTGGGAAACATATATGAGATGTTTTATTTCAATATGCTTGCTTCTAATTCAGAACAAAATAAAATAAAGAATTAAATGCATTGGTTTGAGGAAGCTCCAGAACAGGTGTTGCTGGCTAAACTGAGGCCTTCCCCCAAAAGGAGCCATCATAAAACTTCTGGGACATTTTTGAAAACTTTGAATGGACCAAGACAAAGAAAGATTGCACGCTCATCAGACTTTTGTCTGTGCTTCAGCTTGAGACAATAGATCTGGGACACCTACGTGTGAAGTGGGGGAAGTGGCAAACATTCAAACTGGGAAACCCCATGGCCACCCTGGGCTGAAACTGACAGTTGTGGTAGCTGAAGAAAAAAATTGTCCCAGTTGAAGGACAAAGGCTGACCATCTGTAGGAAAATACAATTTGATGAATTCACTTTTAAGACTTAATTTTGTAACCGGACAGCGCAGAAATGTAATAGTTGTACAGTTTAAATGTGATTTTCGTGGCTTCTAAATAAGATATTGCGGCCGTCCATAGCATGTACGGGACACAAACGCCAGGAGAAAGTAAATTATGGGGAAAGTACATACAGTGGAACGTTAAAAATGTATACAAGTATGCCCTATGATAATGTGCACACACACCTCCTAGAATTGTGGGATTTTGGGTGAAGCGCTGCTTACTAAAATCGTGAAAAACTATTAGAAGGGCGAAACAATGGCATAAAGATCTGGGAGTGGGAACACCATGCTCTGTATAAAATATGTAATCTGCTTATGTAAATTGTTAAAGTCCCACAACTGTACAAATGTGTAATTTATGTTAAGGATGATTTTTGGCAAAAAGGACTGTGGGAAGGATTTACACCTCATAAAAACAAACACAACCTCATGAACTGAGTCCCCTCCTAGAGGAGGCAACCAACATTGGTTGACCAATCTGGTGCTTGGGGGTAGGTCTAGTTTAGTTCTGCCCAACTATAAACCCGATGATGTCACCCGCTTTATATAAGTGGTGGGAGCTCACAGGGACACTCTCCTGAATTTCCAGCACCTGCATATCCTGACATTCCAGATCCACCTTTGCAAGATTCCAGACTCTACTGCAAGGCCAAAGCATAGCTAATCCTATCCCAGCACGGCCAGAACATAGCTGATCCTATCCCAGCAAAGCCATTGATCCAGAAAACCCCACTAAAATCCTGATAACCAAGGGGAAAAGCTGTGGTATTTTTGGGAAGTATCCTGTGACCAGACCGGCTTTTTGCCCACTACCTGCATGCCCGCTGTACCCTTGCCATCATCCAGTGACCAGATTTGCCCAGCTCTTTGCTGTTTGAGTGTGCATCCGCTATCCTGTGACTAGAACCTTTTGAGTCCAGAATCCGTTTGTCCCAAATTCCAAACTCCAGCGCCGATTGCATTTCCCCCATCCCATATCAACAGTCTACCCATATTGATACCTTGTCTTGGTCCTACTTTTTAAGTAATACTATCCATATCCTGATTCCTTGTTTAAAACTGTTAGAATTCTCTGTGCATCTTGCCCTTTATTTCTAAGCGTTAGCACCACTTTTCTCTTCATTTCTGTCTTGCATAGATTATACGTCCTTAGCAATATTTTGATAAAGTAATTTTCCCTAAAGAAAAGGGGTACACTGCGTGAAGGGTTACAACTGCATAACTTTTATATTCACGGGTGGTGTTCCTCTTTTCTAGCGATTAAATCTTGTGTAAGTAAAACTTGTCCTTTTTCTTTCAAAACCGACTTCCGTTTTTTCACTTCTTTATCTTTTCAAACCCGAACCTCCTTTTATCATGCAAATCTCATCTAATTCTTCAGCTATAGCCATCCTTTCACTTCTATATTCTCCCTGTGATGTGCATCTATTCCCCATCCCAAAAACCGCATTCCGATTAGGATTATTTCACCCGTTTTTCTTAAAAAACGTTTGACATTTTTTTTGACATTTAAAACTGCAATTGAGAAACATGCAACTTTCCAACAAGTGATTGGCTGCATCGTGTTCAACTTGCTTTTGAACTTTATGTCTTTTGTGGATACCTTGCCTTGTGGTTGCTAGTGTTTATACATTACTGCTATTGTGAGAAAACATTTGCCTCATTGATTTAACTGCACATTCATTATTTGTCAAAATTCTGAGTGTCATTTTATGCCATTGCAAAGGGCTTTAAAATCCTCTTATTTTGTGAGGGAAGGTCGGATTTTGATTCTGTTTGCAATCTCATATCCCTGACTCCCTGTTGCTTCTTTCTATCCACTCCAAATTCGATTCATTGGGGCTTGGGAGAGCATTGCAGGGAGAAATCTTAACTCTGGTGCTATCTACCCGTATTTCAAAACGGTCTATTCATTTGTGCTTTGGATATGTTCTTGTAGAAGGTTAACCACATGTATTTCAGTGGTTTTCATTGTAATTACCACCCCGTTGGTGATTGCTGCCCAACATAAAAATGTGTGCGATTTCTTTGAATTTTAAAACAAATAAATGTTGCATTCCCACAAACCGGCCTGGTTCATGGTCCATTGTGACTCGGGGGATTTGTAAAGGGTGTGAGAGACGGGTTGTGTGCAATCTCAAATCAAATTCGTAGAAAATAAAGAGAAAGTATTCTAATTGAGCGCTACATCCTAGGCTAAGGGCAAGAGTCCTGATTCAGTGCGTGACGCCCGGTTAGAATCCTTCACAAGGGTTTATAAAAAGGAAGCCTTATTTCATTTGGTTTTGGGCCTAAATTACAAAATTGATCTTGTCTAATTTCCAGATTCTTTACACAAACATTAAGAAAAGCAAAGCCTTCACTAATTCTATTAAGAATAGGGGTACACGCCAGGTATACACACTGTCACACCACTGATCTTCGCACTGGCCTTAGAGCCACTATCTAGCAGGCTATGATTCAAGAGAATGATTCCATATTAGGATAAATTCCTAAGGGAAGAACCATAAAATAGCATTATCCGATATATTTTGTTCTTGAGCAAAATCTCGGAATCTTTGCCAAATATACGCTCAGTCGTTGAAAAATGTCAAGGCGTGCTCAGGATGTATAATCAACTATGACAAATTGATAGAAATTAATATAAATTAATCTAACCAACTTATGGAAGAAAAGCAATCTATATTCCCCTTTAAATGGTGGACGGATAAATTGAATTATTGGGGCTTAATCTTAACCCCATCATACAACATATACAAAGCAACCTGCAAAGTATGTTAGGAGGACTGTGCAACATTTCTTTGTGGGAAGAATAACACAATCAAAAAGTCCCTTCCGCCAAAATTGGTATACGCTTTTCATGGTCTTCCAGTTACAATCCCTTCACATAGTATCGTCAGACTGCAATGGAAGGTTTTTGCCTTTATATCGGTTAAGAAACATCCTCGAGTACCTCGGAAAGAGCTTCCCCAGGGATTCGGCCTCCCATCCATGAAAAGATGCCCAATATGCAGCACCAATCCACTCTTGACTTGGCGAGAATGATTAGACAACAAAAAAGTGGATAGATCTGGAATGAAGGACCACTTTCTTAGCATTGGGAGACCTCCTTTTCTTCTCAAATAAAGCTAGAGGACTTGGGAGCCAATCACTATCGTCATATGAACTGACATATCGAGATAGTCGTAGAACATGGAAGTTACAAGCAAATATTTCTAGTACAGTGGGCAAAGGGCCGAATCCTGATTATACACCCGACATGCATAGGAACACATTTAGGGCCTGGGGAGAGACTCAATCTAGGAGAACCATATGCAGATGGAACCCCATTGACCTTTGAAGAGTAAAAGCACAAGTACTCAATTTCAGAAGTAGAACGATTTCAATACGCTCATCTTGAACATTGGATTATTAACACTGGTACAAAAGAAAAAGGCTCTACTACGCCCAAAGAGCTTGAGTTAACATTAGTCGTGGGAACAGCAAATGGCCAAACAACTAAATGCTATAAAAACTGCAACTGATTTGGAATATCTAGGTTATATGCATAAATATGAGTCGTATTTAGGGACAAATTCCAGAAAATTCCTGGGCCCAGATATGGGAAAGAGCTAATAAAGCATCAAGTTGTAAGAATTAAATAACATGCTTACAAAGTCTGCCACCATTGCATAGATCTTTATCGCTAACATGGGAGGAATAAGAAACTCATCTAAATGTCGGAGGAGTTGTGGAGGGAGAGGTACCATTGGCCTGGTACATTTCACATATACAGAGAAAGGACATTTTAGCTCACATAAAAGGAAATGACCTGAGTCCAATTGCCAAAAGACTCAAAAGTGGTTAGATTGCGGTACTTCGATAAAGAAGAAATGTATCTGCTACAAGATGCCATTACCAAACTCCTAGTATTGGCCCGTTTGAATTTAGCAGTTGTGGAAATTGCCACTTGCACAGTGTTAAGTCGCAGCAGCAGCACTAGGCCACCTGTAGTCAGACGCCCCCCCATTCACCAGCTTCCATGTTGCCTGTCCCAAGACAGCAGATATGCTAGGACGCAGAATGACGCCATTCCATGTCTCCGCTACTCGGTATAATAAACTGTACCGCGAGCAAGAACGGTTGCATCGCAACGTTTACTGTTTTGTCTGGAGTCGAGTCTGCAGCCATTCTCCCTGCTCTCCTGCCTGAGAGCCCCTGGTATTCTCACGTCATTCATCTGCTTCTTCCTGCCTTGTTCCCAGTTGACTAGTTCCTTGCTTGAGGCTGTCTTGAGGCTGTCTTCCTAACTGATGGCAGGAAGCCTGGTTCGTACCTTTTCCTTCCTTGTCTATCACTCACACTCATGTATCTCTTCAAGACATCTGGTGAACTTATTGTGACTACTGCTGTACAAGCTCTTCTTCAGTGGACATCTTTACCACCTTTGCAATGTTCAGAAGTTTGACTCTGGGCTTTTCCCAGGGACTTAGATCACTCAGAACCAAGGTAGCTTCACAGATGGGCCACCCTTACCTATGCGAATCTCCCACCAAACAAGGCAATGGAAAATTTGCAGCCTGCCCTTAACAGACTGCAACGCCAATGTATTTGTATTTATTGAGCTCCATACACCAAAGCTCTGTGAAAATCACGTCACAGTACAATTATTATGTAAATAACAAATAACCAGACAACTAAAGAAAAGTTTTGAGAGCAGTTTGAAACAAGAGGATATGAAGAAATAGAGCTGACAGAAAATGCTGACAGAAAGTGGAAGTGTGTTCCAATGAAGAGGAACAGTTCAAAGAAAAACAGATGGAGAGCGAAGAGTAAGAGAAGGGGAAAAGGAAATCAGAGAAGAAAGATGAGGAGCAAAATTACACAGATTTAAAAACGACAGACAACTGAATTTAAGATGAGAGTGAAAGGATAGCCAACCAAAAGAGGAAAGTGAGGAGCAATAGTTGCGTGCGACAGAGAAAAAAAGACAAATGGAAGAGTTGAAAATCGACTTAAGATGGACGAGACAAGAGGCCAGAAGACCAAATATGATAGAAGAGCAATAAAAAAGACCAGGCAAAAATAAGAAGAAATTAAAAGCTTAGTCGCATGGTAAGTAAGAAAAGATCGAGCTTTATGGATATTAAAAAGTCGGGCTCGACAAAAGTAAGGAAATATGAACAGAAAAGGAAACTGGAGAATCTAAATGGAGACCAAGATTACAAGCGGAAGAGGGGGTGGAAAGAAGAGAAGGGGGGGGAAAATAGATGGGGGGCTTAGAGGAGGAACAGGAAAGAGGAGAAGCTCTGTCCTAGAAGAGTTAAGGACAAGATAATGGTCGGACATCCAGGATTTGATGGCCAGAAGAGACATGAAGTTGAATGAAGGTGGAAAAGAAAAGGATAGAAAGAGTTAGGGGTCATCAGTATAGAAATAGTGAGACAAACCAAAAGTGAAAATGATTGATGCAAGGGGAGAAGTATAACGAGAAAAGGACCCAAAATTGAACCTTGAAGAATACTGTATTGGAGATGTAAAGTAGAACAATTACCAGCCCAAGACACGGAATAAGTACGATTGGACGAATTAGATTGAAATCAAAGAAGAACAGAACTGGGGAGAAAGAGAAGACAAAAGCAAGGCATGACCAACTTTGTCAAAAGTGGCAGATAAATCAAGAAGAAATAAAGAAGAGTGCTTTGAGTAATGTACAGAAAGAAGAGAATTACAGACAGAAAGTAGTGCAGTCTCTGGTAGGTCAGAAGGAGGACAGAGACTTGGGTTAGACATTTCACTGGTTATTTATTAAAGAATGGTAATAAAGCCTGTCTATACCTATTCTACAGGGCGTCCCTACCTATCGAAACGAGGTAAGGTGCTCATCAGTGGAAGTCCATAATTGATAACCGGCCACTGCCCATCTTCAACCTATCTGATCCGACCACTATATTTAACAATTCAAAACATTGGGAATGTATTCCTTCACCAGAAATGTGTTGCTTTATGGTTCAGACACTTTTTAATAGATAATCTTCAGGTAATCTCTAGTGACCGCTGTTATCAGTTTGTACAGTTAATTCGTTATGGTTTTAGAGTTTTGGTTCTTAACTTGATTTATTCTAGTATAGTTGATCCTTCCCTCTCCCCTTGAGGATTTTATCCAACAATGATCTTCACCTTCTGGGCTATTTCTTGGTTTCCTAAACAGTTACGTTTTGATTCCCGGTTTCTCCTCTTCTAAATGTCTTTTCACAAAACCCAGCTTATTTTCACTTTCACTTTGTCTGGTTATGTGATTTTGATTAGGCCATTTTGGTATAAATCATTCATTGGATCCTTTCCAAAATATATGTTCTGTTCTCTTTGCACTGGCTGTACAAAGCTACCTTCTAAACTGAAAAGAGTACAAGTGTTCCAACAATGACTCTCATTCCCTTTTATGTTGTTTTCTCTCTCGATTGAGGAGAATGAGCATTCTCGTAATGACTTATATTCTTTCTTGGGTCTCTCTCACCTTATCCCAGTTACCTTTAATACCTGGGTTTAACCTCAACAGGATTCTCATTTGGCGAGGATCAGCTTCCTTTCCTTGTGGTTTTGCGTCTGGGGTCTTTACGCCCGCTTATTCTCTCTTGATTTGTCGTGGATGGCAATCTGGTCTCCCCAGAATCAGCTTGGCTTCAGTTGGCCGTGAAAAAGGTTTTGGCGCAGTCATGAAGGCCTCTGGACCACCACAGACTCTCTGCGATCGCGCCACCAATCTCGCCTTCCTTTTCCTTTGTCTCAGAATGCCACGTGTCTGGCTGCAGCTTGTCTGACCTTGTTATGGATGGGTGACACACCTGTCAACACCCTATCTCTTCTGACTTGAAGACACTGCGAGTCTCGCTTTTGCTGCTCTACAGACTCAGTGTGTGTTTCTCTCCTTGAAACTTGCAGGCTTTCAGTTTATTTCCCCCAGACTCATTCCCTTGCTAGGCTGACATAGCCATGGGGCTACCCCTGCCCAAATAACTCTGCTAATTTTTTATGGGGAAACTGATCAGTCCTTGAGACTAATAGTACTGGTAAACTATGCTCCCCCTTTATGTTACATTTTGCAACTTTTTATCATTGCACACAGCATCTTACAATGCAGTGCAACGGGAATTGTAAGGAAGGCATGGTATCAAATAGTGAAGGCAGACAAGTGATCACAGTTCAAGGGTGTTTATTGAACTTCAATGGGTTGGTTGAACGCTTATCTGAACCTAAATCTAAGGATGGGAGCAAGCTACGACCATCAAATAACGCAGTCCTATTCGAGTCTGTTAAAATAAAATAACCTATACTAATAAACCTATTGCCAATCCTTACTTCTAAATACAAAATGGTGTGGGACAATAATGTATGCAAAAAGGAAAGTGTTCAAGAAATCATATGTCAGGATAGTTGAGCAGTTAGCTTCCCGTCCCCACGTTTTCAGCAAGGGTCAAGGCGGCACGTTCGATGTTTGGCACACTCTGGCTTCTCTGCCACGAGGATACAGTTCAAAGTATAGGTATCAGGGCCTTCTGCCAAGGCCTCTTTTCCAATAACAGTTTCTTACTGCAGAGGGCCTGTCACAAAAAACAAGAACCAAAGTTCCTTTCTCATCAGGATTTTCACATGCACAAGTTCTCGCTTCCAGTGTTCATCATGGGTCTCCCCATCTTCATGTTTGGACCCCTTTTTAAACACAATGTTTAAAGTTGGTCTCCCACGTTTGGGCTCGGAACCCTTTAGCACAATATTTACATTTGGTCTCCCTTGTTCGGACTCGGACCATGCAGTCACTTTCTAGGTTTTTCTCTTAATATCAAAGATCGAAGACTTTAGAATGTGCAATGTATTTCCGGCTACCCGTCTATCCAGTGACCTGCGACCTTGTTGGAATCCAGATTTTGCAACCCAAGGGACATTCTGTTCCTTTGATGTGATTTTTTAAATCTAATTTATAAGACTTACATTGTACCTTGTGAGTCTTTTTGGTCGCCTAAGAGACCAGCTGTACCCACCAGCCAGAAAGTATTGAATATATTTTACTTAAAACCGTTGCAGGACCACTTCAATTCACTTCACACAATGTTCTCATCAACCTCCTACTTCCTTCTTGCGCTCTTTATACAATGTTGCCGTTTGCAACCTTGACTTTAGCACAAACCGGTCTTGCATCAGTCTCCCCAACTCACTGGCTGTGTTAATCTTACTGGCGCTGCTTTAATCTTGGAGCCAAGGACAGAACCACAGAGGCTGCTGCTCCTCCCTGACTTGATCAGTCATGCAGGAGAGCTCTGGGCAGCCATTCCATATAAGGTGCGTAAAAAGGCCCGATATGCAAAGAAATCTTGTCAATACGGGCCTATTCATTCTTCCTTGCGAACCACTTACACAGGCTATTTATGGAAGCACCCCCATAAATGATGGAGCTCACTGGTGACAGCCTAGCTAGCAGCAGCTTGCAAATCCACTCTTTAACATTAGTAATCGACACAGTTCCTTGAAAGAAGCAACTTGGATGAGTCCTGGTCCGTTTATTTTTTTTAACACTCTCCTCTGTTAATTATTTTATCAAGATAATACTTTGAGTAATGTAAAAAGGAATTTGTGTTTTGTTGACTTTGTTCAACTGCCTGCATTTTGTAGGTTACAGTGTTAAAGCATCCTGAATCATGAACATGCTTTTCACTTTGCTTTAGGACACAGGTAGCATTGTGTAAAATAAAAATGGTCTTAAACAAGGGCAGCATTTCTGCTTAATTGGCTTTAATGGAGGCAGCGCAGATACAGCAGCATGGGCATTTAATACTTGGTTTTCTTTTCATCACAGAAGCACACCAATTGCATAGTTAGGCATGTGGTCTGAACTTTAACTCCCTATCTGACCACCCACCGCAGGTAGGTATAATGGATACAGGTAGAAGTAGTGCTGTATATATTTTCAGGGGCACAGATTGTACCTTTACCACTCAACAGGACTGCCATATATTCAGGCAAAGTAGCCTGATTTATCAACAAAGCTGCTATACCGTACGCATGTCATCGCACAATGCCAAATATTCACAGCAGAGCCGATTGCATCATGCCCACATTTCTTAGCAGGACTGCTAGGTTGTCGGATAATACTTTAATTTCTTAGAGCTGCTGTTAAGAAAGCACGAGCATGTGTTGGCATTTTTTGACAGTGTGAGAAGAGGACATTGCTGTCATATACTTCAATCCCTTCTACTCAGTCTTATGCTTTTCAAAACTTCTGCTTCTCCCATATCCGATTACTGGGTCCCACTGCCAAAAATCTGTCACATTTCAAAGCCTCATTATGAATTTCCTGACTATTGTAGGATAGTCCAAACAGGCTTAGAGCTTTTGACAAGCCATTTATGTCAGTTAAGCCTCACATGGAACTGCCAGTGCTCTAACCCTATGTGCCTTTCAGTGTCAGCCTGTTGGGAAAGGCAGCTCAGTGACTCAAAAACCCTGCTGCAGAGATTGTGTAACCTGTTAGTTCAAGTCCTGTTACTAGGTGATTTAATGAGTCTGCATCAGAGATCCCTCACTTTTGCCACCTGCTGGCTGCACTGCTCGTTTTTGGCCCTTGTACGGCACTTGCCCATCCTCCCCTGTTCCTGCCACTTTTCCCCTGTCCCCTGCACTTGCACAATCTCAATGTCACTAACCTTAGTAAGATCGTTGTCTTTGTCATCCATCTGTTTCCCCTACCTTGCCTCGTCGCGCCTTGAAACACTTGTGTATAGGCGCATTACAAATGCCATATCTTATATCATTAACCAAGGCTTTACATTTTTCATATTAAAGATCTTCCATGACTTCAACAACCATTCTCCCTTGGTTGGAGGTTTTGGGTGCTTCTACCCTATGGCTAGGGCAGGGCCAACCAGCAGACAGCAAATTATGCACATATGTTATGTTAGCGGTACTTGTATAGCGCACTGTCAACAACGGAATTGGTCCCCAGGCGCTCTGGCAGATCTGTAAACAGGAAGGGTGGGTAGGGTTAGTAGGGAAGAGGGGAGAAGGAGAGTGGGAGAAGTGGTGTGCTGTTGGCAGCTTCAGCTCGGTGTACACCGAGTGCTGGGCTTTGGTGTTAGTATCGGATCGGGCGAAAGTCTCGAGTGCTGTTGGTGAAGTTTATGTGCTGTTGGTGCTGTGTGGTGCAGTGCATGCGGATTGCTGGGAGAGAGATGGTTGTGTGGTTTTGTGTGGGTTTAAGTATGCAAAAGATTGAGGGTTGGGTTAGTGGGATCAGTATCCTGATTTAGGTACTTATGGTTCCGTTAGAGTTGTATACCTGTTGGTTGGGATGTTGCTGGTTCCTCGTGGGCCGACTCGCTTTGGTGGAGTTGCGCTGATCCAACTGTATCGTATAGAGTGTGGTTTGGATTGTATTGTATTGGTGGGTGCGTCTGAACCTAATCTTCAGGTGTGGGACCGGGTGGGTGATATCTATTCTCAGGTGATCTAGTGTGACCTTGGTCGGTTCAGGCTTTGAATGGTTCAGGGTCGGGTTGTGTTGATGTGTTGTCCTAGTGGATCCGTCTTGGTGAGCTTGTGTATTCAGACATTCGTATCCTTCTGTCCTGACTGGTTCTTTGGTTTCCGTGGGGTGAACATCCTGAACACTGTTGTTTAGTTGTAGTTTGTATGGTGGGGCATTGCTTCCTGCTTTGTATTGGTGGACCATGTGTAGTGATGAAACATTCTCTTTCTCACCCATTGCATTGGTGCCCATGGTGCAGTGCTTCCTTTCCCTCTCTATGTTTTGTCCTTAGGGCTGTTGGGGAAGTAATAGTTAAGGTCATTGTCCTCTTGATGATTCGTTCTAGTCTTTGTCTTAGTTTGCTGTGTTTGCTATCTTTGGTTGTATTGCGACTGTCTCCCGTTTAGTCCTTTGGTATGTCATGGTATATTTACCTCTGCTTTTCCCCATTGATTGATCAGTGTGTATCGCGGTCGCTCTACGCTCATTGATGTTTTTAGTTATCTTGGTGCCCCTGTGGCCATTCTTTCTAGTTATGATGTGAAGAGCCATGTTTTGAGTAATTTCCTGAATAATAGATGGTTATACATATACATTTATATAAATATATATAAATACATATAAATATAAGTACATATAAATATACATTTGAGTCCCCTGGTGAGAAACCAACCACCACCAACGACGGGCTCAACTCTCGATCAATCTCATCTAGGTTTTTAAACCACCCCAGCACCCACTGCCAAAACTGTTGCACTTTATTACAAGCTCAGCAGAAATGCCATTTCGAGCCCCTCTCGCAGCATGCACTCCATGGGACCCCCCCTAAGTACATTCTGGGGATTGCAAGTTACATACTGTGTAATTTGTATTGGCCGGACAGGGATACTTGGAAGGTATTTGAGCACATGCATCTCCAAAACACATTCGACATGGGCCTCCCCAAGTTCTTTCGCCCCAATGGGAGCAAGCACTAGGATTGCCAACATAATAGAATGGAACCAACACGGTGTAAAGGTTAGATGGAAAACCCATATTCCCAACCAGATTCTTCTCAAAAGAAGCGACATCTCTCAATACCATCAATGCATTTTGCGGCTGGGAGAATCCCCTTTATATGTAAATACTGAAAGATTGGCAGCTTTACTCCTCCCACTTCAGGCTGAAGCTGGATAAGGGGATACACTTTCCATTCCTCCATAGCTGATCGGTCCCTTTCCACTCCAACCTTGCACCAGGATTATTATTAATTTTTTGTAAACTTTATTTAAGCTTGGCAGCTAAAGAGTACAGAATCCTGAAAAGGATAAACCAACAGATCACGTGGACAACAATGGTACATGGAATAACAAACGTAGATACCCAGGTGATCCTCATACGGCCAGAGACTGCTCGGGCCCGCCCTTCACCCTCAGGCTGGCTAATCCCTCCCCCGCACCTCTGGTTGCCTGTTCAAAATGTAAATCATTGGCCTAAGTCTGGGGGTTGTTTAACCAAATATCCACGGAATTCGCCCCCAAATGTAGTGTCCCAATATAAGCCTCCTCACAATTCTCGGCCCAAGTCTGATCTGCCAACTACTCCTTAGTCTGTGGCGGGGCTTTGTTCTTCCACTTCCGTAAAATCCACTGACTGGCCACCATCAACCCTATTTTCTCACTGTTTTTCAGACATGTCCGACTACAGGCCAAAGAGTTCCCACATGGGCGAGTATCAAATAGGCAACCCCACCACCTCAGACAGTGTTGAAATACAGACCTCCAAAATTCACCCAAGCGATCACAACTCCATAGCATGTGCAGATGGTCAGCTTTATCAAGGCAACATCTGAGGGATGCGCTGTTAACCAACTGATACATTTTGCCAATCCTGTCAGGCATGTAGGACAGTCCATTTAGAATCTTGTATTGCACTAGCTTGAACCTGGAGCGGAGTGATACAGTTTTGGTGAGAGCTATTGGCTATCCGTCAGGTCAATACCCATATCTTCAGTTCATTGGAGCTCATTATCATTTTATATAGTGTCCAGCCGCCTGTGCCACACCCCAAGAGTTGTTGATATACACAAGGAAGTCATCTTCAGTGGGTTCAATGGGGTAGCCCATGCACCATGCAGAGACCGCTGTATGCAGCCGTTAAAAGTGTACCATTTCCAGAGACGTGCCCCTATGTTCCCGTTTCCACATTTGTCAGGTGAGAAACTTCCCTTCAGGGAACAGGTCACCCAGAGCCCTGTACCCAATCTGCTCCCAGTGTCCAATAATTGATCTATCCCATGTTGGGGTGAGGCCAGGGAACTTCCACAATGGAAGCCACTTATTGTATGGATGTGCCACTGCTATTTTCACGTAAATAGCCCGCTATGCAGTCACTGTACTGAGAACCGGATCATATGGGCAGTCGACTGTATACTTTGTGTCAAGTACAAGTGCCCGATTTGCCTGCCGCCAACCTCTCCCGTTTAACATGAGGCGGGGCGTGCACATTCCCATACCAATATGTGGCGAACTGTGCTTAATGCGGCGCTGCAAAACCACCCCTATCGTATGGTAGCATCATCTCCGACCATTTCAGGTCCAAGTTACCTTGCAGGTCTCTAAACTAAAGTAATACATCGTCTGTGTACAATGAAATAATCTCTGGGGGGTCCCTTCAACCGTAAAACCCTCATTTCCTGTGGTGTTCAACTAGATCTGCCATTGGCTCAATGGCTAGGACGAATAACAGTGGTGATAGGGGACATCTCCGACAAGTGCCCCTACCAAGAGCGAATTTTTGAAGACCTGAGAATTCACCAAAACTCTGACCAACGGTCCAGTATACAGGAGTTTGATATAGGGAATCATGATGGAGTCAAGCCCCATCTTTCCCAAAACAGTAAATAGATACACCAATGACACCATATCGAACTACTGCAGAAGCCTCAGGAGCCAGCCTCACCATAACATTCAAACAACTACAGATATGAAGGGTCGTTCATCTACTATGGCCTGGCTGGTCCCCATGGACCAGGTACAGCATCAGCGGGAGCAACAGATTCGCCTGCGCCTTTGAATAGATCATAGTATCGACATTCATATATGACCCACAGTCATTTCTTGGATTATCTGATTTGAGCAATAATTATTGTGGCTTCCCATAGGGATTCCAGGAGAAGCGAGTTCTCTGGTGATTCCTCCCAGACTTTAAAGAGATGAGGGGCCAATACCATGGCATACTCTGCACAGAAATCGGCTGTCAATGTACCCAGGCCCTTGCACTTCAGAAGATCTCCAATAATGGCCATTATGTCCTCAAGTGTAAGTGGCATATTAATTTGACCTCTGGCATTGTCGGACAGCCGAGACAGAGGGATATCTTCGAGCAGGGAGTGTATAGCCCTCTCGCCGTACTGTTGACCAGCCTAATATAACGTTTCATAAAAACTTTGAAAAATACTGAAGATGTCCTGATCAGTCCTTTGCTTCCTGGACGCGCAGGGGATAGCAAATCAACTTGGGCGGGTCCACTCTAACAGCGGACTACTCGGGCCAGTGTCCTCCCTGGCCAGTCCCCGTCTCCATATTTCCTAGTGGCTATCGGCTGAGAAAAAATACATAGTTTCACTCTGTGAGGGGTCACCGAATTGTTCCAGGGTGGCGCAAATACGTGCCAGCCGCTCCAGGGTAGGTGCACCAGTGTACGCATTCTCCAACGCCTTGAGGTAATCTTCACATGCCTTTAGGTCCTGCCTAAGGACCCCAAATTCTCTAGAGATTGCCATCCCTTGATGAACACCTTAAACGCTTACCATCTTGTGCCGTAGGATCTGGCATCCGAGAATTGAAAAGGAAGAAGTTCTTTATATCGGCTTCAATGTCGGCCTTTAATACTACATCTTGTAACGCTTCCGACTTAAATATCCCCACCCTGCACTGGACAGAGGGGGTGCTCCTTGAAGGAGCTGGGGCAATTGCATTTTGGGACACTGCATCTACCTCCGGGGTGATCGACTTTGTAAATGTATCCATTGCCCCAGCTTTCTGCAGTCCTGGTCTTGTCTCTAGTAACAGGGAGGTGCTGCGGTTTGAATTTTCAGCCCAAGATCGTCAGCAAGGGTGTCTCCTCAGGTGCCACTGCACACCAGAGTATGTCTATTTAGTATTATTCACCTAGCACTGGTAGTGAGGCAAGCCCTGTGATCACAACAATCCCTCTGATCAGATGGAACCAGGGCGGTGCACTACTGACAATTTAGAGGCCCCCACACTCCTCAGTGCTGTAAACGTGCAATAAGGAACAAGTTACTTACCTGTAACTGTTGTTTTCCAGCATGGGTCTGGCATGGATTCACATGCTCATGAATATTCCCTGTCATCCGGCTGGGAATCCTTGGTAAAGAAAAAATCAGTTTGAGTTTAGTTTCTGAACTGTCGTTCTACTAATAACCAATCACTGGCCTCTGGGTCATATTTCCCCGCAGCCAATGACTGCCCTCTACCTAAGCCCCTCCTCTGGCAGCCATCTTCAGATTTGGCAGCACATAAAGTGGCAGAAGGACCAAGAGAAGAGCAGCAGAGGGGTAGGCGGGAGGATTCGCATGTGAATCCATGCCAGACCCATGCTGGCAAACAGTTACAAGTAAGTAACTTGTTCATTCCCCAGCATAGGGTCTGGCATGGATTCAAATGCTCATGAATATAAGAATACATAGCAGTACACACATGCACAACCACGGGAGGTGGCAAGTCTCAACATTAAGCATCTCTTACCTCCTCACCAGGCTCACCTTCAAGCGAACAGGTTGCACAGCACTGCTTGGCCGACCCTGGACTCCCGGTCGACGCAGTAGAATTTCGTGAAGGTGTGCATCGACCTCTACGTAGCAGCCCTGCAGATGTCCAGCAACAACACCGTAGTTGCAGCGAACGCTCTGGTCGAATGGGCTCTCAGACACTTTGTAAACGCCCATGGCCCGATTTCAGGCCGAAAGGCAGAGCCTTCAACTGGTAATTCTGACCTTGATCTATGAACTGTATGAACTTACGTTTTCTCTTGTGAATGGGGATGTGGAAGTAGGCATCCTCCAGATTCAACTTCAGAAAATCTCACTGCTCCAGCTGGCCAAGCATGTATTGCAACATGACCATCCGGAACTTTGGGACTTTAAGTACTTGTTGAGACGACGAAGATCTAGGATCGGCCGCCACGCCCTTTTCTTTCTTTCGAACCAGAAAGTATCTGAGTATACTCCGGAGCCCCAGAGACGCTGAAGGACGGGCTCTATGGCCCCTTTCTGTAACATGACACTCACCTCCTGTAGAAGCTGTGGTCCGTGTTGTTCTTGTCATTGAATCGTTGGACTACGAGGACACCTGCGTTGGAACTCCAAGTTGTGCCCCTCTCCAAGAGCGTCCAGCAACCATCTGCCCATGGTGATCTTCTCCCACGTGGGGACGAACTTCGCCAGCAGGCTTCCCACCAGGGTGCATAGGTGGGGGCCCTTCGGACAGCGCCGCCGCTGTAGTCTTCTGCCTTGAGTGCGACCCCCGTACGCTTGCTGAAAGGAGGAGCATGGAGGCTGTTGGTACGGCGTATTATACCTGTAAATCTACCTGGTTTCCCTCTGGAAGAGAAAAAGGACGGCGGCCATCGCTGCTACAAAGTTCCCAAGGAGTGTGCCATCTCTGTGAAGGTGTTTATCGCTTGTGAAGACTCGTCGACTGCCCTTAGAAGAGGTTCTTCCAGTTGAAATGCATATCTAGTACCTTCGTATGAGCATCCGGGCAGAAGTTGTTTCCTTCAACCAACTTGATGACGCAGGGACACCCCGTTCCCCATCTTGGCGGTAAGATGTGTCTGCGATGTCCACTGCCACTGTGATGGCGTGATTAGAGGCCATTTCCCCTTCTGAAAGAGTTCCAGTGCCTCAACCTTCTTGTCTTCGGGCAGAAGTCCAGAGTAGGGCCCAACTTGAACCATAGTTCCCGGTCATATTGGGACAAGGTGGCTAGGGTATTAGCTGCCTTGATGGTAGAGGCTGCCGCATAAATTATCCTCTTGCCCATTGCACCCAGCTTCTTCCCCTCCTGATCTGGAGGTACCACGGCTGCACAGACTACTGGTTCGCTGAGCCCTACCTGGCTGCCGCCGAGACCACTGAATCGGGCGAGGGCTGAGACCTTAAGCACCTGGGGGCTGAATCTGAAACCCTGTACTTCTCCAACCTGTCCAGCTTGGTTGGGGGTCATACTCCGGCTTTTCATTAGAGCAAGGCCTTCCTCCCAGATATCATCCAGGAAGGGAACAGACATGATTGTCTTTCTTCTCAACTCGCGCCTCTGGTTTAGAAAGCCATCTTTCTTGGTTTCCTCGGGGGCCTACCTAAACAGTTCTGAGGCCCTTGATATGACGGAAAGGATCCAAGTTCATCGGGTGGGGAGGCCCTATGGGGCTCACCCGTGTGTGGAGTCTCCTCATCGGACGCAGTGAAGTCGTCGTCCTCCTCGATGCCCGTAGCCGCGGTAGCTGTGTCCGTGCCCATGTGCGGGTCCAAAGTTCTGGGTAGGGTCTTTTCATGACGAGGTGGTGCTGGAGGAGGAGTCAGATGAAAGCGAGGACCAGCGCCCCCTTCAGTCTTTCTCTGACGCAGGGGCGAGCATATAGTCTGAGGCTCCTGCGTGTCACGTGACGGCGTCGGTCCTGGAGGCATCCTCTGCTGGATTTCGGTGAACAGTGCAGAGTTATTCGAATATCCAGCGACACATCCCTAGGTCTAGGGGTGAACAGAGCCAGCAGTGTAGGGTCTGGGCTGACGCGCCTCGACTTGGAAACCTCTTGTGATCCATGTAGCAATCATCCTGCAAATCATTGTTCTTGTCCGTACTGTAGTAGATCTGCTCCGGCCTATCTGGAACAGCCTGCTGGTGCACGTACTGGGAGTGTTACACTGGAGGGACCTTCTCCCTCTCCTTCTCAGGAGTTTGCAGGGTCTGTGCGGTCGCCGGTTCCTTCCGTGGCCCACCCCGGAGTGGCCGCCTCAGTCGCCGCTTCCGCAGCCATATCTCGCCTCAGAGGGTAAGGACACCGGTGGAGAGGCCGCCACCTCCTTCGCAGACCCACTCTCCTTCAGTGCTATTCGCAGTGATGGTCGGCGACGATTAGATCATCTCTACTTTTGTCAACGATGCCGTTGACTCTGTTAACCTGGCATGCTGCGAGGTCCTAGTCAGCTTCAATGAGTCTTCTTTGGACTTGTCCTTCCTCGGCTTATCTGCAGACACGCAATTTGCCGGGTTTGGCGACTTCCTCTTTGAAGAGGACCCTTTTCGTTGGTAGGGTCACCGTAGAGGCTGATGACGATCGCCTTTTGCCCGACTCAGAACCTGCTTCAGCAGCAAAAACAGCGGCATGGAGCTTGGTCTACGCTTGGATCCCCGCGAGCAGGGTGTCCTCAAAGGATCGCAACCTCCTTCTGGAGGGACTTCGCTCCTCGGACCAGCCGGTCCAAGATGAGCCTCTATTCTGCCCCTCCTTGCTCGACTTGAGTCACGCTGACAGTCTTCTGTAGCGGTCCTTCTTCGTTTTCCCCGAGAAATCACGGCACACGTCGCATCCCTCCTCATCGTGGGCCGGATGCAGGCAATATAAGCATTTATGATGCCGATCTTCCGCGAAGACATTGCTTAATACACACTTTGCGCAGAGTTTGAAGAGGCTTTGAACGTCCTTCTCTTCACTCATGGCTGAAAGGCATAAAGTAGGCACTATGCCGGGCCTTCTTCAAACTTTGATGACGATCTGACGGTGGATGAAGATCTTTGCCGGTAGTCGGCTTCTGTCCTTCCTCGAAGAAAATTAAGAAACAATCGGTCAAAATTCAAACTATTTTGGATACAAATTCGAAAAAACATGAAATCAGATCAGAGAGCAAATTGAGGACTCGCAACACTGAAGCATGCAGTAAAAATCTGAAAATGGCCACCACGGGTGAAGCTAAGGGAGAGAACTGTCGTTGGATGACGGCAGTATGACCCAGAGCACAGTGATTGGTTTATAGGACAAACGCAGTTTTAAAGTGAAACTTTTTTTATTTACCGAGGATTCCATGCCAGAGCCCATGCAGCATAAGAATTGAACAAACAAACGGGAAGCAAGCGGAAAGCTAAAACAGTCTCTGCGCTGGCTTCCATGTCTGACACCGCCCATGCAGAACATTGACTGAGGTGAGATCCCACCATCATGTTATCCTCCCTGTAGAGCTTCTGAAGGAATTAGTTGTATTTGGGAAAAAAGGAGTGAGAGGACATCTCTAAATGAGAACAACAAAATAGCAAAATATGGTTTAACATCTGCACCGCAGAACAAAAACTAATGAAAAAAATTGAGATTAGACCAAAGAACAAGTTTTTCTTACCTGGTAACGTTCTTTCGATGGGATGGTCCGATGACGTATTCCATATCTATGACAGGTAATGTCCACAGCTGTGCTTCTTCGGAAAATCTTTGGTGTCTGCGTCTATGACGTCGATGCGCCGTCCCAGAGGACCTCCTCCGACGGCCGACGTCACCCGATGTGATGAGTAGGACGCACGATGCCCGTAGCCTCAGTTATAGTTTTTTCCCAGAACGTGTGCCACCAGTTATCTGCCAGACAGACACACAAGGCCTTGCGGAACGCAAGCTGCAATCGCAAAAGAAATTCTGCAGCGGGGAAGGCAGGGAGGGAGCGATATGGAATACGTCGTCGGACCATCCCATCGAAAGAACGTTACCAGGTAAGAAAGTAACTTGTTCTACGAGGGGATTGGGTCCTCCGACGTATTCCATATCTATGACAGACTCCCAAAGCAGTACCAAGCAAGGAGGTGGGAAAGAATTTAGAACACAAATTTAGCATGCCCAATCAAATTGCGGAATAGAGGACTGCCTTGCCAAAGGCCAGATCCAGCCCTCTGATGGAATCGAGGGAGTAGTGACGTACAAAAGTATGTACTGAAGCCCAGGTGGCTGCATCACAGATGTGACGAGTAGGAACTCCCCTCTGCAGGGCAGTAGACGCAGCCACTCACCTGGTAGAATGGGACCGCAAGCCAGCCGGAGGATCCTTACCCGCCAAGCGGTAACACTCTGAGATAGCTAAAATAATACGAGACAAAGTCGGTTTCGTCACAGCTTGTCCCAAACGCTTTCCAGCGTAACCAATGAAAAGTTGACCGTCCACTTTGACCCGGGACATGCGCGAAATATAAAAGCTCAACGCTCTCATACGATCAAGCCTATGGAGCCTCTCCTCTTCGTTACCAGGATGTGGAGGAGGATAGAACGCCGGAAGAACAACCTCCTGACTCAAATGAAATTCCGAAACCACCTTCAGAGGAAAAGGACGACGAACTCGAAGGACAACCCTGTCCTTATGAAACACAGTGAAGGGTGGTTTAACTGAAAGTGCCTGCAACTCACTCACTCTGCGAGCGGAAGTAACCGCAACCAAAAACACAGTTTCAGAGTTAACAGCCTCAAGAATGTAAAGGCTCAAACGGAGCACCCATAAGAAATTTAAGAACAAGGTTCAAATCCCAACCGGGCACTAGAAAAGGTGACGGAGGGAAGACATTAGTGAGCCCTTTCAAAAACTCTGAAATTAAAGGAATCTTAAAATAGGAACACTCTTCAGATGAGCACTTAAATATGGACAGCATCGCCAGGTAACCTTTAATGGTCCCCACTTGCAAGCCCCTGTGGGCCAAAGAAAGCAAAAAAGACAGAACCATGGGAATGTCACATTCAAAAGGATCCACATTCTTAACTCTGCACCAGTCGCAGAACTTTCTCCGACGGAAACAGTACAGAGACTTTGTTGCCGGCCGCCTGGCTGAGAGCAACACCTCCATCACGTCTTCAGGGAGGTCCCAATCCTTATACCTGAACCTTTCAGAAGCCAAGCGTGAAGGTTGAGGGATCTGACCTCTGGATGGAGAACCTGACCACTCTCCCGTGAGAGCAGATCGTCTCGGTAGGGAAGACGACGTGGAGGGCAGATGGACAAGTCGAGAAGGTCCGGGTACCACGCCCTCCGGGCCCACGCCGGAGCAATGAGGATCATCCGGGAACCGAACCTTCGTAACCTCTGCAATACTTGCGGGATGACGGGGACTGGAGGAAACGCATACAGCAGTGGGAATGACCACTCCACCACGAACGCGTCTCCTAAGGCTCCTTTTGGAGGAAATTCCCTCGAGCAAAACCTTTTGCACTTCCGGTTGACACTGGAGGCGAAGAGATCCACAAGAGGGGTCCCCCAAAGGGCGAAGATCTCCAGGTGAATCTCCTGAGCCAGCTCTCACTCGTGAGAGATCGTGCTCTGCCTGCTCAGAGCGTCCGCCGTCTCGTTGTCGTCTCCGGCCAGGTGAATAGCCGAGATCGAAACTTCCTGCTGGATGGCCCAGAACTCTAGCTGCATCGCCTCCCTGCACAAAAGCCTTCAGGGCTAGCCTGACGGCCCTCAGCTCCAACAGATTGATATGGAGTCTGGACTCTGACGGAGACCAACGACAGCGGACTGTCAACTCGTTGACATGAGCTCCCCATCCCGTGAGGGATGCGTCCGTCACGATAGTCACCTCCGGCCAAGGCAGCCAAAATGGGGCCCCCTTCATCAGATTGCCTTCGACGGCCGACCACAGAAGGTCCTGGGCTACCGAGAGCGGCACCTGAACAGGTTCCGACAGCCTGCCGGAGGACCGAGACAACTGGAGCTTGAGTGCCCACTGCAAAGATCTCATCCGCAGACGAGCCTCTGGCACCAGAAGACTGCAGGATGCCATGAGGCCGAGCAGTCTCAAGAACTCGGACGCTGGGAGATCCTGGGCAAATTGAAACTTGTTCACCATCTGCTGAATGTGAAGAGCCCTCACCTGAGGAGGAAAACACTTCCCCAGGGACGTGTCGAGCACTGCTCCGATGTACTCGAGCCGCTGCGTTGGTGTCAAACGGGACTTCTTTAAATTGAGGTAGAAGCCCAGCCTGTGAAGGGAGTGGCAGGTGACGGACAGATGATCCAGGACTTGCTCGGGAGAGCTCCCCCTGATCAACCAATCGTCCAGGTAGGGGTAGACGTGAATCCCCCATTGCCTGAGATGCGCTGCCACCACCACCATGAGCTTGGTGAAAACCCTCGGGGCGGAGGTCAATCCGAACGGCAGGACCCGAAACTGAAAGTGCGAGTCGCCAACCGCGAACCTCAGGTACTTCCTGTGCCTGGGATGAATCGGCACATGGAAGTAAGCATCCTTTAGGTCGAGAGACACCAACCAGTCCTGAAGTTGAAGGGCCTGGAGGACTTGAGAAAGTCACCATCTTGAACTTGTCCTTCCTGAGGAGTTTGTTCAAACCGCGCAAGTCCATGATGGGTCTCAATCCCCAGTCTTTCTTCGAAATCAAAAAATAAGGGGAATACCATCCCTTGTTCCTCTCCGCTACAGGCACCAGCTCTATGGCGCCTTTCTCCAGCAGGGCTTGAATTTCCTGCGCAAGGAGCGGATCCGGCCTCTTCAAAGAGGTTCCCTGGAGGATTGTCGTGAGGCCTCTGCCGAAAAGGAAGACAGTAGCCGTGGGTTATGATTTCCAGAACCCACACATCCGAAGGAATGGCTTGCCACTCTACAAGATGCAGCGCCAGCCTTCCCCCAACTGGCGAACCATGGGACCTGGCCTCATGACTGAGTGGTAGCGGCTGCGGCGTTGCCTGAGGGCAAAGAGGCAACTGCCCGAGCGGCCTTGGCACCTCGAGTACCTTTGTTTCCACCTCTGGCACTCTTACGATGGCCTCTTTGACTGCTAGCTCCCCTCGCTTTACTGAAGGACGAGCAATAGCGAAAGGAACCTCCCCTCCATTGCTGTCCCCTAGGACGAAAAGTCAGAAGTTGTCGAACTGCAGCGCCCAACGACTTTGCTGCAGCTTTGGAGGTCTGCAACCTCTCAAGGCTCTCGTCAGCCTTGCTGCCAAAAAAGTGTTCACCGTCAAAGGGCATGCTGAGGAGCCGGGAATGCACATCAGGAGCGAACTCAGACTTCCGCAACCACCCAAACCTGCGCATTACGGTGCTCGCCGCCATGGACCGGCTGACACAATCTGCCATGTCCAAACCCGACTGAACGGCCTCACACATGGCATCCTTGCCATCCTGAACCATAGCAAGGAAACCATCCCGTTCGTCCCCTTGGGGAATATGTTCAGCCGCTAATGCAACACAGTTCCACAGAGTGTGTGTGAAACGAGACAAGGCACATATGGAGTTGGCCGTCTGAAGCGCCATACCCCCTGAAGAAAACACTTTCTTCGCCCAGCCGTCAAAACGTTTGTCGTCCCTATCCGGAGGGATGGTAGAATACGCCGCCTGCTTTGCCGGAGCCGTAGCCGCCTGCACCACCAAACTCTCCGTAGTGGGGTGCTTAGACAAGTAGCAGGGGTCGCTACTGGCCGGATGGTATTTTCGCGACAAAGACTTGCCCACTGCCGGGAGACTCTCCGGAGCAGTCCAAGCCGCCGCCACCGTTCTCTGCAGAGCCATTTGAAACGGCAAAACCGGGTCAGTGGGGGGGGACCAAGATCAAGGATGTCTCTGAGATCATAACTCCCCTGGGGGAGCAGACCAACCCAAGTACTCGGTGACCAGAGATATAAGGCGCTGATATGAAGAATCGGCATGAGTGCCAGGCTCTGGCCTACAAAACTCCACCTCCGTAGAGGTGTCCAGTCCACTGGCATCATGCAGCGACTGCCTCAGGTCATCAAACTGGCTATGATCCGAGATAAGCTCATCTGGAACCGTAACCGGAACCAAGCCGTCATCAGCGCCGGCGTCGACAGAAAAGGCGTCGAGATCGAGCGAATCGGCGTCAGCTGCAGCACCGCCAGCATCGACGGCGTCGACACAGGCCTCGAAGCCGGAGCTCCGAGCGTGTCTCTCGACAACCTAGGCGCCGACGACCCCCTCGGAGGCAGAGTCTCGAGAGAAATCGTCGGCGACTTCTGCGCCACAGGCGTCGACGTCTTCTTCGAAGACGGTACAGGATCACGCGGTCTTGAACGCGTCGAGGACCGGGACCTGGAATGGGCATGGCGAGAATGGCTACCCTTGTCCGAGTGGGACCTCTCCTGCGAGCCGTGCCGACCACCCGAGCCCGAAGGCGTACGAGCGGTGTCTCTCGACCGGTGCCGACCGACCACACTGGGAGGCGCGGATGGACCGGTGCCCTGCGATTCAAGAATCGCTAGCATCTGCTTCCCGAAGGAAGGCCATTCGTCCGGTGTCGCTTGCATGGAGGGACAAGCAACCCGCCGACGGGCAGAGTCCCCGGAAGAGGACGGGGAAGGCGACCGATGCCGGCGATTCCGGGAATGCCTCGAAATGGTGGAGGAGTGGCGAGACCGACTCCTGGAAGGAGACCCACTGGACTTCCGACGACGACGCGGAGAGTCGCCCCTCGAGTCATCCGGCGAAAGCCCTGCAGACCTCGACTTCCGGGGCTTAGCACCCGGCCTAGCGACAGCTTCTTCTTGCGTTCCCGCAAGGCCTTTGCCATGAGCGACTGGCATTCGACACAGTCGTCCGTATCGTGGGCCTCTCAGAGGCACCAGAGGCAGGCGTCATGCGAGTCCGTGACCGACATCTTGGACCCACAGTCCCCGCATTACTTGAAGCCCGGACGCGGGGTTGAAGACGAAGTAGACATCGCCACAAACAGGTCTTCACAAAAAAACAAGCAGGTTCAACAAATCGAGAATTGAAAACAGCAAACTCCAAAGAGCCGAGGCGTACCGAGATTCACGAAGCAAACACATTCGCGGGAAAAACGGAACTGAGGCTATGGGCGTCGTGCGTCCTACTCATCACATCGGGTGATGTCGGCCGTCGGAGGAGGTCCTCGGGGACGGCGCATCGACGCAGGACACAGACGCCAAAGATTTTCTGAAGCAGCACAGCTGTGGACATTAGTCAGATATGGAATACGCCGGAGGACCCAATCCCCTCGAAATATCATTTGGGGAGCGATAGTCCTATTATTGCTACTATTACATCACAAAATGCGAACGATTACTTAATGATGGACAGAGTTATACTACACTTAAGCATGACCCAACTCAAGGAATAGCATCACACAAAGTAGAAGGAAGGTTGGATTGCAAATAGGTGGCAGAATGTTTGGTTCATAAGAAATGCATTGTCCTCCACCTTCTACATATTTCTGAAAACGCACACATCTTTACTTGAACAGCCCGACCGATCTATAGTTTCAGGAATATGATTAGTTCTTGAACCTTTATCAAAATATGTTGATTACTTTTTTCAACCATTCGCCCAAAGAATGGATTCAAAGATTCTACTAGTGCCATACATTTTGAAAAAGTCCTCTTCAACACTAGTACAGAGATCTTAATTACACTAGATAGAGTCTCTATATAGTCGAATACCTGAGAGAGCTATGTTAGCAGTCATTGAGGAATATCTACTGAATACAGAAGACCACCTTCCTGTCCTAAACCCATTCATAATGTGGTGCACAGTGATGGCACTGACTGAAAACGATTTTCAATTTTTGAGTATTATAGATAAACAGAAGACACAGCTATGTGTAAAACCGTAGCTCCCAGTTTACGCAATTTATATGTTGATTTGTGTGAAATTAAAGAAATATATGGGCCAAACAATAAAACATAGCTTTATTATAGTAATGGTGTTGTAATGATTTGAACAGGCAATCAGACCACAGCAAATTATTTATTAACATATGAACTATATTTATTAACATGGCTGAACTATATGAAAGGGTTTTAAAAAAAATAAAACAGCACAGAGTGGCCATCCTAAATCGAACCATCATGCCCCTGCCGCACACAAGTGCGCGCAAGGGCTGACAGGCACGTCGGGAACAGGAAGAGCCATCCCAGGTGAACAGGTAAGTGTTTATGTGTGAGTGTAGGGGTTAGGGGTATGCTTGGGTGCGGAGGGATGCAGGGGCAGTGGAGGATGGGGGTTCTCTGGGTGAAACTGCCTGATTTTACAGGCAGCCCGCAAGTGAGGGTGGTGCTGGGGTGGGGGCAAAGGGTTGCCATATTTTCGCTTTTTGCGGACTACCAAAAATTGGGCGAAATTTTTTTTATGGTAGGCGACCAACAAAAATATGACAATCGTTACCTTAAATTCACATCAATGAGCACATCTATCAATGACCTCGATTTAACAATATATGTCGGAGATGGTCATTTAGAGGTTAAACACTACCACACTTCTAAGGACGTAAGGTGTAATTGCACTACACGAGCATGCGAGACATGTGAAGGATAACCTACCCTTCAGTCAATTTCTCCACTAAGGCGGAATAGTAGTACCATCCAGGCTCTCAATCTCTCCTAGCCACTCTCTTACTGTTGCTACTCTCTACCTGCCCCCCCTGGGCAAATCACCTCTTTTTCTGAGTGGGCTGAACTCTCCTCCTCACTCCTGGCCTCAACCACTCAACTCCCCCTCAACATCCACCTCGATTTCTCCCTGTCCCTCATCTCTGCTCATTAGCGACCTCTGCGATTCCCTCTCCCTCTCTATCCTCCCCTCTGGCCCGATGCACTCTGCAGGACACACACTGGATGTCTTGATCTTCTCTGGCCTACCCCTCCGACCACTCCTCTATCCTGGAGTGACCACTGCCTTCTCCTCTCTTCTCTCACTCTCTTCCCCCAAGCCCACCCAAACACTGCCACCTACATTCTCGGACAGTTGAGGCTTTCGCTGCCACCTTCTCCCCCCACCCCCTCTTCCCCTGGCTGACTCTCACCCGGACATAACCCTGTCCCTTCTCTACTCTTCTATTTCTGATGATCTTGATGCTCTTGCCCCAGTCATGAGGATCCGCCTTAAGTCCAAAGCCAAATGCAATTCCTGGAATGACTGCGACCTAGCTACACTTAAACTTAAGTGTAGGGCGGCTGAGAGGAAATGGAGAGCTTCCTGTTCATCCTCTGACAAACTGGCCTGTCGCCTGCTCCAAAGGCAATACTGACTCTCTGTCCACACCAAGAAGAGATTCCACATTCAAGTCTGTGTCTCTGTGGCATCTAACTCCTCGGCTGAACCCTTTACAATCTGCAAGGAGCTTGCCTACCCTGCTGCAGACTCCACCCCTCCTCTTGCCTCCCAGGCTCTCTACAATGCCCTTGCCTCTCACTATCTCAAAAACCCCGGACATCCTGTCCACCCTCTCCTTCCCATTCTTCCCATTCCTTCTCAGTCGGTGCCTGCTGACCCCCTTTAACCACCCCCACACTCTCCTTCTCTTCCTTTCCTCTTTCTCCCCTGATGAGGTCGCTAGACAAGTCCAATCTAAGAAAGCCTCATCAAAACAGGGTCATCCCCGTTCCTCTAAAACCATCAAGCACCAAATTGACACCATCGCGCCGGCCCTTGGCAATTTTTGCAACCACTCCTTTGCCTCTGGTTCCTTCCCCTCCCCTCTGAAGCACTCCCTTGTGAATCCTCTTCTCAGGAAACCCACAGCTGATCCTTCCTGTCCGGCTAACTATCGCCCAATTTCCATTACTCCCGTTCTGGGCAAATGCCTGGAAAAGCTACCCATCTCTGAGCTTAACCTTCATTCTGATTCTGCTGGCTGTCTCCATGACCACCAGTCTGGCTTCAGAGCGGCCAGAAGCACGTAAACTGCTCTCCTGAACATCCGTGAAGATCTGCTCTCCAACCTTTACTCTAACATTCCCTCTGTCCTCAACCTACTCTATCTCTCTTCTGCCTTCGACATGGTCAATCATACCATCCTGCTCAACCTCAACCGCCTCCGTGATAACCTGGGTATCCCTGATCAGGCTCCGGCCCGGCTGACCTCCTTCCTCCCTGATCGACCCTCCCAGGTCCAACTTGGGTCCTCCCTATCTTTTATCTTCCTCTCTACAAGTGGTGTTCCCCAGGGGTCTAACCTCTCGCCCTGGCTTTTTAAACAATACCTGGCAACTCTCGCCCACTGCATTACCATTTTCTGCTCAAATTTTCAGTGCTACGCTGATGACACTCATTTTCAGGCTGCCCTCGGCCACCTCCTCTCCCTCATCGCAGATTGCCTAACTGCCATTCAAAATTGGTGTGCCGCCAGTGAGGTTTGTCTGATTGCCAGCAAGACGGAGATCCTCCTTATTGGCACATCTTCTCCATCCTTTCCCCTCACCCTCTGGCCGGCCTCCCTTGGCCCTCTTCCTACCCCCACCTGCGAGGCTAAGAACCTCAGGTCATCTTTGACTCCACACTTTCCTTCTCTGCCCACATCTATGTGGTCTCTAAAAAGTCTATTGCGAAGTGACTCTCACGCTTGCTCAAGATTACTTAAGTAGTTTATTAACAGTTCTTGAGTCACAGTTACATAGGATACAAAGGCCAATATAAACACTGGCAACCCATCACCCAGGTAGCTTCTGTACTCTTGTAGGTTAAACACTTTGGTTTTATTCTTAGTTACATGGAAGCTGTTACATTAAGAACTCTTTAAGGACACCACAGGGTCCCATCACCTAAGCAGGCTAAACACTAACTGGCACTGGGCGGAACCCTGACATGCATTCACAGACCAACATTCCACGTCAACACTCCAACATTATCTCAGCTCATGCACTCACAGACAAGCACTTTGCAACAAAGTCAAAATTCCTACTGCACCTCCTCAGAGGTACTCTGCCTTTCCACACCTTCTCCCAGAAGCTCACTGTCTCCCAAGCTCCAGTTTATCTCTAGGTTGGACTATTGCAACAGCTTCTTTCTAAATCTACCTGCCTCTCTACTCCGCCCTCTGCAACTAATCCAGAACAAGACTGAGACTTGTCCTTGGCCTCAAGCTTGGAAATCTCTCCATTGGCTCCCATTGGATGCAAGGATTAAATTCAAAACCCTCTGCATTGTCCACAAGGCTTTCTGGGGCCTGGGTCCAAAATACCTTCAGCTATCCCTCTGCAAATACCTACCCTCTCGAGCTCTTCGCTCCTCTAACTGCCCCAGGAACAGTCGGTTTTCAAAGAAACGAGCTGGGGGTAGATCGCTGTCTTCGGCTGGGGCCTTCCTCTGGAACAGCCTCCCTGCCACTCTAAAAAACGTGAGGAGCACCATGTTCGGTTCCGGAAGCACCTCAAGATCTTTCTCTTTGCTTTTGCCTTCACTCACCCTCTCCCCTGCTGATCTGCTCTCTTGGCACAATGCACCTGGCCACCCTCTGTCCTCTGGGCCAAGGTACCTGATCACCTTGCCACCACCCTCCTGCACCGCCTCCTGGCCACCCCCTGCACCTGGGACTTTATCTGTACCCATACAGCCCCTCCCCCATTTTTCTCCTTTTCTGTACTTATTTAGACCTACCCAGTCCGTTGCCGTAAACGCAGCACTTGCCACTTGCTTGCTGCACTACCACCGTTTGACGATATTATCCATCTATATCTCCGCCACTCTAGCACTGTCCACTCCCCCCGCACCCCCATGCACTTTTCTCCTTTCCCATGCACTTGCATGTTCTCAATGTCACTGGGCCTAGTAAGATCGTTGTTTGTTCTCCCCTGTTCCCCTCCCTTGCCCTGTCGCGCTCTAAAACACTTGTGTACGAGCACGATACAAATAAAATATATATATCATATATCCAGCCACACCCCAGAGAAGCTGAACATCTTGTTATGAACTTACTACAGCAAGGATATGCTAGAAAAACAAAATCAATCAAACAAGCTTCACAAAGCCTATTTATATGACAGTTTCTCCGTATTAACTGCTACTAAAGATTGTGATAAACCTACCATAACAGTATGAAATAATACACCTAAGCACCCTTCCTACAAAATTACATACCATCAAGAAAAATTGGAAAAAAGGTTAATCTAAACATTTAAGTTATAGGAAACCACCACTATGTTATTTTAATAAAAAGCATTACTATCAGCAACCTGATTATGAAAAATGAGACGGGGATAATAAACAACCCCTGACAATGAGCTGGGGACTAAACCCCACAACATGGACATTTCCCTTGCAGTAAATGTACTGGCTGTAACACTCACTACAAGAAAAAGCAAAACAATCGATATTGGTCTTCCCAGACCATGGAACCAAATATCAGTCACTAATTGTGAGACTAAGAATGTAATCTATATGATTCAATGCCTATGTGGTAAAAAAGAAAAAACAGTAAAACCCAAAACAGGAACCATAGAACATCGCAATTGCCTGAAAAATCTAATTAGAACACTTCCCTGAAGAAACACATAATTTGGACGATGTCTTGTGTACGGTGATTACCCAAGTGTCAGGGCCTACTATCAGGTCAAAAAGAAATTAAATACCTTGCAACAGAAATTTATTTTTCTAAGCCAAAGTCATACTAGGCTTAAAAGAGAACATTGAATGGGAGAAGGTAGATAGCTAATTTCCTACTGTAGTGATTGGGAATCCCACACAAGCATTCTGTCAAACATAGAATGGAAATGTTCCTTTCCTAGCGAAAAGAACAACACAATTTATAATTTAAATAACCACGTATGATTATCTCCCTTTGATAACCTTCTTATGTTAAGAACGAAATCAGCACACTAGCCAGGCCATATATATTTTGTGTTTTCCAAATCTGCCCAGACACTAATACCAATATAAACTATATGTGCCCAGTATCTACAGTATGAACATTCAGTTCTTGAGTAGCAAACCAAGACGTATAGATTTAGGACTAGTCCAAGATGGTGACCGGCACAACAATATATTGGCAATGTGATATAAACTTTCTGTTAAAACCAAATGAAAAATATTCTTCTACTAATATACCATAACTAAACAAAGAAATAATCATGCATAACCAACTCCCTCTGTACGACTTTATGACGATAAAACTAGTGTTGTACAAACACTGTGGGAATATTTTTCAACAACGCTGGGAGCCACAGATACTCGAGGTGACACGACCAGGAAAAGCATGCCTTCCATTTAAACGACAACTCTAAAGAAGGCACATGCAAAGTCTGTAGAAAATTTGAGACACATTGGGTACTTTTCCTCTTTGTACTCTTCTCGACTAGTTCACAAAAGAGTTGGGTTAACACCCAAACAGCCATACCAAATTGAGCCTGGCATAAATACCAAGGCCAATGTCTAAACACCATTGCCACATACTAACTAAAAAGTTAACTTGAGTTTTCGCCACCATCTGTAATACTTTAACATGAAGAGTTAATTTGGTTTAAATACCACATACAGTAGCTAGCTTAATTACTATGAGCAGCAGAAAAAATTACTTTCCAAGCCAGCAACATTTGGTTACCAGGATCAAAATGTACGCATTAATAAGAACCACCAACTAAGTTCATAAACCATACCAAGGTATCCATTCAATAGATGTGTTACCATATTCTGTAGCCGATGTAAAATGTAATAAACTACATATGCTCCAAATACAATAGTAAAGAGGATGTACTCTATTGTTGTAGGCAAGAAACTGACCCCGCTTCCAAAACAAAATAAGGATTACACAAGCAGAAGATGGATTCTTAATGAGACTCCCAATCAACATTAGGCCACAACATGGCACTGATTGATCTCAAAACCTAGATCGATTAACTCAGACAAGGGGAAAAAACAGCCTTCCTTCTTCTCCTACATCTTTCTGCCGTCTTCGATCAGGTGGACCACTAAGTGCTATGTAAACACCTTAACTCAGCCGCCCACTTTTATCAGGACGCTATAGCATGGATCCAATCCTTTCTGAACAGGGCCATGAGAGTCCTCTCGCCTTCAGCGGCTGCAGACCAGATTCCAATTACATGTGGCATGCTGCAAGGGTTCCTACGTCTCACCAACCATATACAACATATTTACAAAGCCACTGTTCGATGACCTGGACCATCCTGGTGTCACCTACACCAATTATGCAGATGACACCCAAATCCTCATAACACTTACTGGGGACTATGATAAGGACACGGCCTTAGTAAATAAAATGTATCTAATCATCCAGGCATGGATGGCCGCCCAGGGCCTCTGCTTGAATGACGACAAAACAGAGCTCCTTATACTCGGCACTGCAGGAAACCTGAACAAACTCAGCTTCATTCAATAATGATGGAAATCTCATCAAAGTAGTAAAAGAGGTAAAAGAGGTAAAAACCTTGGGCTTCTACCTAGAGACTATTCTCACATTAGGCAAACGGGTCAATGCCATGGCCTCGGCCATAGCATGTACTTGCAAGCTGATCAGAGCCTGCAAACCTTTTCTCTCCAAGACAGCTGCAATATCCTTGCCAGAGCTCTTATCCTCTCCAAGCTGGACTATTGCAATGCCTTGTGCCTGGGCGCAAACAAGCACATTGTCAACAAAATCCAAATACTCGAGAACAATGCTCTCAGCCCCACTGTACCTCTCGGAGAGAATCAGCAGAAAATCCACAGGTCACCCCACCAGGATAGCTAACTCCTGACTGGTCGTGCCTAGATTTAAATTAAAAAAAAATGCCGGGGGAGCAGTTTCCCCGTTATGGCAGCACAGTACTGGAACAGCCTCCCACCATCCTTGAGAGCAGACCAATCCATCCCAAACTTTGGGCACAACACCCTAAACTAGCTCATAGCCAAGTACCACTAAGGCACCCTAAATGCTTGACCCTACCTGCACCACATTGTATGATCCTCTGCATCTTAATGTATAAAATCACTAATATTTTGCACATTTGCTGTCACCTTTTATGTATATAATCATTGTAAGTTTGTGTATATCTTGCTGTAATTATTGTAACTTCACGCCAAAAGCTTACCTGTAAATTCTTCAAAACTGTGCCCAGATACCTTTGGGTTCGGTGCGCCATATAAATCAATAAAAAAAACAAACTTACATTTGGGTGTGAAAAAAGTAATTTATAAAACCATTCTTAAATACATTTTGAATTATCTCCACCGAAACAATTGTTTTTGTTTCAATATTTTCAGTGGGCTATGATGTTGAAAATAATACTTTACAAACCAATTCTTGAAAAACAATACCTGGAGATTAAAAAACTACTTTTGTTGTTGACACATACAAAAATGTGGATAAATATGTTGGAATTGATACATTTGTTGAAGTGACAATCTAGGAGCTTGAGAAGCAATTGGGTAACTCCCTGATGACTGTCTGATAGCAAGGCATAAATTAAGAAGTGTCGAAAAGCAATTTGCTATGCAGTTCTGTAAGTTTTCTAATCAAATTCACACTTGTGTCGCAAAGCTAGCTATTTAAGTCACCCTGATCAGTGAAAGCACAGCTCACCCTCCAATCCTCTCTTGCCCCTGGGACTTCATCCCCTTTTCTCTGTTCACTGAAAGCTCAAAGTATTTAATGGAGAGATCCACTATTAAGTACCAAAGGCCTGTGTGGGAGTTCTGGGTAAGAATTTCATTTTAAAAAAATTGCAAACCAAAATTAATTGGGATGATCTTTATTTTTAATAAGACAGTCATGCAATTTCATTCCTAAAATTTAAGTTGTTGCTTAATTACAGTAGTGATAGTGTAAAGCACTGCATCATCTCCATGCTTTATAGTAAAGTTGAGGTTAGTGTATCTAAATCTCAGTGTGAAACTGTATATCATTTTGTTGGGGAAGATGCATCATATTGACGAGTGAACACTTTTGACAATGTACATGGTCACATGCTTTTGAAGCAAACCTAGTTTTGGAACTTGCTGGTTGTATACATCTGTGCAACTGATGCTCAACCCATGAGCTGGTCCTGTACTCCTTGACATTCTATCTTATCACCCTGTTGCTTCATACCAGCTACCCTGAAAGCGACATGGCCGCAAACTACAATATTCACCCGAGTTTGTGTTACACCTCTTGCCCTGCAAGGCGCTTCACACCCAGCTACTCTTACCTTAAGAGGTCCTCAATCTTGCGCTTTCCGGTGGTCCCGCTCCTCGCCTGGAGTATGGCACCTCTACTTTGCTGGCGTTTTCCTCGGCTCCGCTTCTCTGGATCGCAGCATTCCATGGGCGCAGCCATTTTGGGTGAACTGTGCATGCGCAGGCTCCTGCCTTAATCGCTCTGCGCATGTGCAATGTTTAGTGCGCTTGGCAACGACGGCTTGCAGTCCAAGCCTCGTTCTGGTGCCGGCGCTACATGTACTCCAGTAATACCCAGCTTCCTTATGTTATGCAAGATTGTATGCAGTAACCCAGTGGGAGACTACACCAGTCTTGTCCTCTTGGTATTAGGTAACCCACCTATTGGTATAGGTCTGTACTACACAAGTTGGTAGAGTGACTGACCAGCAAGACTTATCTCAAGAAGGGTAAGTGTGAGCTGCAGAGCTATAGCATCGAAATCCACACATACAAGTATCCAAATAACACTTCTACTCAGGGTTTTCTAGAAGAATTATTATTTAACGGTCAGTTTTAAATAAGCCTTTTTTCTTCTTTTTTGTGTTTGGTTCTTAAAGAACCTTTACAAAAGAAGGAAAAAGATAAATTCTTTACAATTTGTAAACATAATACAAGCATACACAATCCACATAATATAAAATACATATATACAAAAACTCACACTGATGTCAAACCATGACCTAAAAACGCAATAACAAAATTCTATGTATAAACATTTTGATGAAATGGGCAATGATTAAAAAGGGCAAAATGCAAAAATCAAAATACACTTCATACCACTTTCTCAGATTTAGAATAAGCAAGTAGATACTCGTTAGATATGCTGTCAATAAATTTCCTACACCCTGGGATGACTACAATTATATATATATATCTTTTTGGTAGAGCATGTGAGCACTTTTCAATCTCCCACTGGAGTCTAGATTAGACCTTTACCAGCAATACAAGGTAAACCTATGCATCAGCCATGAGGGACAGTTAGAATCAAAGTCAATGGGTCGGAAGAGTCTCCAGGGAGCCAAAACAGCCAAAGTCAATTTAAACAATGTCTATGGAGCTGAGGCACTTCTTTAGATAGTGAACAAGTATTGCACAAAGTCAGATAATGTGTAAGGAATCACTGTAGGGCCACAAGCTGTTAGGCTTGTGAGGGTCTGAGCTCAAATCAACTCTGTAAAAAGCAGCTACTGCAAGTCTCAAGCGAGATAATGCAAGCTACAGAGGTAAGTATCCGTTACCCAGCACAGTACCTTAGATTTGAAGAAGAGGATCCAGCTGGGTTCTGTTCTAGTTGCAGTCCTGCAGATCCTGGGTCTCAGTCGTGGAAACTAGAGGGAGGACGTCTGGAGGACTCCTGCACTGCAGGTCAAAGGTCTGCAGCGGCTACAGGCTATTTTCAGTTCAGTGGCATTTTGCAGTTTCAGCTACCGGCAAATAGCACCACCGCGGATGTTGACACTTGATGGGCTTTCCTTGCTTCTCTAGTCCAGCACTCTGGTGAGGTGACTCCGGCTTGGGTCATCCTGCTTCGGGAGGGTCCTCAGGATCAGCACTTGACTACGGATTTCTTAACCCCTGGCACTCAGTTCCAGCAGCAGCAAAGAAGTACAGCCAGTTGGGGAAGGTCCTCCAGCCACGTTTGTGTTGGGGTTATAGTTGGTCCCACCAACCCAAGGGTAGTCGTTGTCCGTTCCAGGGCTTCTCTAGTCGATTCTTAATTGGAGCTTTACCACTGCAGCAGGGCTTCACCGAGCAGTTCAACAGTCCAGGAGGATGCAGCAAGCTTCTCTTCAAGATTCCTTCGTCGGATGTTTCGTCCAGTGGTCGACTCTGCCTTCAGTGCAAGAAACCTCGCCCTTTATGCAGGTTTCTCCCATTCATGCACATCCTAGCTGTCACTCAGGCAGCAGGGCGGCTGTCCAGCAAGGACCAATCAGCACGGGGTGCATTCAGGTAACCAAGGAGACTAAGGACATGGAGTTTTCGGGCACCTCCCTCGCTTCCTGCACTTCCAGATACACTTGAGCCAGAGGTGGGTTTCAGTACTGGCAAAACGAACAAAAGGGTTAAACCTTGTTTGGCGCGCAGAGTAAAACCCAAGACAGACCCCACAAGCAAGAAATGGTGGAAAAAAGACCAGGGCCATTTTGACAAAATGGGCACCCATGGGTGCACTACTGCAGCTGTGGGTTCAGCCTGCGGTAGAAACACACTGGCAGGAAAATTAAACCACTGCCACCATCCATTTAAAGTTGCAAGGGTAACATAAAATAATGTTACATGAGTAAGTAGGAAAAGGGGCTACTAAGTAACCCCCCAGCACTTCCACGTAAGATGGGGTGTACTGGACCTACATAGGAAAAACAGATAATTAAAGTCAATTTCACTTTACTACTCTTGGGAACAGCAGTTCACCCAAGAGAAGGTATTTAAACCTTATGAGAAATCGGAAGGACTTCTCTGTGACACTGCACTGAAGGTGCTTTGTGTCACCATACAAAAGTAGATGCCTATGGAGTTTGTCGGACTCCAAAAACAAAGAAAACACAGAGTCCAGATCAGATCAGATCAAAAATACGAGAGAGTGACAAAAAGGTCTCATTCACTCCAGGATGAAACTGAAAAGTCCTAAAGTCCAGCAAAAGAGCTGGGGGTCTCTAAGATTAAAGGGAATTAGCACAGAAAGGAACATCTCCCTAACTCTTTGCATTTTAACAGGGTTGGTTCTCGCCCCCCCTTGTTGCATTCTGGAATCATGCTGGTCTCCTTGCGATCCTTGCCTTGACCTTGTTTCTTCCCCCCTTGCCTATTGGTCCTTTTGTTTTCTACCTTGAGGTTCTGCCCTGTTATCCCCTGCCTCGTGGTTCTGCCCTGCTGCTCCCTGCCTTGTGGACCTGCAAGACTGCTCCATGCCCCTTTAGCCTTCTGCTCTGTCTTCTTGGCTTTTCTCTCCTTCCTCTTATGTCTCCTGCCTAAGAAAATATTAAGGCGCCTGGCGGGGTCCTGATATACCCAGGTGGGTACATATATATATATATATATATGGGATACATTACTCACCGTAATCGTATTTCTGATGCTTGTATCTGCTTAGATTCACATGCTGTGCATAGGCCGACATCTAGTGGAAGCTGCGGAGTATTACAGTTTGTTTTTCGAAGTCGAAAAATGGGCGTCGACACAGGGCGTGCCAGTAATACTATCCCTAGTGTGACGTCCCCTGTACCCATGATCCCTCACGCGTCTAGGATCCCCAGATTGTGTTTTTCCTGACATGAGGTAGCATGAGGAGTAGCGTGAGTACAGATAGTCCAAGCAGATAGACAGAAAGGTAAGACTACAAGCAACCATGCGCCTTCTCTCGGAGGGGAGGAAGGGTGGGTCGCATGTGAATCTAAGCAGATACAAGCATCAGAAATACGATTACGGTGAGTAATGTATCCCTTCTGAGGCTTGTGGAATCTGCTTAGATCACATGCTGTGCATAGATTAGCGAGCAGTACCAGAAGAAGGAGGTGGGATGTGAGAAGGGTCATGAGCAAACAGGTGTCTTAGAACCGCTTGTCCCACTTGTGTATCTGCCTTGGAATGAGTGTCAATGCAGTAATGCTGAGTAAAAGTGTGAATAGAGCTCCAAGTAGCTGCTTTGCAAATGGTGTCAAGGGGAACATTTGCAATGAAAGCCAGAGTGGCCCCAATGCCTCTGGTAGAGTGGGCCCTTGGCGTAAAAGGCAGAGTTTTTTCAGAAAGAGAGTAACACAGCTGTATACAGTTGATAATCCACTTTGAGATAGCGCCCTTAGAGACGCGATCCCCCTCTCTGCCTGTAGCTACGGAGACAAACAGTTGATCTGTTTTCCTTAGCGGTCTGGTTTTATTTACATAGTATAAGACCGCCCTACGCACATCTAGGGTGTGTAGTTTCACCTCAGCTGAGCTCTGTGGGTTTTGGAAGAAAGCCGGAAGCTCGATGGACTGGTTTACATGGAACTTGGATATGAATTTTGGTGAGAATCTAGGGTGTGTGCGTAAAACCAGTTTGTCCTTGTGGATAGTAAAGAAAGGATCTTGCACTGACAGAGCCTGAATTTCACTGACCCTTCTTATGGAGGTAATGGCTACTAAGAAGGCCGTTTTATAAGTCAGGTGTTTGAGACTACTTTTATGCATGGGTTCGAAGGGGGGCCCCATGAGCTTAGATAGCACCACATTGAGATCCCATCCTGGCGGTGGGTTCGAGATAGGAGGGTGAAGTCTCTTTACTCCTTCCATGAAGGCTTTAACCACTGGTACTCTCCACCACGAAACCTTGTTATGGGATGTGGTGTAGGCTGAGAGGGCTGCCAGGTGTACTTTCAGAGAGTTAAAAACCAACCCTGCATCCAGCAGGTGGAGCATGTATGTTACAACGTTGGAAGGAGTGCAATCAACCGGGTTGATTTGTTTACTCTGGCACCAGATAACGAATCTTTTCCACTTGTCAAAGTAACAGTGCCTTGTATTTGGTTTCCTAGACTCTTTTAGAATGTCCATACACCTCTGTGGTAATTTGAGATGTCCAAACTCTATGACTTCAGGAGCCATGCTGCTAGGTTCATAGAGTTGGGTTCCTGATGCACTGTTTGACCTTGTTGCTGGGACAGAAGGTTGTACCAGGCTGGGAGTCTGATGGGCTCGCATACCGCCATCCTGCGTAGGTGTGGAAACCATGGTTGTCTCGCCCACATGGGAGCAACTAGGATGAGCGTCATCGATTCCTTGTTCATCTTGTACACCACCTTCCTGATGAGGGGAGTTGGTGGGAAAGCGTACGCAAACATCCCTGACCAATTTATCCACAGGGCATTCCCCTGGGAGTCCGGTTGTGGGAACCTGGATGCAAATCCTGGGCATTGTTTGTTTTCGCTTGTGGCGAATAGGTCTATAGTGGGGAAACCCCACTGAGAGAAGAGATCTTCTACTACGTCTTTGTGAAGGACCCACTCGTGTTCTTCTGGGAGGGAGTCTCTGCTTAGAGCATCCGCTAGGGAATTGAGCTCCCCTGGAACATGTTGCGATGACAGGAAGATGTTCCGTCTGAGTGCCCATATCCATATTTTCTGGGCAAGCTTGGACAGATTTGGCGAACGAGTCCCTCCTTGCTTGTTCAGATAGAACATGGCTGTCGTGCTGTCCGTCCTGATCTGCACCGACAAGTTTAGTAGATGGGGCTCGAACGCCTGCAGCGCTCGGAATACTGCCAGAAGCTCTAGCAGATTGATGTGGTTCTTGGCTACTGAGTGAGACCAGAGACCCTGAGCTGTGTGGTGGAGATGGTGAGCTCCCCACCCCGTCAGGCATGCATCTGTAGTCACCACTGCCTGTACTTCGGGATCGTAAAAGGGTTTCCCCTTTGCGAGATTCTCTCTTGTCCACCAGTGTAGGTTCTGTACGAGTGTTGGCGAAACGACCACTAGATCGTCCCACTGACCACTTGCCTGAGACCACTGTTTCGCCAACCATTCCTGCATGGGACGCATGCGCAGACGCGCGTGGGGGACCAGGTAAATGCATGACGCCATCATGCCGAGTAACCGCATAGCTTTGCGTACTGTTATCTGTTGACCTGACTGATAATGCGGAATTTGCAGAAGTATGTTCCGAATTCTTTCTTCCGAAGGGAAGGTCAATCCTTTCTGAGTATCTAGGATAGCTCCTAGAAACTGTTTTGAGGTGCTTGGCACCAGACTTGACTTTTTCTCGTTGATGGAGAAGCCTAATTCGTGGAGGAGGTCGATGGTCCTCTGAATGTTTGACCTGCAGATTCCTGGGGTTTCCCCCGTTATGAGCCAGTCGTCCAGATAAGGGTACACTGGGATTGCCTCCCTGCGTAGGTGTGCAGCTGCCACCGCCAGTACCTTGGTGAATACCCTTGGTGCAGAAGCTATCCCGAAGGGCAGTACCTTGAATTGGTAGTGGCGACTGTCCACCTTGAAGCGCAAGTATTTTCTGTGCGCCGGGAGCATGGAAATATGAAAATAGGCATCTTTCATATCCAAGGTTGCCATGTAATCCCCCTTTTTTAGGAGTGGGATTACCTCTTGTAGTGTGGTCATACGGAATTTTTGGGGCTTGACATACTTGTTGGCAGGCCGTAAGTCTAAAACTGGGCGCATTGTTAAATCTTTCTTTGGCACAAGGAAGTAAGTTGAATAGATACCCTTGTTTACCTGGTGTCCCGGGACGAGTTCTATCGCGTCCTTTTCTAGCAGAATGGCGATCTCCTCGAGGAGGATCTTCTGATGTTGTAAAGAGTGGACTTTTTGTCTTGGAGGATGGTTTAGGGGACGTTGCAGTAGTTCTATGCAGTACCCATTGGATACTGTTGACAGCACCCATCTGTCGGATGTTATCCCTTCCCATGCCTGGGTGAAACTTGATATTCGTCCCCCTACTGGGGTTGCATGGGAAGGGACCCTGAACTGAGCGTCACTGCTTTGGTGGAGGCGTGCCTCCTCCTTTACTGGGGCTGCCTCTGCCTCTACCCCGTCCTCTTTTAGTACCCCTACCATACGCCTGGGTAGACTGTTGTGAGCTGGTGTTCCACTGTGTACCCTGGGTGTGGGAGTAGCTATTTCCTCTATTGGAATTTTGGCCGCGGGGGCGACGAAAATTGCCATTCCCTCTTTGGTTAGGTGGTTTGGTAGTTAACTGGCCAAGGGATTTGAGGGTGTCGAATTCTTCCTTAGCGTTTTTTAGAGCGTCCTCGACTGCCTTCCCAAACAGGAGATCACTTTCCACTGGTTTGTCTAAGAGCGCAGCTTGTGTTTCTGCTTTGAATCCCGACTGCCTCAACCAAGCATGCCTTTTGATGACAGTCCCCTCTGCTATAAGTCTACCCGCATTGTCAGCGGCGTCCAGAGTTGCTTTTACAGTGCAGCCTGACACGTTCCTTCCTTCCGCACAAATGCGAGCTAGCTGGCTTTTAAGGGGTTCGGGAGCAGAGTCTATTAGTGCTGCCACTTCTTCCCACTGGTGACAGTTGTAGCTAGCCAACAGTGTGGTGGAATTCGCGATTCTGGCTTGGTAGGCTGCCGTGGAAGCTACTTTCCTGCCAAAACCATAAAGTTTTTTACTTTCTTTGTCGGGGGAGCCTCAGAGGAAGATAATGGTGTACCAGCTCTTTTGCGGGTGTTGGTTACTACTAGAGAGTCTGGCTTAAGTTGACCTCTAATATATAGGGGGTCCGACTGGGCTGCTTTAAACAGCTTCTCCACCTCGGATTTACAGGTCTTGTCAGGTTTGGGTTGACAAGGGATGGTGCTATTCTGCGTTGAACAGATTTTAGGATGGGAATGGTCTGGGCTACTGGCTTCCTTTCCCCTATTAGTTCTTCCGCAAAGTCCCTTTCTTCCTGGACACCTTGTGTGTCTATGTGGAAGTGGTTAGCTGCCCGAAAGAGCAGTTCATTCAGGAGGGGCTGATTATCTATTGGGGAGTCAGACACTGGGGCTTCCCTTTCGACTGGTGAGTCCATTCTGAAAATATCTGGGCTATTTTCTGGCTCATCCTCGTCTTCGTCTTCGCCGTAATAATCTGATCCTGCAGGATCTTCTGGCGTGTCAATTTCCTGACCTTCTATAAGGGAAGAGTTTCCTTGGTCTGTAGGGAAGAGGTAAGAATAGGGTTGGACCTCGATGGGGTCTAAAGGCCTAAATGGTGTCTCGACCCGGGGTCTTTTATTTGAGGGGATAGGGTCCCTAGACCCTGAGGGAGAATCTTCCTGAGGGTTTAAAGCTAGGAGTTGTTCAGGGTGTCTTTCGAAAAAATTCGCCAAGGAAGACATCCTTGACATTACTCTGTCAATGTCCTCGCATGACCAGAGTTTTGAGCTTGGGGTGACCTTGCTGGGACTTTCTATGGATTGGCCCTGAGAAGACTTGGTCAGTTCTTTTGTAGTGGAGGACTGCAAGGGTTGTTTCCTTTGCTGTTTACCCCCTTCCCCGTGGGTGGAAGTGTGTTTCCCCTTTCCCTTATCTTTCGACGCCTGGCGTCGAGGATCGGAGGTGGAATCCCTGTCTTTCGAACTAGCCTTCGAAACTGGCCCCTCTTTACTCCCAAGTGAAGTACCCTTTTCCTGGGGTGCAGGCTGGGGGTGGAAGTCGTGTTCGTCTTCGGACGATTGATCTTCCGGGATATTAATGGTCGAGGCACTCTGTGCAAGTGTGGAGGCTTGCCTGACGTCGTGCGGCGACCTCGACCGGGACCGCCCAGAGGACGTCCTTTCGGACCGCTCCTTCTGTGCCTCTTTCCGAGGTTTCGACGACGTCGAATCTCGGGTGGATTTTTTGTGTTTAGCGTGTGTATGTGTAACGCTTTTGTCGCCGGGGGACTTCCCCATAGTCGCCGGGACGGACGACCTTCCGAGGCCGGGGACGTGCGTTCGGCTGTCCTTCGACGCCTTGGTGCCCTCGCCGTCCGAAAGTTCGGCGTCGCTGCCGTCGCTGAAGGTACCCTCCGCCTCCATAGCTGCTAGCTTGGCGTGGTGGGCCCAACGCTTGGTGGAGCGGTCCTTAAGAGTTTTTGCCTTAAACCTGCTACAGGCCCTGCAACCCGTCTCGGGGTGGTCTCTGGGTAGGCAAAGGTTGCACGTAGCGTGCTTATCTACCCAAGGGTATTTCTTATTACACTTGGGGCAAAACTGAAAGGGCGTACCCTCCATACGCGCCTGTGGGCAGCGGGCAAGTGTGTGTAGGTAATAAGGTGTCGAGTGTGGAAGTGTACCACCCCCACTCTCCCTACTTGTAGGGCCGAGGCCAGCGGCCCAGGCCCGAGCCGAGGCGGAAGCCTCAAGGCCCAATCCGTCGGGTATTCGACGTTGATCTCCTCCCCGGTTCGGCGTCGAGATGTTGATCGACGAAAGGTTGGCCAAACGGGGCAAATTAGAATTAGTTTAGAGTGAAACTATGGCAAAGCCAGGGAACTCCGATGAAGTGCTTCCGACCAGAATGGCGGAAAAAAACAATCTGGGGATCCTAGACGCGTGAGGGATCATGGGTACAGGGGACGTCACACTAGGGATAGTATTACTGGCACGCCCTGTGTCGACGCCCATTTTTCGACTTCGAAAAACAAACTGTAATACTCCGCAGCTTCCACTAGATGTCGGCCTATGCACAGCATGTGATCTAAGCAGATTCCACAAGCCTCAGAAATATATATATATATATCAAGAAAATCAGGATGAGAGATCCTATACACAGCTATGTGGTTCTGAACATATAAATTTATTTCAAGAAAACCAGATTTTTTGGGTGAATTCTCAGTTATTTTACAGAACTTTCGATAAGCACGAAAATAAGTGACAACGGACAAGTGTAATTATATACAGTGGAAATACAAGGTAAGTATAAACATCTGTATTGTAGAGGTAAGGACTCCACATAAGGGCACAATCATATATGATGGACCTACAGTTGAACTAAGTGCACCCGGGACGGAAAGTACTCCAGGGCGTGGTTAAGACAGGGTGTACACAACAATATCTACAGAACATACACGAAGGGGGGTTTGGTTTATAGTCATAATGTCGACAAAAAAATGTCGACAGACAAAAATGTCGAAAAAATAATGTCGAAAATAATAATGTCGACATTCTATACTTTTAATGTAAAAAGTCATAATGTCGAAAAAAAAATGTCGACATTTTTTTTTCGACAATATGACTATAAACCCTTAACACTATCAACACCTCACCCAACACCCTCCTGCAACCCCCCCACACCCCACACCACCACCCTCCCACCCCTCATATGCAACACATTCTAATTATTTATATATTTATTTATTTTTTCAATAAATAAATAACCAACAAAAAGTATCATTTACTATGGGGGGTCCCCCCCCCAACCCCCCCTCACCCAACACCCCCCTGCCACCCCACCACACCCCCTAACCACCCTCTCACCCCTCATACTCAACACAATCTAATTATTTATTTATTTATTTTTTCAATAAACAAATAACCAAAAAGAGTCTAATTTACTATGGGGGGGGTCCCCCCCCAACCCCCCCTCACCCAACACCCCCCTGACACCCCCCCACACCCCCCCCAACCACCCTCTCACCCTCATTCCCAACACATAGTAATTATATATTTATTTATTTATTATTCAATAAATAAATAAACAAATAAATAAAAGAATATCATTTACTATGGGGATGTCCCCCCCAACCCCTCTCACCCAATACCCCCTGCCACCCCCCACCCCTCATACTCAACACATACAACACAACAATAAATATATATTTATTTATTTATACAACATTTCGAAAAAATGTCGACATTAATGTAAAATGTCGACATTTTTGTATGTCGACATTATTGATTTTCGACATTAATTTGTCGACATTTTGACTGTCGACATTATTGATGTCGACATTATGACTGCACACCGGGGGGTTTGTACAGTTGTGTCACAGGGGATCGACACGGGGGTGTTTCATCCATGTAATCTTGATTGAAGCCTGTCTGTGTGTTGGCCTTCATCTGGATTGACACCGGATGCGGTGCTGTCCGTAATATCTGCTGCTGCAATAGCAGTGGGGTGCTGTAGACAATCCTTTAGTAATTACTGGATTGTGGGGGCGAGATGCACTTGAAGTTGACCGTGAGTTCCTGATGATTCGATTTGTCTCAGGGCCCCAGGGGCTGGAAAACCAGGCATGTTTAGGTCCCAGATCGAAAAAACCGAGGGTGCAGAAGTCACTGTGGGGTCCACAGCATGGGATGGTTGCTGTGAGGTTTCTGCCGTACCCTGTTCTTCGCCTACTCCTTCATCCTTGTCCCTGCAACCCTGCTGGTTTCATCTTCTGTCGGCGGAGACCTCATCTGGACCTCACCATTCTCCTGAAGTCTCTGCCTACCGCCTACATTCCGCCCAAAGATATTGGACATAAAGACACTACCATGACCTTCACTGGCCACGTTAATCCTGTGAAGAGCCGCCCCGTGGAGTGGGCAGCTGATTCAGGACTCCCCAGTCGCACCCTGGTGGGTTGTGGTTGGTTTCTCATGATACACTAACTTTACTACACCAACAGCACAACCTTCAGGGAAACCAGGTACGCAGCGCCAGCAAGATGCATTGCTTAATAGTTTACCCAGTTCTTTGTCTGCTATGCCACCCAATCTACTTCGTCTCTTACTTACTTTCCTCTTACATAATGAATGCACAAAGCTAACTAGATGTTTATTCAAACTAGTGATCAATAGTTCCATCCAGTTGGTACATCGGCAGATCTACTGCACTACCATACATTGTAGTTAGCCTCCCAAGCTTGTTTTGCTTTATGATTTATTACATTATATGTTAGCACCTGCAGGAGAGAGCTGGCCAAACTGTTTGCAGAGCCTTTTCTTTTTAATCATATCTATTTGTGTCCATTCATGCAGCTTAACTTTTACATTTTACAGACACTCATTCAGGGCTCACAAAGACTTTTTGCCCACTTGCACAGAATGTATGACTTGCAGGAGATGTTTGAAACTTTCGTTTAACATTTACTTTGCTGTAAATGTCAAATAAAGGTTTCAACGTGCATGGCCGAACTATGGTTGGCAAAAGTGTCAAACAAAGTGGGTTTGTGGCGACATGCACAATTTTACAGAAAGCACATTTACATTTGTCGTCATCCATTGTCATGGATCAACTGCATGTGTCTTAGGTCGAGAAGGAAAACTAAAAAATATTCGACCGTGAGGTCTAGCAGTATTTTAAAGAATTTGCAAGCCCCAACTTCTCTCGCTAATTTTCTTACTTAAGCATTACACAAAACTCCAGTATTTTTACTCATTTTATATCTTTGGTACTAATACTTCTGGTGACGCTAAAAATATTAGTACAACATTGCTAATCAAATGGGGTTGTTTCCCAATCAAGAACATTTTAATTAGCAAATTCTGCTAATCCGTTTTTGAAAATTAATTTATGCCTTGGATAGCAACATGTTGGAATTGAATTGCATATGACTTTCCACTTTGCTCTAATCGAGTTACGAGTAGTGACCAGCTTAGGAAACCACCCCGCCCCTCCCCACCTTCTCTTTAAACCCATCCTTTAGCATGTTACCATTGTCTCCCATGTGTTATGGCAGTACTTCCTCAGGGGAGGCAAGGAACAATCACCAACGCGAGTGACAGCACACGTTCTAGCGCTTTCCGGTACCCGATTGGCACAGCCTCATTCAAAGGCAGAGAGGCAGCAGGAGAATAGCGCCTTTGTTCTTTGACCACGAGAGGCTGCTGGTATGCAGAGGCTGGCCAAAGAGAACAGTGCGGCCCACAGAGAACCGCACTCGGAGGAAGCATGACAAATGGGAACTAGCCGGAAGCAGAGGGAAGCAGCCTGCTGCGGAACGGAGCTGCAAGAGTGCAGGGAGACCGATGTCGAGCAGCAGAGGAAGCATCGAGAGGTCTGGTGAGGGCCCTGGAAAGCCCAGGAAGCTGCAAGAGGGACGGCCCAGTTAACAGGGTGGCCGATATCAAGGTTGGGGAAACCCACAGGGAGCAAAAGGCGAGGGGGCAAGAGACATAAGACATTTAACTGGGAGAATAACCATGTGACCCGGGGGGGGGGGGGGGGGGGGGGGTGCTGGGACCCATTTCAGAAAAGTAAACAGCGAATTGCAGAAAATAATACCTATGCCTATTTGAGCCACAACATCCACAGATCTTGGCAAACGAGTAAAGCAAGGCTGTGGGGTACAGAGAAAGAACTGTGAAAACATACAACTGAATGGGGTCTGGGACCCATATTGGGGTAACAAACTCCTGGGCATCACAAAAGAGAACAGAAGCTTTGTGGATGCAAGAAAGTATCACAGACCTTGGAAGGGGAGTGAACCAAGGTCGTGGTCGGGAGAAGAAGAGAGCTGGGAACTTAATCAAGTGAAGGGGTCTGGTACCCACAAGGGAGATGAATATCCCAAAGCATAAATACGAAGCTTGCATATTCAAGGGAAACCGAAAGACCTTGGCAGGAGAGTAAATCAAGGCTGTGGGTGAAAGAAGAGCGAGTGTAGCAAGGAAGGGGTGTTAAGGAAGGGAGAGGAGTCTGCTTCACTCAAGGCAGATTAAGGATGAGGCACACAGATACAGTGGAAAGACCCAGGAGAAAGGGACCCAAACACTTTGGTCTTTGTTGAACTTTTACTTGTTTCCATATGCTGGAAAGACTCTGGGAAAAGGGAGACTACCCTTCTGACACAGACAGCTTCATTAGCTAGTTTTGTTGAGGCACGGGAAACCCCCGCCCCACCCCTTAGAGATGGGGCTAGTTAAGCTTTCCTCCAAACCCCCTGCTCCCCACCCGCCCCATTTTACTTTTATTATAAAGTCTTTGCCAATCAACATGCCACCCTTGTGTAGGTCTCTTACTCCTAGACCCGACAGTATGTATGCAGTTTTTTTATGTCTCTCATGTCTACCTAAAGTGTTAATTTATTTCTGTTGAAAATTGTACTATTGTTGATTAATGTATTTTCTTAAACATGAAGATCAAAATTGTAAGCAAGGAGAACTTGAGCATAATTTTGTTAAAAGAATTCAATAAAGTTTATTTTTGATAAACCCCTCCTTTGAATGCCTGGTCTACAGGCTCACTAACTCTCATATACTCTCTGACTGGGGGCCACCACCTACAGGCCAGCTGGCCAGGGTGCCCGCTTCCTCTGAGTGGGCTGACCTCTCTTCTCTTCTCTCCAGGCTCTACATCATCTTCTCCTGCTCGATGACCTAAACATCCACCTGGATTCTTCTAATCCCTCCTCTGGGCTCTTTCGCAACCTGTGTGTGACTCTCCATTCTAGCCTCTGATCCAACACACTCCTTGGATGTCTTCATCTCCTCAGACATCCCCTTCTCTAACCCTCTCATCACTACTCTCTTGGACTGACCACTTTCTGCTTTCCACTCACCTGAAACTCTGTCCCTCAGGCAAAACCCACCCCAGCACTGCCACCTACCTTCTCAGTCATTCGCCCCATGAAATTTGTCAGTGGATGCCTTTGCCTCTACTTTGTCTGATCTTCTTACTCCTGCAGGTGACTCACACTGACAGAGCCCTCTATAACCTGCATCTTATTATCTCGAACACTATAGACATCCTTGCCCCCGTCATGAGAATCTGTCTGAAGCCTACCTCCAAGTGCAACTCTTGGTACTGCTCTAACCTCACCACCCTGAAACGCAAGTAAGGGTGGCTGAGAGGAAGTGGAGAGCTTCGGGCGCATCCTCTGACAAACTGGCCTGCCGCCTGCTCCAAAGGCAATACAGACTCTGTCCTGTCCAAGAAGAGGGTTCACATCCAAGCCTGCGTCTCTGCGGTCTCTACTAACACGGCCAAATTCTCTAAAACTTGCAAGCAGCTGGCCAACCCTTTTGCAGTCTTCACTTCTCCTGTTCCCTCCCAGGTCCTCTGTTCGGCTCTCGCTTCTCACTTTCCTACTAAAACTCAGGCCATCCTATCCTCGCTCTCCTCTTCCTCTCCCTCTACCGCTCTCAGCCTCCCTCTGGCGGCCTCTCCCTCTCCTCCTCTTTCTCTCCGACAACACCAGACGATGTTTCTAGACAAGTCCGATGTATGAAAGTGTTGTCCAAACAGGTGCTCCCATGCTCCTCCAGAACCATCAGTGACCACATTGACACCCTTGCTTCAGCCTTGGCCGATTTCTGCAATCACTTTTTCACCACTGGATGTTTCCCCCCTCTCCTCAAGCACTTACTTGTGCAACCCCTCCTCAAAAAGCCTTTGGCCGACTCCTTTCCTGGGCAAACTTCTGGAAAAGCTGGCCATATCCCAGTTCACTCTCCACACTGAATTCGTTGTTGTCTCCATGACCATCAGTCTGTCTTCAGAGCAGCCAGAGGCACAGAAACTGCTCTCCGGAACACCCATGAAGAAATGCTAGCTAATCTTGACACCAGCTTTTACTTCTGTCCACATCCTCCATGACCTTTCCTCTGCTTTTGACACAGTCAATCAAGTCATCCTGATCAATCGACAGAGCCAGGGCATCACCAATCAGGCCCTGGAGTGGTTGACTTCCTTCCCCTGCACCGACCCGACCCAGCTGAATCTTGAGTCATATCTCTCCACCAGCTCCCTCTCCACATGTGGTGTTCCCCAGGGCTCCATCCCCTCACCCTGGCTCTTCAATGTCAAATTGGCCCACCTGATCTCTACCTTCCCCTCTAACTTTGTGTTATGCGGATGACACTCTGCTCTCTTTCAGGCTCCCCTCAGCCTCCTCTCCTTTCTCATTCCAGACTGTCTATCTGCAATTTAGGTTTGTTGCCCCTCTAATGATCTCTGCCTTAATGCCAGTAAAACGGAGATCCTTCTCATTGGGGCCACCTGCTCCCGCTTTCTCTCACTCCCTCTCTCTCTCTCTCTCTCTCTCTGGACGCCCTCCATGGACCCTCTTCCTTTTCATTCCTGTGAGGCAAAAACCCCTGGTGTCATCTTAGACTCCACTCTCTCCTTCTCTCCTCGCAGGCCCACTCCCAGCTGCACCTCCTCAGAGGTATTCTTCCTTTTCTGACTTTGCCCATGAATCTCACTTTCTCCAGAGCCCTGGTTCTCTCTAGGCTGGACTACTGCAACAACCTCTTTCTCAATCTGCCTTCCTCTACTCTATGCCATCTGCAACTAATCCACAACATGACTGCGAGACTTATCCTTGGCCTCAAGCTCAGGACGGTTATCTCTCCAGCCCTGAAATATCTCCACTGGCTGCAAGGATCAAGTTCAAGACCCTCTGTCTGCATCGTCCTCAAAACTTTCTGGGACCGGGGCCTGCACTATATCCAACTCTCCCATCCAAAATACCTTCCTTCTCGAGCCCTTTGCTCAGCCACCTACAACTCTGAGGGTCAGATGCTTCTCCAGGCATAGTGTGGGGGGTAGATCTCTTCTCTGCAGGTGCCTCTCTTTGGAATGGCTTCCCTGCACCCCTCACACTTTACCCAGACCACCTGAAGCTTTGGAAGCAGCCCAGGACCTTCATTTTCTCCTCTGCTTTCTCTCTCTCCCCTCCCCTGCTGACCTACCTGTCTGCTGCGCCGACTGTTTGCTTGGCTACCCTGAGAGTCTCACTAGGTACCAGGCTCCTCCTTGATCAGTCTCCCCTGAACTGCCTCCGGGTCTACCGCACACTTAAGGAATGTAGCTGTAACCCCTACAGTGCCCTGCCTCCTTGTATTTACCCAGAGCCGTGCTGCACTTACCCGGAGCACTGCTCCCGGATCTTTTTCTCCCTCTCCCTCCCTCCCTCTCCCTCCCTCCCCCTCCCCCTCTCTCTCCCTCCCTCTCCCTCCCTCCTCCTCTCTCTTCCTCTCTCTCTTCTCTCCCCTGCCCCTGCCCCTGCCCCTGCGTTGGCGCACTTGCACGATCTGAATAACACAAGGCCTAGTAAGATCGGTTGTCTTGTCCTCCCTGTGTCTTCCCTCCTTGTCTTGTCGTGCCTAGAAACAATTGTGTACATGCGTGTTATTAATGACATAAGGCAGAACTCTCGATGTAAAACTACAGTTTATTATTTGGGTGGAGGTATGCAGACAATCCTGGAGCAAGGTTGTTTTTAGCTAATATCAATGAAGATACATTTCCAGATGGGGAGATTAATTACATTTTGGTGATTTTAGGAACAAGTGGAAACTTTGACACATTTACTTCTTCATTGTTCCCATACACTTTAATGAGAACAGAGATTTATGGACAATGTTAATTATATAGGAACTCTAGGAACATCATTATTTTGGTTATTTATTTAGGTGACAGATCTCGATCACTGCTACAAAGAGGGCGAATGGGAAAACATTTTAAAACCATTAAGAAATACATTTTCAGATTGGAAATGTCACAATGCAATTTTGCTCTATTAATTTGAACTATTGTGTTAATGTTATAAATATGTAGATTTGCATGCGTTTCTGTGAAAGTTTTTAAAAAGAAGCATGTCAACGTAAACATTAAAAATACTTAACTATAAAATCGAGGTTGCAGGGATTAGTTTAGTTTAGTTTATTATTTGATAATGCGCACAAAACCCAATGGTAGCCGGGCGCAGCAGGTACAAGGTTACTTAAGCTTAGGTTACATGCATATGGACGATAGGAGACGTATCCAAAACAATACATATATGTCAGTACAACAGTAGAGATGATAGCTAACAAGTTTACAATGTTTAAGGGTACATGTATGCAGAAAGATAAGGGCTGAGTGGTCATGGAACCGGGTTTCAGGAATATCACGACCGTTAGGTGCAACAAGGTTAGTTGTCGTTGGACCAGAGCCAGTTTTTTACCTCGCTTCTGAAGCTGGAGTAGGATAGGTTTGCTCTTAATGCAGAAGGCAGTGCATTCCAAGCCTGGGCGGCTCTAACAGGGAAGCTTGCTCCGCCTGCTTTGGATCGTCTATATCTAAGAGTTTCCAGCAAGAAGAGGGTGGAAGCTCTGGTGTAGTGGCTGGACGATTTTCTAGTCAGTCTGGCCGAGATGTAGGGAGGTGCTGTGTTGTTAATCCCTTTGTGTGTGAGAGAAAGTGTCTTGAGGAGGACTGTCGCTGATTTTGAGCCAGTGGTGGTCTTTCCTGATGTTGGAGATATGTGCTCTACGGGGTATGTCAAGGGCTGCTCGAAGAGCGTTATTTTGAAGGATTTGCATTTTATTTATGATGGTTTTATTAGCTCCTGCATAGAGGGCGTTACAATAGTCCAGCTTCGACATTACTAGTGTGTTAGCTAGCATGATGCAGTTAGTTTTAGAGAGGTAAGGTCTGCAAGTCCTGATTAGTTTGCAGGTGTACGCTGTCGAGGATGCCAGGGTATTGATTTGTTTTTTGAGAGATAGAGTGGAGTCGAGGTAAAAGCCTAGTGTTTTTACCTCGGTCGCCACCTTGATTGTATTACCATCTATGTTGAAATTGCGATAATTGGCGCTGAGTTTTTTTAGGGAGGAGTCGGAGCCCAGGATCAGTATCTCAGTTTTGTCATCATTTAGGCAGAGGCCGTGGGAGGCCATCCATGCCTGAATGAGGAGGTAGATTTTGTTTACTAGAGCTGTGTCTTCGACAAAATTGCTTGATAAAGGTATGAGAATCTGCGTGTCGTCCGCATAGTTGGTATAGGTTACCCCTAATCTGTCAAGTTTGTCGAAGAGTGGCTTAGTGAAGATATTATACATAGTTGGGGAGACACATGGGCCTTGTGGGACACCACAAGTGATTTGGATTGGGTCAGCTGCAGCTACAGGGGAGAACACTCATCGTACGGTTGGCTAGGAAGGATTGTACCCATGCTATAGCTTCACTTGAGAAGTGAGCGGCGGACGCTAAGTGGTTGCATAATACTGCATGATCCACCAGGTCGAAGGCCGCTGATAGGTCAAGGAGGAGGAGCATAGCTGTTCTACCTTTATCCTTCAACTCGTCGATTTGGGTCTTAAGGTCAATTAGGGCCGTTTCAGTACCGTGAAGTGGTCTGAAGCCCGATTGCCGTGAACCTAATAGCTGGTGTGACTCCAGATAGTTTTGGATCTGGAGGTATGCTACTCTATCGATGATTTTAAGGAGAAACGGGACCGTAGTAATGGGCCTGTAGTTAGTGGGGATAGGTGGGTCAAGTGTCTGTTTTTTGAGTAAGGGCAGTACCCAGGATTCTTTGAGGTTAGTAGGTACAGTACTTGTATTGAAGGATGCGTTAATTAATTTCGTGATGAAGGGTGCTAGATCTCTGGCTGCATCCTTGATGATTTGCGCAGGGCAGCTGTCGCCTTGGCAGTTTGATGGTTTAAGCGATAGAATAACCTTTTCAGTTTCCAGTATAGAGATGTTAGTAAACCTGAAGGGATTACTATTGCTTTGGGTGGATATACAGGGTGTTGCTTTCAGTGGGTTAGGAGGAGTTCCACTAGGGCTCAGGGAGGCTTTTTTCTTTGCAATTTTAGATTGAAGGGTTGCAATTTTGTTAGCCAGGGCATTTTGGATGCTAGTGCACCACGGTTTGTCGTTGGGGACATTGTCTGTGGGGGCAATTGGGTTTTCCAATTCCCGGAGAATAGTGATGAGTTCTTTAGAATTCGAGTTGGCTTTGCTTATTCTTTCATTAAATGAGTCTTTTTTAGTTTGAATTATTTCCTTCTTGTAACTTTTTGCAAAGTTGGCAAGTCTGGTTTTATTGTCAGCAGAGGGAGTGTGCCTCCAGATAGCTTGGAGTTTGCGTTTTTGGATACGCATTTCTTTGAGTTGGGGGGTGAACCATGAGTTAAGGTGAGCTTCACGTTTACTTTTTTGGAGTTTGATAGGGGCAATCAAGTCTAGAGCTTTGGTCATGGAATTGTTAAATGCCTCAACTAACTCGCTAGGATTAGATTCACTGGCACTAGGGGAGAGAGCTGGTAGGAGTAGTGGGAGAAGTTTTTCAGCCGTGATTTCTTTTTTACTTCTCGTTGGCATGGGGGGTACTATTTTATTCTTATTAGGTTTGGGGGGCTCTATGCTGGCTGTGAAGCATATAAGATAGTGGCCCGTCCATATTTGTGGTAGAATACTAGAGAGAGTGATGTCACAGTTGTGGTTGGCTATCCAGTCTAGTGTACATCCTTTTATGTGAGTAGGAGGTAGGACTTTTTGGGTAATGTCATGATTGACTAAAATAGTTTGGATAGATTGGGCTTGTTTATCCTCAGCGTCGTTAAAGCCTAGGTTGAAGTCACCTAGTAAGAGGAGCTGGTGGAGTCTTTAATGCTGTTAGTAAGGAGACTGGATAGGTCTTCCTCGAAATTGCCTAGTGGGCCTGGAGGTCTGTACACTAGGAGTATCGTTAGTGTGCTGTTGTTAGAGATCGGTATTTTAGCTGAGAGAAGTTCGCAGGATGTAATTGGTGGGTGTGGGGTCAGTCTAGCAGCTAACTGAGTTTTGGTTATAATGGCCAGGCCGCCTCCTTTAGTGTTAGGTCGGTCGACTCTTAGGATGTTGTAATTGTCCGGTATAGCGGTCATGAGGGCAGGGCCAGCTGCATCGTGGAGCAAAGTTTCGGAAACAGCAAGGATATCTAAATTGTCCATAGCCAGTAAATCAGCTATTTCGGTATTGTGAGCTATAAGGGACCTAGCATTAATAAGGGCTCCTGATAAGGTGGGAGTTGTAGTGGTGCCTTTGACAGCACTTAGACTGAAGTAGTTGGGTCTCCTCTGTTTGTGATATGGGTCACCTTGTAGTTCAGGATGATTTACCGTCACTGAGGCTGGGAGGTCAGGATTAATGGCGGTGCGTGTAGGGGCTGGTGGACTGGTTCTTTTGTTTTTAATGTCATAGAGTCGGGGCAGCCTAGCTCTAAGTCGCAGGTTTCTCTCATGTAGATTGCATGGGGTGGTATTGGTGATGGCCATTATGGTGGTGATGGTTAGGATGGTCCAGGCTATGCACCAGGATGTGTATAGACAGCAAGTCTGTAGTGTGTGCATAATGGGCGAGAGTGACACAATGGCTGGTATATTAAACTAATCCCGTAGGGACTGCGGTACAATTATGGTGATGTTTTAGCACCAAAGTTAGTGGCGATTAGGGCAAGAGGGTCACTATAGAAGGTGCAACTTAATTACTGAAATACAACCGGGCACCATATGCTAGGAATATTGTGGAGACAGGCAGGGCAGAATCAGGTTTGCTAAGGCAATGTGTCGCAGGCAGGAGGCGTGTCGGGGCAGAATATAAGTATGGGCAGGTGCGAATTTCTAAACAGTGTGCAAATTGGGGCAATTTCAATTGTCTACACAGAGCATACAAGTATGTGCAGTTTCGAGTTTCTAAGGAGTGCGCAAATTAAGGCAATTTCAATTGTCTACAGAGCATACAAATGTGTGCAGATTCGAGTTTCTAAGCAGTGTGCAAATTAAGGCAACTTCAATTGTCTACAGAGCATACAAGTATGTGCAGATTCGTTTTACTGACAGTATAGCATATGCTACAAAATCAGGGGTAAGCAATGTACCGTAGGTAAGTTCTCTTTGGCAGCAAATGGAATCCTAATGGACATATTTAGATCCACTGGGGGTAGCTTAGGGTGATCAAACACTGGGCATGGGTGCCTCGTAGATGGTGCGCACAGATCAAGCAGCGGGCAGTCCGGTCACGTTGTTGGGCCAGTTTAAGGGGATGGCTTACACAGGCTGAATGATCATAGCACAGCAGTGCAAGTTGTGATGTGTAGCGCGCAGTCTATGGTGTGTGTGGCTTGACTGAGTATAGACGCGCTCGGTTGGAGAGAAAGGTTACCTCTTTGAATGGGATCCGGCATACGATCGGCATCGAACAGGCATAAAACAGGCAACAGCCTTAGTTCCTTTGGGCCTTGGTGAACGTGGGCCGGCTTCACCTGCCGGCGCCCAATAGACAATAAGATTGGTCAGTAGCCAATCAGCGGGTGGCGATGGCTTATGCTGGGAGCCTGGGTAGGCAGAAGAGGTTCCAAGAAACAGTGGGCGGCCATTTTGGAGAGGGGAAGTTCCTCGTGTACCGGAATGGAAACAAAATGTACACAAAGGAGCTTCTCAGTGCCTAGTGAATCTAGGCATGCGGTTTTCTTGGCAGGGCGTTCAGGTGCGGTCGAGTGCAATTAAGGAAAGAGAAAACTGCATTTTTCGAAAAATAGCGCACGATGCCAGCGCTTACCTAAATATTGTTCATGTGTTAGCATTTTGAGTTGTGATTAGGACTGCGTGCATGCCTTTTTACTGACGTCTCAGGGGGTGCGTCTTTACTCCTCACCTCTTACTCTTAAAAAGGAACCAGCTGGTAACAGTCATACACACATGGGATACATTACTAACCGTAATCGTATTTCTGATGCTTGTATCTGCTTAGATTCACATGCTGTGCATAGGCCGACATCTAGTGGAAGCTGCAGAGTATTAGTTTGTTTTTCGAAACTCGAAAATGGGCATCGACACAGGGCGTGCCAGTAATACTATCCCTAGTGTGACGTCCACTGTACCCAAGATCCCTCACGTGTCTAGGATCCTCAGATTGTATTTTTTCTGACATGAGGTAGCATGAGTACAGATAATCCAAGCAGATAGATAGAAAGGTAAGACTACAAGCAACCATGCACCTTCTCTCAGAGGGGAGGAAGGGTGGGTCGCATGTGAATCTAAGCAGATACAAGCATCAGAAATACGATTACGGGGAGTAATGTATCCCTTCTTAGGCTTGTGGAATCTGCTTAGATCACATGCTGTGCATAGATTAGCAAGCAGTACCTGAAGAAGGTGGTGGGATGTGAGAAGGGTCATGAGCAAATAAGTGTCTTAGAACCGCTTGTCCCACTTGTGTATCTGCCTTGGAATGGGTGTCAATGCAGTAATGCTGAGTAAAAGTGGGAATAGAGCTCCAAGTAGCTGCTTTGCAAATGGTGTCAAGGGGTACATTTGCAATGAAAGCCAGAGTGGCCCCAATGCCTCTAGTAGAGTGGGCTCTTGGCGTGAAAGGCAGAGTTCTTTCAGAGAGTGAATAACACAGCTGGATACAGTTAATAATCCACTTCGAGATGGCACCTTTAGAGACGCGATTCACCTCTCTGCCTGTAGCTACGGAGACAAACAGTTGATCTGATTTTCTTAGCGGTCTGGTCTTATTTACATAGTAGAGGACCGCCCTACGCACATCTAGGGTGTGTAGTTTCACCTCTGCCGAGCTTTAAGGGTCCTGGAAGAAAGCCAGAAGCTTGATGGACTGGTTTACGTGGAATTTAGATATAAACTTAGGTGAGAACCTAGGGTGTGTGCGTAAAACCAGTTTGTCTTTATAGACAGTAAAGAAGGGATCCTGCACTGACAGAGCCTGAATTTCACTGACCCTTCTTATAGAAGTAATAGCTACTAAGAAGGCCGTTTTATAAGTCAGGTGTTTGAGACTGCTTTTATGCATGGGCTCGAAAAGGGGGTTCCATGAGCTTAGATAGCACCACATTAAGGTCCCACCCTGGTGGTGGGTTTGAAATAGGAGGGTGAAGTCTCTTTACTCCTTCCATGAAGGCTTTAACTACTGGTACTTTCCACCACGAGACCTTGTTATGGGAAGTGGTGTATGCCGACAGGGCTGCCAGGTGTACTTTCAGTGAGTTAAAAACCAATCCTGCGTCTAGCAGGTGGAGCATGTATGTAACAATAGTGGAAGGAGTGCAATCAACTGGGTTGATTTGTCAACTCTGGCACCAGATGACGAATCTCTTCCACTTGTCAAAGTAACAGTGCCTTGTGTTTGGTTTCCTAGATTCCTTTAGGATGTCCATACACCTCTGTGGTAAATTGAGATGTCCAAACTCTATGACCTCAGGAGCCATGCTGCCAGGTTCATTGAGTTGGGTTGCTGGTGCACTGTTTGACCTTGGTACTGGGACAGTAGGTTGTACCAGGCTGGAAGTTTGATGGGCTCGCACACCGCCATCCTGCGCAGGTGTGGGAACCACGGTTGTCTTGCCCACATGGGAGCAACTAGGACGAGCGTCATCGACTCTGTTCATCTTGTTCACCACCTTCCTGATGAGGAGTTGGTGGAAAAGCGTACGCAAACATCCCTGACCAGTTCGTCCACAGGGCGTTCCCTTGGGAGTCTGATTGGGGGAACATGGATGCAAATCCTGGGCATTGTCTGTTTTCGCTTGTGGCGAATAAGTCTACAGTGGGGAAACCCCACTGAGAGAAGATATTTTCTACGACCTCTCTGTGTAGAACCCATTCGTGTTCCTCTGGGAGGGAGTCTCTGCTCAGAGCATCCGCTAGGGAATTGAGCTCCCCTGGAACATGTTGTGATGACAGGAAGATGTTCCGTCTGAGTGCCCATATCCAGATTTTCTGGGCAAGCTTGGACAGATTTGGCGAGCGAGTCCCTCCTTGCTTGTTCATGTAGAACATGGCTGTTGTGCTGTCCGTCCGGATTTGCACTGATAGGTTTAGTAGGTGGGGCTCGAACGCTTGAAGCGCTCTGAATACTGCCAGAAGCTCTAGCAGGTTGATGTGGTTCTTGGCCACTGAGGGAGACCAGAGACCCTGAGCTGTGTGGTGGAGATGGTGAGCTCCCCACCCTGTCAGACATGCATCGGTAGTGACTACTGCCTGTACTTCGGGATCGTAAAAGGGTTTTCTCTGTGCAAGATTCTCTCTTGTCCACCAGTGAAGGCTTTGTACTAGTGTTGGCGAAACGACCACTAGATCGTCCCACTGACCACTTGCCTGAGACCACTGTTTCGCCAACCATTCCTGCATGGGACGCATGCGCAGGCGCGCGTGGGGGACCAGGTAAATACATGATGCCATCATGCCCAGTAAACGCATTGCTTTGCATACCGTTATTTGGTGACCGGACTGATATTGCGGAATTTGCAGTAGTATATTCCGAATTCTTTCCTCTGAAGGAAATGTCAACCCCTCTTGAGTATCTAGGATTGCTCCGAGGAACTGTTTGGAGGCGCTTGGCACCAGGCTTGACTTTTTCTCGTTGATTGAGAAGCCTAATTCGTGGAGGTCGTCGATAGTCCTTTCAATGTTTGTCCTGCAAATTACTGGGGGTTTCCCCCGTTATGAGCCAGTCGTCCAGATAAGGGTACACCGGGATTGCCTCCCTGCGTAGGTGTGCAGCCGCCACCGCCAGTACCTTGGTGAATACCCTTTGTGCTGAAGCTATCCCGAAGGGCAGTACCTTGAATTGGTAGTGCCGACTGTCCACCTTAAAGCGCAAGTACCTTCTGTGCGCTGGGAACATGGAAATATGAAAATAGGCATCTTTCATATCCAAGGTTGCCATCTAATCCCCCTTTTATAGGAGGGGGATTACCTCTTGTAGCGTAGTCATACGAAACGTTTGGGGCTTGACATACTTGTTGGCAGGCCGTAAGACCAATACTGGGCGCATTGTCAAATCTTTTTTTGGCACAAGGAAGTAAGTTGAATAAATACCCTTGTTTACCTGGTGTCCCGGGACGAGTTATATCGCGTCCTTTTCTAGCAGAATGGCGATCTCCTCGAGGAGAATCTTCTGATGTTCTAAAGAGTGTACTCTTTGTCGTGGAGGATGGTTCCGGGGACGCTGCAGTAGCTCTATACAGTACCCTGTGGATACTGTTGACAGCACCCATCTGTCTGATGTGATCTCTTCCCAAGCCTGGGTGAAGTTGGAAATGCGTCCCCCTACTGGGGTTGCGTGAGAAGGGACCCTGAACTGAGCGTCACTGCTTTGGTGGAGGCGTGCCGCCTCCTTTGCTGGGGCTGCCTCTGCCTCTACCACGACCTCTCCTATTACCCCTGCCATAACCCTGGGTAGACTGTTGGCTGTTCCACTGTGTACCCTGCCCCTGGGAATAGTTAGATCCTCTCTGGGAATTTTGGCCGCGTGGGCGACGAAAATTACTATTCCCTCTCTGGTTAGGCAGTTTATTGGTTAACTGGCCAAGGGACTTGAGTGTCTCGTATTCGTCCTTGGCATTCTTCAGTGCGTCCTCGACCGCCTTACCAAACAACAGATCGGCTTCCACCGGTTTGTCCAACAATGATGCCTGGGTTTCTGCCTTAAAACCAGACTGCCGTAACCACGCATGTCTCTTGATAACAGTGCCTTCTGCTATCAATCTGCCTGCGTTGTCCGCGGTGTCAAAGGTTGCTTTCAAAATGCAACCAGACACGGCTCTACCCTCTGTGGAAATCCGAGCTAACTGGCCCTTTAAAGGTTCCGGAGCAGAGGCTATGAGTGACGTCACTTCTTCCCACTGATGGCAGTTGTAGCTGGCCAACAGGGTGGTGGAGTTTGCAATCCTTGCTTGGTAGGCGGACGTTGAGGCTACTTTCCTGCCGAAACCATATAGTTTTTTGCTCTCCTTGTCTGGAGGAGCTTCGGACGATGACAAGGGTGTTCCAGCCCTCTTACGAGTGTTAGTGACAACTAGGGAGTCTGGCTTCAGATGTCCTCTTATATAGTGAGGGTCAGACTGGGCTGCCCGGAAAAGTTTTTCAACCTTGGGATTGACTGCTCTGGTGAGGTTCGGGTTCACCAGGGACGGGTCTATTCTTCGCTGAATGGACTTAAGGATAGGGATGGTCTGGGCAACAGGCCTCCTTTCTCCCACTAACTCCTCGGCGAAGTCCCTCTCCTCCTGGACACCGTGGGTGTCAATATGGAAATGTTCTGCTGCACGTGCGAGAACCTCGTTTAGGATGGGTTGGTTATCGACAGGGGAGTCGGTAACCGGGGCTTCGTTTTCTACCGGGGAATCTATTCTGTAGGTTTCAGGGTCTTCCTCTTCCTCTACCTCTACTTGGTCCTCATCATCCCCATAGTAGCCGGTCCCGGTTTGCTCTTCTGCCATGCCAAATTCATGGTCCTCACCAAAGGAAGCCTCTCCTTGATACAGTGAGTATGGTCGTACCTCGAAGGGGTCTGTAGACCTCATCAGTGTCTCAAACCGGGGCTTCTTACTCGGGGGGACAGGGTCGTTAGAGCCTGAGGGTGTCGCCCCTTGTGGATCATACAAAAGGAAATGGTCTGGATTTTTATCGTAAAAGTCACCCAAAGAAGACATCCTTGACATGACCCTATCTAGGTCTTCACTCGACCATTTTTTGGAACTGGGAATGACTCTCTCAGCAAGTCTCGGAGATTTATCTTGAGTAGATTTGCTGGTTTTAGACATATCAGCAGACCTGGTCTTGTCTGTCCCCCCTCCCCGTGAGTGGAAAAGTGTTTTCCCTGTCCTTTTGTGGCTCCGGAGGTTTTCGACGCCTGGCGTCGAGGATCGGGGGTAGAGTCCCTGTCCTTCGAGCGTGGGGCCTTGCTGATCTTGCCTGCGGGCTCCGACTCCTGGAGTGTGGCCTGGGGGTGGAAGTCGTCTTCGTCCTCCGACGATCGAACTTCTGTTAGCCTAGGGAGCGAGGCACTCTTGGCAAGAGTGGATGATTGCCTGGAGTCATGCGGCGATCTCGATCGAGAACGCCCAGAGGACACCGAATCGGACCGTTCTGTTTGTGCCTCCTTCCGAGAACTCGACGTCGTCGAGTCTCGGTTGGACTTTGTGTGTTTAGTGTGTGTGGTGTGTGTGGTGTGTAAAGCGCTTGTGTCGCCGGGGGTCTTCCCCATGGCCGCCCTGCCGGATGACCTTCCGAGGTCGGGGACCTGCGCTCGGCTGTCTTTTGACGCCGTAATGCCCTCGCCGTCCGAAAGTACGGCGTCGCTGCTGTCGCTGAAGGTGCCCTCCGCTGCCATGGCCGCCTGCCTGGCGTGTGTTAAGACGGATTTCTGAACTCTGTCCTGGTGGCGGAGAAGTTCAGAAGGCCAACCTAATTACTTGGAACAGGGTAACCTCTGGACGAGCCAGACCAATCAAGGTAGCGATAGCGGCGGTCAAGACTAGGTCTCAAGAGGGGTGAGGGTGACTGAAAGCCCGCAATGAGCACACAAAGCAAGATCACTTACAAACTACTCCAAACAGTTGTTATATCAAAAATATATACACATTTATTTTAAGGCCTTTAAAACAATGACCGTAGCGAGAAAATCACAATATCACAATATTAAGCCAACACATACCATATCAACACAATATATATACAAATACGACAGTCGCAAGCGTTATATGCACGAAAGGTGTAGTCCACCTGTAAGGGAAGGAAAACAGGCAGTGCGATACAATGCTTTAGACTCAGTTCGCCTTCAGAGGCACCTAACTAGATGGAAGTCCGAGCCCTGCGAAGAGTGGAGCCTTGTGCTCAAAGTACCTGCACGCGCTGGGGCCAACGGGCAAAAGGAGAAGCTCTTCGAAGGAAGTCAGGCAGTTCAGTTTAGTGCTTACAGAAGAAGAACAAGTTCCGCGACTCAAGCGCAGCCTCCACAGTGGGCAGAAGCAGAGCGCGAGTACGGCAAAAGGGTGCTGTTTTACACAGTGGGGAAAAGCAATGGGCTACTGCAGGAGGGCGACCAGATCCTAGGTAAACTACTCACCGGTCCCTGATGCAAGCAGACCCAGGCTTCTCCGCGTCAGTTTCAGCAGCTGGCAGGTTCAGAAGAGCAGGGAACGCCTCGTCGTCGTGTTGAGTAAAAAGACGTCCCAATCGAAGAAACCTGCACAGTTTTGTCACCACAGCAGGGCAACGGAGTGGCCGTGTGTATCTGAGCCAAATGTACACTACTCACTTCCGACCTGGGAACGCCAAGTGTACGAAGCGTGTGAGAGTGACAAGGACTCGAAATACTACACAACCTGGCGGCGGTTACAGAGCAAGACTCCCGTGTAAACTGGTCAGTCAACTGGATGGCCCAGAGACGCTTCCGAAGGCTTACTGGCAGGAGATGGTGAAGATGCCGAGAATAGCTGTTCCCGCTATTCCAAAGGGTCGAAGTACCAGTACAGGCCTTCTGGTTCGATCAAAGGTGAAAAGGGTTTCACAAGGCGACAGCAGTGCAGAGGAGGAGTCCTTCAGCGGATCACCAGCGATTCCTCGGTCCAGCCTCTTGGTTGCAGGATACTTGGCTCCTGTATTCCTTCGTTCGTGAGAACTCAGGAGATCGACATGGTAGTGGTGTTTCCAGCCCCCTCTTATCCAAGGTTCCCTTTGCGCCAAAACGGAGGGGACCCAATGGGAGATCGGCTCATCAACACACACACCATTCGTGGACCAATCACGGACCACGGTGGTCCCAGGCATTCACACCACCCTAGACTCTCTGGCACCCAGGATGTGTATTGGGACCAGACATCCCAGCCCACATCCTGGAGGCACACACAAGACATGTAGAAGCCCGCGAAAGCATCCGTGTTTCGCGGGAAAGTACATGCCCAAATAAGGAAGGCCCCGGGTCGGCTCGACCTGGGGAAGGTGAAGGGAGCAAGACGGTCAGCGGACAGGACAAAGGAGCCTCGTGGTCTGGCCATATTGGGAGCCAGGCCACCATTTTGGGTTAAGCGCGAGAAACGCTCTTAGAACGCCAAAAGGAGCTCAAAACACAAGAAAAACGATCGCTGCCACCATTCCCGTCCCTGAATTACTTGCACCGATCAAATACAATCCTAAACGAGTATCTAGGGCCTGTAGAAGGCTAGAGACCCAAGAGAGCTGTAACTTAGCTTACAGTGCCCTCTTGTGTCATGTTGCACTAAAGCCGCAACATGATAAAAGAAACTACGGGAAACAGCGTTCCCCGGTACTGACTGTCTTAAGGGCATTTCAGTTTCCCCATAGGAAAGGAGCGAAAGCCCAGAGGAGTGCGGCAGAAGGCTGCACTTCTCTGGCAAAGTCAAGAACAAGGTGAAAAACAACAGCAAAAAGTTTAGGGGTTGCCACATGGAAGGAAAATTACCTACAATTACGAAATCTTTCCTAACAGCGTGGTGGGCCCAACGCTTCGTCGAACGGTCCTTAAGTGTATTAGGTTTAAACCTACTACACGCTCTGCAGTTCGCTTCGGGGTGGTACCTCGGCAAGAAGAGATTGCACGTGGCGTGCCTGTCGACCCAAGGGTATTTGCGATTGCACTTGGGGCAGAATTGGAAAGGGGTACCCCTCCATACGAACCTTGAGGCAGCGGGCTGTTAAGTGTAGGAAATGTATAAGGTGTACCTATATACCAAGAGTGTAGAGTATGTCCAACCCCCCACTCTCCCTACTTGAAGGGCCGAGGCCAGAGGACTTCCAAGGCCCGGGCCGAGGCCAGAGGCCTTCCGAGGCCCAAATCCGTCGTGCAGCAGCCGACGGTCGATTTCTTCTCCAGCCGGCGTCGAGTGTCGAAGTTCGACGTTGGAATGGGGAAGGATGTAAATAAATTCATATTTTAGCAAAAGTATGGCTAAGGCCAAGGGACTCCGCAAAATGCTTCCGACCAGTATGGCGGAAAAAAACAATCTGAGGATCCTAGACGCGTGAGGGATCTTGGGTACAGTGGACGTCACACTAGGGATAGTATTACTGGCACGCCCTGTGTCAAGGCCCATTGTCGAGTTTCGAAAAACAAACTGTAATATGCTGCACAGCATGTGATCTAAGCAGATTCCACAAGCCTCAGAAATTATAATTATATATATATATATATATATATATATATATATATATATATATATATATATTGCTATGTTTGCATGATGTAAGCATCAAAAATAGACTATGCCAAAAGCATCTACCTCAGAATGCCAGAATACCTCATGAGGAAGATACAATGAATACATAACTCAGGAGAAAGACTACTCGGACTCACTAGGAAAGAACACATCACCCCAGCACTAAGAACACTGCATTGGCTATCAGTCAAAAAACAAATGTTCAAAACTCTTTGCATAACACACAGAGTGGTCCATGGCCAAGGGGCAGAATTCATTCAGGAAAACTCACCATCTACAAACTAACAACCAAAACAGTAGGAAAAACAAACATTTGAGGAATCAGCATTCTCCTGCATAGCAGTGAAATTCTGGAGCTCGCTCCCAAAGGGTATGCCAACAGCAGAAGATGACATACAATTCAGGAAGCAATACAAAATAGGTCTCTTTAATGCACCAAGCTGAAGAAATCAGCAAAGAGAGAAAATCCACCACTGCAATGCAAGTAAACACTACGAAACTGGACCAAAGAAATATCCGACACTAAACAAAAGAAAAAAAGTAGATGGTTAACCCAGCGCAAAACAACCCAGACAACCCCCGACTAACCCTGCAGATAACTAACACTTTGCATACCCACCACCCAACCCGGAGCTTCACTGCAAAAATCCCAAACTACAAGCATTCTACTCTGCACATCCACATGCACATGAAAACACCCGTATACAACCACACACAACAACACACAATGTCAATCAACTAAAACCATACCAGTACACAGTGATTATTTTTTCTGAACTGAAGCTACCAACACAGCACATCAAAGCTCTCTTGTATTTGGCCTTCTCAACGCTACTAACTAGCCATCCCAACCCCCTTCCTTGTCCGGTCCGCCTGGAGGCCATGAAAAATGGCAGCGGTGCACGGTAGAAGTCACAATAACATAACATACTGCTTACTATATGTCATTCTAAATAAAAGAGGGTACTTATTTCAGTGTGCATGTGAAGTGGTTTTTTTTGGTTATCTATTTAGAGTAACTAACTATCCCACCAGCCTTCCTACCTCCCTTGAGTGAAGCCTGCCTGCTCGTCATAGCTACTAATAAACACACTTTGGTCTATCTTTTGGTTGTAACCCTGTGTATTCCTAGTATAGATTGTTTTACATGCCACATAAAGGGCTGTGCAAAAGTCTTGCTAACAATAATAATAACAGAGACATGTCTTGGCTACATCATCCTGGGCCAGCCTATAGCATGGCCCATATTTATTAGTAGATGCCTTTTTACAGCGCTCAGGATAGTTATTCATGTGAACTTGATTTTATACACAAAGGCTTCACCTGTGGCAATCAAGTCATGGTTTTGCAGACTGTATACAAAGTACTTTTAAATCCTACTTGATGAAAATGTATCTGCCCATTTCTAACAGGCAACCTACAAAACAGTAAATATGGATTTGCATAATTAACCAGTGGCTAGGGGACTCTGGGAATAAAAACCGATCCTGGTCTAGTTGTGTGGGGTCTACAGCATTCTTTCATTAAGCAAATAAAAATTGACCTTTAAAAAAGTTGTGCATTGCTTATACCATATAATTTCCAGATTGAACGGTGTAGAACATTGGATGGAGTATCCATATTTGGAAATAAGCAAATCGGTTTACTTCCATTCACAATATATTTGCATGATGGAGTAAAAAAAACAACAAGATAAAAACTGATGATAAAAACTGGAAATTGGGGCTGCTGAACGTATGGATGGGGACTTTATTTTTCATTAGCGCCAGTCTCCCTGCAAAGATTCAAATCTTGCCGATTATACGGTTTCAAGTTTAATCGCAGTCAAATCCCGAGAGAAAAAATAGTTAGCTACTTAGCAGATACTTACCAGCATTTCCACTGTAGCATCCTGCCCAACCACACTGCAGATATCTCCAAAATTGGCTGCACACACCTGGAAAAAAAGCATATCTTTTCAAGGGTTTTGAAAAAAGATACAGGTTTTTTTTTGTAAGAGCAAGTACTCTTAATCCACTTACAAGTATGCAGACACTGAAAATAGACTAGGAGGCTTTTTGTAGAGAAAACCGTACACAAGCCATCTCTAAACTGGCTACGCAAGAACAAGTCATACATCAAACCAGAAGCATTTTTGGTAATTTTAACGGGATCTGGAATCAATATCTTGAAATCAATGAGAGCTTAAATGGTGTGGAATGCAGACAATTTTTCTATACACATGAATGATAGTTTATTTTAAGTTTCTTTAGAAAATACATGGGCACTTAACATACATAAACAAAATGTGATTTCACTCTATGTATCTAAATATTTTCTATTCGTCATGCACTTGAACCAATCTTTACCTCTATGATAATCGACTATTATGCTCATGAAATATACAGTAGTTTGAAACAACTACACAATATCTTCCTTTCACTTCAGCAGAAAAGAGGTTGCCCACGGCAGTGCTGACGAGATGAGGGCCTGGAGGACCTACTAGGACATAACTGTAAGAATAACACCTAGTGAGAGGTGAACACCTAAAGAAATGTTATCCTTTGAGAAATGCATCCTTAAAGTATTACAGGGACTCCAATCTAAAGAACAGAAAATGCGACAACCTCTCCATCAGTGACAGAGCAGCCCTCAAATCTGTAAGTACCAATACAGAGCTAGTTATTAAGCCTGCAGATAGAGGATGGGGTATTATGGTCTTTACAACTGACCAGTACCAGAGAATGGTAACTATATTACATTATACAAAGATCCAAAAACAGATCAAACCAACTATCTCGTAGACCACCATGTATGGCCTCAGACAGAACTGGATCTCTAGGAACACAAATCGAATATCGTAATAATTTGCTGGGGCGGATCTGGCATCCTATGCAATCCCAAAAATCCATAAGGCCCAGAATCCCCCTGTGCAACCCATCGTTTCTGGATGCGGATCAATATTAGAACCACTGTGCAAATGTATTGATATTAAGGTGGCTCAGTGGTTTTAAAAAAAACAAGTCATATTTAAGAGACAAAATGGCGAACATTGAATGGTAGGAAGAAAAACATTTTGATCCTACAGAAGTAGTGTTGGTCACTTTGGAAATCAAGGACCTTTACACCAGTATCCTTGAACAACTAGCCATTGAGGGCAACCCGGAAAGAACAGATCATCATCATATACAGTAGGCTTTTAGTGAGTTGGTCGGTTCGGCAGCATGGGTTTGGATATTTATTATTATACAGAGCTACAGTCCGTTTTCCATACTTATGCTGCGTTATTTGTTTCTGTTGCGTCCTATCTGAGCGTTGTGGTGAGAAAAGCCTGATAAAACACCAAGAGATAAATTGTGTGATTGCTCAGACATAAGATATGCGCCATTAAATTTGACTCAAGTGTTGCTTTTTTATATTTATTCAGTACATCTTGTTAGCCCTCGTTAATGACACGTGTTTCAGCTTTTTACAGCGCCTTTCTCAGATCAGGGCTTATGATTTCTTATTTTGAATTTCAGATATATACAGTGTATAAGTTCAGTCAATGAGTATCAATTCAGACCATAGGTGAGAAAATCATATATAAATTAGCATAACAATGTTGCATCACATCATTATTTTAAAACAGAAAATATGAATCCATATAAATACATAACATAGAATGAGGTTTGGTGTAGGGGAGCATTGATTAGGATTAGTAAAATAACGGGCAAAAATGAAGAAAAGATGGACACAAATTAATTTGGTCATCTCCTTTTTTCTTAATATTCCAATTCAATTTGCCATAATTCAATGTTTGGCCATGATGTGGCAGAACCAAGGCAGGCGGGCCCACATCGGGGGACACCAAAATCATCCTGACTGGCACTAGGTGCATCTTGTGCACTATTCTGTTGAGCAGGGTAATTGGGGGGGCAGCAGGGGGGCTGGGGAGGGGGAAGCATAGACATTTCCCTGACCATGTTATCCAAAGACCGTTTCCCTCTACTGGTAGAGGGAAGTCTCTGCGGATTACGTCCAGCAGAAGATTGAGTTTCCCTGAAACATGTTGCGACAGGAGGAACATCTTGTGTTTGAGAGCCCACTTCCATATGTTCTGGGACAGTTTGAATAGCCCTAGAGAGTGAGCGCCTCCTTGATTGTTTGAGTAATACATGGCCGTAGTACGGTCCATGAGGACTAGAACTGTCTTCCCCTGGAGGTGTGTTTGGAAGGCCTTCAGGGTCTTGAACACTGCTAGCAGTTCCAACAGTTTATGTAATTGGATTCTACCACTGGGGATCACACGCCATGCGCTGTCTGTTGAAGGAGGTGAGCCCCCCCCCCGCACCCTTCAGAGATGTGTCTGTTGTGAGCGGCTTCCACTACAGGGGTGGAGAAGGTTTTCCCCTGCAGAAGGTTTTCCCTTGCCCACCACTGCAGAGACTGAACAAGGGCTGGCAAGACAACCACTAGATCATCCCACTGGCGGCTGGCCTGAAACAATTGGCTCGAGAGCCACTCTTGCATGTGGCGCAGGCAAACGTGAGGAACTAGGTGGTTGCAGGAGCCCATCATCCCGAACAGTTGCATGGCCTTGCATATGGTCACCTCGTGACTGGCTACATAGTGAGGGATCTGGAACAGCATATTCTGAATCCTCTAGTTGGAGGGAAAGACGAGGCAGTCTTTGGTCTGAATTAGAGCCCCCAGAAACTGACTTGGCTAGGGTTTAGACTGAACTATTTCTCGTTAATCAAGAAACCTAGGTTGAAGAGGAGATCTACCATCTTCTGGGTATTTGTTTGGCATGTTCCATACAAATCCCCTGTTATGAGCTTGTCGTCAAGGTAAGACTAGACTGGGATGGACTGTCTGTGCAGGTGAGCAGCTACTACCGCCAGTACTTTCGTGAACACCCATGGAGCTTAGGCAATGCCGAAGGGGAGAACATTGAACTGATAGTGGGTGTCTTCTATCATAAACCTGAGGTACTTTTGGTTCGCTGGCAACATGCATCTTTCATATCCAATGTGGCCATGTAATCCCCCTGCAGCAACAGTGGGATTACCTTCTACAGTGTTGTCATTCTGAATTTTTTTAAGGTTTGACATACTTGTTCGCTGGGCACAGGTCTAATACAGGGCACATGGTGAGATCCTTTTTAGGTACAAGAAAGTACACTGACTAAATACCCTGGTTTACCTGGTGAATGGGGACGACTTCTACGGTGCCCTTTTCCAGAAAAACCTGAACCTCTTCCAGCAGGATGCACAGGTTTTCGGATGACAGGCGCTTGCTCTTCGGTGGGTTGCATCAAGGTGGTCAGTGAAACTCAATGCAGTAGCTGTGGGTGACTCTTTAACACCCACTGGTCTGATGTGATCCCTTCCCAGGCGTGAATGAATGACAAGCGACCACCGACCGGGGAGGCATGGGAGGTGACACGAATCAGCAATCACTTTGAGGTGGATGCCGGGTAGCCTCTAGGAGTAGAGTTCGTGTCTCTACCCTTGCCTCTACGAGGACCTCTCTGTTGATACTGGCTGCTACCGGAAGAGCCTTGGCCGGAGGACCAGGGGGTACTTTGTGAGCCATATTGTCCATGGGGAGACCGGGAAAATGATTGTGCACGAAAGAAACGGCAGGAGTTAGAGCCTCCACATTGGTGGAAGGGCTTGGCTGTGTTCTGGCAGAGTAATTTCACGGTTTCGTGCCCCTTTTTGGCTGTCTGCACAGTGGCGTCAACCACTTTCCCAAAAAGGTTTGAGTCCTCGACTGGTTTATTGATGAGAGGACCGAGTTTTGGGTTTAAAGCCGGAGTTCTTTAACCAGGCGTGTCTCTTAAGTAAAGTCCCCAGCAGTCTCAGCAGCGTCCAGAGTATTTTTAAATACGTTGTGGGTAACCTGTCTGCCCTCAACCACGACCGCCAGCAGGCGTGATCGGGTGGGCTCTGAGAGCTCTTGAAGGCCATCCTCGACTAGGCCCCATTGGACATCGCTGTAGCTTGCCAGGAGAGTTGTATTGTTTGCGATCCTAGTAGAATAGGCCGCAGGGGCAGTGATTTGTTTACCAAGGGCATAACATTTCTTACAATCTTTATCTGGAGGGGCTTCCGCTCTGGACAGTGGAACCTGTGCCCTTTTCCTAGTGGTTGTAACCACCAGAGAGTCCAGTGTAGCATGACCCTGTATGTATAGTGGGTCGGAAGGTGATGGGCAGAATCTTCAGCCCTGGGGTTGACCGCACGTGAGAGAGACGGTGACAACAAGAAAGGAGCTAGGCGCCTCTTTATAGAATTGAATAAGGGGATGGGGTTTGACTAGGTGGAGGCTTCTCCTTAATGACATCCTCAACAAAGTCAGAGTCTGGGGCTGCCTCATGTGTTGCGATATGACAATGATCGGCCGCTCTTTTTAAAATAGCCTTGAACAACATTTGGTCATCTACAGGTGACAACTCCCTCTGTGGAGGTGAAGTTGGATTCTAGACAAATGATGTCCGAGTCAGAGGTATGTGTTGGTGATAGCCAAGGGCCCTGATCCCCTGACTGATCTTGATCTCAGTCTGGGTCCTGATCAGCTGTGTCCTGAGCAAATAGATTAATGTCCTCATAGGTATCCTCCTGCTCTGAGACATACAAGATATCCTCCTGGTGGCCTTGTGCAGAGATGGGAATTTGCTACAATTTATGAGGGCAGGAGTCCTCTTCCCTTGGTCTTTTGGGAGTGATGTAGTTGACGGAAAAGTCAATAATTAAGGCCATTCTGTCCATATACTTTTCAAATTTCTCCCTAGTCCATAGGGAAGATGCAGAAGGGCCTGGAGGTGTAAATGATTGCCCCGAAGAGGGGGATTTGCCTAATAAAGCCTTTGAGAGAGGTTCACGACGAGAGGGGGTGCGCCCTTGTGCTCAGTAGCTGCCGAAATAATAGCTGCAAGGCTTTTGCAGATTTTCTGCGGTTGAATGGAAGGTCTCGACGTGCCTGATGGCGCTGTCGCGATCGGTGACTCCGAGGCCTTAAGTGCTTGTGCGCCCTTGGACGGTGTTGAGGACCGTATGTTTTTTGGGGTGAACAGCCTTTCAAAAAGAAAGACCAGCTGCATGTCCCAAAGACGGCTGCATGGAGGGCGCTGAACAAAGAGGTTCGGGAGGCGCAGAGGTTTTCGGCTGCCCCGTTGCCGTTGTACGCTTTGACATCTTCGTCGAGAAGGCCTTAGGGGTTCTGTGTTTAGGTATTTGTGGTGCGTGTGTGACCTTGTCGCTGGGGTGTGAACTCCCCATAGCAAAGCCGATGGTCTGTATCGGGTATGGGCATTTGGCAGCCTGAAGGTTCCGCTGAAAGGTTGATGGCTTCCAATTCGGAGCCATGGCTGCCGATGAAATCCTCGTTATTCCGAAGCAACGGTGCCGACGGGGGAATGGCTTTCGGCCTGCATAGCGTAGGCCGCCCATCGTTTAGTCTGCCTGTCCTTCAAGTTTTTCGGTAACAAGAGCTTGCTGGACCTGCACTACCGCTCGCTGTGGTCTTGAGGAAGACAACTATCGCAATGGTGATGTGTGTCCTTCCAAGGAAATTGGCAGTCACACGTGCAAAATTAAAAGGGCGTTTTCTGCATAGCAGAGGGTGATGGCAGCTAGACCAAAAAGAGAAGGGACAAGGAAATACATTCTTAAAGAAGAATAACCCGCCCCACTCTCCCTACTTTAAGGCCTGGCCGGCGGGCCAAGACCACGCGGTCGACAGTTGTCGAGCAGTTCGACAGTCACTGAGCAGTTGTGGATGTCTTCGGTGGCAGGAAGCACACAAGGCAGTCGTCGAGAAGGTTAGTCATGAGACTAGACGACCATAGGTCGTGGGGACAAAGTAGGCAATATTAATTCTTGCAAGCTCTGCAGAGGCGACCAACTAGGATGGCGGAAAAAAATATCTGAGGTACCTCGACGCTTGAAGGATTTTGGGTACACTACAAGTCGCGTTAGGGGTAGTGTTACAGTCACGCCCATGTCGATGTCCCCTTTCGATCTTCGAAAAAGAAATATGCAATACTCTGCGATTTCCACTAGATGTCAGACTATATGCACAGCACATTCACAAGCATCAGAAACATTTATTTTTATGACCTAGAATGAGAAGCATTTTTGTACGACGTACAGGTATGTGCTCCGTATTAGTAACCGCCATGTAGATGCCCATGGCTGTCTAGTGGTTCACAGCGCTCGATGTTGGAATAACAGGGCCACATGATTAATCACGGCCATTTCAGTAAACATATGGGTATATGTGTACACTGCTGGCCCTCGCTATTGTTAGGTAAGAATTGTTGCAGTCAGACACTGTGAGACTACACAACATTTATCTGCTTGGTATTAGGTAACCCACCTTTTGGTATAGGTCTGTACTACACAAGGGAGTAGTTTCTTACCTGTAACTCAATTTCTCCAGCATTGTTATCTTTCATGGATTCACATGCTGTGAATATCTCCCGCCGTCAGGCTGGGAAACCTCAGTAACTTTAACATAGCGTTTTCCTATGGAAAAATTTGACACTTCGTGTCCTATCAAAGTCTTTTTGGGTGCTTTAGACTACACCAATAGGAAGTCTGGTATAAATGGCCCCACCCCGTGGCTTCCCTTCAGATTTTAACCTGTAAAGCAGAGGAAAACAGAACCAAGGTTTGCCTGCAGGGGAGGCCGGTGGGCGCATGTGAATCCATGATAGATACCAACGCTGTAGAAATGGAGTTACAGGTAAGCAACAACTACTCCCTTCTTCAGCATTGGATCTTTCATGGATTCACATGCTGTGAATCGATTACATAGCTGTATGACAACCTGGAGGTGCATGACAGGCAAACCAACCCCATGCCCCAGGCCACCGTCATTAACACAAAGAACATCATCCAAAAACAATAAGCCAGCAAGATACAGAGCAAAAAACCCCTGGAAGCTGCAGGGCCTACCTTATTTAAACAGGCGTTGGAGGACCACTCATCCCACATGCACATCTTCCACATGCTGCTGTGCCAGACAGTGTCTGGTGAAGGTATGCGGTACCGCCCAAGATGCAGCTTGGCAAATGTCACAGAGCGGTCTACCTGCCACAGCGCCGCAGACAATGCTCTGGATCTCGTAGAGTGGGCCTTAGGGGTGCTCCTCAAAGGCATGCCAGCCTTCCCATGACAAAAGGAAATTGTAGAGCATACCGAGCGGGGAAAGTCCTTGCTTGGAAATGGACTGCCCCTTGTTGGAGGGACCGAAAACCACAAACAGCTGTCTTGACTTTCTGAAGACTTCAATACGGTCGAAATAAAATTTAAACACCATCTTGACGTCCAGGGAATGTGGTGCTCTTTCTGCCGGACTGGTAGCCTTCGCAAAGAAAGTGGGCAGGGCAATAGTAGAGTTTTTGTGAAACTCAGACGGAACTTTAGGGATAAAGTGGGGATTAGTAGACAGGAGACCTTTGTCCCTCATGAATCGCAGATCAGGTTCTGATCATTGACCAGCCTTAAGTTCTAACATCCTCCTGGCCAAAGTAATAGCCACCAGTAAAGCGACTTTCCACCAGAGTAACTTCAACGAAGCCGTCAACATAGGTTCAAACAGCGGCTTCATGAGAGCAGAGAGTACCACATTGAGACACCATACCGGAGCAAACCTCTTCTCCGGGGGAAATGTCCTAAAAAAACCTTTGAGGAAATGCTTGACCAACCGGTCACTGAACAGAGGAATAGAGTTGCGCCGTCTTGTGAACCTGGCGATGGCAGCCAAATGCACCTTGATCAACAACGCCAGCCCCCCCCTTTGTCAGTAGCAGAAGATACGGGCGAATCTGGGCTGGAGACACCTCCAAAGGCTGTAACATCCGGCTGCTCCTAGCACCAGGCACAGAACCTGGTCCATTTTCTACTTTAAGAGACATTGGTAGATGGCGCCCTTGCCACCGCCAGGATCCGACGACAATCCTGTGGGATTCTTAGATGTCCAAACTCGGAGTGGTAAGGAGCCACGCTGACAGGATAAGTGACACTGGGTCGTGCTGCCACACCTTACCGTCGTCCTGCGATAGCAGATCCGGCTATGACACCAGACGAAGCGGTTTGTCCACCGTGAGGTGAAGGAGATCCGAGAACCAAGTCTGCCTGGGCCAGACAGTGGTCACCAAGATCACTCTGCACTGGTACTTGCGCACCAACTGGATCGTCCTCTGAATTAGAGGAAAGGGAGGAAACGCGTACGCGGACAGGCCCGTCCACGGGAACGAGAAAGCATCCCCTTCGATTCTAGATGAGCCACCCTGCTGGCAAACAGGGCACTGATTGTTGTGCAGCGTGGCGAACAAGTCCAACAGGGGAAACCATTTCTTGAAGATCCTCGCCACCTGCGCCTCCTTCAGCTTCCATTCGTGCAACTGACCTGCGTCTCTGCTGAGAGAATCCGCCTGCACATTCTGAGCACCAGGTAAATGGTATGCAGTGATCTGAATCCTGTGAACAATGGCCCAATGCCAAACCACCTGAGCCTCTCGAGACAGAGGCCGGGAGTGTGTACCACCTTGCTTGAGCAGATAAAATATTGTGGTGGTGTTATCTGTCAAAATACGAACCACTGCACCCTGAATGAGAGGTAGAAAAGACTTCAGAGCCCAATGCACCACCTTCAATTCCAACACAATGTGCAACAACGCTTCTTGTAGGGACCATAGGCCCTGAACCTGAAACTGTTGGAGATGCGCCCCAACCCACTTGGGAAGCATCCGTCACTATTGTGAACTCAAAGTCTTGCTACACCAGGGGCATGCCCCGCACGAGGTTCTCCGAGCACTTCAACTATCTCAGGGCCCACCACCAGAACCTGGGAGCTGACCACCTTGTCCGACCATCGACCCCGACTCTGCAACCACCTGGACTCTAGAAACTCCTGCACGGGCATCATGAACAGTCGACAATTTGGGATGAGGGGAATGCAGGACGCCATGGGCCCCGAGAAGAGACATGCAACTCGGACCAAGACCGTAGTTCCCGAGCCCCACTCACCCGCTTTGGAGAGCAACTTTCACAATCTTTCAACGGACGGCTGCACCAGATTTCTCAGCGTATGAAACTGAGCACTGAGAAAAACCAACTCCCTGGATGGAGTCAGACAGGATTTGGTGAAGTTGACGGCAAAGCCCAGTCGCTGTAACAGGAGCATTGATGCCTGGAGAGTCGGACGTCCTTTGTGGAAACGTTCCCCTGACCAACCAGTCGTCCAGGTACGGATACACATGATGCCCATCCCTGCGGAGGAAAGCAGTCAACAGAGCCAGGCACTTGAACGTCCTTGGAGTGGACTTGCACCCAAAATGGAGAAACCGAAACTGGAAAATGCTCGTCACCGACCACGAAGTGGAGGAACTTGCAATGTTTTTTCAACATTGGAATGTGGAAGTAAGCGTCCGAGGTCCAACGACGCCAAGAACTCCCCCGGTTGCACCGAGCGAATGACGTCCTGTAACGTGAGCATCTTGAACTTCAGGCATTACAGATTCTTGTTCAACGGCCAAAGGTCGAGAATATGGCGCCACTTTCCTTTTGGCTTTTTTTTTTAATCACAAAATACCGGGAGGACACCCCCTGGCCTTGTTCCGATATCGGGACTGGTTCTATCGCCCCTTTCTCCAACGTTTGACGCACCTCTTGCGCCACCTTCACAGGACTAGGGATTTGCGGATGTCGAAACTCTGAGTGGCCATGTTGCACTGCATCCAACAGCCAACGGTCTGTCGTAATTAAACGCCACTCGATGTGTTGCGCCACTCTGCCCCCTAGCTGAGTGCCAATATGGCAGTCATTGCTGCTGCTTGGACTGCCGGCCTCTAGCAGCTGAGGCGGCTGGACCCCTCTTCTGCTGTGCCCGATAGTCCCTATTCTTCTGCATGAACTGGAACGAATGCCAGAACCCATGGGATGAATAACTGGGGCAACCATAAGCTTTGTCGCAGGAAGTAGCAAACCTTGCATTTCCAGAGGCCCCTTGCCTCGAAATGGACAAAAAGAACGGCCACTCTGCAGCGTACCCAGGGACCTTGCTGTATCAGAGTCCTCCTTCATCCCCATCAATGACTCATCAATCTTTTCACCAAACAGCTGCTCACCTTCACACAGCATGTCGACCACTTTATGTTGGACCTCTGGTCGAAAGTCAGTGCAGCACAGCCATGCCTACCTTCGGAGGACAACTCCATTGTTGATTTGCTTGAATCCGGATTCCGCCAGGTCCCCTGCAATGTTAATGCTGAGGTTCGAGGCTTCCTCCCCCTTCCGAACCAACAGCATAGCCTCCTTTGGATGATTCAAGAGTGGAGCCAACATGTGCCACATCTCCCTGACCTAGCGGGACATAATGGCCAACGAGTTGGCAGCCTTGACTGTTGTAGCGCCCACTGTGAGCACCGTCTTGCTGAACGCATCCTGCTTCAGGCCTTCACTGTCCGGGGGCTGACTGCTTGCCTTCCGACTAGCTGCTGCCACAACCGACTCAGGCATGGGTTGCGATGTGAGGCATTTGGGGGAAAATTCTGGCGCTTTAAACTTCTCCAGGCGCCCCTTTACCGCCGGCTCTGAGAAAGGATAGCGCATCATACGCAGACCCTCCTGCCACACGTGGTCCAAAATGGGGACGAGAAGACCGCCTTCCGTCGCTTCCCCAGGTGATCAAAGAGAAAAAAACAGTCCTTTCTCTCTTGCTCTGGAGTAAGGCCAAATTCTTGACAAGCCTTCGCCATCACCGCGTGAAAGGCGCTGACATCATCCGGTGTAGACGACTGGGCCGTGCTGCTAGGAGGGTCCTCTTCAGGGTCTGTATCCAAGGTATCTGCCCTCCTGGGCTACGAGGACACAGTTGACAGCGTGTCATGAGGAACACTATCAGGCACCAAATACACCAGCTCTCCTTCCTCCGCATGCCCGCTAGGAAGGCCGAAACCAACCGGCGACGGCAAAGGCGGCCAAACCGGAGGCGACCTCCTCTGGAGACTCCGGCGAGGGGCATCCACCCTCTACTTATGTCGGGGCACCACGGTCACCATCTGCTCCGCAGAAAGCCACAGGAAGCCTTGCATCCAATTGTTCCAACAGCGACTGTAGCGTGCTTGGCACCTGTATGGACAGCATAGAGTGTGTATTCACCAATGGATACTGGGGCAGGAAAGCCCCAACGCCCTCCAACATAGACGGCCGTGCCAGCTGCAGATCTAACGCAGACAGATCGAACAACGGTTCATGTTCTTCTTCCAGACTTGAGTACACTTGAGTTGCCTGGTCCTGCTGAAGAATGTCCAATGGGAGCAAAGCCCGCCCCCGACTGCCACGGCACCTCCATAATGAACACACCACCATCGGACCCCTGCAGAGCCGAGGACAGCAACGGCCTCTTGCTGCCACGCCCGTCGACAAGGGATCCAGCCCGGTCGTCGACAGAGTTGACGTCACAACCGTCAAAGAAATAGAAGGCAGTACCCACCACTGTCGAAGGAGGCAATTCCGTCGACAAACTGTCACGATCTCTGCTTCCAAAAGGTCAGGGTTTTCCCAACTCCCTTGGAAGCAGATCCATAACCCAGGTTCCGAGTGCCAACCAGTCTCAATTGGGACCTTTTGGACCCAGTCCTGGCGCCAGTGGCACCAGGCTCATAAATATGCCCAGTCCCAGCGCTGGAAGTCTGGGCTCATAATGCTTGGGTGGACTTACCTGCAGCAGACCATGCTGCTTACTTGCCTGCCAGTTGAGCCTCTGATCAGCTTCTGTTTGGAACTACTTTTCCTGTTGGGTGGGGCAGAAGGCACTCCCTAGATTCAGAACACTGGAACTCTTCTGGAAAGCAGGAACTCTTTCCTTACCTAGGCGTGGCTGTGGAAGGAGACACCTAAGCACTACAGGAGGCTATTTAAACCACACCCGATGGATGAATCTTGCTTTGCGTTATTCTGCATCCTCTGCAGCAGAACGCTCATCGTGTCTTCTGCATCTGATCCTGGGCCTAAGGAAAAAGGCTTACCATCCTGAATCCAGTCTTCAGCAACACCTATAAAGACAAGAAAGAACAGGTTAGCATTACGGTCTTCAGTGACAGCTCTTCACTTACCTGGTCCATCGGCTGTCACCAACGCCTCGCGCTGCATTCCGGCATCTGAAAGACAAAGGCTTACCTACTCTTCGTGCGCTCCGGAGGTCTTCACACTGCATTCCGGCATCTGAAAGACAAAAGCTTACCAACTCTTCGCACGCTCCGGAGGCCTTCGGCGCTGCATCCCGCATCTGAAAGACAAAACAAGGTGCGTTTAAAGACATTGGGGAACTTTAATACTCACGTGCCATTACTCCTTTCCACATCTAACCCAGTGGGTATTCCGGCACCCTGCAGCCGCTCCGAACTTGTACCTGCAAAATAAAAAGACAGTTAGAGCGCATCGTGAAGCAGGCAACAAGCGCTTACTTACGGGCTTCCAGGCGCTTCTATTCATCACACGGGCTCCATCTTCAACTCACTTCAGCCCGTCATCCGCCATCGCCGGAACCCTGCAAAACAAGAAACATCATTACTAAAGACTTTAAAGACATTAGAATTACTCGAAACTTACCGTTCGTGCAGTAAACGACGGACAGCAGTCCTCTGAAGTCAAGAGGCCTGCTCCCCTTATCCAGTGAAGAAACTGGTTACAGCACCCTGTCCCGAGGCAGATGGAGAGCACGGCGTTCACTTACCTAAGGTGAGAGCGTTAACCTTTGGGGTTCTACAGGAGAAGAGAAAGGGAAGAAGAGAGAGACATTCAATAACCCAGTTCCTTAATCCCATATTTTCTATCTGCAGACATCTTACCCTTCGAGTCAGTCATACAGTGCCCAGAGGTCCAACCCAAAGAGCCAGCCATGTGTTACACATCACCTTTGAAGATACGGTATACGCCCAGTCAAGACCGGCGCCTCTACGGGAATCAGGTGAGCGTTACACAAACCCCTCGTCGAAGGTACCAAGGCCGCCAACAGCCTGGCCTTCTCCGGCGAAGCAGACCGCTTGGATGAAGTGCCAGAACTTTGCTTAGAAGACTCACGGCCTGAAGAAGACCTATGGGGGTCCTTGTAAGGAGTGCTTCGATGACGACTGGCAGGACTTTGACTTCTCCCTCTCCACCGCCGAGGCCTTCCGCAACAGCACTGCTGACTTCTCGGGCTTAGCACTCGCTTCCTTTGACTTGTCCGGTCTCGTTGGCTTGTCCAGAGAGGAGGCACCCTCCCCTTTAGACTGATGCGACATGGATCCAGAGGCCCCACTGCCTCTCCCCATCGCCGACGCTGGTACCCCTGTCCGTTGCTTCTTAGAGGGGGGTTCCGCCGACTTGGACCCGGGACACCTTTCACTGTCGTAGCAGAGGACTTGATCCCACGGGTCAAACCCATCTCTGAACCCGGGTAAGTACCTTCGTTGAGCCAACAAATCAACCGGCTGTTACGGTCCTTCTGAATTTTCAGCGAAAAACCTCGACAGATCCCACAGTTGTCAGTGGAATGATTGGGATACAGGCAATACAGACAATCCGCATGCCCATCCCCCTCGTAGACGTTCTTCAGCCGCAGGTTTCACAAGGCCTAAACAATGATTTTTTCATGCCCACAGAGGACATGATTGTCCCAGAACAACGAAAGCACATGTAGAACACGAAGAGTAATGCACTTGAGAGCAAACACAAGGTGATCCCAACAGTTTGGAGACGGCTGAAATCTGAAGGGAAGCCGCGGGCAGGGCTATTTATACCAGACGTCCTCTTGCTGTAGACCAAAGCACCCATAAAGGTGTTGATAGGACATAAGTGTCAAAGTTTTCCATAGGAAAACGCTATGTTAAAGTTAGAGGTTTACCAGCCTGACAGGAAATATTCACAGCATGTGAATCCATGAAAGATCCAATGCTGGAGAAGTTGGTAGTGTGACTGAGCAGCCAGGCCTACGCAAAGGGGGGTAAATGTGAGCTTTAGAGCTGTACCAATGAAATTCGTAAATACAAGTAACCAAGTAACACTTGCACTCAAGGTTTCAGTTATAGTTATTTAATTAACATACATTTTTAAATAAGCAGTCTTCAAAGAGGCAATTCATGTAACAATGTAAATATACTTTAAAATTGCTTTTCAGAATCAGAACAAGTTAGTGGATAATCTTTGTATATGCATCTTAGACAATTCCTACACCCTGAGGTGACTTCAATCACAGGGACAGTAATGGCAAATATATCACACCAGTTATACTTTGCAGATTCTGAGGTTGCAGAAATGAAAGGTTTAAGGAAGGAAAAGGTTAAACAGGTTCTCAGTATATGTGAGGACACTTAAATCTTCCAATGAAATCTAGACAAGCCTTTCCCAGCAGTAACAGTCTAAAACAATGTACCACCTATGAGGGACAAACAATATCAAGGTCAAAGGGCTAGAAGAGTCTGCAGGGAGCCAGGACAGCCAAGGTCAATTTGAAACAGTTTATGGAGCGGAGGCACTTCTTAGAATCAACATCTTGCACAAAGATAGAGATTTTGTTCAAAAATCACTTGCAGGGTCACAAACTGTTAAGCCTATGAGAAGGAACAAGTTACTTACCTGTAACTGTTGTTCTCCAGCATGGGTCTGGCATGGATTCACATGCTCATGAATATTCCCCGTCGTTAGGCTGGGAATCCTCGGTAAAGAAAAAACCAGTATCAGTTTCGTTTCTGATCTGTCTTTCGTAGTAACAACCAATCACTGGTCTCTGCGTCATACTGACCACAGCCAATGACTGCCCTCTACCTAAGCACCGCCTCTGGCAGCCATCTTCAGATTTGGAAGCACGTGAAGTGGCAGTATGACCAAGTGAAGAGCCGCAGAGGGGTAGGCGGGAGGGTTCGCATGTGAATCCATGCCAGACCCATGCTGGAGAACAACAGTTACAGGTAATTACAGGGGGGGTCTGGCATGGATTCACATGCTCATGAATAAAGAATACATAGCAGTAAACACATGCACAACCACGGGAGGTGGCAAAGGCTCAACATTAAGCATTACATCAAACTCAACATTAAGCACCTTACCTCCTCACCAGGCTCACCTCAGGCGAACAGGTTGCGCAGCACTGCTTGGCCGACTCTGGACTCCTCCCTGGAATCCCGGTCGACGCAGTAGAATTTCGTGAAGGTGTGCGTCGACCTCCACGTAGCAGCCCTGCATATGTCCAGCAGGGGCACACCAGATAGGAACGCCGTGGTAGCTGCGATCGCTCTGGTGGAGTGGGCTCTCGGACGGCCAGGCAGCGGTCGGTTTGCCAACCGGTGACAGTACATGATACAGCCGGAGAGCCATCTGGAAATGGAAGCCTTCGAGAGAGCCTTCCCCTGATTGACAGGTCCAAAGTTCACAAAGACTTGTGACGTCTTCCGAAAACACTTCGTGCGGTCTACGTAGAACTTAAGCGCTCTAGCCACATCCAGCGAGTGCAAAGTCCTCTCAGCCGGCGACGAAGGCGACGGGAAGAACACAGGCAACACCAAGGGTTCGTTGAGATGGAAGTCCGACGGTACCTTGGGCATGAAGGAGGGGTGCGTCCTGAGCACTACCCTCGTGTCGTGAAAAGTCAAGTACGGGGCCTTGCAGGAAAGGGCCTGGATCTCTCCCACCCGTCGTGCGGAGGTGATGGCCACAAGCAACGCTGTTTTCCACGACAGAAACTTCAACGGGGCCGAGTGCAGAGGCTCGAACGGAGGTCCCATGAGCTTGGTCAGCACCACGTTGAGCTCCCACGCCGGGGCCGGAGCCTTCACCGGCGGGAACGATCTGAACAGTCCCTTCATGAACTCTTTCACCAGACGATGAGACCACAAGGACGTCCGGCCCGTGGTTCTGGTGTATCGGGAGATCGCAGCAAGATTAATCTTGATGGACGCGTGTGCCAGTCCAGCTTTGGCCAGCGTCAGCAGGTACGGCAGTACTTGGGGAGCCGTAATCCGTAGAGGGTTAATCTTCTGTGCGTGGCACCAGACAGAGAACCTCTTCCATTTGTGTCCGTAGCATTTAAGAGTCGAGGACGCCCTGGCCTTTGCAAGAACCTCTCTGCAGTCGGCCGGTATGTCGTATCCTCCAAACTCTAGCGCTGCAGGAGCCAGGCCTGCAAGTTCAGCGATTTCGGGTCGTGGTGGAGGATGGCGCCTCCTTCCCTGGAGAGTAGATCCGCGTCCACCGGCAGCTTGATTGGCGGGGACGCTGACAAGTCCAGAAGGTCCGGGAACCATATCTGCCTCGGCCACGCAGGTGCGACGAGGATCATCCTGCACCGTGACCTCTTGAGCTGGTTGACGAGCCAGATTAGCAGCGGCAAAGGAGGGAACGCGTAGAGGAACAGGCCCTCCCAGGGGAACGAGAAAGCATCGCCCATGCTCCTCGCCTGGGGAAACCTGCTGGCGAACCTCAGGCACTTGGAGTTCGTCGCCGTCGCGAACAGGTCGATCTGGGGTGTGCCCCACCGTCGGAAGAGGCGATCCACTAGATCCTGCCGTAGCTCCCACTCGTGGCACGAGTGCAGCTCCCTGCTGAGCGAGTCGGCGACGGTGCTTTTTATCCCTGCCAGATGAAACGGCACCAGAAACATCCTTTGGGCGACGGCCCAATGCCACAGGTCCTGCGCCTCCTTGGACAGTGCTGGGGACCTGGTTCCGCCCTGTTTCCTGATGTACAACATGGTGGTGGTGTTGTCGGTGAAGATCCTCACCACCTTGCCCTTGAGGGACGGAAGGAAGGACCTGAGGGCCCAAAACACTGCACGGAGCTCCAGGACGTTCATATGTAGGGATTTCTCCGTCGGGAGCCAAAGGCCTCTTGCGTGCAGATTTTCGGTGTGCGCTTCCCACACTTCCAGGGAAGCATCCGTGTTCACTGTCTCCTGGTGGGCTGGGGTCTGGAAGTCCATGCCCGCCGTCAGATGCGCGCGGGTGCCCCACCACCGGATCGCTCGTCGGAAACTCTCGTCGAGTGTGATCCTTTCCTCGAAGCTGCCCGTCGTTTGGATCCAGCGCGCGTCCGGGAACTCCAGCAACGGGCGCATCCGGAGCCTGCACATGGGAATGAGGTAGATGCAGGAAGACATCATTCCGAGGAGGGACTTGATGGACCTCACCTTGGCTGCGTCGGCCACCAACATCCGCTGCACCTCGCCCAGAATGGTCCTGGTCCTCCCCTCCGACGGGGAGGCCAGAAGGGACACTGTGCTGAGCCTCGCTCCCAGAAACAGAGCGTCTTGCGCGGGTACCAGGTGGGATTTGGCGTAGTTCACGGAGAATCCCAAGTCCGTGAGAAGTTGGACGGTCCTTGCCGTGTGAACCACAGCAAGCTCCCTCGTCTTGGCTCGGATGAGCCATTCGTCCAGGTAGGGGTAGACGTGGATCCCTTCGCGCCGCAGCTGCGCCGCCACCGGTGCGAGGCACTTGGTGAACACCCTGGGTGCCGACCGTAGTCCGAAGGGGAGGGCTTTGAACTGGGACTTTTGCGCCTTGATGAACTTGTTCAGACGTCGCAGGTCCAGGATGGGGTGCCATCCCCCCCGTCTTCTTCTTCACGAGGAAGTATCTCGAGTAAACTCCGGAGCCCCGAAGCCTCTTTGGGACGAGTTCGATGGCGCCCTTCCTGAGCATCGCCTTTACCTCCAGGAGAAGTTGAGGGACGTGAAGTTCTTTCCTGGCCACGGGGGGGGACACGCGGACACCTTCTTTGAAACTCGAGCGCTTGGCCCCGGGCCAAGGCGTCCAGCACCCAACGGTCGGAGGAGATGGACTCCAACACGCTGACGAAGCTCGCCAGCCGGCCTCCCACCGGGGTGCTCCGGTGGGGGCCCGACCCCACGGCCGGTTCAATCCTGCTTCGACGAGGCTTTGCCGGCTTGACCTCCTTGGCGACGACGGCGGGGTCCGCCAGACTTGCCTCGTCCTCTGTAGGCCTCCTGAGACGACGAGCGGGCCACTTGACGGTAGGTGGAGAAACCGCCGCCGGAACCTTTGGAGGCGCCCTTGCCTCCGCTGCTCCGAAAGGGCGTCCGTCGTTGTTGCAGAACTCCAAGGGCCCGGGCCGTCTCGGTGTCCGCTTTAATGGCCTGAAGGGAATCGTCCACTGTTTTCCCAAACAGGTTGTTCCCATCGAAGGGCATGTCCAGGACTCTGGTCTGAACGTCTTGACGGAAGTCCGTAGCCTTGAGCCATCCACGCCGCCTAAGGCAAACGCCGTTGCCCAACTGGCAGAACCCAGTGTCGGCGATGTCCGTCGCAACGGTAATGGCGTGGTCCGAAGCCACCTCACCTTCCTGCAGGATCTCCAGGGCCTCTGCCCTCTTGTTGTCCGACAAGAAGTCCAGCAGGGGAGCCAGTTTGTACCAGAGCTCCCTGTCGTAGCGGGCCACGATAGCCAAGGCGTTGGCCGCTTTAATCGTCGTCGCTGCAGACGAGATGACTCTGCGTCCCATAGCGTCCAATTTCTTTCCCTCGCCGTCCGGTGGGGAAGTCGATGTGGAGGCCGCACCCCCCCCCCCGCTTTTTTCCTGGCCGCCGGGGAGACAACGGAGTCCAGGGTAGGCTGCGCCCGGAGGCACAGGGGGGCCGTGTCCGGGACCCGGTACTTTTTCTCGTACCGGTCTCTTCTAGCTGGCGTCGTGGAAGGGTTCTTGAGGAGGGTGAGGCCCTCATCCCAAATGTCGTACAATAGAGGCACTGCGAGGACCGTCTTCCTCTTGGCCTCGCGCCGCTGATAAAGGAAACCTTTCTTCTTCTCCTCCTCAGGGCAGAGTTGGAAAAGCTCGGATGCCCTGGTGATCATGGAGTGGAACGATCCAATCTCGTCGGGCGGAGAAGCCCTGGTGGGAGGCGACGACGGTACATCCTCGTCGTATACCTCGTCGTCCGTACCCGTCGCTGCCGTGTCAGTCCCCGTATCATCCCCTCGGGTGGACGGGGAGGAGGGATGGAAGGGGCGCGACGGCTGAAAAGGAGGCGGAGGGTGGATCCTTCTTTTCTTGGTAGGGGGAACACCAGAAGGTCCCGGTTCTGGGTCCCCCGACGGGAGAGGTTCCGTCGGCAACGGTAGTCTCGTCCTTATCTCTGAGCATAAGGACTGTATAGCCAACAAAATGGCCGCCGAGTTGTCTCGCGGCGCAGGCAGAGGGGAATCCGACGGGCGATCAGGGGCCCCGTCGGTACCCTCGACGATGTCGTCGTTACCTGCGTCGGGATCCATCCCGACGGGCCGGTCTTCTTCCACGCCGAGGCCGTGGCTTAAGACCTCGACCAGCTCCTCCTCCGAGGTTGAGGCCGAATCTACGACGACGCCCTACCCCCCCTTTTTCTTCCCCACGGGGGATTTCACGGGGGTCCTATCGATGGGCACAAAAGAGGACTCCCTCCGAGGTGGCAGGGAGACTCTGAGCCCCGAGGTCGCCACCACTGGTGTAGCCTCCACAGGCTGAACCAGGGCCGCCGCGACAGTTTCGATAGAGGGCCTGGCCGGATGGATTAAGGCCTTCACCACCTTAGGTGCGCTCAGCGCCTTATCCTTGGGGGGGGGGGCACTGCCTCGCTCCCCCTCCGCCTTCGAGCTCGACCGGGGCCTCTCCAGGAGCCTCGCCGGGTGCTCGGCCTTCCTCTTACCCGACCCAGAGCGTTGGCTCGTGGTTGATGGTGCCGGGGAGGGTGCGCCCAGCCTGGCGCCCGTAGAGCCCGACCGTTTGGCGCTCCCGGTGCCAGCGGACTCGCGGTGCTTGGCCTTATGTTGGACCCCCGTCGCTGGGGCGTCCTCAAAGGTCTTAGAAGACCGCTCGGATTTCTTCCTCTTCTTCTCGCCGGACGGGCTCTTCCCTTCCAGCCAGTTGGCGAGAAGTTGATGGCGGTCCTTCATGGTCCGCTCCGACATGTTGCCGCAAAACGCACAGTCCTTCTCCACGTGCGTCTTGTCCTCATGTAGGCAGTAAAGACAAAAAGAGTGTTCGTCCTCCTTGAAGACGTTCTGTAGCTGGCATCCAGGGCAGACCCTGAACAGCTTTCCGGGCGTCGAGCTTCCCTTCTCCTGGGCCATGACCGGGACTGAGAAACTTCTGGAGTCCTCCAAAAGCGTAGCTCGACGAAATCTTCACCCTTGAGGGGCGCAGACGAATCCGACACGGGTCCCCGTTGATCGGATGGTGAGTCGGTGGAGCTTGAGGCTCTTTTGACCGAAAAAACGAAGTTTTTGAGAAAAAACGTGAAAAAAATAGCACTAACGCTCGAGAGCAATAGCACGAGGATCCCAACACATGAACGTGCGGTAAAAATCTGAAGATGGCGGCCAGAGGCGGTGCTTAGGTAGAGGGCAGTCATTGGCTGTGGTCAGTATGACGCAGAGACCAGTGATTGGTTGTTACTACGAAAGACAGATCAGAAACGAAACTGATACTGGTTTTTTCTTTACCGAGGTTTCCCAGCCTGACGACGGGGAATATTCATGAGCATGTGAATCCATGCCAGACCCCATGCTGGAGAAACAGAGTTGGAATCAACTCTAAAAGTAAGCCACTGCAATTCCCAACTGAGAAAGGCACAGCTGAAAGACAAGGAGGTAAGTACCCCACATCTAAGCAGTTACTCTGGTTTGAAGAAGAGTGGTCCAGCTGGATTCTGTCTTGCCTACAACGTTGCAGACCCTTGTTCCTGAGCCTCAGTCGTGGGAACAAGAGGACGTCTGGAGGGCTCCTGTGGCGGTACTTGGGAGGTCATCGGCAGCTACAGGTTCTTTTCGATTCAGCAGCACTTCGCGGTTTAAGCGCTTCGCAAACAGCACCATCACAGATCTCGGATACCGGATAGGCTTCCTTCACTCCTTGGGTCCTGCACTCTGGTGAGGGGACTCGAGCTCTGGTAGTCCTGTTTATGGAGGGTCCTTAGGAGACTTCTGGAACTTCTAGCCAGATTTCAGGCGTTTTCACTAGACTACGGATTGCTTTACCCTACCCCTGTCACTCAGTTCTTGCAGCAATTAAGTAGTACAGCCAGTCAGGGAAGATGGTCCAGTGCAGTTAGTCTCTGGGTTAGTTGGTCCCACTAAACAAGGGGAGAAGTCATCCCTTCCGGAGCTTCTCTCTTGAATTGAAAAAGGAGTTTCGGCACAGCAGCAGGGCTTCACCGCCAATGCAAAAGCTCAGGAGAATGCAGCAAACTTCGTTCACGGTTTCGTCGGGTGTTTCTCTCAGTGGTCGGCTCTGCCTCTAGCGCCAAAACCCTCGCCTTTTAAGCAGGTTTCTCCCATTCATGCACAGCCTAGGCTGTTAATCACAGCAGGGTGGCAGCCCTGAAAGGATAACGAGCCAGCCAATCAAGACTGGTTGCATTCAGGCATTGCTAGAGACAAAGGACAGGGCAGTTTCGGGACCCTCCCTCACATCCTGTCCTTCCAAACACACTGAAGCCAGAGGCAGGCTTCAGGGCTGAAGCCCGCCAAAGGCAAGACAAATAAAGGACTCAAATCGGTTTCGACGCACAGAGTAAAACCCAAGAAATACCTCACAAACAGAAAATGGCAGGGGAAAAAAAGTCAGGGTCCTGCTTGACAAAATGTTCACCGATGGGGGCTGTACTGCAGCTGAGGGTTCAGCCTGCGGAATGAAAGCACAATGGTAGGAAAATTAAACCACTGCCAGCAGCCATTTAAAGTAGGGAGGGTAACAGAAAAATGTTACATGAGAATGTAGGTTAAGGGGCTACTAGGTAACCCCCTAGCACTCCACATAAGATGGTGTGTGCTGGACCTACAAAGAGAAAAAGTAAAGTCAATTTCACTTTACTATTCTTGGGGACAATAGTTCAAACAAGAAAAGTTATTTAAACCTTGTGAGAAATCTAAAGGATTTTTCTGTGACACTGCACTGAAGGTGCTGTGTGTCACCATACAAAAAGTAGATGCCTATGGAGTTTGTCAGACTCCAAACAGTGGAAAGAGAATAGAGGGGGGCACTGCAAATCTAGTTCAAATTTTCTTTGATGTGACACCTTTCTTCACAACCATTTTTTGTATTTCAAATCGCTTTGACCTGGAGCCGTCAGAAAAAAATAATCCTATGACACAAGAATTGGAATAAATCAGACCGAAAGAAAACAAGGTGACTCCACCTCGTAATTACTGACGTTCTCAGTTTACTCATTCGTAACGAGTTTGCAACAATTCACATAAAGTTATTATCCCGGTAGGTATTGTTCATATTTTTTCTCTTTTTCACTTGTTGCTTTTAGATTTAGTAAATTCAAATGGGATGTCCTTCTCATTAGAGATTACACCAAGTCAAGTGTTAAGATTATAGGTCATGTTTTAATTCACACTCCTATTAATTTCTCAGGCAGAAATAAAGACAGCGGTCAAAATATTGAATTTAGCTTATGCATTTCAGTGTTACACACCATCTTCAGGGCTGTGCAAATTATAAATAAAGTATTCACAAGTCAAAAACAATACATACCATTGTTTGGTAAAGATTTTCAAGTCCGCAAGAAACACAACAAAACAAAAGATAAAATACAGAAAGTCATGGTCAGTGCTTATTCAGTAATTGCATCAGTGTAGTTAATTCTTTTACATTCCTTTAAACGAGGTTAACCAGTTCGTACCTCATTCCACTGTCTGTGCCGTTACGTGTGTAACTTCTATTTTAATTTGTTCCTGGATGCAGTAGCAGTAACCTAAAAATACATATATATCACAGTTTCAGGCATACAGATTCGAATTGTTGCTAATCTAGACCTCTTTGGGCTGCATTCGCTCACCTGCATCACAGTCTCGCTGTCTCCAAGTTGAATGGGAGCCATGGGAACGCGCAGCTGCTCTTGGTATTTATTTGTAGGCATGACGACCATGCGAGGTGTCGCCCTCCGGCTCCGAGGAGCCGGTGCACTTACGCCTTGCGTCCCACCCTCCCATGGCACCGGGAGGGTGGGAAGAGTCGCCATGGCTACAAAACGCTGTTTGCATGTTTTTACACATACTTTGCTATTAACATCTGGCTAATTATGTTCATGAATCTGCTTGTCAGCAAGTGCGGTCAGATTAAGATGTAATGAAAAACTTAGTGATCTGAAGTTACAAATTATGCAAAAACACTTGTATCAACATGTTATGTGGTTGTTTAAACCGTCATCTATACTGTTATTCTGTGTCGTGAGGTATATCACAAGGCACCATTGTGTTGTTCGAATCTAACTTCTTCATAATTAGTCAGATGTTAATAGCAAAGTACGTGTAAAAAAGCCTTTGAAGTCTGGAAAGTTTCAGAAACTTTCTCTGTGGCCGAAAAGATTTCCGGACCGCGTTTGCACAGTACCTTTTAAATGAAGAAGGCGGCTTACGAGTTGGTTTTTCCCACCAAACTCAAGGGAAGAAGTTAACCTTGAAGGGCTTCTCTGTCAATGGAGTTTCAGGCAATTCAGACCTGCAGCAGGGCTTCACCGGTTTTCCAGGAGTTGCAGCAGTCCTCTTCCTTCAGCTCGTCTTCGGTTCTTTCGTTCCAGTGGTCCACTCTGCTTTCCAAGTCCCACAGACCTGCTTTTAAACAGTTTTCCCCCATTCATTCCTGCCTGGCTGTCACTTACACAGCACTTGCCGGACAGCGAGCTGACCAATCACGCCAGAGTGCATTTAGGTCTCCTAGGAGACTAAGCACAGGGAGTTTCGGGCAGCTCCCTCACATCTTGTCCACCTCAGACACTCAGGCGCCAGATGAGGGCTTCAGCACTGAAGCCCACCAAAGGCCAACTAACAAAGGGACCAAACCTGGTTTGGCACACAGAGACAAACACAAGGACCTTTCCTAAAAGAAATGACGAAAAAAAGATGACCAGAGTCTGTTTTTACAGATAGGTCTTGGGCGCCATATTCAAAAACATGGCTGACCCGATTTTTAGCCACCGTTGTTCGCGGTCGGGAAACATCATGGTAGTTTGATCTAAACCACTGTCATCAGCCATTTAAAGTAGGAAAGGGTAAAATTTGAGTGTTTTGACTCGGGGGAAGCTAGGCAACCCCTCCAGCACTCTATAGGAACATGGTGTGTGCTGGGTCTGTAAATTTAAAGAGACTAGTAAAGTCAATTTAACTTTACATGCTCTGGGAGACAGTAGTCAGTCCCAGAAAAGGTATTTAAACCTTGGGAAGTCTGAAAGACATCCCTGTGCCACTGCACTGAAAGTGCTGTGTGACACACAGAAAAAGATGATGCCTCTGGAGTTGTTTTAAACTCCATAACCAAAGAACACAAAAGTAAAACACATCAAAATACATGGAAGAGTGTGATGAAAAGGCTCACACTTTTCCCCAGGTAAAAAAAAGAAAATCCTATAAATCCAGCAAATTTGCTGAGGGTCTTAAAAGGTAAGGGAATTTAGCACATTCTTGAGAATTTTCCCCAACATTGTCATTGTATTGGGGTACAATAACAAACCGTGGTCTGATCTTTAATATTATTCGGAAGCCTAGATGTCACTGCTGATCCATGGGTTAGGGCTTTTGAAGTTCCACTATGGAATGGGAGTCCTTGTTCCCATGGGGGTGTTGGGCGGGGTGGGAGCGCCTCTTCCTGTTAGGTCCTGCTTACTGCCACCCCTAGTGGGAACAACGTGTAGTGGGCTCACTTCCCAAGCCTCACAAAGAAAGGCTCCCTCCTGAATCCCTTGATTTGTCACACCACCTACAAACATATCCGTCCACAGTTAGAGTACTTCTGAACTTCACACATCAACACAGCAGAAAAGCAATCTTCTATTTTCCCTCTCTCCCCACTAACCTAACCAACCACAAATGGCAGCAGTGCCTCATAAATCCCAGTAACATTACATTTAGGCTTCACTGCACATGATCTTTTGGACTACTATAATTGTGGCAACACGTGTGGGTTGCTGTGTTGCCATGTGATACACGTGGCAGATGTGCCGATGTTGCACTCTTGGTAACTGGCTGTGGACATGCTGATTGTGGCCCTCTGTACAATAGGGAGGAAGATGATTTCTCCTGTTCCACTGAGAACTGCCATGATAATTTATGCATCTAGTTTCCTACTGTAGATGGCAACACATTAATAGTTTTCCCTCTCCGTACATGTTAAGATGAATTTCCAAAATCCACCCCACAGGGATTTGGAAGCCAATCAATTATGGTGAACAAGATAGACACTACAGTCCAGCCAAGCCCCAATCAAGGTAGGTAGCAGAGCGGTAATGTGACTCAGGAGGGGGTTTGAGAGTGGTCTAAGGCTACATTGAGTCCTTAAGAGCAATACTAGTAATTCAAGTTCGACGGGTAGGTATACAAATTGTGAAGGTATCATGAAGTTAGTCAGTAAGGTTTGTAACAGTTTTTTTATTCAACTCAAAAGGGTTGAAAAAAGGTCCAACTTGCCCTATGGGGGGGGGATTCCCCTGCCTAAATGAAACCAAGGATAGTCTGTATCAGGAAGTCCAAAGAAAATAGCTGTGTGTGTCCAAAACCTACAATTTCCCTAATATCTATTTGTATACACTGTGTAGTATTCTCAAAGTCAAAAGAATAAGTGCTCAAAGGAAATGCTCTGAGCTTCTTCCAGCTCTGGGCTTGCAATGGGGGAATCCATTCCCCTAGTTTCAAGACTGTTCACAATACTAAGGGGTTCCCTTCCCCTAGCTTTCTGGTTCTTCACAACACAATTTCCAGGGACACTTCCCAGCTCCTCAGGTTTGGTTATTCTTTACAAGTTTCACAACTACAGTTCCTTGCTTTCTGTTTCACATCAAACTTCCTTTATATTCAATCACAAGTTTCTCTGCAAGTCCCTTATGTGGCTTTTCAGTAGGTGGGTGTCCTTGGTCAGGGCGCAGTTGTCAGACCACACAGTCCACCCATTACAGGTCACACAACCGATACACCTTACTTGTATCCCCTTATTAGTTTCGGGAATGCACAATGCCATTGCTTCACTTCTACAGTGGTGCCTGGTTCACTCGCCTGGTAGGTGCAGGAATGCTTCGTATTTCACGTTTCCTTATTGCTTTACCACTGCTTGTCAGGCTTCCTTCAGCCACCTCCTCTCCTTCCCTCATTTAAGATTGCCTTAGCGATATTCAAAATTGGTGTGCCGCTAACGATCTGTCCAAATGCCAACAAGACTGGGATCCTCCTCATTGGTACAGCCTCACCATCCTTTCCCCTCGCTCTCTGGCTGGCCTCCCTGGGCACTCCTCCTACCCCTACCTGCGAGGCGAAGAAGCTCCGGGCCATCTTTGACTCCTCACTTTCCTTCTCCGCACACATCTCTGACGTCTCTAAAAAGTCTAACTTCTTACTGCAACTCCTCAGAAGCTCACGGTCTCCCAAGCTCTGGTTCTTTCTAGGATGGACTACTGTAAAAGCCTCTTTCTAAATCTACCTACCTCCTCTCTCCGTCCTTTACAACTAATCCAGAACAGGACTGCAAGACTTGTCCTTGGCCTCAAGCCCTGGGATCGTATTTCTCCAGCTCTGAAATCCCTTCATTGGCTCCCAGTGGATGCACAAATTAAATTTAAAACCCTCTGCATTGTCCACAAGGCTTTCTCTGGCATGGGTCCAAAATACCTTCAAATATCCTTTCGTAAATACCTCCCCTCCCAAGCTCTTCACTCCTCCACTTCTAACTCCCTCAGGGTCAGTTGTTTTTCAAAGAAGCGAGCTGGGGGTAGATCTCCGTCTTCAGCTGGGGCCTCCCTTTGGAACAGCCTCCCTGCGACCTTGAAACTTGAGGAGAACCACCACCGGTTCCGGAAGCACCTTAAGACCTTCCTCTTCGCTTCTGCCTTTTCCCCCGCTGATCTGTTTTCTTTCTCTGCACCGTGTACCCGCCTACCTTCTGTCTTTCAGGCCCACCTGTCACGCTCCTGTCACGCTCCTGCACTGCCTCCGGGCCACCCCCTGCACTGGGGTCTGTATCTGTACCCATACAGTTCCCCCAACTACTTTTCTCCTGCACTTATCAGATATACCCTTTCTGCCTATCCTAGCACTTGCCACTTTCTGGCTACACTACCACTGTATTTTGCCTTATTTATTTATTTTATGTATTTTTTATTTATTTCTGTGTCTCCTCTGTTCTGCACTCTACACTTTCTCCCCTTTCCATGCACTTTCCCTTTTTTCCCCCCCTTTTTCCCTTTCCCATGCACTTGCTCGTTCTTAATGTCACTGGGCCTAGTAAGATAGTTGTTTTTGTTCTCCTCTGTTCCCCTCCCTTTGCCTGGTCACGCTCTGAAACACTTGTGTATGAGCGCTATATAAATAAAATATTTCTTTTACTTCACTTCTCACTAGTTTTTGCCAATTTCTGGTTTCTCAAAGCACACTGTTTCCAATGGCTCTTGCCAATGCTTGTTTCACACAGCTTCCAATGGTTCTCGCCAATGCTAGTTTCACAGTTTCCAATGGTCGCATTATTTTCAAAACTCTGGTTTTCATTCAGATCGATATTCATAGATACTTGCTGTTACTCTACAGCTTTATAGACGCCCTTTGACTGTGAGCAAGGCTTTCAATATCTTATATTTGTGTGCAAACGTCTTTGTAGCAAGAAAGAGTTTGGTATTCAAAGGGTAACTGTTATAAGTTCCCAGAAAGCCCCAGTATAAGTGTTTGCCTGGTTTCCACTCAACAGTTGCACACAGCAGCTGCCTTCTGCTTGTTGTCCTTCGCAATGGGACAGTTAATGCTCCTCGTTCTGCTTCCCGCCTTCTACAAGCTTTGCCTTTCCCTCACAGCAGCCACAGAGGGCACTGCTCGCTCTCCTGATTTCCCCCGGCACCTGGGTTTCTTGGATGTACCACAGCTCCTTCTGCGTGCACCAGATAAGGAGGGTAGCAGGACCTCCAGACACTCTTGCGGCCGGCCTCAGCATCTCTCTCTCCAGCGTGACACGGCTCCCTGCTTCTGTTTCTCCAGCTCCCTTCTCTCCAGCCCGTTCCCCTTTGCTCTATGTAGCAGTCTTTTATATCTGTTAGGAGTGTTAAGTGACCTCAGGTGTGGGTCATTAATTCCAATTGCCTGACTATGGCAAACCCCAATAGGTGGACTTGCCTGGTTGTTCCAGCTGTATACCTACATAGCCCTCTTCTTCACCTCGGTACCAGAGTGATGTTTGAGGGATGTCCGAGTTAATAAATGAAATATGTATAACCGTGTTGTCTCCTCCTCTTAGTACCTGACTGATGAGTGTTGGGTGGGTGCTTTCTGGAAATATAGGCACATGATTGATAATGCCCTATAAAGGCCAAGGAGACATCAGATTCCTTGTGGAAGGGAAATGGGGGATAACACGTCTCACCCCCACTCCCCAAGTCTCCTCCACCCAGGTAATCCTCCCACGTATATCCACCCCAGAGTCAGTATCCAAAAGCAATGGCCTTTCCCTGGTCCCCTGGGAGGAGGATATATTGGGGAAAGAAGTGAGGACGCCCTCACATTCCTCACAAAATACGATTAATTAGGCATTTAAAATGCACACAAAGCAATTAAACCTTGAGAGAAAAATGTTCACAAACTTACTATAAAACACATTTAAAAGGGATTCAATACTCACCGTAATCGTATTTCTGATGCTTGTATCTGCTTAGATTCACATGCTATAGATGAGCCGACATCTAGTGGAAGCTGCAGAGTATTACAGTTGCTTTCGAAACTTGAAAAGGGACGTCGACAGGGTGTGCCAGTAATACTATCCCTAGTGTGACATCCACTGTACCCTTGGTCCTTCACGTGTCGAGGTCCTCAGATTTTGTTTCTGAAATGCGGTTGCATGCAGTGTAGTGTGAGTACAGGTGTATTAAAGCAGATATGTAACAGATAAAGCACAACAAAACTCAAAAAACATTTATGCACCTTCTACTCCAAGGGGAGGAAGGGTGGGCGCATGTTAATCTAAGCAGATACAAGCATCAGAAATACGATTACGGTGAGTAATGTATCCCTTCTGAAGCTTGTGGAATCTGCCTAGATCACATGCTATGCATAGATTAGCGAGCAGTGTTAGGAGAAGGTACTGGGTTGTGAGAAATTCCAGCAGCAAATAGATGATTTAGAAACACTTGTCCCACCTGAGTATCTGCTTTAGAGTGTGCATCAATGCAGTAGTGCTGAGTGAAAGTGTGTACTGAGCTCCATGTAGCTGCTTTGCAAATGGCGTTCAGCGGGACGTTTGCGATAAAGGCCAGAGTAGCTCCTGTACCCCTTTGGAGTGGGCTCTTGGTGTGAAAGACAGTGTTTTGCTTGATAAAGAGTAATAGAGCTGTATGCATCTGACTATCCATTTGGAGATGGCATTTTTAAAAATGCGGTTGTCTCCTCTGCCTAGTGCTACAGAGACAAACAGTTGGTCTATTATCCTGAGCGGTCTGGTCTTGTTTACATAGTAAAGGACCACCCTCCTTACATCTAGCGTATGGAGTTTATTTCTCAGCCAAGCTTGCTGGTTTCTGAAAGAAAGCCAGTAGCTCAATGGAATGGTTTACCTGAAATTTTGAAATGAACTTAGGCGAAAACCTAGGGCGTTTTCTCAATACCAATTTGTCTTTGTGGATGGCAAAGAATAGGTCTTGCACTGACAAAGCATGAAGTTCACCGACTCTTCTTATGGAAGTTACAGCCACTAAGTAAGCAGTCTTGTAACTGAGATGTTTAAGGATTCACTTATGCATAGGTGGGTCCCATGAGCTTGGCAAGTACTAAATTGAGGTGCCAGCATGGCGGTGGGTTTGCAATAGGAGGGTGGAGTCTCTTTACTCCCTCCATAAATGCCTTTCTGGTGGGAACTTTCCACCATGATACCTTATTGTGAGAGGTGGTGTAAGCGGATAAATCTACCTGATGACCATTTATAGAATTAAAAACTAACCCTGAGTCTAGCAAGTGGAGGAAGTAATGAAGAATGTGAGATGGAGTACATTCTATGGGGTTTGTTTTGACTGGCACCAAATTACAAATCTCATCCACTTTTCGAAATAACAGTTTCTGGTGTTTGGTTTATGTGCCTCCTTGAGGATATCCATACACCTTTTTGGTAAGTTAAGATGTCCGAACTCTAAGACCTCAGGAGCCATGCTGCCATGTTCATTGAGTGAGGTTGAGGGTGTACTGTTCCCCTATGCTGGGATAGTAAATTGGAATGGCACGGGAGCATGATGGGATAGCACATCGCCAGTTTCCGCAGATGTGGGTACCAGGGTTGTCTCGCCCACATGGGAGCAACTAGGAAAAGCGTCATCTGTTCTCTGTGAACCTTGTTCACCTCACCACCCTGTTCATTAGTGGAGATGAGGGGAAAAGTATAAGCAAATTTCCCTGACCAACTCATCTATAGGGTGTTACCCCTGGAGTCTGGTTGGGGAAACTTGGATGCAAAGTCTGGGCATTGCTTGTTTCCTCTTGTAGCGAACAAGTCTAACGTTGGGGAAACCCCACTGAGAAAATGTGATGTACGACATCTGTCGAGTCGCCACTCGTGATTTTCTGGTAGAGGATCTCAGCTCAATGAGTCAGCTACAGTGTTGAGTTCCCCTGGAACATGTTGGGAAGTCAGGAACATCCCCCGTTTCAGCGCCCACTTCCATATTTTCTGTGCTAGCTTGGACAAATTTGGAGAATGTGTGCCCCCCCTGCTTGTTGATATAGAACATTGCAATGGTGCGGTCTGTGAGAACTTGTACCGACTGATTTGTTAGGTGTGCTTCGAGGCTTGGAGCGCTTTGAATGTTGCTAGAGGTTCCAGCATGTTGAAGGTTGACATGGTTCTGTGATGTGAGTCCACATACCATGTGCTGTGAGATTAAGCTGATGGCCCCCCCACACCCAGAGAGTGATGCGTCTGTTTTAAGTACCACTTGCACCGCCAGGTTGTGGAAGGGTTTTCCCTTCGACAGGTTCTCCATTGTCCACCAGCGGAAGGCTTGTACTAGTGTTGGCGAAATGACCACTAGATCATCCCACTGACCACTTGCCTGAGACCACTGTTTCGCCAACCACTCCTGCATCAGGTGCATGCGCAATTGTGCGTGTGGGACCAGGTAAATGCAAGATGTCATGCTGAGCAAACGCATAGCTTTGCGTACACTTATCTGGTGACCAGCTCGATACTGAGGTATTTGCAGCAGTATGTTTTGGATTATTTCCTTTGATGGAAAGGCTAGCCCTTTTGTTTTGTGAGCGCTCCCAAGAACTTTTTTATCTAGTTTGGTAGAAGGTTTGATTTTTTCTCGTTTATCGAGAAGCACAATTGAAAAAGAAGGATGATCGTTCTTTGTGTATTTTGCTGGCAAATTTGGGGTGTCTCCCCCATGATCAGCCAGTCGTCCAGGTAGGGGCACACTGGTATTGCTTCCCTGCACAGGTGCGTTGCCACCACCGCCAGTACCTTGGTGAATACCCTTGGAGCTGAATCTATGTCGAAGGGTAGCACCTTGAATTGGTAGTGCTGGTTTGCTATCTTGAAACCAAGAATGTTCTGTGCGCTGGGAACATTGAAATATGAAAATAGGCATCTTTCATATCCAAGGTTGCCATGTAGACCCCTTACTTCAGAGGTGGGATTACTTCTTGTAGCATTGTCATGCAGAATTTTTATGGCTTGACGTAGGTTCTTGCAGGGCACAGATCTAATACGGGGCGGATTGTCAGATCTTTTTTGGGCACAAAGAAGTACTTTGAATAGATACCCTTGTTTACCTGGTCCGCCGGGACGATTTCGACGGCGTCCTTTAACAGCAACGCTGCAACCTTTTCCAGGAGTATGCCCTGTTCCTCCGTTGTGGTGGCTCTTTGTCACAGGGGATGGTAGGAGGGTCGCTGCAGTAGCGCAATGCAATAACCGCCCACTACGGTAGAAAGCACCCACTTGTCCGAGCCTATACCCTTCCATGCAAGGGTGAAGTGTGTTAAATGTCTTCCTATTGGAGTGACATGGGAGGGCACCTGAAACGGGTGGTCATTGCTTTGGGGGTGTGGAGCCACCCCTATAGAGGAGGATCTGCCCTGGTCACGAGATCTTCGCTAGCCCTTCTGGAAGCCTTCAGATGATTGTCCTTGATTTGAACCCCAGGATGAACCCTGACCTAGGTTGTATCCAGATTCCCTTTACGAATTTTGGCCCCTGAAGCAACAAAAATGATTTCCGCCCCTTTGGCCCGAGGGTTTGTTGGTGAGTTGGCCCAGAGACTTTTGAGTGTCATACTCTTCCTTTGCACTCTTTAATGCATCCTACACTGCTATGCCGAATATCACATTAGGCTGTTCTGGCATATTGAGGAGGGTTGCATGTGTCTCTAATTTGAAGCCCGACTGGTGCTTTATAATTGTGCCCTCTGCTATAATTCTTCCAGCATTATCAGCTGCATCCAAATTATTTTTTTAAGATAGTTGGATACAACCTTCCTGTCTGCTATTGCAAGAGATAGTTGAGATTTTAATGGTTCTGGGGCTGTGGCCATAAGGTGGCTATTTCCTCCCACTTGGGGTAGTTGTAACTGACCAGCAGAGTGGTGTTGGCAATTCTTGCTTGAAAAGCTGCAGAGGTGGCCACTTTACTTTGGAAAGTGTATAGTTTCTTACTCTCTTTATCAGGGGGTGCCTCTGATGAAGCGAGTGGAATTCCCGCCTTTTTCCTTTTCGTGGTAACTACCAGTGAGTCTGGCTTTAATTGGCCCCTTATGTAGAGGGGGTCTGAAGGGGCTCGGCGGAACATCTCAATTCGGGGGTTTGCCGCCCACGTGAGGTTAGGGGTTTCTAGAAAGGGTTGAATCTTTCTTTGTATGGATTTTATTAAGGGGATAAATTGGGTTACTGCTTTTTTGTCGCCCAATAAGTCAGACAAAATCTTTGTCAACCTCGGTTTCCTGTGTCTGGATTTGAAAATGCTCTGCTGCCTTCAGCAGCACGTCATTGAATTGAAGTTGGTTGTCCACAGGTGTATCTGCTACATGATCTGAAGAGGGTAGTGCTGAAGCTCAGAATTTGCCTCGACTAGAGAAGCCCTACAAGGACTACTTTCTCCCCTTGAGTTGGTGGGACCACTCAACTCCAAAATGAACTCGTTTGGACATCCTCTCGGAGCTGGCTGTACTTCCACTGCTGCTGCTGGAACCAAAGTGCCAGGGAGAGGAACACCAAACTGAGTGCATCACTTAAGACGGACCTCGGACCTGCTGCTGTGGGAAGATTCCCCCGGACTCCCAGTAAGCAGGACTGACCAAGCCTGAGCCACCTCAACAGACTGCTGGACCCCAGATACGAGGAAAGTCCAGATTGGTATCCATGGTACCATCCGTGGTGCCATTTGCTGAGATGCCAGGAGCTGAAACTGCGAAGTGCAGCTGAATAGAAGTTGGTCCTTTTCTGTTGCTGACCGTCCCGTTGTGTTGTAGAAGTCCCGAGAATTCGACCCTCTTGTCCCCACGACTGAGGCCCAGGAACAACAGGATCTACAAAGCTGCACAGGAACAGAAGCCAGCAGGAACTATTTCTTCTAACCAAAGGTACTGTAAAGTTTGGGAGGACTTGCCTCTTGTTCTTGTAGCATTACTTGATCTCAGTTGAGACTAGTCTTGGTTGCTTCTGTAGATTTGCTTGCATCTTCTACCTCTCACAAGCCGTGACCCTACATTGATTCTACTTTTTCTACAAAGACTTCTAAAACATTGTGCAAGACTTTTACTTACCTGCAAGAAGTGCTTCAGCTCACCTAGACTTTTGCCCATTTGGCATTGGCTGGCCTGGATCCCAGAATGACGACTCCTCTGTTTGCATTTTACCTTCCTTCCAGGAAAGGGATAACTTGCTTTGCTTTGGGGTTCAAAAGTACTTATCTGCATCAGAATATTTGTGTGATCTCTTGTTTTATTCTGAAATCTCTTTACTTTGACACTCATCTCCGTATTGCTCTAAATGCACCAGTGATATTTTAATGTCCACAGTGTCCTAGCTATTTAAGTCACCTGAGGCTAAAGGAAGTGTCTGTATGCCATCCCAAATGGGTATTTGCTGATTTAGAGAAAGAGTGTGTATGCTGTAGTGTATTGCGTATTACTATTATATTGCCCCTTCTGAAGCAGGCTTATTCAAACTGACTGTTAAATAAATTAATAATTGTTTCATCAAGAAACCTTGTGTGTTTATTTGGATACTTGTGACTGTGAATCTCTGTCTAACTCCCCTACTGCTCACATTGACCCCCCTTGAGAAGCTTGGCTGTTCAGCCACACTACCAACCTATGTTGTTCAGACTTATCCCAAAAGGTTGGGTCCCTATTGCTAGGAGGTCAAGGTTGTTGTAGTGCACCCAAAGGGTACTGCTCCAAATCTTGCCCAACAATGTACCTGGCACTTATCAGTACTTTGTGGAGCTGCCGAAGCAACTGAAGTGACCCGGCCTCCCTTCCCCAGGGCTTACTGTCCTGCTTTGGCGTTCTTTGGGCCTCTCACAGCCAACGCATGGAAGCGCCCCAGTGTCCTGCCTCCACTACACAGGCTTAAATGCTTAGTCTAGTGGCTTCTATGTCCTTCACGACTCCAGCCTCATTCATGAACCCTTCTCGGGTGGTGCAGGCACGGCTTCTCGGTTCCCGCGGTCAGCAGGAAGCTTCCTCTCCTCTTCGTGCTGCGATCCCAGCACAGCAAACCAGCTACTGCAGTTTTTTTCTTGCAGTCTCCCCTCATCTATGGGATTCTCAGGTCGGCTTCCCTGGCTGTAACTAGCCGGTTGCAAATCTCAGTTACATTCAGATGTTCCATCTTTAAACTCCTGCTTTCAGGACGGAGTTGATTGGAGCCAATCAGCTTCCTCCAAACACTAGACCGCTCCTTCTGATTCTGCTGAGTATTCAGCATTACTCGGCCACTCTCCCTCGTCTCAGTCTTTATTATTCTGTTAGTTGCAGAATAGTGAGGGATACTATCAGCAGGCGTTAAGAGTTGTTGAATAGAGAGATCATAATATGCCATTAAGGCATTAGGAATAGAAGAGGTGTCCCTAAAAGGAAAATGGTGATACCATGTCTCATCTGATGATGCTAGGCTCCCCACTGAGGGTCACCTCCCCTTGTGTGATCCTCCCTCAAATAGCCACCCCCAGCCCCAGGATCAGGTAGCAGCTTCCGTCCACTGGCCACACAAGGAGAGGCTACATCTGGGAAAGGAGTGATGACACCATCTGATTCATCACAAAGTACACTGAATAAATTTGTTTTCTTCCAGAGGTGGAGCCAACTCTATCGCTCTCTTTTGTAGTAGTATTAAAACATCTTCTAGAATACAGTAATGTTCCAACGACATTCTTCCTGATCAAAGAGGATGGTGGCGAGGTGTTACGAGGAATTCTACTGAATAACCTTCGGCCACGGTTGTTACCACCCAGCAATCTAATATTATACTCTCTCCCATGTGTGGTTGAACAATGTTATGCGACCCCCTACTGGCGATGCACGGAGGGTATCTGGACCGAAGCGTTATTTGTTGGTGGGGGCAGCAGAGCTTCTAGAGGCTACAAATCTGCCCCAACCATTACCGCTCCTAAATCATCTTTGCTGATTTACTTGTAAAGAGGATACATGGCTTTAGGGATTGTACCAAGTCGATGAGGAAGCTCAAAAGCCAGAGAGAGGCCTGTGTGAAACCCTGGCTCCGAAAGGAGCGGTGTGTATTAAAGGTATCCCGATGGATAAAGGGTTTATTAGAGATGTTCTCTAATGTTTTCAGGGTCTCATGCTCTTTCCTGGGAGTTTCTAACTGGTCGTCTACTGCCTTCATAAAGAGGACCCAATCTTCGACAGGTATATTTATTAAAGTTGCCCGAGTCTTGGGTTTGAACTATGAATCTCAAAGCCATTAACGGCATTTGAGCAGGGTGCCCTCAACTATCACTCTAGCAGAAGTGTCAGCTGAATATAGAGTGTTCTTTAGGATATTCTGGACTACTTATTTGCCTTCAATCGAGATTTTGAGAAGGTGGGACCTAATCAGTTCGGGAACAGAAGCACGTTCTTTGAGAATTTCATCCCACTTATTATAGCACGCAAGCAAAGGGGTATTGTGTGCATTGAGTGTCAAATAAACCGCAAAGGTGATCGCTCTTTTGCCCATGGTATATATATAACCTCTTGCAATCTTTATTGAGAGGCGCTTCAGCACTGGACATTGGCACACCCGCCCTCTTCCTAGTGGTAGTAACAACTAGTGAATTTAGCTTTACACAACCTTAATTGTAAAGAGGGTCTAAAGGAGATGGCTTAAAAATGTTCGCTACCCTGGGTTGGACTACACGAGTAAGTGAAAGTGTAGTAAGAGATGGGGCATTTCTCTTTATTTTATAGACGACAAAAGTGGAATAGCCCAGCAATGTTTTTTCTCAGATTTAAGATACCATCTATGAAATCAGTGTCTTCCACTGTTTCCCAGAGTCTGAATATTAAAATGATTGGCAGCCCTTTTAAGCAAGTAATTAAACATAAGTTGGTAATCAATGGGGGAAATGTGACCACCCTCAAGTGTAACATCATATGGGTCTATAATAGGTGTCTAGGCCATCCTGATAGTCACCAGGGTCATATAGATTACTATACCACACATCTTGATCTCCCTCCCCTTGATCCTGGTAAGAGTCCAGAGAGGCTTGTGCGTCAAGAAGAGGTAGCCGAGTGATGTCTACAACAGTATGTGTAGGAGAAGGTGGACAACTTGGGGGCGAAGAGCTGCCCCCTCTCTAGTGGCTGTCCCATTTCTAAATCTAAGGGTTTCTGCCTAATTGGGTAGCATTCCATGAATGATAAAAAAAAAAAAAAAGAAAAAGAGGAAACTTTGTCTATAGTATCTTCAAAACATTCCAGAGACCAGGTTCCTTTCTTCAGTGTTTCAGGCAGAGGGAATACAATACCCTCAGGGTCTTCTCTGGGCCTGTTCTGCTACATGGATTGAGATAAAGGGGAGATAGCCCCAGTATATTCTGGCACCTTCTGTGGGTCTGTGGGTATGCGAGAGATGTGTTCCTGGGTTTTTTTAGGGCGTCTTTCTTTGCTAGAGTGTTTTTGATGTGTTTTGGCAAATTTGCCAAACACCAGTTGATGGACTTTGATGCACGCCGACTGGCGCCTGTTTTTCTCTATCAACTTGCACTACACGCGGAAGCGTAGCAGACTTAAGGCGCTCATGGTCGGTAGGCCAAGAGTTGCCTTACGCTGGCGTGCAGCCTTGTGGTTTTTGTGTGTGTGCCTTTGTTTCCAGAGGTTTTCACCATAGCAGCACGCTGCAACTCCCTTTCGGGGCTAGGGACTGATGCGCAGGAGCCAGAAGGTTGCCTCAAAACATCTTCGGCTTCCGAGACGGAGATTTATTTATTTTATTTATTACATTTGTAGAGCGCACTGCAGCCCATAGACATCGAGGCGCTATTACATGAAGGTGTACGCAGGTAAGATTATGTATACATAGAAGACATAAGGTACTTAGTTACAGAGAGAAAAGCGGAGCGTGGTTACATGTGACGTTTGTTTGCCTGCAGAGATCATGGCCGGTAGGTTAGACAAAACCTAGTTTTTAAGGCTTTGTGGAAGGCTAGGTGAGAGTCAATCCCACTGAGGTGCGTGGGTAGGGCGTTCCAGTGTGAAGCTGCTAGAGCTGGGAAGTTCGAACCGTCCGCACGTACTCTGCAGGTTTTAGGGATAGAAATCAAGTTGGTGTAGGCAGATCTAGAGGGCCTAGCAGAAGTGGGTCGTGAAATTCTCTGGGCAAGGTAAGGAGGAGGTCATGGAGGCACTGATGGGTGAGGGAGAGGATTTTAAAGATGATCTTCTGCCTAATGGGCAGCCAGTGGACCTGCCTTCTAAGGTCAGAAATGTGGTCTTTCCTGGAGAAACCTGTGGCGGCCCGGAGTACGTTGTTCTGGGTAAATTGGGGCTTAGCGATGTTTTTGCCATAGGTCCCACCAAGGAGTGCATTGCAGTTGTCCAACCTGGATCCTATCATGGCCATGGCAATAGTGAGGCCATTTTGAGAGGATATGAAGGGTCTTGCTGCGTAGATGAGTTTGGAGTAGTATGCTAATGAAGAGGCTATGGCATTAACATCCCTGCCCATGGTGAGATTAGAGTCGAGATAGACTCCTTAAGTTTTGGACACCGCAATCGGTATGTTGTCGTTGGTACAGGAGGAATATTGTTTGTCGAGATTGCCTAGAATGGTCGGTGACCCAATAAGTAAAAGCTCAGTCTTTTCGCTATTAAGACATAGCGAATTGTCTGCCATCCAAGCTTAGATGGTGGCGTAGATGAAATTGAGGGTGTTCTTGTGCAACTCAGTCACCTGTGAGCGGGATGAGCACTTTGGTGTCATCCGCATAGTTAGTGTATGAGAAGCCCATGGCATTAAGGAGATTGAAGAGAGACCGAGTTAACAGGTTGTAGAGGGTGGGCGCTATGCAGGAGCCCTAGGGCACCCCAAATTTGACGTGACTGGGAGATGCGCATGCTGAGTCGGAGAAAACTTTCATGGCCCTTTCCTGTAGGAAGGGGGTGTGTGGTGGCAGAGTGTGTTGTGATCGACAAGGTCGAATGCCGCTGATAGATCGAGGAGGAGCGCTGGTTTGCCAGCGTCACGAATGTCATCCATTTGATTTTTCAAGTCAAGTAGAGCTGTTTCAGTCCCATGTCGAGGTCTGAAACCAGACTGCCGAAGGCCCAGAAGGCAGTGCTCTTCGAGGATTTTTGGACTTGCTGGCAGGCCGCTTTGTCCAGAATTTTCAGAAGGGGACAGTGGTGATGGGCCTGTAGTTCCCTGGTACTGATGGGTCACGTGAGGGTTGAGGAGCGGACGAACCCAGGCTTCCTTAAGATCAGTCGGAACATGGCCAGACTGAAAGGATGCATTTATGAAGGCTGTGAGGAAGGGGGCAAGGGTAGGGCTGCAGTCTTTGATTAGCTGTGCAGGGCAAAAGTCACCTTTACAGTTTGATGGTTTTTAGGAGCATGATGACCTCAGATTCAGTGATATCCTTGAAGTCGAATAGGGGGCAGCAGTGGGTTTAGTCTCTTTGTTGGTGTTAATATTCTGGTTGGGAATTAGGAGGGTCAGAGCTTTTTGCTGTGCCTGAATTTTAGTTTGCAAGGTGTTTACTTTATTAAACATGGTGGATTGGATGTCATTGCACCATTTTTCATCTTTCAGGATGGTGCATGGTGAGGTGGACGAAGTTTCAAGTTCCCTGAAGATGGTGATGATTTCTTTGGTACTAGATTTGGCGTTGGCAATCCTGTTGTTGAAGGAGTTAGCTTTAGCGCTGATAATAGCTGATTTGCATTCCTTAGAGATAGTCTTAAAGGTAGATTTGGTAGCGTCATTAGGTTTATTTCTCCAGGCTGAGAGGGCAACTTGCTTCTTGGCACGAAGCTCAAGAAGCTCTTGGGATGTATGCTTGGCTTTCTTAGATTTTCTGAGAGTGAGAGGGGCGATGGCATCAACTGCATTAGTGATTGCCAGTTTGAAAGCGTTGGCAAGAGTGTCAGGGTCCATTGAGAAGGGGGCTTGGAGAGCCGGTACCTCAAGGAAGTGCGTGATCCCTTCTACAGTTAGTAGGCGGGAGCTTCTGGCGAGAGCTGCGGGAAGAGGGATGTTGGGTTTAGGGGGCCATTTACATGTGTCCAGGTCAAATTGGATGTGGTGGTGGTCTGTCCACGGGACAGGAGAGTTTTCGCTGATTAGCACTGGGCAGTTGTGGTGGGCAACCCAGTCTAAGGAACGTCCTTTGATGTGGGTAGGATTCGAGATGGTTTGCGAGAATCCGAGAGTGGAGAGGGCTTTATTTAGAGAGGCCGCGTGGGCGTCATTAGGATTGTTGAGGCCTAAGTTAAGGTCACCTGTGAGAAGGACTTTGGATTTTTTTCTTTAAGTTCGCTGAAAGAGCTTGGATGCAGGATTCCTGGAATTCGGCGATAGGTCCCGGATGTCGATAAACAATATGAAGATCCACGGTGAGGTTGGGGGAGAGAGATTTTGAGGGGAAGGTAGTCACAGCTGTGGCCAAGTTCACCTTCAATCTTCCTAATAGTGAGGTTGTCTTTGGCGAGGAGGGCTACTCCCCTGCCTCTGAGAAGGGGTCTGTCTTGCCTGTAAATGGTGTATCCGCCTGGGATGGCCAGGGAGAGGGCAGGGCCTGATGAGTCATTCAGCCAGGATTCAGTGATAATAAGGAGGTCAGTGTTGTTTTTGAGAATTAAGTCATGAATGTCTAGGGCATGTGCAGGAACTGAGCGGGCATTTATTAGAGCACACTTGAGGGTGGAGGTCAGTTGGGCCGTGGCTGAGGAAGCCATGGGGTCATGCGTAGGCATGATGGTTTTGTCAGGGGCATCAGGCACAGGCATGTGCAATACAGTGGGGACAGCAGGCACATGCCTTGGTCTTCCGTGTCCAACTCAAAAGTGCCGGCAGGGTTTCCAGACTCAGCCATCATGGCGTTTGGTATTTTGTTCCTCAAGGGTTTTGGCCCAAATAATTTGCACAGCGCCCCTCTAGGTGTTCTCTGGGAAGGCAGTGGTTGCACAATCAATGGGTGTCCTTCCACAGGTACCTTGTTACAATTTGGACAGAATTTAAGAGTACTCTCCATGGGTAAATTTAATCAAAAAGGCAGCTAGACAAGGGCAGTGTACAGAGGACATTAGATGTTACTCACCATAGTGACTAACTTACTCCTAGTCCATAGTCCCCTTTAATCCATACTGTACGGCCTTCCCCTGCTAGGGACAGGAAAGAGAACGTTTTTCACCAGAAAAATTGTCTTCCCCTTTAAATCTAGGTGCACGCGGGGGCGCAGCCCTGGGACCATACCCTCCCTTGGCTCCGCCCACTGGCACCACTCCTCAGCCCCCTTTGAGCCATCGGCTATATTACAATTGCTTAATGACACAGGTTTATTAAGGAGGAGGATGGTGGGACGTTTGCAGGAAAGGGGACTATGGACTAGGAGTTCATTAGTCACTACGGTGAGTAACAATTACTATGTCACGTCCCCTTTCTCCCATACTGAATGGGCAATTACAAATGAATGAAGTCATGGGGAGGAGAGTTGCCTTTCTAGGAAAACAAGTTTTTCAAAACTGCCTGGTCAAATGCTGCATTTTATCTGGCATTGGCATCCAAGCAACAGTGCTTGCAGAAGGTTGATGGAGATGCCCAAGTAGCCACCTTGCTGATTCTCTGCCATGGAACGTGTCTTTGGAAAGCCACCGTCATGGGCGTGCATGTTTGCTGACAATGACATGTGCTGGCCCTCGTACGTACGCTTCCTTGATGGCCATCGCCATCCACCTCACTTAGGACGCCTTGGATGCTTGACCGCCTGGTTTTGACCCACCGAACGTGACAGAGCATCCGAGTTGTGGAAACTCTTAGTCCTGTCCAGGTAAAATCTCAGAGCACGTCTGACATTGAGGTGAAAAGATGACACGACTTTTGGGAGAATTGAAGGGTATGTCCTTAGCGCCACCTTGTCCCAATGCCACTAGTACCTGTATATCACTGATCCTGCACCCTAAGGTAATGCCAACCAGGAGAGCAGTCTTTATGGTAACCAGCCTGATATCTACTGATACCATGGGCTCAAAAGGCTTGTGGGTTAGGGAGCCCAGCACCACGTTGAGGTCCCAGACCGGGTGTGGTCATTTGACTAGGGATACAATCTGGTCAGACCTGCCAAATGCTTCTTTACCACCGGATTGGAGGAGAAGAGGTGGTTAGTTTTTGTAAGCCACTATGGCCACCAGATAAGTACGACCGGTGTCTACCTGCCTGCACACTGGAATGAGCCAAATGTGCAGAGAAAGACAACACATGGTTTAGTGTGCATGCCAGATCTATCTAGTTTGTCTTGGCCCAGTGATAGAACCTGGTCCATTTGCTTCTGTATTGACTCCTGCTGGAGTTGCTTCTTGCCCCTTGAATGAATGTTTCAGGGTGACATGTTCAGGAACCAAGCTGCTAGGGCTAACTTCGGTTTAGCGGGGTGAACCACTGTACCTCCCTGCTGGGATAGTAGGCCCCCCCCGCCCTCCCACCTATCACAGCAGTGAAGGAGGACTGGAGGTTGATCCGACAGTCAGAGGAGTCCCAAGAACCAGGGTCTGGCCGGCCACAGCAGTGCTATCAAGATAAGACGTAGCTTCAACAACTCCTTGACCTTGCAGTTGACCCTGTGAATCAACAGGGTAGGGGGAAAAGCGTATGTCCAGAGTCATTCCACTGAATCTGCAATACATTCCCCAGAGAGCCTCTGCCGTGTCCCATCCACTATGCAAATTGGTGGCATCTCCTGTTGCTCAGGGTGGCGAATAGGTCTACTTGAGGGTGGCCCCACCTGTTGAAGATTTCCCTTAGAAAAACCTCGCTCATCTGCCATTCGTAGTTGTCAACCCCCAGCCTGCTGAGTCAGTCCGCTTCCAGGTTGGACTCCCCCGCGAGGTGGACAGCCGATAGGTAAATGTTGTTCAACAATGCCCACTCCCATATGTCGATGAACAGCATGTAGAGGGGAGGAGACCTAGTAACCCCCTGCTTGTTGATGTAATACATGCATGTGGAGCTATCTGTCTGAATGCAGACCAGCTTGTTGCGGACAATGGGGAGGAAAGCTTTGAGAGCAAGCCAGATGGTCATCATCTCGAGCCAAATGATGTGCTCTAGTTGTTCCTGCTTCACCCAGAGTGTGTGGACACTGGTAGCCCCCACCATCCTTTCAGGAACAAGTCCATAGCAATGGTGACATCTGGTAGTGGCTGCCTGAACGGCCTGCCCACTAACAAGTTGGTCTCTGACCACCAAGAGAGGTCCTGGTGCTGTGGTATGGTGACTAGAGCCACTTGGGAGCAAGTTTCCTGATTCCAAGAGGCTGAGAAATGTAGCTGCAGCCTCCTCATTTTGAGCCTTGTTTGTGGGACCGCCAAGAGAGATGCCGCCATTATTCCCAGCAGGTGTTGGTACCACCATGCCGAAGTTACTGACCTGCTGAGGAAATGCCCCATGGCCTTCTTGTGCTGTGATCTTGTCTTCTCTGCCCTCGTATACCAAATTAGCCCCAAGAATGTTAAGGACTGAGTGCAAAGTAACTGATTTCTTGTGGTTGATGGAAAACCCCAATTCGTTTAGCGTGTGCATAAGGGTGGCTGCTGTGCGCTGGACTCAATCAGGAGACACTGCTCGTGCAAGCCAGTCGTCGAGGTATGGATAAAGGTGGTGGGTCCACCGTATTCATTAACCTTGTAGACCTTGTATTGGAAATGAAAGCCCATGATCCTGAAATGTAGGAAGGAACAATGCGTTCCCAACTCAGGATGTGCAGGTAAGCATCCTTTAGATTCAGGGAGCACATCCAGTCCCCCGCCCACAGTGTCTCTGCTATCAGTGCAGGTGTAACGATCTTAAACTTTATTTTTTTTCCTTTTTTCATACAGACAACAAAACGTACTCCCCCCCCCCCCCCCGCTCCCCCACTCCTTCCCCCAGCTGGAAGCTGCTCTCGGAGTCCTCTGGACAACTCATGCCCTGAATAAGTCCAAAATTCTTATGTTGTGCGGGCACCATTGTACCATATAATACGATTGGAGGTACTCCAGCACCTTTCCCCAGTCTTTTTCAAAGGGGTCCGTTGCACCCTTCAGGGAATGAGAGAGTTTTTCCATAGTGATTAGCGTCCATACTCTTTGCAGCCAGTTGAAAATCTGTGGGGGATTTGGGTTTTTCCAATTCTGAGCTATGGCTGCCCATGCCGTTATCATCAGGCCCATAAAACACCACCATTGCGCCTTGCTTAGTTCCCTAGCTGAAGCTTACGTTAGATCGCACAACTAGACCCTCCCCCTTGTCCCCCCCCTCCCCAAGTGCGACTTTCGGGAAGATCCCCTGAAGCTGTGCCTTTATATCCGCCCAGAAGCCTTTTAACCTGTTGCATTCCCACCAGATGTGCCTCCAGGTGCCCTCTCCTCCACATTCCCTCAAGTACTGGCTGGACACCAGTGGGTACATCACATGCAGTCTCGCCGTAGTCAGATGCCACTGCGTCATCACCTTGACCCACATCTCCCTCATCTGAACTGAACGGGTCAACCTAGGGATTTCGCCCCACAAATCTTTCCAGTGCTCTCTGCTGATGGGCTCCCCCAGGGTCTGTTCCCATTTCACCATTTATGACCATCTGACCATTTCATCTTGCCCATTAATAAACCTATAAAGGGTGGATACCAGTTTGCTAGTGCCCGGGTTGGTTATTGCAAAGTTCTCAAAACGAGAGAGATCCTGTGTCGCCGCCTGCTTAATCGAGGGGTTATTCAGCCAGTGCCTTAATTGTTCATATTTGAATCTGTCTGCCTCTTTAATCTTCAAGCTCTCTGTACACGTCTCAAATGAAAGGACCTCTTTTCCCCTATTTTTTACAACCCACTTGTTCCCAGCCTGCGTAAGCACCCTTTTCCATTCCCGGAAGGAAGTCTGGTTTCCCGAACATGGGTGTAAAGGGACCCGGCACCGTTGACAATACACCACGTCTAGTCAGCTTGTCCCACACATCCAGGGGGGCTTTTATCACCGCACTCACTCGCAAGTTTGCTTGTCTGTGCCGTTTAACCTTCCACAAGAGTTCCCTCAGCGGAGTTCTTGCTACCGCCCTTTCCTGTTCGGCCCACACCTTCTGCTGCACCTCCCCCATCCAGTCTGAGTACCCACAACTGTGCCGCCTGATAATACTTATAGAAGTGCAGGAGAGCCAACCCCCCTTCTCTTATTGGGGCCGTTAACACCGCCCTCAAAATCCTATGAGTCTTATTCTCCCATATAAAGGATGCGATTGCTCGAGTCAGTGCCCTGAAGAAGGACCTGGAAATCTTTATCGGGCAGGCTTGGAAGTAATATAGCAACTTCGGGAGTATGGACATTTTTATCATGGCAACCTGCCCCAACCATGAGATCGCCAGTGGCTCCAACCACTCAAGGTCCCTCTTGATAGCCCCCAACACCTCCAGGAAGTTCACCCCATATATCTGGTCCACCCCACTCATCAGGGAGATGCCCAAGTATTTGGTCCCTTTATTCGCACAACTCAGACCCAGTGCCACGGCCTCCCTCCTCAACTCCCCTAAATCTCCCACCATTGGGAGAATTTCTGACTTGCTCCTATTTATTTTTGGCCCTGCAATTGTCCCGAACGATTCTTGCTCCTTCATCACTTCCGGAAGGGTGCGGCCTGGATCCCCCATGAACAACAAATCATCCGCATAAGCGACCAATTTGTGCTGCATCCCCGCCATTACTATCGCTTCCATCGCACTCAATTCCATTATTATGCTTAGCAGTGGCTCCAGAGAGATGGCGAACATCTCTCGGCGAAAGGGGGCACCCCTGATTGGAACCCGGGGAAAGTGCACCCCATCGTAAAGATCCCAGTTGATGCCGATTCTTATCGAGGAGATGTTATAGGTTGACTTGATCAACTTGAGGAAATTGTCCCGAAAACCCATCCACTCTAATGTTTTGAATAGCGTTGACCATTCCACCCGGTCAAATGTCTTTTCGGCATCGACCGCCAGAAGTGACGCGGGGTACGCTGTATGCTCACTTTCTCCACCAGGTGTGCTATGCGTCTTAAATTGTCATGCGTCTGCCTGCCTGGAATAAAACCTGATTGATCCTTGTGGATCAATTCGGGAAGCAACGGGGACAGTCTTAAGGCAAGTATTTTAGTGTACATTTTTGAGTCCTGATTTATCAGGGCAATTGGGCGATACGAGCTCAGAGAAGCCGGGTCCTTCCCTGATTTGTGAAAAACTACTACCTTCGCCTCATTCATGGTCAGTGTCACATTACCCTCTTCTCTAAAGGAGTTATATAATTTGGTTAGGAATGGGATCATATCCTCTGCGTACTTTTTATAGAATGCCGCAGTAAAGTCGTCCAGCCCCGGGGCCTTGCCAGGCTGTCGACTCTTTATTGCTTGGCGCACTTGCTCCTCCCTTATGTCGCCGTCCAGGTCATCCCTATCTTTTTTGGATATTTGTGGCAGTGTGAGAGAATTGAGGTATCTAGACTGATCAGCCCAATCCGGCCTCTCTGTGGAGTACAGGTCCTTATAGAAGGTTCTGAATTCTTTTCCCATCTAAGTGTTCGTAGTAGGCCTTTCCCCCTGCTTGTTGTGAATTGCCCTGATCGTCTCCTTCTGTTGCTGTGCACGTAGTTGTCTCGATAACAATTTATCTGCTCTATTGACTTTGGTGTAGTACAAGTGCCTTGGGCTCAATTCCGCTTTTTTCGTGAGCAAAACGTCTAACTGTCCCTGCACGTCCCTCATGACACTCCTCAAGGTGTGTCAGATTTTTTATGCATTCCCCTTGTATGTCAGTTAGCTTTTTTTCAAGTTCTCTCTCCCATGCCTGTCTCTGCTCGTCTTTGGACGCTTTTTTTTTTTCTTCAAAAAACGGTCCCCTTATGACCGCCTTCAGGGCATCCCAGACCATACCCAGCCTTACCTCGCACGTTTCATTAATGGCTAGGAACTCCTGTATCTTCCCCCCTAATTTCTTCCCCCAGTATTGGGTCTTGGAGGACCTCCTGCGGAAGCTTCCATCCCCATATTCCCTTGTGCCTGTGTGACACTTTCACCTCTATCCACAAGGGGGAATGATCAGATATCGATACCGACCCAGTTTCTACATTTCTACTTTCCCCAATAATCCTGCTGTTACCCACAAGTAGACTATTTGCGACATTGAGTTATATACGTGCGAATAGTGGGTGTAGCCTCTTTGTTGACCATTGCGCTCTCTCTACACATCAACCAGTGTCAGATGACTTATTAATTGACAAAGTCATTTCGATGGCGCCCCCTCTCCATGACCACCTCCCGAGCTCCTATCCACAGCCGGGTGCCACGCCATATTCAGATCTCCCCCCAGGATGATTTCCCCCTCCGCATATCCCTCAAGCTTTCCCACTGCCTCCCTCAGGAACCCGTCCTGCCCAGTGTTCGGTGCATATATAGTTGCTATCGTGCAGCGAAGCCCCTCTATCGTTAATTTTGCAAACAAATACCTACTGATCTTATCCGTTAGAGCCCCATGGAGGTGGACGTTCCGATTTTTACGGATCGCTATCAGGACTCCTGCCTTTTTGTCCTGAGCATTGTACTGCCCCAGCAGGTCATAACCCTTTATGTTCAGTTTGTCTTTATCACGCTGCCTTATGTGGGTCTCTTGAAGCATAATGATGTCATCTCCCTCCCTTTTCAGAAGTACCTCCACCTTTTTCCTTTTAACTGGATGATTTAGCCCCCTGACGTTGAAAGTTAGGATTCGCAATTTACCCATGAGCCTTGTATCCTGGCAGAAATGTATCATCCGTTCCCAGCCTTTTCCGAGCTACCCTCCGGCATCCCCCCCCTTTCTCCCTCATCCCTTCCCTCCACTAACTCTCCCCAACTTCTCCAAACAAACCACAACTAACCCAAGGAGGGACCAGGAATCTAACATTGCTGGGGCGTCCCGCCCTTCGCTCCTGACCCTCTGCTCACTTGGGTGTAACTGTGCGGGGGCTCCTAAACCCTGCATTTACCTCTAATATTTCTGGATTCCAATTCTGCTGCCCTCCTCCGGGCCACCATCCCTCGATCAGGGTGCTGCCATGGTCCACTCACTTGCCCCTTTCAGTCTCATTTCCTCTACACAAGGGTTCCTCTAGTCCCTTCAGGAGCCAGGCCCCACCCCCCGCTTTCCTCCTTTTTACAGTGTTTTCTTATTCTACACCGTTTTCCATCCGGACAGATTTCTACAGCGATCTTCCCTATCCCGGTGGAGACGTGGAGACTCTCCTCATTGTTCACGTCCTGGAGCCCCATTACCTGCAGGCCTTCCTCACACGTTTGAACTCTCTTCTGCCTACCGTTCCACGTAAAAAGAAGGGCAAATGGAAAGGTCCACTTGTATCTGATATCTCTGGCATTCAATGCCTTAATCACCGGTGCAATTTGTTTCTGCAGTGTGACCAAAGAAGTCCTGGTATAATTGAATTTCCACGCCATTCATCCGGATGTCCAGCTTGAACCTTTGAAGGGGGTAGAGAAAAATTCAACGTTGAAAGGTCCAGGACAACTCTCAGGTCAGCCTGGTTCTTTTTCTGTATGGCAAAGATGCGGGAGTAGAAACCCTGCCACGTTGTGAGGTTGGGACCTCCTCTACTGCCTGGCTCCTATGAGCAGGCTTATCTCCACCAGAAGAATTGCAGTCCCAATCTGTGATAGGGGTGGGGGGAATGAGATGGCGGTATCGTTAGGCAAAAGCCAGAGGAAACCACTCAGAATACATGGTTTCGCGAACCTTGCGCGCCATGACAAAGTGGAGGGCAAGTCTGCCCCGCACCAGATAACTGAATCTGGATGCCACCATCACTGCTTCTTCCCTTCTGAGGCTGATGCCTGGAAGAACCCCTTATGTGACGATGTGTGCTGCTTCCGTCGGTGCTGGCTGGGCAACCTGTCAGGCTTCCTAGTACGGCGCTCCTGGACCTCTCTCAGAGCATGGGTGACTCTGGCTAAAGCTCTGAAATGCAGGATTGGTCAATATTGCCAGGGACTTTGCTGTTTGGGAGCTGTTTTTCTTCTTGTCAAGCTCATCTGTAGATTAATGGAACAAGTCCCCTCCCTCGAATGGCAGGTCGAGAATGCATTCTTGCACGTCAGGGTTAAACTTTGTTGCCTTAAGCCATGCGGTCCTCCTCATATCGGAGGCCACAAATACCACCCTGCCCGCGGTGTCTATTTGCGCCACTGTCAACACCATGATGTCCTGGGCCACTATCTTTGCCACTGCCAGACCTGCTTTGAATCTCGCCCGACCGTGTGGTGGAAGCTCGGGACGGAATTCTGCTATCTCCCACCATAATGTGTGGGTCACAGCAGCTAGCTTGCATGGCATCAGCATTAGCCTGCCCCAAGTGGAGAGAAGCAAATATATCTTTTTCCTATAGGACTCTAGGAGGGTTTCCGCCTTGCCTAGGAGGGCTGAAGTAGGTGTAGTAGGTGTAGACATGCACGCTGTGGCTTTGCATACATAGAGGCTGCAATAACCTGAGAGTGAGGTTAAGGGTACACAGACAGAACGAGGGAGACCCCCCTCCGCCTGTTACACTCACCTCATCTCTGCGGGGGCGTCGAATGCAAGCAGGGTCAAATGGTTCGTTGTCCAGCGTGGTTGCGCTCCACTCCCTAGCTGTTTTGCTCAGGTTCCCTTGTCACAGCTTGAACTGGTCTGGATTCAGCTCCTGATGGTAAAGCAGATTAGATATAAAACGGCGCCTTCCCCGGTGGACCCTTCCCTTATGTCCCCCAGATAGGAGTTCTTCTGTCTGCCCAACGTGGCGTTTGCTCAACTTGCAGATAGTTATGGCGTGCTCTCCTTCCTGCTCGTCTTGGAAGGGGTGCAATGTTGTTCTTCCGAATCGAGTTGCTGCACTGATTCCGGTACAATGTCTTTATGGATCGAGTTACTCCACTGATCCGTCACAAGGGCACAAGGATCGAGTTGCTCCACTGATCCGCTGCTAAAGGTGAGTCTTTCTTGTTTAAGCAAGCAATTAAACCGCTGTTCGTTATTGCCAATGTTCTCTAATTCTGTGTCTCTTCTCTCCCAACAGATTTCGGGTATCGGATAGTGTGTGAACAGAAGCGCAGAAGATGCTGCTATGTTGAGCGCTGGGTGCTGCTGAGGGTATGTAAGCACTGTGCACAAATTTCTCCTCTGAAACTAACCTTGTTTGCTTTTCTTCTTTCCCCAGGTGCCGCGGCTATGCAGTAGATTGAGAGGAGCATCAGAAAGGTGCCGGAGGGTGAAACAGCTGTTGTGCGGAAGGAAGGTGGTTGCGGACCGCTACGGATGCCGAAGACTCCCAGGTAAGTGTCAGGTGTGCTGGAATCTAGAAGGCCGCGGACCGCTGAAGATACCGAAGGCCACTGGAGAAGCTTCAGGTAAACGGGAATCCACACGTGCTCACAGGATTGCTTCAGATGTCAGCGGAGAGCGTTCTGCTGCCATGGACAGTTCAATGCAAAGCGTCTGACAAGGCCTGGGCGGGGTTTATATAGCCAGGCCCGGCCACACCCGAGATCTTGGAGCACGTTCCGCTGGCCACGCCCATACTTGCCACACCTTATTCCAGAAGTGTGTTCAGGCCTGCAGACAACCAGTGTCAGTTTTTGAAGGCTTCATAATATAAGCCTGGTGCCAAAGGTACCAGGACAGGGTCCATGTGGGCCTCCCTTGATTTTTCCGATTATCAATCCGTTCTGGGTGTCTAAGCCCCAAAGTCCCGAGGGCAGGACTGCTTTGTCTCTCGGAGGTGCTGGTTATGACCCCGCCTGCATCTAGGTGCTGGTTTGTAGACTGTGTGGAGTGGGGTTTTATCCAGCCCTTCTTTGCCAGGGACTCGACATCCTTTTGCAAAGGGATAACAGTTTTGGTGGTTGACCAGATGGTAAGCACCTCTGCCAAGACCCCCGCCTCCGGTTGCTCAACCTGCAGCTGTGGACTCCCCAGGTACTCCGCCACTCACGCCAGCCTTTCATGGAAAGGCCCTAGCTGAGGAGGTAGTGTCTTAATCCTCCTCATCGTCCGTGTCCCCCGCTGTCTCCTGCAGGTCTGGGCCTGCTGGTGGAGTGCTGGGGCAGTTGTGGCGCGCTGATGGGCTGCGCCGGTGGCTGTGCCAGGGGGTGCACGAGGGGCAGAGCCACCCTGGCATAAGCACCTGCCGTAGCGTGGGAACCTGGGCCTACACTGGTACCTGTGTAGTAACCAAGACAGGAGTATGCATGGGCGCTGTAGGGAGTATATCTCGGATGAACCCCCCCCCCACGAGTATGGTCCTCATTTGAGGCAACCTCATGAACGTGAGGAATTTCTCAAAGACCCTGTCCTTGCATGCTGATGAGGTGCGTTCTTATGTGGGTGTGGGTCCTTGGGCCTGTACCTGTTGCTTTGCTCTCCCTGCACCTTGTCTGAGGTAGCTGGGGTCTGTGTATCACCCCTGTGTGGATGTAGTTTGGTATGATGTGCACCAGGTGACTAGCGGTGACCAATCCCACCTTGGCGTGCACTCCGATCCCTGCGTACTGGAATGGTGAGGCTCAGGATGCACCACCATTTTGTCTGGCCGGGAAGCCATCTTGTCTGGTACTGCGCCCTGTGATTGCTGCATGACTAATGTCGTACTGGGACCAGTCTCGGTCTGCTTGATTGACTGCGAAGGCTCGGACCTTCCCTGCACCTCAGGCAAGGGCCCGAGAGGCTGATTGCCCTTGGCCACGTCGCTGGTAGTGCGCATGCTACTGCGTTTAGGCGCCCCTCTGGTTTGTGCCTGGTATCAGAGCTAATCCCCTCGGGGAGATACCGAGGTACAAGAGCCTTGCAGCACCTCAGCGGTGGGACCGGGAGGGTCCTTGGACCCCTCAGCCATATGGCCGGTAGCTCGAAAAGCCTCAGTTCCCTTGCTGGTATGGTAGTAGGGCCTGGAAGGCCCCTCCCACTTGGATACTTCCCAGAGAACGAGTTGCCCTGCGGGGTGCAGTGGAGAACAGGGCACCCATCTTTGGCCTGGTCACCCTCCTGATGTACTCTTTGATGTGCTCTGGTGGTGATCTTGAGAACTGCTCCCTCCACCTGGCCAAGGGGTTTTTCAGCAAGCGGCATGTGAGCTTTGCACGCTGAGCAGCCGTCCAAGCCGTGGTCCACGCCAAGTCACCGGAGGCACAGTGCATGTGGATCCGACGTGGGGGAAAGGATGCCTCGCAGGCTGGACACCTGCTGAATCACGCCACAGTCGACATGAACCGGGGAGGAGCGTGGCACCGGAGGACATAGTACTGATGACTCTGAAGAAAATGGATGGAAAAAAGGGAAAAATATCCCTGGGAAAGTTGTAGCATGGAATTAAGAGTGAACAATAGGGCTTCTCAACATCCTACGTGAAAGAGGTCTGCTCCCGTCAACGCGGAAAAGAGGACTGAGGAGTGGCGCCGGTGGGCAGAGTCAAGGGAGCACATGCTCCCAAGGCCACTCTCCCTCACGCATCTAAATTTAAAGGGGAAGACCATTTTTCTGGTGAAAAAGGTTCAGTTTCCCGTCCCCAACGAGGGACGCACATTCAGTATGGAGGAAAGGAGACGGGACATAGGAATAGTGGATGTATGCATTCTCTAATAATCCGTCCCCCCACTCTCCCTACTGCAAGACTAAAGCCTGGTGTAGGCCCAAGCCGGTTGCCGAATCAGAGGACTCGTCAAATTCAGCCAGCGGAGGTCTTCAGGATGTTCGTCAAAATGTGCATGGAACAGCGACTGCCAAAAGAGGACTAAACGCGCCCAGTCGACATCCCTTTTTCGATCATAAACATGTGCAGTACTCAGCACTTACCACTAGATGTCGGCCTATGCAAAGCATATGATTCTAAGAAGCGCCACAAGCCTCAGAGATCGATATAGATAAACACACACACACACGCAAAACCAGCAAACATAGCATGTGCACGTTGCAAATGCACGCCTCCGCCTCTCAAGGAATAAAAAGAAAGCTACTGCATCCAGAACTTTGGCACACAGTCCTTTATTAGTGGATCCTTACACAGGGAAAACACATGAAGCTGAATATATATGGGATACATTACTGACATTATAGTATTCAAAATTCGGAAAAAGGGACGTCGACAGGGTATGGCAGTAATACTATCCCTAGTGTGACGTCCACTATACCATTGGTCCTTCACGCGTTGAGGTCCCGGAGATTGTTTTGTTTCTGACATGAGGTTGCATGAAGTGTAGCGCGAGTACAGGTGTATCCAAGCAGATATATATCAGACAACCTCATAAAGCATCCATGCATCTTCTCTCCAAGTGGAGGAAGGGTGGGCACATGTGAATCTAAGCAGATGCAAGCATCAGAATGTCACGATGCCTCAAGCATCAAGTTATTTTGAGCAAGCCCAAAAACCCCTGCTAGGGGCTGTTTGGTTGCGGTCCTGGCGCTTAAGGCGCCAGGCTCATATGCAGAGTCAGTCCTGGCGCCATGCTCAGAGTAGAACTTACCTGATGCAGACCATGCTGCAGAGCTCCAAGCCATAGGAGGCTTGGAAGGGACTATTTTACCTAGGGACTATTTTTTTTTACTCGGGTGGGGCTGGGGAGAAATACTTACCTGGGACTACTTTGGAGGCTATTTAAACCACACCCGAAGAGCAGCACACGCTTCGCATTATTCTGCATCCAGCAGTGTAACGCTCACCGTGTCTGCAAGCCTGCATCCAGTCTTCTGCCACGCCCACCTCGAGTCTGCAGCTCCTAGAAAATGGGAGGAACAGAATAAGAGGTTAGAATAAGAGCAAAACCTTCGATCCTTACCTGAATTCCGGATCCATCGCGCCTTCGATCTGGAAGAAAGAAGCATTTTATGCGCGCTGCATCGCCTGCTGCAGCTCCGCGCTGAACTCACCGGCCTTCGCAGCATCCTCACGATCCACCGCATCCATCTGCACGTTCCCGCCGCACTCTGGCACCCAAGGGGAACACAAGAACAGCAAAGGTGAGCCAAGGGAATAAACAGAGGCAATAGTAACTACCCCTATAGACTTACCCAATTACCACCGGGGGGTACTATTCCTCTTCACGGGTCGGCGCGGTCTCCATTACATCCTCGCCGTACCCCAGCCCCTAAGGGGAACAAAAGGACAACAAGGTGAGACGAAAGGACAAACAAGGGGAACTCTTCTCACCACAATAGACTTACCTAATTTTACCGCCGGAGGCATTATTCCCCGAACTTTATATTTTCTCTCCACACCTGAATAAGGGAGCAAGCCACAGGTTACATTCTGGCCTTATTTTATTGAACTGTGTAGGATAAGACAAATCCTTACCTGAACTTCGTCAGCTACCACGAGGAACTCTTCGCTGGGGTCAAGCTGCAAACTGCAAGGAATCGGACAAGAGTGAAAGTCAGACATGTGAACTCTTACGAACTACATACTTTTCGGAGTCAATATTGTTCTGGAACTCACCAATTCCTTCGAGCCAGTGAAGCAACTGGTTATCAGCGTGCGCCTGCGCTCAATGCAGGATGGAGAGCTCATCTTTTCAAACCATCACGTGAGACTATAAGAGGGGACATCAAAGGTGATCTGTGGGGAGAACAGCGGGGGTGGGGGGATTTACGCCCAACTCCACGGGTGGTTAATTCCCTTTCTCCATTTGCAGAAGAATATTCCTACGGGCCAAGCAAACTAAGCTAGGTGGGCCAGTCCAGTCCGTCATCTCGGCCCTACGCGTCACATTGGTGGAGACCGCAGCTGTCCAGTTAAGATCAACGCCTCTTTGGGAGCCAGGTGAGCGTAACACAGAAATACGATTACGGTGGCTTGTGGAATCTGCTTAGATTACATGCTGTGCATAGGTTAGCGAGCAGTGTTAGGAGAAGGTGGTGGGTTGTGAGAAGGTTCATTGGCAAACAGATGTTTTAGAACCGCTTGTCCCACCTGTGTATCTGTCTTGGAATGAGTGTCCATGCAGTAGTGCTGAGTGAAAGTGTGTACTGAGCTCTAGCTGTTTTGCAAATGCTGTCCAGGGGGACATTTGCAATGGAAGCCACAGTGGCTCCTGTGCTCCTTGTGGAGCGAGCTCTTGACGTGAAAGGCAGTGTCTTGTTTGATAAAGAATAGCACAGTTGTATACGTCTGACTATCCACCTGGAGATGGCATTCTTGGAAATGCGATCTCCCTCTCTGCCTGGTGCTACAGAGACAAACAGTTCATCGGTTTTCCTTAGCGGTCTGGTTTTGTTTACATAGTAAAGGACCGCCCTCCTTACATCTAGCGTGTGGAGTTCTACCTCAGCTGAGCTGGGGGAGTTCTGGAAGAAAGCTGGTAGCTCAATGGACTGGTTTACGTGAAATTTAGAGATGAACTTAGGGGAAAACCTAGGAGTGCGTAAAACCAGTTTGTCCTTGTGTATTATAAAGAAAGGATTCTGCACTGACAATGTTTGTAATTCGCTAACTCTTCTTATGGAAGTAATAGCCACTAAGAAGGCAGTGTTGTAGGTCAGTTGCTTAAGACTTCATTTATGCATAGGCTTGAAGCGATCCCCTCCATGAGCTTTGCGAGTACTACATTGAGATCCTATCCTGGCGGTGGGTAAGAAATGGGAGGGTGGAGTCGCTTTACTCCATCCATGAACGCTTTAATGACCGGTACCTTCCACCACAATACTTTATTTGTAGGAGGTGGTGTAACCCGATAAAGCCGCCAGATGGACCTTTATAAAGTTGAAGACTAACACCTAATCCAGCAAGTGGAGCATATAATTTAGAATGCCAGATGGAGTACATTCTATGGGGTTTGTTTAGACTGGCACCAAACTATAAATTGCCCCCACTTGTCGAAATAACAAGGCCTAGTGTTAGGTTTTCTTGCTTCCTTTAGGATATCCATACACCTCTGTGGCAGGTTAAGATGTCCGAACTCTATCACCTCAGGAGTCACGTTGCCAAGTTCATAGACTGAGGTTGAGGATGCAGTGTTATTCCACCGTGCTGAGTGAGTAGATAGGTCAGGCACGGGAGTTTGATGGGATCGCACATCACCAATTTGCGCAGATGTGGATACCATGGCTGTCTTGCCGACAAGGGATCAACTAGGATGAGCGTCACTTGCTCCCTTTGAATCTTGTTCACCACCTTGTTCATCAGAGGAGTGGGTGGAAAAGCTTAAGCAATACTCCCTGACCAGTTCATCCAAAGGGCATTCCCACTGGAGCATGGCTGTGGGAACCTGGACACACAGTCTGGGCATTGCTTGTTTTTGCTTGTAGCAAACAAGTCTAGCGTGGGGTAACCCCATTGAGAGAAGAGATCTACAACCTTTGTGTTTAGTTGCCATTCATGTTCCTCTGGTAGGGGATCTCTGCTTAGAGAGTCTGCTAACGTATTGAGTTCCCCTGGAACGTGTTGCAAGGATAGGAATATCTTCCGTTTGAGTGCCCATTTCCAAATCTGTTGTGCTAGTTTGGACAGATTTGGAGAATGTGTGCCCCCCCTGTTTGTTGATGTAGAACATAGCTGTTGTGCTGTCGGTGAGCATTTGTACCGACTGATTTGTTAGCTGTATCTCGAATGAATGAAGGGCCTTGAATACTGCTAGCAGTTCTACCAGGTTGATGTGGTTCTGTGCCGTGGCATGAGTCCACAGACCCTGAGCTGTGTGATGAAGGTGATGAGCCCCCCACCCGGCAAGGGAGGCGTCTGTCGTCACTATAGCTTGAACCTCTGGATCGTGGAAGGGTCTGCCCCTTAACAAATTCTCCCTTGTCCACCAGCGAAGGTTTTGTACCAGTGTTGGTGAAAAAAGCACTAGATCGTCCCACTGACCACTTGCCTGAGACCACTGTTTCGTCAACCACTCCTGCATGGGACGCAGGATTGTGTGCGGCATCTGGTAAACGCAAGATGCCATGCCTAGCAATGGCATAGCTTTGCGTACGCTTATCTGGCGACCGGCCTGATAATGTGGTATTTGCAGTAACTTATTTTGGACTCTTTCCTCTGAGGGGAAGACTAAAGCCTCCCTTGTGTCTATTACAGCTCCTAGGGACCGTTTGGTTGTGCTGGGCACTAGGCTTGATTTTTTCTCGTTTACTGAAAAGCCCAATTGAAAGAAAAGACTTATTGTTCTTTGAATGTTTGTCCTGCAATTGGGGGGGTGGGGGGGGTTTCCCCTGTAATCAGCCAGTCGTCCAGGTAAGGGTACACTGGGATTAACTCCCTGCACAGGTGCACTGCCACCAACACCAGTACCTTTGTGAATATCCTCATAGTGGAAGCTATGCCGAAGGATAGCACTTTGAATTGGTAGTGCTGGTTTGATATCTTGAAATGACAAGAATTTTCTGTGCGCTGGGAACATTGAAAAATGAAAATAAGCATCTTTCATATCCAAAGTTGCCATGTAGGCCCCCCCGCTTTATCAGAGGTATTACTTCTTGTAGAGTAGTCATGCGGAATTTTTGTTTGCTTGACATATTTGTTTGCAGGGCGTAGGTCTAATACTGGGCGCATTGTTAGATCTTTCTTTGGCACAAGGAAGTAGGTTGAATAAATACCCTTGTTTACCTGGTTCGCCGGGACGACTTCTATGGTGTCCTTTAGGCAAGTGTTGCGATTTCCTCGAGAAGGATGCATTCTTCCTTCAAGTGTGTCTTTTGGCATGGAGGATGGTTCCAGGGGTCGCTGGATTAATTCCACACAGTACCCGCCTGCCACGGTGATTATCACCCATTTGTCTGAGGTGATACTTTCCCATGCTTGGGTGAAGTTTGAAATACGCCCCCCCTACTGGAGATGCATGGGAGGGCACCTGAAGCAGGTAGTCACTGTTTTGGAGGTGTTGCTCCATCTCTAGAGGTGGAGGACCTCCCAGGCCGCGAGATCGGTGCTGTCCCCTCTGGTAACCCAGTGAGGCTTGGCCTTTGTTATCCCAGATGCCCCTTGGTTTTGACTTTGACCATACCCTGAACCCCCTGTGAGAATTTCATCCTCTGAAAAGACGAAAATTACTATTCCCTCTTTGGCCAGAGGGTTAATCTGAAAGTTGTCCCAAGGACTTCAGAGTATCTTACTCGTCCTTTGCAGACTTTAGTGCATCCTTTACTGCCTTTCCAAAGAGGACGTCAGGCTCGACTAGCATATTTAGTAGTGTTGCTTGAGTCTCCTGCTTGAATCCCGAATGGCGAAGCCAAGCATGGCACTTAATAGTGCCTTCCGCAATCATTCTTCCTGCATTATCAGCAGTGTCTAAATTATTTTTTAGGATGCAGCTAGAGATTGCTCTGCCCTCGGCTTCTACCTGGGCCAACTGTGTTCTTGTGGGTTCAGGGGCTGATGATAGTGCTGACACCTCGTCCCACTTATGACAATTGTAGCTAGATAAGAGACTAGTATTGTTAGCTATCTTAGCCTGAAAGGCAGCAGAAGAGGCTACTTTCCTGCCCATGGTGTAAAGGCGTTTGCTTTCTGTCAGGTGAAGCCTCAGAGGAAGCTAATGGAGTACCGGTTCTCTTTCTGGTGGTTGTCACTACCAGAGAGTCTGGTTTAAGCTGGCCCCTGATATAGAGGGGGTGTGTGGGAGCTGGGCCAAAGAGTTCCTCAATGCGTGGGTTAACCGCACATGTTTGGTTTCTCCAGAGAAGGCTGGATCCTTCTCTGGACGGATTGCAGGATTGGAATAAACTAACTCCTTTTTTATCCCCATGATATCCTCAACAAAGTCATAATTCACTCACATTGTGCCGCCGTTCTTACTACCAAGATGGCGGTTGAAGCCAGTGGGTCAGGTCTAGCAGCAGATTGTCCAGGGATCCTGGAAGCCCCGCCCCTGTTGCCAGGAGAAGCTTTTCAGGCAGCAGGAACAACGCTCCAGTGCGTTGCTACTCTTAGCACTCAATGCTCTGTAAATTAGTCCTTTTTTCCAAGCTGCGATTAGCATTTCTGCACATATCTCTATTTACCTTCCTTTGATTACTCACTCTCATTTTGTGTCTTTTTCATGGGTTTAGATCGATGTAATCTTTACTTCCCGATCTGCCCGTCTGTCCTCTGACGGCTCTGCAGGGTGCGCCACCGCGGCAGCACGCCTCGCATACAGTGTATTTCGAGCCCGGTTTCTTTGCAGCCCTGGTACTAGAGATCCGTCGGGTAAGAATACCCTTATTGTTCCGCGGGTTTCTAATAGAGACAGATCTTCAAGAATTTGTTCTGACTCATATTTCTTCTTTCTGCTTCCCAGTACGGCAGATTGCGATTGTGCAAAAGCGTTCCTGCCTTCAGTATTCGATCCTTCCAGGTTTTCCCTCTACATTCCTGCACCAGGTATAGAGACGCTGATCAAGGTTCGCTACTTTCAGCACAAGGGAGGCCCCTCAATACCCAAGGAAGCTGCCGCAGTATAGACCCCACCCCCCTTCCCCTGCACCACGCCCTGTCAGGGGCCCCGTAAATGGACATCGGAGCCTAAACAAGGAGACGGTTATGTTGTTATGTTACTGTTGGGAAAGTTTTCCCCTTTTCATTTTCTTATTCCTAACCTTTTTTCTTCTTTTTTGCTCTCTTTTCTTTCTTTCTTTTTGGCTCAGCTTTTACGGCTCAATGTAGAACATCAAAAGTATTGCATAAAATGGCACCGTCAACTCGCCAAATGTCATTATGTTATGATAAGTGCCAATAAACAAACTTGAAAATAAATCAGGTTCGCTTCTTTCAGGCTAATTACATTTTCTCGATCACACCCTAATACTTCTGTGCCTCTCCTTTATGTCTGTATTAGTCTGTGCATGAAAATACCATATGCCGCTGTGTAGAAGAGCCTCCAAAATTCATCTGATTCCCGACTACAGGTAGTCTCTTAGAGAATACACCCTCCCTTGTTCTTTCCCTTCTCATTTCCATACTGTCTTATTCATTTTACCTTTCTTTTTGTGCTGTCCTCAGGATCAGAGGAGAACGAGCAAGATGGTCCATTTCTCAACTACCACCACCTTCAAGACCTAGAAACCTACAATCCTGCCAACACAGCTGAAGGGAATCCAGTTCTTCCACCTCTTCACTTCCATCACAGGGTTTTATTCCCCAGAGGGTTTCCCTGAAGGGTTCTTATGTCTCTAACCACTTAGAGTTGGAGAATAAGGGTTCTTTAGGTATACTTCTCCAAGCTTCAGGGTTCCGGCGGCCTTTGACCAGGTTAGTGATTGGTGTTTTGCTCGGTGAAACTTGGTGTAAAAAGTCTAATTTACACCTTAAATTGACTAGTATGACAGGATCCTTCTCTGGATGGATTGCAGGATTGGAATAAACTAACTGCTTTTTTATCCCCCAGGATATCCTCAACAAAGTCCTTGCCAGCTGAGTCTTTGTGTTTTGATCTGGAGGTGCTCAGCCGCCTTAATGAGCATGTTATTTAGAAGGGGCTGGTTGTCAATAGGCGAATCAGCCAAGGGGGTCTTGGGTGACGGGAGAGGCGATATTGTACATATCTGTTTCTTCATCGTCCTACCCATAGTTTTCTTCTGTGCCCTCTTGAGCTGTATAAGTATCTACAGCATCATCCTCATAGTCTGTCAGAGATCAACGTAGGGAGGGTCAACCTGGGATTGAATATCCAGGGTGTCTGGACAAGTCCTCTTAGAGGCGGGATGAGTAGTATGGGCATTTACAGTGGCTTGAGAGCCAGATGCAGCTGTAGTAGGAGGAGTGTTTGGGATGCTTTGGAAAGCTTCTGGGTTTTTCTCAAAATAATTCCCAATAAAGTTCATCCTCCTCATGACCCCAATCTATGTCTTCACGTGTCCATTGGGCTAAGCTCATAATGGACATAGGGCCTAGTGTGGATGTCTGAGGGCCTGGTAAGAAGTCTTCTTCAGAAGGAAGTGAATCCTTGTGAGGTTGAGAACCCTTGTGAGGCTGGGAATCCTTATCCTTGGATGTGGGAAATGACCTATTTTTAATGAGGCGTCTTGGAAGAGTGCCTCTTAGACTCCTTTCCCTTCATAAGCCCCCTCGTGACACGTTTTTTCACCAAGTAGGCTGAGGTCTTAACCGATTTCAACGAACAACGTCAAACTTCGGCAGTGGAGTGGCCCGACGCCTCGTCAGCCGGCATGAGACGTTCGGGTGTGGATTTATTCACGACATCTGTGCTGTCTTTCGACAGTCTGGGCCGGTCATGTGGCGATCGGAACCTCAAGTGCCCAGAGGACAGTGAACTTGAGGTCCTCTCCCTAGACGTCGTGTGGTCCTCAGTCGACGACGCATCAAGTCTCAGCCCATGGGTAGGTGTTTAGAAGTAGGGGTTGTGTGAGCGCTGGTGCCTCCACGTGTCGTCCCCATAACAGGGCTGCTGGCCTGTCTGGTGGGGTTGGGGGCTTGCGCTTGGGAAACTAACGTTTCCCCTTCGCCGTACGAAAAGGCGGCATCGCGTCCATCGCTGAAGGTCCCCTCCACCATGGTGGCCTTGGCATGCATGGCGGGCCCAGCGTTTCGTCTTACGGTCCTTCAACGTTTTCGGTTAGAAGAGCCTGCAGGCTCAACAGTTCTCCTCAACGAGATGTCGTGGGAGGCAGAGGTTGCACAGGTGCTTGTCGACCCACAGGAATTTTTTCTTGCAACTTGGGCAGAACTTAAAAGGGGTTCCATCCATGATAACATGCAATGGCAGCTCGGCGAATGTAATGTAGGAAGAGGGGCAAATACATTCTCAATGTCCTCTCCCCTCTCCCTACTTCGTGGGCCGAAGCCCAGTGCGAGCTGCGAGGCCAAAACTATCAGTAATTAAAATAATGAAAGTAGTTATCCGAAAGAGAACTCTGCTTTTTTGCGTCCGTATATAATGGCGGAAAAAAACAATCTGAGGGACCTCGACGCATGAAGGACCATGGGTACAGTGGACGTCACACTAGGGATAGTATTACTGGCACATCCTGTCGACGTCCATTTTTGAATTTCGAAAACAACTGTAATACTCTGCAGCTTCCACTAGATGTCGGCCTATGCACAGCATGTGATCAAAGGTGATTCCACAAGCCACTGGGGCGTGTGCATGTGTGTGTATTTCACGTGACGCACTTTCATTCTGATCCTGTTTTCTACCATAACTGCAGTTATACCCAGTATAAGCCTGGTTATGTGAAAACATTCAAGCTCTAAACTTGGTCCCCAGCCCCCGTCTCCCTCATCCAACCACACCCAACGCACCAGTTTATCATGGTGTCTTTCCCCCTCCCCACCTCTTGCCCGATGCCATTTTATCATGTTTCCTCTTCCAAATGGCTTTTTTTCCACTTTTAGTTTTTTGGTTAACCTCGGTTATACCAGTTATTACCCCAGTTATCTTTCGCATCGGAAAAATACATGTTTTTTTTCATTTCTGAAAGACCTCTGCTGCAAAGCACTATGGGAAAATGTAGCTATAATTTTGGGAGAAGGCGGCATCCCCTTCTCCGTCAAATATTTAAACTACTGGACGGAATACGCTAGACCCCTCCAGGAAATCGAGTTAAGGCTTTGTGCCAAAGTCTGGTCCAATTCCACAGAGCATTTTTTGCTGTGCACCGTTAGGATTTTCTATACTCTGGCCTGGTGGACAGATGTATAGAAGGTCAACCTAGTTTATTGACAGGGACATCTCTGGGAGCTGTACCCAAACCAGTTCAAGGTACCTAGGTGAGTGGTCAAGGCTAAGCCTCAGGAAGGGCGAGCCTGGTAAAGGGCCCTAAATGAGTACACACTGTCTAAAGTCAATGAACATTCTTAGACAGTTATACAATTATTTATGGCCACATAACACTATGTAAAATGACTACTAGCATGTAATATCACACAAGACTAAATAAAAGATGACATGCATTACTTACCATAAAAGCATTTCTGATGGTTGTATCTGGTTAGATTCACATGCTGTGCATAGTCCGACATCCAGTGGTCACTGCAGAGTATTGCATTTTGTTTTTCGTAGTCAAAAAGGGGACGTCGACATAGGAGTGTCTGTAATAGTTTACCTGTTTGCAATACTATCCCTATAGTGACTTAAGGGCAAAGTACATAAAGCTCAGCAAAAAAGGTAAGTATTAGTATGCAGCACTACAGGTACACAGAGATACCACTAACTTTAAAAGTCCATCCCTAAGATGCATGGGCCCTTGTGCCCAAAAGTTCACCCAAGTTTCACACAGATTTTTGAGATGGGGAAAAAGTTAGGAGGGCTTTTGGGGTCCAATTCAGAGATCCAAAGGGTAGAGGGACAAGTTGTACCAGTGAATAAAAAAGTGTCCCCCACTTTCAGAATGCTTGCGCGAACAAGCTATGGCAAAGCCACACTGTTCTAAAAGTTTCTAAAAGTTACCAAACTTTTAAAGGGGAGATATGTGGTTCATGTAAGTACTGTTGAAACATACTCCGATTCTCCTTAGGTCTTGGCAGGTCTTCAGAAGAGGGTCCAGGGTCACTTTTCCCGCCGTTAGCTCCGGTCCTCGATGCCCAGGTGTTGCAGGTTCGAACACTTCTCCGGTCAATGGAATATGCTGGTGCAAGGTCTTCAAGATGGAGCATGCAGAAGAACTCTATACAGGGGCCCCCTCAGCACAGGACTCGATACAGGAAAGCCATTTTAGACAGCCACCGATGCATGGCGATGCAGGGGGACACAGCTGTCGCTGTCAGACTTCACCTCCTTTTTCGATCACCCTTGATGCTGGAACCACGGAATTTGAAAGAGACGAGTCCTGTAGCACAAGCTGTCGACCCTCAAAGGTCCGGTCCTCATGGCGGAATGCTGATGTCTGCAGCACGGTAGCCCAAACTGAGACCGGCAGTGTGATGAATCTAGCAATGTCATCACTCCCTCTCTCCAGGGAAACTCTCTTCCCGTATGACCTGGGAAGGTCACCCGCTACCTGATCCCGACCCTGGGGGTGGCTGTAAGCGGGAGGACCAAATGGAGGAAGACAACCCTCATGGGAGGGAAGGAGACTCACTGGCAGGAACATGGTATTCCCCTTTCCACTCAGGGTAGGACACAGCCCTTAGACTTCCCAAACCTGTATGGCATATTGTGATAAAGAGCCGGTTCATTCACCTTGCACTTGCTCTTTCCTATACCTTCTGCAAAACAACAGACAAGAGCACGAGAGCAATACAGAGCACTAAAGCTGCGGAACTAGTGGTTGGATTGATCCGATATGTGCCGGGACATTTAAAACCCCGACACTGTGAGGAAGATGGAAATCCAGTATACTAGACGCGGGTCAGCAAGCGAGGAAGAAGTCAGTTTTGAAAGGGGACAGAAGAGATCCTACCTGTGCAGTCACAAGAAGCTCAGAGGTCAAAGGTATGGCGCACCGAGGCTCGCAGCAGGAGACGCTCTGGAGAAGAGGCCAAGGTAGAGCGAGTACCAGAGAGCAGACAAAACTCCAGTAGACGAGGAGGTGCCCCACCAGAGAAACCGAAGACTTCAGAGAGTACAGAAGCAGCAACAAGAGACCGGTGAGCCCAGAGAAGCAGAATTGGGACATCTAGGCACTTCGCAATGTACACCGCACACAGAGGAAAGACGGACATTCAGAGGGCTATCCCATACGAGTGAGCTGGGACGCAGAGTGCCTGGCAGAATAAAATAGATTAAGGGGGTCGAGGACCCATTGGCTAAGTGAGTCAAACTGTTGCGTGTAGAGAAAACCCTGGCAGTGGCAGAAGAGTATACCAGGTAACATGTTGAGAATCTCGGACCCACACACAATTGCAAATAAACTATAAAATCAAGGAGAGGAATGATATCATCTTTAATAATTGAAATACAAGGGAATGAAGCCATATCCCCTGGACTGGAAAAGTTTATTTACTGAGGGCTCATCTTCACAGGAATCTGAGCTGATGTTGAGAATGGATGATCCCTCCACTCCAACAGTCGAAGCGCCTTCTCAGGACTTCTGGAGATCACCTACAAGGCAGGGCTCTTCCAAGACAGCAGCAGAAGTTGCCAGGCCGTCTCCCAACAGGTCCACAGTCTCCTTACACGTCTTGCAGCTGGACAGGTGTTGGGAAGGAGAGACGACTGTCCCAGGCCCTCCGGGGTCTACTTGCTCATCTTAAATCTGGAGGTAGTGTTGTGAAGTATTTTTATTGTTGCTTATTTAAAACTAACTGTTAAATAATTATTTTACTAGAAAACCTTGAGCATAAGTTTTATTTCGATACTTGAAATTGTGAATCTCAGTGTTACCTCTCTACAACTCACATTTACCCCCTTGAGATAGGTCTGGTTACTCAGTCACTCTACCAACTTGTGTAGTACAGACCTATACCAATAGGTGGGTTACCCATTACCAAGAGAACAAGGCTGGTGTAGTCTCCCCCAGGGTTACTACATACAATCTTGCCTAACAAAAAGGAATGCGTCCTGCAAGGCCACAAGGAGGTTGAGAGTGCTCTGCAAAAAGCGACCCACGAGAGGGAGGGCACAAGCCTCAGACCTTCCCTGTTCCAGCTCTAAGTTAACACATTCAAAAGCCCATGTCCCCAGCATTCCAAGGTACCAGTCAGTCCCAGACCACCAACCATAAAACTGTTAGACCCCCAATCAATCAAGATCGAGCAGAAATCAGGAACTAGTTGGCCTTCAACATAGGTCATTTGATTTGTGCTGCAAGGTGCCGGGAGGGGTACAAACATCACTAAAACAAGGGCGGTTAGCTTTGGATGGGCTCCAACGTGTCTGGAATCGAGTTAGTGTGTGAGATGTAATGACCTCGAAGTATCCCCTTCCCCTTTGTCTGAAGTACCAGGTGCACATCAGGTTAGAGCTAGATCCTGCATCGTTTTTCTTCGCCTAACAACCAATTAAGTGTAGCTTCATGTCTAATGACGCGCAAGGAGGAGCCCACGTGTGATGTGATGGACAGAAGGGGCTAGGACCAATGGCCTGGCATTCCCTATGGAGCAGGTATCCTATATGTATAGGGTCTCGCCAACAAGCCATTGGATTTGTACATTATGTAATTTATGTCAACAATGACTCAGTGGCCTTCATAAGGGTTGCTCATACTGATTTTGCCAGAACGTTCCTCTGGAGCAGAATGCATTGCACGTGCCTTTCTATTTTTGTGGAAATAAAACTTTGTTCTCTATGAAAGAGGTGTGCTGAGCCTTTTTCCCTAGTGGGTTGCATTTTTTTCTGGTGTGAGTGTTGAGGGGTTTCTCGACACAGAATACTTGGTTCCTTCGGATTTCTTCCAGGATCTCTCTGAAACGGATGCAGCGGTCCTCTTCTTATCCAAGAGCCAGGTAACAGCCAAAAGTTCCACTAGCCAATTTAAGATCTGGCCAACACACACCCAGCAGTGGTCAAATCAGGAATTAGAGCCCCTGAAGGAAATCTCACCAACCATCTGGGGATTGAAACATGTTGGGCTGTGTAGTAGGATATTCAATCACACAATTTGAGCGTTGACATTTTATGCAACAGTTGCCATTTTCAATTTTGGCAATTTTGTATAGGCTTATTTTTGGTATTTATTTTTTGAGGGTACAAGGATCCACAGCATGTGGATGCAGGCAATTATTATAATCACTTGGTGTTATAATTTGATGCACAAGAGGTTTTGTTATAAACAATGAAATAATCGAGAATATATTCATGTTTATATGTATTCAAATAAATCATTTTAATTATTACATGGTACTGTAGTAACAACCATGTGTCCATAAGTGTATTTGTTTTTCTTAAGACACTACTAAAGGGCAGTTGTTGGAAGAGAGCTTGTTGTACACTAGGGCAAAAAATGTATTGGGCACAGCTGGTGCATACCATTCTGACACACAAACCAGTTTGTGGATTGGGACAAGACAGCAGTGCCAACCCACTTCCTGGTAGAAAACGGACATGTCCCTACATTAGCCTGTGAAAAGCCTCAGCTTTCCTAGGGCACTTGCAGTCCATATAAGGATGTGCCTGTCCTCACAGGTCAGGAAGAAGGGTTAGTGACAAGATGGCCAAGGAACAAACGCGGTAGATGCAGTAAAGCTAAATCAAAACACCCAAAAAAAGAGCAAAAAGTAACTTCTGCCACCAGCTTGTCCCTCATGCACACCTAAAATAACCAGAAAATCCTCCGAGTGTTAGTCTAGGGTAAAACAAAAAGTGTACCCTATTGTACTGCATTATAAGTTGCATTGTACAATGACAAAAGGTAACCCCACAAGTGACAAAAAAAAAAGAAGAAAAACAAGACTATGGGAAACAATGTTGGCCCAGCACTGACAGCTAGAAGGACACATCAGTTTTCCCTAAGGCCAATGAGCAAAAGCAAGACCGCACTGTTAAAAGTTTAGGCCACATTCTAAAATACAAAGCAAAAGGTTCGGGATTCCATCAAAATGTATGGAAAGGTGCGATTTCCTAACATGCTGTGCAGAAATTCTGACTTTTTCTCTATGGAAAATGAATGGGAGTAGGCCGAAAATGTATTAGCAATTACATTTTCGAGTTTCCAATGGAACGAACTTAATCAACTATAGTGCATCGACAGGCAAACTATAATTAATAAAATGCCTCCACGATAGCGCAAGGCATATATTTCGAGACACCCGCCAGTGCATGCAAAATTACTGATTTCTACATTAACGGCTTCATAGTTTAAAAAATGTTTACCTTGCGTTTTGAACAGCATTCAACATGAGGTTTTCCATAGAAAAAAAATAAATAAAAGACATTTTCGGCACAAATATCTCAAAATTGTCCGCTTCGATGTGCCTACTATTTTGCATGCCCCATGATCTGTAATTGTTTCAGTGAAAACATTTAGAAAATTGACTTGGCCAATTTTGAGATACTGACATTTGATTTTGTATCTATGTATGCCACATGCGCAGAATGATTGTGCCTTTTTCATAGCAATTGTCCACAGAGCGCATGATTGATTCATTGGTTGGTTGGTTGGTTATTTATTATGAGCCTATATACAAGTGTTTCAAGGCGCAGCAAGGCAAGGTAGGAGGAATAAAGGGAGGACACAACAACGATCTTACTCGGCCTCGTGTCACCGAGATCGTTCAAGTGAGCAACAAGAAGTGCAGGGGGAGGGTAAAGGGAGAAGTGCACCCAGAGCAGCAGGTCCCAGAGTACAGAGCAAGGAAGGCTGGGACTACAGGGGTCAATACCAGCCGGGTAGTGCAAGGTTAGCCAGGTGGCAGTGCAAGTTGGGCAAGGCCGCAAGTGCAGGGGGACTGGTCAGGGGGGGGCCTGGTGTCCTGTAAGACTCATAGGACACCGAGCAGCCAGCATTGGGGAGAATTCTCAGAAATGTGCTAATTCCCTCCACCTTAGAGAACCCCAGCAACTTTTCTGTATTTTGAGGACTTGATTTTTTTAAACTGGAGCAAGAGACCCTTTTTCCTACTCCCTCATGTATTTTAGTGTGATTTCTGAGCTTTGTGTTTCTTTTGGTTATGGAGCCTGACAAACTCCATAGGCATCATCTTTTACATTGTGTCACACAGCACCTTCAGTGCAATGGCACAGGTAAGTCTTGCAGATTTCCTGAAAATGAAATACCTTCTATGGGATACACTACTGTTTCCCAGAGCAGTAAAGTGAAATTGACTTTACTTACCATTGCAACTTTCTAGACCCAGCACACAATATCTTACAATAGGGTGCTGGAGGGGTTACCTCATACCCTTTATTTAGCTTCTCATGTAACATTTTGTTGTTACCCTTTCCTCACTGAATGGCTGGTGGCAGTGGTTTCGTTTCAACTACCATGGTGTGCATTTACCGTGGGCTGCGTTCGCAGCTGCAGTAAAGCACCCAAGGGTGCCATTTTTGTCAGAATGGCCCAGTCTTTTTTCACCATTTCTTTGTGGAAAGGTCCTTCTTGAGATTAACTCTGCGCGCCAAACCAGGTTTGGTCCCATTGTTCGCTTTGCCTTTGGCGGGATTCACGAAAGAAGCCCGCCTCAGGCTCCAGGGTGTCTGGGGTAGGCAGGAAGTGAGGGAGGTGCCTGAAACTCCCTGCGCTTAGTCTCCTAGGAGACCCAAATGCACGCTGTAGAGAATGGCCGGCTGACTGTGCGGCAAGGACAGCCACCGTGCTGGGTGATTGACAGAAGTCCTCCCTCTTTTCCCCACGGCTGAGGCCCAGGAACAGTGAGATCTGCAGGGCTGCACAGGAACAGAAGTCATCTGCTGCACCTTTTCTTCCATTCAAAAGGTACTGTAAAAAGTCTGAGAGAACTTACCTCTTGCTGTAGAGTTGCTTGCATCTTCTACAACTCACAAGTCTAATGGCTTGTGGCCCTACATTTGATTCTTCTTTTCTTCACTTCTAAAAACATTGTGCAAAGACTTTTCTACTTACCTAACAGAAGTGCTTCATCCTACATAAGACCTTTGGCCATTGGCTTTGGCCTAGCCTGTTATACTGAATGAGACTGCTGTGGGGATCCAAAAGTATTTGCCTGCTTAAGAATATTCGTGGTCTCTTCTTGTTCTAATAATCTTTTCCTTTTACCAATTTATAATAGTATTCTGAATGCAAACAGTAAGATATTAATGTTCCCAGCACCCTAGCTATTGAAGTCACCTGAGGGTGTAGGTTGTGTCTGTGGGCCATCCCAAAAGGGTCTTTAATGATTTAGAAAACTAAGTGTACAGTATTGAAGTGTATTTGTGTGTTGCTATTATATTGCTCCCTTCTGAAGGCTTATTCTGACTTCTAAATAAATTAATTGTTTATTCAAGAAACCTTGAGTGTAAGAGTTTATTTGAATACTTGTCACTGTGATTCTCTGTGTAACACCCCTACAGCTCACATTGACCCCTCTTGAGATAAGCCTGGCTGCTCAACACGCTACCAAAACTGTCTAGTACAGGTTTATACCAATGATTGGGTTTCCTATACCTGTAGTCAGAGGTCTGTGTAGTGTTCCCAGAGGGTACTGCATACAAACATTGCCCAACAGCCAGTCAGCAGACAGAGCAGGAGCAAGGGAAGGTTAGCAGGAGAGAGAGCAAGAAAGAAGGGGGTGAAAGGGAGGTCTGAAAGAGCTTACGGACCTTAAGGCGATCAGGCTCAAGGCAGAGAGAGGCTGGGGGCCATTCCAGAGGGTGGCACCTGTAAAGGAGAGAGATCTCCCCCATTCTCTGCTTGGAGAAGCGACTCAGCCGCAGAGAGTTAGAAATAGACGAGCGAAGGGCTCTAGGAGGAAGGTACCTAGGAAGAGCGAGTTGAAGGTAGTGAGGGCCACCGCCTCAGAAAGCCTTGTGGACAATGCAGAGGGACTTCAACCTTATCCTTGCAGCCACTGCAGGGATTTCAGGGGCGGAGAGATACAGTCCCTGGGCTTGAGGCCAAGGATAAGTCTTGCGATCATATTCTGAATGAGTTGAAGAGGGCAGATTGAGAAAGAGGCTGTTGCAGTAGTCCAGCCTAGAGAGAACCAGAGCTCTAGAGACAGTGAGCATCTGGGGGAAGGTGAGAAATGGGAGAATTTCTTTGAGGAGGAGCAGCTGGAAATTGACTTTCTTGGCAAGGTCCGTGATGTGTGGGGAGAAGAAGAGAGTGGAGTCGAAGATGAACCCAAGGATTTTTGCCTCACAAGAGGGTGAGGGCAGAGGGCCCAAGGAAGGCGGCCAGAGTGAGAGGAAAAGCGGGAGCAGGGGTCCAGATGAGAAAGATTTCAGTCTTAGTGGCGTTAAGAAAGAGTATGTTATAGGTGCAGCATGCGTGAATATGGATAGACAGGCCAGAATGAACGAAGAGGAGGAGGCTAAGGGAAGCCTGAATGAGAGCTGCATGTCATCCACATAACACTGAAAGTTAAAGGAAAAGGTAGAGATCAGGAGGGCCAAAGGGCCCAGATAGACATTGAAGAGCCAGGGGGAGAGGAGAGAGTCCTGGGGAACACCACATGTGAAGAGAGGCGGTGGAGAGAAAGGGCCCAAGTTGAACCTGCAAAGGTCAGTCCAGGAGGAAGGAGGTCAGCCACGCCATAGTCTGGCCCGTGATGCCAAGGGTCTTGCGGAGATGAGTAATCGGGATGTTGTAGTTGACCATGTCAAATGCAGAGGAACGGTTGAGGAGAATGAGGACAGAGAGAGAGCTAGAGTCAAGATTAGAGCGCAGGTCTTCACAAGTGTTCAGGAGTGCAGTTTCCGTGCCTCTGGCTGCTCTGAAGCCAGACTGATTGTCATGGAGACAACCAACAAATTCAGTGTGGAGGGTTAGCTGTGAGATGGCCAACTTCTCTGGGAGTTTGCCCAGAATAAAAGTGGTAGAGATTGGGGGATAATTATCTGGAATGGAGGGGTCGGCAGAAGGCTTTAGTATGGGGTGCACAAGGGAGTGCTCAAGAGGAGAGGGGGAAAGATCCAGTGGCAAAGGCGTGATCACAGAAATTGGCCAAGGCTGGAGCGAGAGAACCAATGTTGCCCTTAATGGTTCTGGAGGAGCAGGAAGGGGGGGGTCACCTGCTTGGAGGAGACTTTCATAAACCGGACTGGTCTGGAAACATCTTCAGGTGTTACAGGAGAGAGGGAAGAGAGAAGGAGAGGAGTGAGGGGGCGGGGCGGCCAATGAGGGCCTGCGAGAGGTGGAGGTAGATAGAGAATGATAGTGGATAGGAGTTTTTACAATACGTCCATTACAATTCATATCTCCTACAAACTAACATTAAAGCCAACTCTCAGCTGACTTTAATGTGAGTTTTAAGGTGATGGAATCAATAAACACTTTCAAAACGAACTGTCTACCAAGCAAATTAATTGACACGTCAGTTTTAAAGTGATTGAATAAATGCACACTTCATACGAACTGGACAATGCATCCACAACATGCTCCTATCACACACACACACACACACCCCCTTACGACACGCTCCAATGACAACTTCTATAACACATGCTCCTAAGACACGTGCTGCTATAAAAAGTGCTCATACAACACACTCCTATCATGTTCATATGACACATCCACCTGCTACATATGCGCCTAATGCATGTGCTCTCACATGCACCTACGACACATGGACCGGCACATGCTTTTAAGATACACGCTCTTATGATGCAATCCTACGACATGGCTCCCACAACACATGATCCTACGACACACACTAACACATATTCCTACCACAGAGGCATCTACAACATGCGTTACAATTACATACGCAGAGCGCATGAGTTTTACAGTTGGCCCATTAAGAAATGTACATCTAAAAAACGCACAAAGGAAAGTCACAGCTGACATTGAAGTCAGTTTTAAGTTGATGGAATGAATGTACACTTTCAATACAAACTATCCACAAAGTATGAGTTTTACAATGTGGATATTACACAATGAATATCAACTAAAAACTCACATTAAAAGGCATGTCTTCTAAATTTGATGTGAGTTTTAAGGTTATGGAATAAATGTACACAATGTGAATTGTCCACCGAGCGTGCACCTACGACTCATGCTCCTATGACACAGACCCTTACGACACACACTTGCCTCACAGATTAATGAGACACCTATTACACGTGCCGCTATAACAACGCTCCAACAGCACACTCATTACACTACACACGTGCCTGCTACACATTACATGTCAATGTACAAGTGCTCTCACATGCACCTATGACACACCCTCCTAACACACACAATCTAATGGCATGTGATCCTACAACACTCCTTCCTATGATACATGTTCATATAATAGGCTATTACACACGTCTACTACACATAACATGTGTACATAAAACACATGCTCTTATGACATGCTCCAACCACACAAACGCTTACAACAAAAACGTACCACACACTTATGACACTCAAACATGCGTTCTTTATGCACGTGCTACTATTACAGGTGCAACTACTACAGGCGCTCCTAATACACACCGCTATGACATGCGCTCCTATAACACATGGAGCAATGAGACACTCTTACAACAAAAACACCTATCACAAAGGAACCAACAGTACGCGCCGCAATCACGTGCGCAGAGCATTTACGTTTTACAGTTGGTACATTACGAAATTAAACATCTCCTGAAAAATCTCATTAAAAGCAAGTCACAGCTAACATTGATGTCAGTTTTACCTTGATGAAATAAATGTACACTTTCAATATGAACCTTCAACATAGCGTATGAGTTTTACAATACATATATTACACAATTAACATATCCTAAAAACTCACATTAAAGGCAGGTTACAGCTGACTTTATGCCAGTTTTAAGTTGATTGAATAAATTTACACTTTTCATACAAACTGTACACAGTCTGCACCTACGGCACATGCACCTACCACACACCCTTATCTCACACTCCTATAACTAGCGCTCCTGCGACATGCGTCATGTGCTGTTATAACAAGCGCTCCTACAACATACTCCTATCATATATGTTACTATTACACTCACCTACTGCAAACATGTGTATGTATGACACATGCACTTATAACACATTCCTACCACACGCTCCTATGACACATTCTTGCAACACATTCTTGCGACACACTCAAACAACAAACTCCAACGACATGTGCACCTACCACAGGCTGCTACAACACGTGCTCCTACAACAGATACTCCTATAAACATATGTTCTTAAAATATGCTACTACAAACACATTACAAATAACATGTGGACGTAAAACGTTCGCTTACAACATGCTCCAACCACACAAACATTTACGACACATACTCTTCCAATGCAGACTGACCAGACTCTTAAGACCCATTCCTATGACCTACTCCTACAGCACATGAAACTTAGAACATATGCACTTGCGACACATGCGGTCATGTAACATCCCCTTATGCAACCCACTTCTAATATATGCTCTTACAAAACAAGCTAGCATTACAACAAACTCTCAGGATCAATAGTCATGTAACTGTAAAAAAATTTACCATTATTTGTCTATTTAAGAATTAAGGTTAAACCAACAAAGAAAGTTAATCAGAAGAAAAAGTTAAGGTAACATAATGCAACTTTATTAATAAAGATCTATTAAAATCGACTGTGGTAACCTTAACTCACCCACACACGTAAAAAATATAAGTTACTCACCGTAGTGTCTAATGTACTCCTAGTCCATACTCCCCTTTCCTCCATATGTCCCACCATCCTCCCCCTAAATACAACTGAATGTAGGCCCAGTGTGGAGAGGAGTGCATGCAGGAGTGCATATTTCTCAGCTGGATGCATGAGCTGTGCCAGCGCCGTGCAGGCACCCTCTGCGGTATCCTGGCGGTGGGTCTCTCCGCCGCTCACAATGCTTTCCACACAGCACCCGCCATCCTGGTTTCGGCCAGCCTCTTCGTTGCTTCTCTGTTCAGCCTTCCCGACTCCCCATTTCGCTTTCCCTTTTTGGAAAGCCTGCTCCTTCCATCAGTGATGCCTCACTTGCTGTTCCAGCACAATTAATTATCTTGGTTAGACGCAGAGTAGCTTGTCGATTACGGATCTATATGGGAGCACGGAGCGAAGCACGTCCTGCTCTCATCCCTGCTGGCCACGCCTCCCCTCTCCCCGGCAGAAAGCGTTCCAATCTGTAACTTTCCCCACTGTAAAACGGTGTCAGGCGAACACTGGAATGCTGGGAAACCGTGAGGGCTGTTTCAGAGGTCACGCAGCACAAAGCACACCTAGTAGGGACTCTTCCCATTGTGAAGCGGTTGGTGGAGGCGGGTGAGTACCGGATCTGCGGGGAAGCCACAAGGGCTTTGAGAGCAGTCAGCGCCAGAGGCCGTGCAGAAAAAGGCCGCCGGACTGCATAAGAAAACTGAAGCAGACTAGATTGAAGCAACAGGGCAAATGGACGCGCACACCAAATCCAGCGAGTTCACTATTCTCCGGTAACCCTGGAACACTAACTGCCCGTTGCTTGAATCCAGTTTTCCTGTTGAATACCGAACCGATATAAAACAAGTTGATCATTGTGATGCATACTAAGCTGATAGAAACCAAAGTAGTTGTCATAAAGACTGCCAAGATTCAATCTGAAGGAGGTGACTGCTGCATATTGGGTTATCCTAAAAGCCAACCACACAAAGGGGCTATAGCTCCAGAAGTGAACTTGAACCATCATTACCAAAGCCAAAAGGGGCTCACATGTAGGCAATTGATAATCAGGGTTGCCTAAGCTAAAAGGAAATAACATAGCCCAATAGCGTGTGTGAAGAATATTGCTCAGGTGTAGAGAATGTTTCAAACCCACATTGCCAAGCCAAAGAAGTGTGATGGAGAGAGAGCTAGAGTTATCAGCATTTGGTTAATAATACAAAAGGTGGAACAGAATTGGCAGGGGGGGGAGAAAGGAAGGGCAAACACTTAGGTGTGGGGCAAACAGCACCAGTGTGGTTCTTGTTCTCCTTGAAAACATTCTCAAAACTGTGTGAAGCAGAAGACATTGTTTAAACCTTTGAAGTTGACCGTAACTAAAGAAATACTAAGAACTGGTCATTTGACCCAGCAAGGGACTAAACCAGGTCATAGAACTTTGTACCAATTGGTTCTGTATGGGCAGGGGATAACCCAAACAGAGCTGTAGTGTTTTATCTTGGCTGACAAGAAAGTATACCAGACCAGGAGCTTTGTGACCATTGGTTCTATTCTGGCAAGAGTACACCGGAGCACAAAGTTGTAGTAGCAGTAAGCCTGGCATGAGAGTAAACCAGGTGGAAGTTCATGAAGTACTGTGATGGGGTAAAACCTATGAAGCAGTAGTTGAAGAATCAATTAAGTGTTTTGGTGGAGTAGTACTGAAGCTAAAGTGGTGCCAACATATCCTGACAAAGACATTTGTTTTAAAATCTAATGAAGTTCTGAAATATTCTTTGTTGATGACAAGAAACTTTTTCAAGATCTTTACTGAACTAGACATTGCTGATGACAAAATGTTGTTTAAAGATATTTGCTACAAGTGGTAAGAGAAAATCTTTGTTGAACATTTGTAAATCAGCTTTGGAATCCAAGTTGGAACTTTGGGTTGTTAAGTTGGTTAAAAAGAGAACTGAAGCGAGCCTCTGTCATGATACAGGATTTCCTCATCCTTCTTTTGAACAGTTTATCCTGCTTGAATCTGGGGAAGGGAGGTGCTATCAGAAGAAGCAGCTATTGTGGTGTGGAGTATAATGTTTTTGTTGTTATACAAAAAATCAAAAAGGAAATATGTGGCAGTTTAAGTGTGGGACAGAAACTTTGCTGATAAAGTGTTTCCGTTAGTTTATTTTAGGCAGGGAAATCCTTATTAGGGTATGGATAGTGAGGCGTTTATTCAACCTTTCAAATCGAATACAATGGCAGGTTTTGAAAGACTTTCACAAAATAGCCTCCATCACATTTCTGAACCCTCACAGTGAGTAGACCTCCATGCAGCAGCCCTGCAGCAGTCGAACTCAGAGGCACAGAGTTGTGTGTGTCAGTTTTGCATTTTTGTTGGGAGTATTATTTTAATTTTTTCTGAGCATGTGCCTATTTTTAGGGAGTAAAAGTGGCCGATATACCCCTTGTATGTAGGGCAGGCTGAGACGTCTTCCAAAAATCCTTTGAACATGCCACATAAACTTCAAGGCAAGAACAACATCCAGCAAAAGCAACGCCCTTTCAGCAGTCATGGAAGGGATTGGAAAGAAAACTGGCAGGACCAAAGGCTCGATGAGATCAAAGTCCGAAGGAACTTTTGGCATGAAGGTGGGACGAGTCAGCAGTACAACCTTTGTAGGGTGGAAGGCCAAGTACGGCTGCTTGCAGGAGAGGGCCTAGATCCCCCCCAACCCATCTAGCAGAGGTGATTGCTATAGGAAAGCAGTCTTCCACAAAAGAAACTTCATAGGGGCACGATGCATCAGTTCAAATGAGCCCATGAGCTTAGTCAAGATTATGTTCCGGTATTAAACGCATACTGGTGCTCCAGTTCCTTAACACACATTCACATGACATCGCACTCCTCAGTGACACACACCTGAATGGGCCCAGAATGCAGGTTCTTCAAAAGGTCCAACTATGCCACAGCCTTCCATGCGGGATTCTCTAGAGGGGCAAGAGGAACGATGATCCTTATACACTAAAGGGTCCCATTCCAGGTGGGGGGTCCAGACGGATCTTAGAGGACTTCTGTGGTGGTAACTGGTGACATTGGGGGTAGCATCTGGGGCATTGCGGCAGCATATGCGCCTCCTCCACTCACATTTTAACTCCTGAATGACCTTCAAGCGGCAATGCTGGATAAACAAGTAGACTTTTGGGTGCTGGGGGAGATTTCAACAAGGTGATGGAAGTGGATAGGGCCAGAACGTATAGGGGCACTAGAAACCCTGGCCTCCCGACCAAATTGAACTCCTTCGCGACGGCACTTGGGTTGGTGGATGCTTGACGGAAGCTGCACCCCACGGATTCTGGGTACGCTTTCTTTTCTAACCCACATAAGTCCCTGTCAGGTATAGAGTACAGACTACTTTTTTGTCGCGCAAGACATTACACAAACTGATAACTGCCACGTAATTGCCAAGGGTATCTCAGATCATTCCCCCTTGAGTATAGTGCTAAAACATAGCCGAACCAAAACCAAACCCACCTAGTGTCTCAATGCATATTACCTCGGCATCCCTGAGGTGGCAGACGTACTCTCAAAAAACAGAGGAATATTTCTCCCTTAACGAAGGCTCTGACGCCAGCCCGATAACGCTGTGGGAAGGCTATAAGGCGGTGCTCCGTGGCAAGGCTCTCTCCTTGGTGTCGGCCCACTGTCGGCAACAAACCCCCAAAATAGCAGAGGCCGAGGAGCATGCAGCTAGCGTAGAAGAGGGGTGCCTAGCATCAGGGACGGTGGCTTTGTGTGAGGCCCTTACTACAGCTCAAGAGGTCCTAAAGAATCTGGTGCTAGACAACGCGCGGACTGCCCACTGGGCAGTACGCAGTCAGATATACGAAACAGGGGACAAAGCTGGGAAGACCCAGGCATGGCTGGAAAGAAGAGATAAGAATAAGAGGCATGTCCGAACCATACGCTCATCAGGAGGGGAATTATTGACCAACGATCATCAGGAGGGGAATTATTGACCAACGATGATGAGATTGCAGAGGCATTTTCCACCTTTTATGAACATCTCTACCCCCCCCCACCCTCTGGGGTCGTCAGGGGAAATAGGTGGCCCACACTTCCTAGACTCAATTACGATCCCCAGGCTCTCAGAGCACCAGACACAAACTGGAAGCAGAGATCTAAGAGGAAGAATTGGTGGCTGCCCTGTCCCAACTATAGTGTGGGAAAAACACTGGGACCAAATGGGTTTTCGGTGGAGACCTGGACGCGATTGGGTGAACTGATAACAGGCCACATGCATTGCATGTTCGTATGCTGCCAGGAGGAAGGATGTCTCCCCCAAGATCTCAGTAAGACGGCCATTGTGGTGATCCCCAAACCAGGGAAGCCATGAGAACTTTGTGCCTCCTACAAGTCAATATCGCTCATCAACGGAGATGCCAAGGTCCTCGCTCGGCTCTTGGGCAATAGATTGTTGGGGGTTATACAGTCCCTTGTACACCCGGACCAATGTGACTTTCTGCCATCTAGGTCCACTCGTATGAACCTACGAAGGATACAGTTTGCCATTGACCGAGTAACCGCGATTGATGATATGCTTACACTCTTGGCTATGGATTTTGAAAAAGCCTTTGATTCGGTAGTAGGAAGGGCGGCCTTATTGGATATCATGGGTCGCATGATTTTTGAGGCCAATAATTTATCCTGGGTCAAAATACTATACAACTCCCTCGAAGCAGTGATACTAGTGAACAGGACTGCCAACAGGGCTTTCACATTGGTGCTGGGAACCAGGCAGTTTTGCCCCTTCTCCCCCCTACTATTCACACTAGCTAAAGAGCTGCTGTCTATTAGACGCAGGGTGGTAAAAGACTGGACAGGATTTGTGTCACCGTGGGGAGGGGAAGACCGGGTTTCACTCTATGCCGATGACCTTCTCATCTACATGAGCAACCCAAGGACCTCCTGCTTCGTAATATCAAATATCCTTACAGAGTATCAAGAATTCTGAGGCCTCAAGGTGAATAAGCACAAAACGGTACTCTTTCTCCTTAAGGGTGGGGTTGAGGCAATCCCACGACACTGCCCATACGCTATCTCCATCCAGAGCTTTGAATATTTGGGCATCCACATCAGCCACAGCTCGGACGATTTCCTCCATCGTAACTTACAACCAATTATAGATAGATTTGGGACTGATGTCACCCACTGGCAATCCCTCTCGCTAACACGAATGGACAAGGCGGCTCTATTCAAAATGCTATCACTCCCAAGATTTTTCTATGTTCTCCAGGATGCCCCAATTCATGTCCTTCATACCATCTTTACGTCCGTGGACGTCATCCTTCGGAAGCTCCTATGGGGTGGGAAAACGCGCATAGGACTCAAAACCCTGCAGCGCTCTGTCTGAGAAGGGGTAATTGGTCTACCCTGCCTTCGTACGCATTACTGGACTGCACAGCTTGGAGTGGTGAATGAATGGCTCCACAGGGATTTGGGGCTCGCACACATGGGGGGGAGAGATTAGGAGCATGGGCACAATCCCACCCCTCCGGGTGTAGTACGGAATGGAGAAGTAGATACCCGATATGTCTAGGGTGATAAAGCACGCCTGCTAAATTTTGTATAGAAGCTCACCATCACATTGGGTGGGGGGTGCAGGGGGGGAGACTAACTATGTACCAACCCCTATGGAATAACATGCATATCCCTGAAGTCTTAAAACTGGGGCACTTCATAAGGTGGGACGAGGTGGGGACACATACCCTTGCAGGTGCAGTACAAGATGGGTGCCTCTTGATATTCGGGGCCATGCAGGGGAAGTTTGCCCTGTCCACTGGGGTACACTACAGACACCTATAATTTACACATGCCATCCGTGCCCAGTTCCCCACATTGGCAGCGATCCCAAAGTGCTCCCCCCCCGGAAGCAAACACCCAGCCTGCTAGAATCCAGACAAAGGTTACATCCACACTTTACCAAGTACGTACTGCTTTCAGCGCCAAGGAACTAACCTGGCTCCGTGAGAAGTGGGAGAGGGTAATGGGCTCACTGGAATCGGAAGAATGGGTAGAGGCACTAATGTTCCTTCGTGAAGTAGGTATAGATGCCAGACTTCGATTGATACAGTATGCAATATTGTATCAGGTCTATCACTCCCGTGCAGCGATGGCTAGGTGGGGCGTGGTGGATAATGGAGAATGCCTGCGATGCCGGCGGGCAGAAGGGACTTTCTACCACATGGTGTGGGACTGCGTTATAAAATACAGGACTGCTGGCGAAAATGCATCCGTAAGATCTCTAATATTTTGGGTCCCCAGTTCCGCAAGACCCAAAACTAGTAATATTGGGAATCTGGGGGGGAAACGGCATTCACTAAACACAAAAAGACATTCCTATCAGTGGTTTTCGGACTGGGGAAGAGGCTCACGGCTTCTAAGTGGGGATCTTCCGACAGACTGAGCCTTGGCAGCTAGATTAATGAAATATAGACTGATGTGCATCCCTAGAGAAACATATTTACAACGCATGGGGCTGTCCAGGGAGGTTTCAGAAGGTCTGGGAGACATGGACAGGAGCCGGGTGAATACTTGGCATAGAAATGCCCCATGGCATTGATCTCATTGAGCCTTGGCAGTGCAGCGATCTGGGACAATTAAACCCCCCCAACACCCCACTTGTTATGTATCATTTCCACATGTAATTTTATTTCCCTTTATTGTTCTACAAATGGGAAATAATGTAATTGTAACGTGACCTTCTTTAGTCAGGATTGTTTGGTTTGTCTTCTTTATTTGTTTTCAACACAAACAGCTATGAACAAACAGATTTCTAAAAAAAAATAATAACACCGTCCTAGTGGAGTCTGTCAAAATATAAAGGCCTATACTAATAAACCTATTACCAAACCTTACTTCTAAATACAAATGACGTGGGACAATGTATTGAAAAAGAAAAGTATTCAAGAAATGATATGTCGGGATAGTTGAGCAGTTGGCTTCCCTTCTCCACGTTTTCAGCATGGGGCAAGGCGGCACGCTCGAGCTTCACACACACTCTGGCTTCTCTGCCGCGAGGATACAATTAAAAGCATAGGTATCGCCTTCTGCCCAAGTCTCTCACTCAATAAAATCTCAGGAAATTCATATTCATAAGTTTCACAATTGGTCTCCCTCGATCGGGCTCAGACCACGTATCTCCCACCTTCAGGTTCGGACCACTTTAGCACAATGTTCACAATGGGTCTCCCTCGTCCGGGCTAGGACCATGTAATCCCACTTTCGTAAGCTTTCTTCTTTTTATCAAGAATCGAAGACTTTCGATTGTGATGGGTTTTGGTTAAACCGTTGCAGGAGAACCATTTGGATTAATTTAATTTCCCATTACACTATTTTACTTTCACTTCTGCCACTTCTTAACTGGATACCTTACAGAGACCTTCGATTAAGCACACTTGCGGTGCCGGACCACTCAGTCAATGGTATTGTATCTTTTTCCTGTTAAAGTTCAAACATCCATAAGCTATTCACTTTCCCTGTCTGTTATCTCATGTGTTACCAATCTTCGTTCTTGCATTCTTTATACAATGTTGCCACTTGCAACCTGGATTTCAACACAGACCTGTCTTGCATTGGTCTTGCCAACCCATTGGCTGTGTTGATCTTTCGGGCACTGCTTTAATCTTGGAGCCAAGGACGGCACCACAGCGGCTGCTGCTCCTTCCCGAATTGGTCAGCCGTTCACGAGGGCCCCGGGTATCTTCCACACACAATGCAGGATTCTTCAGTCTGCTTTCCTGGCCTTATGCTTTTAACTCTGAAGGACTCTCGAAAGGAACGGTTTCTCGCCTGAAAGCTCAAGGATATCTCCCTCTTGCACACCCTTCCTGGTTTGCAGTCTTTCTTCGTGTGCTTTGCCTCGCTCAGAGTGTGCTCTCGTGCTCCGCCTTTTATCCATGTAGAGAAGGTTAATGGATGTCAGGTGTGAGTGTTTACCAGTAATTGCCTGACCATAGTAGAGGGACATGTCAGGTACACTGCTCGGGTGGGAGTTTTCTCCCAGAGCGGGCTGTGCGTTTGAAAATGTTTATAAAGGGAAAAGCAGGGGGTCTGGAGTTCCCACATATCCTACCGGGTAGGATGGGTTAAAGAAGTTACAGGGAGGGAGGGATACCACGTCTCGCCATCAGGTGTCCCCCTCCCACAAGACCGCTCACCCCAGTGATCCTCCTGCACTGGTCCACCCAGAGGGTCTGGATCCAAAGGCGATGGCTGTGCCCTGGCCGCCTGACAGAGAGACCCCTGGGAACTAGCAGGTGAGACACCTTCTGGTTTTTTACAATGGGAAAGGATGAAATAACCGCTTGTCACCGAGGATGACAACCGAAGAGTCACAAAGGAGTTGATGGTGGAAAGCTATGACGGGCTTGAGGCATTAAATCAACGAGTCTGCGAGAACCGAGAGAGTGACAAGGGATCGGATATGTTGTGAATGATGGGATCCAGAAAATTCAAAAAGGTGAACAGACCCATTGCCAAGACGAGGAAAGATTCCTGCTTTGAAGATCCCTCCTGTTAATGATTAATCATTTCAGGGGGATATGTGTGCCCATGGGCCTCATTGGAGAGATGATTTCCGAGGGCTGCGGGCCGCGACCCTAACATTATTACACTTGAGGGATGGTAAACTGCTGAGGGGGTAATGCGGTCCAATTTGGCTGTTGTGTCGAGTTGTAATGCCACATTGCCAGAGGACTCTTAACCCGAAATGTATAGTAGATATGTCATTGTTGGATATCAGGTGAGATGTTACCGCCCCTAGTAAGCATGAATGATTTCAAGGTTAGTCTGTGAATGGTCACAGTACATGTCAGAGGCCTTAACTCCCCATTTAAGAGGTCAATGTTGAGGATGGAATTTAAGGCTTTGAGCGTAGACATTCTCTGAATCCAAGAAACATATTTGGTGAAGGGGTCAGAACCCTCTTAGGGGCAGAGGGACGGGAATGGTGTACTACGCCTCTGGGTTGATGAGGAGAAGGGTAGCTGTGACACGTGGGTTGGGTGGGGGTGGGTGGGTTAGGCAGATGGAGTTATGAGATACAGAGGACAATGTGAAAGTGAGTGGAGGTATCCCTTTTTTTAAAAAGGGATGTACTACAAAAGTAGTACTAAGGTAGCTTCAATACATTGTCCCAACTTGAGCCAGATAGCCTTGTGGGAGGAGGTGGTGGCACACAAAGGGATTTTGGATGGGGTGCTTTTAGTGGGGGAGAGATTAACATGGTTCCTGGCCCAATCTTCTACATGTTGTGAACAAGGGAGGTCTGGAGGGGGAGCGGATGTCTGGATGGGGGCAGGGGTAGAGGGACCTAGCCAGAGAGGTAAATGAGACCTTGGGACTGGTAGATGCTTGGGAGACCAAAACGGACCGAGACCGCTCATTTACACATTATTCCCAGTTCATAACTCCTTCTCGAGCATTGATCTACTACTCGGTGGACCCATTGCCTGTCCGGGAAGACAAGACAGACTGTTTCCTGGTCAGCCCATGATCTAGCCTTGGTTGAGTTGAGTGCATGCAGGGGGAAGAAGAGAAGGTGATGGATCTGCAATGACAACCTGCTAAAAGAGGTGGGGGTAGAGCTGTTCACTAAAGTTAAGGAGCATAGGGGGAAATGGATTAGGATCAGCTCCCAGAAAAAAAAATTGAAAAGCGCTGTAGAGAGGCATCCCTTCTGGGCAGAATTAAAGACCTGCAACCTAAAGGGAGTTTGCGGGTGCTGGGAGCGGGGGGGGGGGGAGGAAGAGGGGTGTAACTAGCCTTATCCCCAAAAAGATTGAAAGATTTGGAGTTATAAAGAGAAACTTGAAGCTTTTATAACTGATGATACACATAGGAAATGGCTCAAGCTAAAATACTATGAAAAGAGGGAACAGGCCGATGGGCTCCTCACATGGAAGTTGAGGGAACAAAAGAAAACAAGGTGGGTTAATGTTATTTGGCCCGAAGAGGGGGTCCTCAGACAACAGTGAAATTACAGTCATATTCAGGAAATATTCCAAGGACTTTTATGCCTCTGAGTAGAAAGCGGACGTGGGACACAAACAAAAACTTGGCTGTCTAAATCTTCCCTAGGTGGGGCAGCAATACGCTTCTCTCCTGGACTCCCTCATTTCAGAGGAGGAGGGAATAGTGACTATGAAAGGAGGCAAGTCCCTGGCCGAGGTTTACTGTCCTGTTTTACAAGTTACCACTCGCTGCTGGCCCCGACATCAGCAAAGTTATTCAATTGAATCCTAGAGGGCACATCACTTCCAAAAATCAATGCTAGCCGCAATTATTACGGTAATTCCTAAGGAGGGGAAGGATTCATCCAGGCGTGCATCATAGATGAATGTGAAGATCTTGGGCAAGATTCTGGGGAACAGGTTCGCCAAGATCCTCCCAGTTTGGATTCATGGGGATCAGGCAGGGTTTGTCAAGGGAAGGGAATGGTTTCTTACCTGTAACTCCATTTCTCCAGCATTGGTATCTTTCATGGATTCACATGCTTAGAATATTCCCCGTCGTCAGGCTGGGAATCCGCGGTACATTATATAGACCCTTTCCCGTAGGAAAACTTTTTCGACGCTTATGCGTCCTATCCACCTCGTTTTGAATCATGCGTGCCCGCGCCGTCAGGACGCCATGATATAAATACAGGACCCGCCCCCGCGCTCCCTCAGATTTCGGCCCCCAAAGTAGTGGGGGAACCAGTTTGCATGCCCAGGGGAGGCAGGCGGGCGCATGTGAATCCATGAAAGATACCAATGCTGGAAAAATGGAGTTACAGGTAAGAAACCATTCCCTTCTCCAGCATTGGATCTTTCATGGATTCACATGCTTAGAATAGATTACATAGCAGTACCATCCCGAAAAGAGGAGGCGTGCATGCAAACTCACATACTTTCCTCACAATGCCCGTTCCCTATGGTCGTGTACCCGTCAGCAATTGTTAACATAGAAAACGAACAATATTCAATCATAATTGCAACAAGATCTAACCCCTCAACCGGGGCTTACCTTATTGGAATAGGTGTCGAAGCACCGCCTGTCCCATCCGAGTATCTTCGGCATGTTGTTGTGACAGGCAGTAATGGCGGGTATAAGTGTGTGTAGCCGCCCAGGTAGCCGCCCTGCAGATGTCCCCCAGAGGGACTCCAGACCACAGCGCCATCGACGTTGCCGCCGCTCTAGTTGAAGGAGCTCTTGGGCGTCGCAGAAGAGGCTTCCCAGCCTTGGAATGGCAGTACGAAATGGTAGACGATACCCATCTTGACAGTGCTTGCTTTGAAATGGCTTTGCCTTTAGCACCCAAACCATAGGCCACGAACAATTGCCTCGTTTTCCTGAAAGGTTGCGTGCGATGAAGATAAAACTTGAGAGCCCTTTTCACGTCTAATGTGTGTAACGTGCGCTCCGCTCCCGAGCATGGCTCTGGAAAAAACATAGGTAAGACAATAGGGGAATGTTTATGGAACACTGAAGGAGCTTTCGGTATGAACTGTGGGTTAGTGGCAAGGACCACTTTGTTCTTGAAAAATCTTAAGTATGGTGGGTCTACCATTAGAGCTTGGATTTCCGAAATACGTCGGGCTGAAGTGATGGCCACCAGGAAGGCCAATTTCCACGACAAAAACTTTAGAGACGATGATGACATTGGTTCAAAAGGAGGTTTCATAAGAGACGCTAACACCAGATTGAGGCTCCACACCGGAGGAAATCTCTTCTCGGGAGGGAAACTCCTAAACAAACCTTTAAGGAAGTGCTTAATCAGGCGGTCGCTGAATAATGGTGCGGAATGTCGTTGACGTGTAAACCTGGAGATGGCGGCCAGGTGTACTTTTATCGACGACACCGATAAGCCCTTTTGAGCTAAGAACAGCAAGTATGGAAGGAGCTGTTCCGGCGTAATCGACTGCGGAACCAAACCTGGTTGATCCACACACCACTGACAGAAACTCCTCCATTTGTACGAGTATGAAGTGTTTGTGGAAGGTGCTCTTGCCGCTTGCAGAATACGACGACACTCCTCCGGAATCGTTAGCTGACCAAATTCGGCGAAGTCAGGAGCCAGGCCGTCAACTTGAGGCTGTCCGGGTCGTGATGCCAAACGATACCCTCCTGTCGAGACAGAAGGTTGGGGATCTTCCTGAACCTCATTGGCTCCGCCGCCGCTAAGTGCAGCAGGTCTGAAAACCACACCTGTCTGGCCCAATACGGGGCCACCAGAATCACCCGACATGGGTACTTGAGGATCCATTGCAACGTCCTCCGGATAAGAGGAAATGGAGGGAATGCGTACAGGAATGTGTTCGTCCATGGGAAGGAGAACGCATCCCCCAGTGAGCCCTGCTGAGGCCATCTGCTTGCATACTGCGGGCATTTCCTGTTGTCCTTCGTCGCGAACAGATCGATGGAAGGATGTCCCCACTTCTTGAATACATGTTGTAGTTGCTGGTCGTTCAGCACCCATTCGTGAACTTTGTTCATTTTCCTGCTGAGGGCATCGGCCTCCACATTTCTCACACCTGGCAGGTGGAACGCCAAGATTAGCATGTTGTGTTGCAGGGCCCAATGCCAGATTTTCTGTGCCTCCATCGACAGGGACCTGGAACGTGTTCCTCCTGGTTTCCTTAGGTAAAACATTGTAGTCGTGCTGTCCGTCATGACACGCACCACAGAGTCTCTCAATTGAGGAAGAAAAGATTTTAGAGCCCACCGCACTGCTCTCAGTTCTAGCAGGTTGATATGCAGGGAGGACTCTTGTAACGACCACCGGCCTTGTACCTGCAACGTATCCAGATGAGCTCCCCATCCGCTCAGCGATGCATCCGTCACCACCGTCTTCTGGAACTCCGGTTCCACCAGAGGCATTCCTTTCGTTAAATGAGTAGAAACTCTCCACCAACAGAGTGCTTGTACCAGTTGTTCGTCGATGACCAGTCTGTCGGACCAGCGACCTTGGCTCTGCACCCAACGGTCCGCTAGAAATTCCTGGCAAGGCCTCATAAACAGACGGCAGTTGTTTATCAACGGAATGCAGGATGACATGGTCCCTAGCAGGGACATGTATTTGCGCACCGACACCCTGGTACCGCATCTCCATTCCAACGCCTTGCTTTGTAGCTTCTGTATTCTTTCGCTGGATGGTCTTACAAGGCTTGTGTGCATATGAAACTCCGCTCCTAAAAAGACCAAGGTCCTCGAAGGCTCTACGGAGGACTTGCTGAAGTTTATCGCGAAGCCCAGTTCCTGTAAGAGGGACATCGTGGCCCCCAGACTGTTTCGTGTTTGTTCCATGGACGAACCTCTGACCAGCCAGTCGTCTAGATAGGGATAGACATGGTAACCATCCTTCCTTAAATGGGCCTCTATAGGGGCCAAACACTTGGTGAACATCCTGGGGGAGGACTTGAGACCGAACAGGAGGACCTTGAACTGAAAATGCTTTCGCCCGACGACGAACCTTAAATATCTCCTGTGTCGTGGACGTATTGGGATATGAAAATATGCGTCTTGAAGGTCTAGCGACGACAGATAATCCATGGGTTGCAGTGACCTGATAACCTCCTTGAGCTTTAGCATTTTGAATTTTGAGCTCTTTAGCCATTTGTTGAGTACCCTCGGGTCGAGAATGGGCCTCCATTTTCCATTTGGCTTCTTGACAACGAAGAACCGGGAATAAACCCCTTGTCCTTCCTGTGCCACAGGAACCCGTTCTACCGCTCCTTTTTGCAGCATAAGCGCCACCTCTTGTCTTAGAACTCGAAGGTGGGGCTGGGCCGAAAACACTGGCGGAAGACTTGGAGGCTTGTTTTTGAATTGCAGCGCATGACCCATGCGAATCGTGTCCAGAACCCATCGATCTGTGGTGATGCATTTCCATTGGTCGACATGATGAGAGGCTCGACCCCCCAGGACGTTCCAAAGGCAGTCATTGGTTGCTGGTTTGCTTGTCCTTCGTCGACGAGGGACCCGAGCCGCGTCGTCTGGAGGCTTGATAATCTCTGCCTCTACGTGCCGACTGGGATGCACGTCTGTAACCTTGTGAGGAGTATGAGGGCCTGTTAAATCCACGATCCGTAGAGGCTCCAAAGCGGGAGTTTCCGGAAGCACCCCTGAAGGGGCGAAAAGAGCGAAAACTTCTACCTGTCTGGAGGGCGCCGAGAGACCTAGCGGTATCCGTGTCTTCTTTCATCCCCTTCAAGGCTTCATCTACCTTGTCTCCAAACAGATGTTCTCCTTCACATGGCATGTCTAGGACTTTGTATAGGACTTCAGGTCTAAAAGTAGTACATTTGAGCCACGCTTGTCGACGTAGTACTACGCCATGATTGATTTGTTTAAAACCAGACTCTGCTAGGTCCACCGCAATATTAATTGCGTGGTTCGAGGCCTCCTCACCATCTCGTACTAGCAACATGGCTGATTTTCGATGTTCTTCCGGCAGATGTTCTAGGATAGGGGCTAGTTTATGCCACATCTCCCTATCGTATCGTGATACAATCGCCAAGGAGTTGGCTGCTCTTACCGTCGTGGCGCCGACTGAGAGCACCTTTTTTCCAAAGGCGTCCTGCCTCCTGGCCTCGCTTTCTGGTGGGGTTGAACATTTTTGCTGTACTCTGGCCTTCCTAGCCGCTGCCGCCGATACCACAGAGTCTGACAGAGGCTGTGATGTTAGACATTTTGGAGTGGACTCCGGAGCTTTAAACTTTTTCTCAATACGCCCCTTAATAGCCGGTTCCGAGAACGGATGACGCATCATCTTCAGGCCTTCTTGCCACACGTGGTCCAGGATTGGGATGGCAAATACCGATTTCCTCCTTTGACCCATGTGATCAAAAAGAAAACAGTCTTTCTTTTGCTCCTCAGGAATTAAGCCGAACTCAGAACACGCTTTTCCCATCATTGCATGGAAGGCTCCCACATCATCCGGAGGAGATGGTTGTGCCTGGCTCCTCGTAGACTCTACCTCTACATCCGAATTCCATGTTGGGTCTCTCGACGGTGACAGGGAAATGTCCGACCCTGAGTCACCTCGTATAGAATCGGACTCCGATAGCTCACCCTCCTCCTGCGCTCGAGGATGATCCTTCACCACCTGGGAGGCCGACGGGCTTTTGGTCGTCGAGCGAGCTGCTTGAGCTTGTTCATCGACGGAAGGTGCAGAAAATATCAACGATGAAGTGCCAGACTGAGGTATCTGCGTATCCAGACGCTGCAGGAGCTTCTGAAGTGTATTAAGCACATCCAGAGACAAAACCGTCTGGGGGGTCAGCAACGTCGAGGATAGAGGGACCACACCCCCACTCGTCGTCGACGTATTGGAAGGCCGTAAGCCCAAGTCCTACGGCTGCATAACCATGCCACATTCTCCTTCCACCGACAACACCGACAAGGCCGTGTCTGGCTGCAGTAGGATCTCAGGGGGGGCCGGGTCACAAACCTCTGGCTGCCAGGCCATAGATTGAGTCATCGTCGATGAAGGAATCCCCACCGCTGCTGCCTGAATAGTAATAGGCATAGTCAGCAACACCGGGGTCGACGAGCAAGTAGCCGGCATCGAGCCTTTAGACTTCGTAGCCGATTTCGTTGCCGACTTCCCTGCTGAAGCGTCTCGACTCACGGAAGACCTAGGACGGTCCCCTGAGGAGGATTTTGATGCCGCTTGCCTCTCCGTCTTAGAGGATGAGGAGGAGGAGGAGGAGGACTTTTTGTGTGATGAGGAAGACCCAGCATGCTTCCCCGTATGCTTGTCCGCAGGGCATTTTTCGACAGGCCGCACCTTCTTCGAGGGAGGTTCCGACTTGCTCCTAGAGGCCGTGGAGCCAACTTCTGATGCCGGATAGGCACCCGCTCCGTCGTTAAGCCAGTCGACCAACCTTCTTTTCCGGTCTTTAAGGGTTTTTTGGGAGAAACCCTGGCATATCTCGCATGTATCCGCCGTGTGGTGCGGGTGGAGACAGTAGATACAATCCATGTGGGCATCACCTTCATAGACTTTGAGTCCACATGTCGCACAAGGACGAAATAAAGCTTTTCCGGACATATTTTTTCCAGAATGTAACGTCGCCGAAGCGAAAATACAACCTAATTTCGACTAGCAGTAACCACGAGGATCCCACTACTTTGAAAGACGGTTGAAATCTGAGGGAGCGCGGGGGCGGGTCCTGTATTTATATCATGGCGTCCTGACGGCGCGGGCACGCATGATACAAAACGAGGTGGATAGGACGCATAAGCGTCGAAAAAGTTTTCCTACGGGAAAGGGTCTATATAATGTACCGGGGATTCCCAGCCTGACGACGGGGAATATTCTAAGCATGTGAATCCATGAAAGATCCAATGCTGGAGAAGGCAGGGTTCCGCTAATATCAGGAAATCTTTTAAATCTTATACACAATACCCAAAAACAAGGAAAGGAAGCCTATATAGTCACATTGGATGCTGGCAAGGCATTTGAATGGGTGGAGTGAATCTTTCAGAGTTTGGTTTTGGAAACATTTGGGTAGGCTTTAGTTAGGACCTAGATGGCATCTCCTTATGAGGATCTTATGCCTAGGGTGATGATCCACTGGGTTTTTGTTACACAAGGGCAGCAGAAAGGGGTGTCCCCGGTTATGCACTTCTTTCCCTAGTGATCGAACCTCGGGTTCAAGTGATCAGAATCAACCCTGAGATTAGGGGCATGCACTGTGATGGGGTGACATTTAAACTCACCCTGTTTGCAGGTGACATACTGGAGGTATTTAGTGGACACGGGGCACACCTTGTGAGGAATGAGGATGACCCTAAACAGTTATGGAGCCTTGGTTGGACATCGCGTCAACCACACAAAGTCCTATGTCCTCCGGATAGGGGAACAGAGAATTTGGAGGTAACACAGTACCTCCATGGTATGACAATTAATGAATGACGCGAAAACATACTTGGGTATTAGGATCCCCCCGGAAACTGAAGACTGTACAGACTTAATTATGATCCTATAGTGTAAACACTAAAACGAGACTTGAGAAGGTGGTCTGATCTTGAACGTCTTCCCATATTTTTCATTTCCTTTTCTTGATGATTCCCCACATCCCTCCTGGCAACATTTTTTAAAGAAATAGATACCATATGTTATACATTTATTTGGAGATCAAGGGTGGCCTGAGGGAGCTTGACCCTCCCCAAGGAGTGGGATTTGGATTTCTTGAATTCTTCCAATACTACAAGGCAGCCCAGCTCAGGGTGATAGAACACATTCGAGAAGACTTTAGGACATACTGGACTTATCTAGAGGACTGTGTAGCCCATCCCAGGAAGGTGAAAGATCCATTGTGAGCATCTAGGAAGTCTATACCTCGGCAGCTCCGTGAACACCTCACCTTGCGAAACATGTAGGAACTCTCCGAAACATGTGGGATCTCTAGAAGGATAGAGTGAACAATTATTTGTCTTCTTGATCTTCTTCGCTGAGCTTCCTTTGGGGTCCACCATTTGAGTGGGGCCAACTTGGTTCAGCGAACAGTCTGGGGTGGTCGGATCTAGGGCTTGAGAGGGTAGGACAGCTCCTCTTGGGAGGGACATTTAAAGGGTTTGCGGAGATTCAGGACATGTTGGGTAGGTCAAATATAAGAATATTTGAATACCTTGGGCTTAAATAAGTTGTTTTGCACTCCAGGTGGAAGGACAACATCATTGGGGAACTCACACCCTTTGAGGAGATCATTAATACAGCTCAGTCTAGGAAAAGGATAATTTCTAAATTCTACAAATCGCTGGTCCAGTGTAACCCCAGTGCCCATCGTCCAGGAAAAGTTTCCGTAGTCCACATCCAGGGCAGATCCTGAACAGAGGCGTTGAGTCTCCTTTGTCTTCAGCCATGTCCACGCGTGGTAGGCCTCAAAGAATCTTCTGGAATCCTCCAAGAAGGGAAATCGATGAAGAATCACCCTTGAGCGGTGTAGAAAGCTCAGAAAAACGGGTCCCCGTTAGTCGGATGATCGATCAATGGCTTGAGGGTCAATTGACCGGAAGAAAGAGACTAAACTCTTAGAAAAAAAAATAATTCCGAAAACACAGTAAAAGCTCCAGAGCTATAGCATGAGGACTCCCACCACTTGAACATGCAGTAAAAATCTGAAGATGGCTGCCAGAGGAGGGGCTTAGGTACATGGCAGTCATTGACTGGGGGAAGTATGACCCAGAGACCAGTGATTGGTTGTTAGGAGAAAGACCGTTCAGAAGTGAAACTGAAACTGATTTACAGAGGATTCCCAGCCTGATGAAGGGGAATACTCACGAGCATGTGAATCCATGCCAGACCCCATGCTGGAGAATCTCAGGATTTCAAAGAGGTTTCCAGATTCATCACCATTGTGTACCCAGTGAGGTGGAGAGGTTGGGACATCTATACACATGTGGTGGATATGCCCACATAGTCAAATCTTCTGGTCCAAACTATTGGGTTGGATTAAGGATATTGCAGGGACTGCATGCCCCTCCTCCAAGCCCCAATCCCGAAAGGTCAGACCCTCTCAAACCCCCCAAGGGAATCCCTCAAAAGACTGACACCTGCAGACTCCCAAGAATGTGGTATGTTCTTTTGTGGGCAGGAAGAATTGCAGTAGCCCAGAAGCGCAGACAACCCTCTGTGCCTGAGAAATTAGATTGGTTACATAAGGGTTGGGATATTTATTTGCTGGAAAGACTGACATACATGGCACATGAGAACGTAACATTCGTGGAAGAATGGGAGGCTTTCACTGATTAAGTTCTGATCCGAGGGGAAAGTCCTCATTTAGTGAATTCTGTTAAGACTAACCCATTGCAGGAAGAGGTAGCAGTTTTTGGTATGAGGGGAACATTCGCTTTCACCCACTAAGATTGAGTAATCCGTGTAAACTGGTAGTGACTGCATTCTCAGAACTGCATGAGCAACTACCTGCTGATGGATAAGAATTTACGGGCACAGGTGCTCACCCTGCCCCTCTCCCCCATAGGGTACTCCCCTTTTGTGTATTATTTTGTTCTGCTTTTACCAAGGAGAGAGTAGTAGGGATCTAGCCACTGTACATGTTTTTCTTTTCGAAATAGGAGTCAACAAAAGGAAAATGAGTTGTGTTATTTAAAGAACTTGCAGCAAACTCATCTAGGCTGCTGCATATTATTGGCTTGACAGACTCTTTGTTGTTACTTATGCGTGTTTTTGCAGTTGTCCTTGTGCACAAATATTTCTGTTTGAACAATTAAAACTCAAACATACATTGACAGACAAAAAAACAATTATTTCCTAACCATATCTTCCAGAAAAACCTAAATGGACCATGGTGAGATGCATGCGAGAGTACAAGAGGTTGACAAAGAGTTAAGCCTAGGCAAGTGTATCAATTGTTGATCTATGTGAGGAAGCTATATGGTCCTGTCTCAGCTCCCACTTTGGCCTGGTGGATTTGTTGGGTGATGACAGGCTAAAAGTGATGTGGGGGTCTTTGGACCTTATTCAGCCAGAGGGGCAAGGGCTAAAAACGGTTTAATGGCTGGTACTAAACTAAGATTTCCTGAATGCAGCAGATTGATCTAATTAAGGGGTGGGCAAGCTGCGGCCCTGCAGATTTTTTGGTCTGCAACTCTCATGATCCCTTACCACGGACTGTGCTGGCCACGCCTGGTGGGAGTTGCAGGCAAAAACAACAGAGCACTGGTCTAGATTCTACTTTTAAAATGTTCCACTTTAGGCATAGAGATGGTGCCCATTGTAGTTAATTCTTTGAACTAACAATTCCTGCCTCCGGTCTTACCACAGAATAAAGATGACTGACCTAGACAGGAATAGTGCAGGGAGTCTTGATTGCACCAGGCGAGCATTAACCCACCTGAGTAAAATACAGATGTACATCTATTTTGGAATTGATCATATGTGATATTCATCATTCTATTGTAATTTCCCCTATTATGTGTCTTTATTTGTAGAAGAATCACTGGGGGGATGCTTAGTGAGCAGAGTTGCTGAAGGGTGTGGAATGTCGGAGTTCATTTATGACTCGCCGGTTGCAAGGAATTGGTGCAGTTGAATTTGGGGCAGTTTAAGATTATTTCGAATGGTTGGTTAGAATTTTCAGTTCATTCAAGGGTTCTGGTTCAACAATTGGATATCTGAGCAAGGGGAAAGGGGGCTGACTCTAACCTTAAAGTGAGATAAGCAGGGAGCTTGCCAGTGATTGGACTGAGGCAGGGTGGGCTAATTGCATAGTAGTTGAAACAGAAAAAAGGTTAAACTACTCAGAGAAACAGACTTAGTGGGTTTGCAGTATTTGAGTACTTTGCAATGAGAGTTTAATCTGAACCTGCTGAAGTGTCTTGCAGTAAAGAAAGAAGATCATAAAGCCTGCCTCTGTGTTAAGAGAAGCAAGCCTCCCTGCACTATTCTAGTTGGGGAAATGTTTATTGGCAAAAAGTGGACAGGAGACAGTCTTCAGTTGTTTGAAAAGTCAAAAACAAACAGAAGGGCTTTCAGCAAAAAATATACTCTAATGCTGAAGATTTTGCTGGACAAAACCTTAAATCTCACCAAACTACCAGCAACGGTTCATCTATGCATTATAACTGGCTAGACTTCTCCCTATGGAAGCTTGCATGGACCTGGAGTTTAACATTTTGCCTGGCTTTCACTGAGCCCTCTCAGGTGGAAAAATGTAATCAGAATAATACATTTGAGGTCCTTTCTAGACTCTACATACTATATATACACATAATTTACAACTCCAGAAACAGCGAAAATGGTGTACTCACCTTTCGAACATGGAACATTCGGCAATCGCAGCACATCTCACAAAAACGTGGAAGGATAAGCCGCTCTGTGATATCTTTACCCACCGTCGGAGCCATCTTGCACATTATCTGACAAGCAGCAGAAGTATTTTAGAAATACAATTTCACATTTGTGAACATTAAAAACAAACAAAAGGATAAGGGGTTTCCGGTATCAAACTATGTTGCCATTACATAAACACTTATTTTGAGTTCTGGCAGCCACAAAACATGGGAGGACATTTCATGAAAAACAGAGCAGTAGGTCAAGATACAAAAAAAAAAAACAAATAAAGTACCTCTCTTGTGGCAGCACCTTCTGTGTTCTTAGCCCAACGTTCCTCCAACGCACACACTTTTTGAATAAGGACTCTTAATTAGGTGGTAGCACAAATAAGTGCCAATGTTTAAACCTAGTGAGGGCAAGTACTTTCCTGAGGCCTCCATTAATCCACAACTCCACCTATTTATTCAATGCATTCTTTATCCTTCAACCATTGCTGGCAACCAGTATATCGACTAGAACAAGCAGTTGTGCCAATGTAAGAGCGAGTTTAGTGCCAAAGAACAGGGCTTAATGCAGAACAGAGATGTTTCTTTAAGAGCTGACTGCCAGGGCTTGCACGCCTGGGATGCCTGCATCAGCTACCTAAACCAAAGTCCAGCAGGTAAGCAAGTCATCAATCAGCATCAAATGTTTTGCCAAGTCTACTTCAGTAGACTATTCAACATTTTTGTCTTTTAAATTAAATTCAAGAAATTGCTTGGGAAGGGAGTGGGCCAAGAGTATAAAGAAAAATCCACTTCATATGAAATCAACTTTAGCCCTAGCTCCACATCCTTCACAACACCCTTTCAGCCATCGCCTTGGAACATATGCTGTATTTCAAACAAGGAGCGGACCATTGCAATACAGATGTCAGCAGGGCTTTGGCACCCATTACAATGACACCGAATTTTGGAGAAGCTTTTTCTGGCCATGCCCATGGTGCCACCATTTGCAACCAGTTAGGAAGGAAAAGCATGATGAAACAGTTCTTCTCACTGTTTCTGAAAGGATTACAGTGAATGAAAAGCTTCCAGAATGTGCACGTTTTGGAGGGAAAAGAAACCAAAACAAGCATTTTCCAAGCTTCGAAGAACTATTTTTCAAATGAAGGCTGACCCAACAACACTATTTCATAGATTAACCTTGAAGCTAAGCACAAGCACAGGGAATTAATAAGATGCTCCATTCGGTATATTTTTCAGCAACATTTGGGTTGACCATTATCCAATAATTGATTAAAATATTACAGGTTTACTAGTTCCAATCCGGCAGTAATAATAGTAGTTTCTTCCTGTGGTACTACATGCTCTACTCAAACAGATCCATGGTGCTGTCTGGGTGAAAGCAAGGGCACAAGGTTTCACATGTCCATTTCTGATTATTTTGTTGGGAGTATTCTTAGGGAGTAAAATTGGCTGATACACCCCTTATTTGTAGTGCTGCTGAAGAGACAATTTAAGCAAGCCAGGGAGACAGCCGTGGCAACATTATTTCACCGGCATTCTAACCCCGATCCAATTCCCTCATTAGCTACTGAAGGAGATATCGGCACTTTCCCCTTCGGTACAAACCTAGCACTTTGATGAGACATTTCAAGAGGCATTATTCATTCTGTCCCACAAAGAGAAATAGTTTATAATTGAAAAATATGATCTGTCATTTAAGCAACTGAAATGTGAAAAGGTTTGTGTAGTGTTTGGTTTAATTCGTCCTAAACTTCAAAAGCCTTACAGTTCATGAAGACTAAATGGATTACATACAATATCTGACTCCAGACAGAGCTCAGAAGGTTTGGTGGCTGCAGGCCCAAGGTAATACACTAAGAAACGTTTGCTCTTCTGGGGTTCTATTCTCCCCACAATGAAAGTATTTGGGGAGCAGCTCTGCACAGGTGGAGTTTATTCGAGAGTGTTGAAGACAGCAGGCTTGTTTGTGCTTGCAGCAGTTGCGCATTTTCTTTGCAGTAGCATGGCTCCCGGCTGAGTGTTTGGGGCAAAAAGAAAGTTGATAAAACATGAAGGTTTTGAAGACCCGAGTTTACTGCCAGGGTCCATGTGTTCTAGAAGACATGATCTAAACGGAACTACCATTAAAGTGTTGACTGTCTTTAAGACCTGAAGAACTTGGGCAGTAGGGTATGCAAGAGATTGCCATTAAAAGCCAAGTCACCACGTTGTATTGGATCTCAGGTGTAGCATAAACCTGAGGCACAGAGTTAAGTCTGCTGTACTACAAATACCGCAAATGCCATTGCACGGTCAAAGTTATTAAGTCTGCTTGCTTGAAAAACATTTGGTTGATTAAATCTTTAAGCTGCACAAGTATGAGTAAATGATCCCCTCGTTTCTTTGGCAGGACCACAGTGATATTGCCTATTTTATACCATACATGAATTTCATAGTAGGCTGTTTTTTTTTGCTGGCAGTATTTTGTCAAAGTTTGAGGCAGCAAAACATGGTAAAACACCATTCCTGTGGGAGCTTAAACCCATGGGAGCAGAGTTAGAGTTTGAAGGGTGTTTTTGAGGATTGTTTCCCATAGACATCTATGGGAGACACTTTGTTGTTCCTTTGTTTAGACAATTTAGAGGCAAGTAAAGACTTCTGCTTTACTTTCCTTGCTTTGTGATTATGGTTATGGGTAAACTGATCAGCTCATAATACTATCATTGCTGGGAGACTATGTATCTCTTTATGGATTTCTTGTATTTTTACAACTGCACACATCACCTTAAAGTGATGTGTGGTTAGGATACTTTGTATCCTTATATCTGTCTTTTATAATGTTTAGGTTTACAAATAAAATGTGTCCAGGATGGGCAGTTGGCAGTGGATATTTTCCTACCATGTTTTGAGCTTTTTACTTGCGCACATTTACAATTTGCGCAAATGGCTACTGTGACGAATCTGGGCAATTTGTCCATTCTTCCCAGGGGGAGCAACCCCCTTTGAAACTAGGTAGGTGAGCCTACTAAGCAGGATGGGTGTAAAAATGCACTTGTTACACAGAACCTGACGATGGGTCAGAGTACTTTACTTTGATAAAACATTTGAAAACCCATGCCAGAATGATGAACCGTATATGAGAGAAACCCAAGTAGCTTTGCTCAGAAGACACCAGAGTGGTATGATTGCTCCTCTGGCTATTTCTTTTTAATGAGAAGTCTTTCTAAAAGTTGTATGGTTAAGTTTGAGACGGAGGACTATTATTAATCAGGACAATTGATAAGCATCATTAGTTTATTTTTTTAGGCAGGGAAAATCCCTCATTGCATTAGGGATAGGTAGGCATTTTTTTCTTTACTTTAAATAAACACCCTTGAAATGCTAAGCTCTAGTCCAACTCCTTCTGGTTCACCACACAACTAAGAGTGGCTAGCACTCAGGGGCCCGTGCCACAAGATTTATGCTTCGCCATATTATTCTTTGGCATTCTTCCTGCCCTATCAAGGCCGCAATTTCTTTATATGGAATATCCTATCCTGCGGAAAGTTGCTTCTTTTACAGGCTACAGAGTACTCCATGTGTGTGGCCACTGAGACAGTCTGGTCCCAGTCATCATACTGGTACCTGAATGTCTGTTGCCGGGCAGAATGTGTGGCCAACAATCCACGATTTGATTGCCACTGCCAGTTTGAATTGTGCAGATCCTTACCATTGGTGGGCCTTGACCGAGCCTCCAGTCCAAATCCTGGATATAAGGAGGAATCCTGAAGCCATTCCACAGATCATTGGAGCCCCTACAAAGAAGGGCAGTCTGCCAACAACCCAATGACTACTGCTGCAGCTGAGCAGCACTATCTGCAGTGAAGTCTTGCTCCTCTGCCTTATGAAGCAGACCCTTTGGTACGTCGACCCTGGACAGGCGGAAAAAGCCAGTATCGACCCCTGCTCGAGGACCTTCAGAAGAGTCCCTGGACCGACCGGTGAGCAACACAGCTCTTCTGGGCTACCTTTATGCAGCTGTTGCCTTTACAAGTGCATCCTTGCTACTTGCAGTATCTTGAGCTTGTACTACAATACTGTCCTGCATTTTCTGCCTTCTTGCATCAACGGTGACAGGTTCAAAATAAAGGGGTGTACCTGCACTAAATCCCTGGTCCTTCAGGGAAGGTATATAGGATTCACAAACAAAAGGTGGACCAGTGGATAGGGATGACACAGATTATTAAAAAAATATTACAAATTTTAATCAGTAAACACATAGTACATCATTGTATGTATTGCTTTTAAAAACATAAGTGTCAATTCATCATATATTTCATATATTCAACTTTCATACTCAATCCCAAACTCACTCATTCATACTGTCATTTGTTAAAAAAACAAATTTGGCTAATTATACATAATTTATTGTTCTCCTAATACAAGTATTTTCAAACGGTGATTATCACAAGTATTTACGGCCCAGTCCTTATTTTCAGGTGTCGTGTTTTATCTGATTTTTTAATTGAACAGAATGTTCACATAATCGTCGACACGTGTTTCGGTCCACATTTAACAGAACTGGCTGATTTTCAAGACCTTCTTCAGGACGTAGGGTCCGAACTATTAGGTCTGCCCTTATATAACAAGGCGTTCTTCCTGTTTGCCGTCTGCCGTTCATTCCATCCAGTCTGCTGTTCGTGAGAGGGCTGGAGCCCTGCTCTCCCAAGACTGCAGGAGCAGTCCCCCTTCATAGCAGCCCCCCTGCATGACCGACGGTACGTGGCGCAACCCACAGCACAATCATTGCATGCATATCACCGTCTATATTGCCCTTGGATGCCTGATCTGCGAGCTGACCATTTCAATCAGCTGTTTTCACCAAAGCGCGCATCACCTGCCTGACCACAAAATGGCCGGCGCGATGCAGGACGAAACAGAGGCTCCCCTCAGTTACTAGGCAACTGTGTGCCTTATCCAGTAACACCCGCCTCCGGTAGGCGGAAGCCGGTCCTCGCAGAAGAAGGCCTGTGGAACAAGGCGTTCTTCCTGTTCGCCGTTGTGCGCCTCTGCGCCGCCACACTAAGCTCTGTTCCCGCGCCTGTGTAGCAGATGGATGTCACTCAGTTCGTATAATCACTCTGTCTTAAGTGCCATAGTGTCCCACTGTGACTTTGATTTTAGGCGATATAGCTATAGATTGCAGCCTACCTGCCCTTTGGTTGCTAAGATGCACAATATTTCACTCAACTTTCTACACCCTTTCCTTTTTGCTGCCTCGCTCTGCATCTGCCCGTTTATTCCTGTGGCAAATGCTTGTCCATCTATAGAGCCTAATACTTGTTTGGTTCATGAATGCTAAATGACCTCATTTGTCGGTGTTGTGCCTTATGGTCACTAGCAGACCACATTTAGACTGTGTTGTGCCTTATGGTCACTAGCAGACCACATTTAGACTGTGTTGTGCCTTATGGTCACTGGCAGACCACATTTAGACTGTGTTGTGCCTTATGGTCACTGGCAGACCACATTTAGACTGTGTTGTGCCTTATGGTCACTAGCAGACCACATTCAGATAGTGTTGTGCCTTATGGTCACTAGCAGACCACATTTAGACTTGGCCTCATTACGACCCAGGCGGTAAGTTACCGCCTGGGCCGTGACTTTACCACCATGGCGTAAACTGTGTTTACGCCATGGTGGTTGGCGGACTTACCGCCCCATTCCGAGTTTGGCGGGGCGGTAAGTCCCCAATCCCCATTTACCCTTCCCCATTCCCATTTTTGCCCCATAGGGCATAATGGGAGTGGGGAAGGCGTTAATTACGCCACCGTAAATTACGGTGGCGTAATTAACTCCATGGTCCCTTAGCGCCATGGATTTTAACACCTGCTAAAAGCAGGTGTTAAATCCGGCATGGCGCTAAGGGACCTCGTACTCAGGCGGTAAGGGTCGGCGCTGTTTACAGCGCCGTAAACCCCTTACCGCCTGAGTTGTAATGAGGCCCACTGTGTTGTGCCTTATGGTCTCTAACAGACTACATTCAGACTGTGTTGTGCCTTATGGTCACTAGCAGACCACATTCAGACAGTGTTGTGCCTTATGGTCACTAGCCAGACCACATCTACTCTGTGGTGTTCCTTTTGGTCACTGCTCTGGTCTCTGCAGCTGCCCAACCATTATATTACAATTGTACTCAGAACTTGCCTTGCTCACACACTGCTCATGGCTGCACACCTGTCTCAAACCATACTGTGATGCAATGCAGATACACTGCTTACACGGCCATATGTTTATTCGAATGCCTCCGACTGCTGCTCGTAGCACCTAGGTGCACCACCCACCGCGGCATACATGTTCTGAACTATCGATGATAGTGGAATCTAGGCAGGCTGCCACTGTAATTGCTTACTGCCAAACATTGCATTTCTGCGCCTTTTTCTGATAGTGGAATCTAGGCAGATTGCCACTGCTATTTTGCTATGTACTCGCTGCCCGTCCTCACCTGCTTAACTAGCATGCTACTCACATTTATGACAACACCGCACCCTTCTGCATTAAAGCACATCCCCCACTATCAAATCAGCTTGCGTCATCGAACTCACACGATGGACCTCCTGCCCAAGCCCTCACACACTCCAGATAACAGCACTAATGATACCTAACCTCAGACTAGACAGACTCAGAGTCCGCACCATCCCTATCCACCACCATGTCACCCCTACACACTTACCACACAGAAATTACAGACTCAGCTCACGCACCTCTAAAGTGCACACACCCCACTTCCGTGATAATACTTCCATATGCCACGAACTCAAACACACACTTACGACACAGAGCGGTAACTCCTACTCTCAATGTAACACTGTACCTAAAGCAGACACTCATACCATAGTCACAAAAACTCCTTGCCCAACGCTATACAAATGCGCCTTAATCAATATACGATCACTCAATGCCCACGCATTAGAAGTGAATGACCTAATAACTACTCAAAATCTAGACTTACTCGCGATCACAGAGACATGTCTCAACGAAGCTTCTGGCCCAGCCATTTCACTAGCCCTACCACAAGGATATGCCATCCTCAGACAAGATAGTATAGCTAGAACAGGTGGGGGGGTAGCCATTATTCACAAAGAAACACTATCAGAACCGTACCCCACCAAGAGGAAGATAATATTGACATTCTATCAGTCAAATTAGCACTCTCTCCAAATAGCACAATAAATATTCATACCATTTACCGTCCACCTGGCCCAACTGCTAATTTCATAGGTCAAGTCAATCACCTCCTAGGAAACAACCTTAAAAAATCCACAAAAACACTACTTATAGGTGACCTTAACTTAGGATTCAACGACCCTAAGGACAAAACTGCTATCTCTCTAGCCAAAGACCTCCAAGACCTAGGCTTCTCGCAAAAGAGCACTTCTTCCACTCATGCTAAAGGACGCATCCTAGACTGGATTGTAGACCACAACTGTAACACAGCCATCACCTCCAATACTAGCCTCCCATGGACAGACCACAACCTTCTCCTATTTGACATCCCTGTCTTACAAAGCACTAAAGTGCCTACTAAAGCACCGGCGACCTTAGCCAGAAGCGCCAAAGAACTCACTGCAGACAACATCAGTGCACTCCTCACCCTACCTTGCCTAGCGCCCCCATTCTCCGCTGACCCCAACATCCTCGCAGAAATATTCAAAGACACCATCACAATGGCTGTCAACACTGTTGCCCCACTGGAAAACAAAAAAGAAAAAAAATCCTTCCATTCCAATTCCTGGTTCACAGAGGAACTCCAGACATTGCGCAAAGACAAACGCTCAGCCCTAAAAAATTGGCAGCGTAACCCATGCGATACCACGAAAGCCAACTTCAAATCCATAGCAAAAAAATACAAAGACGCAATCTTCCTTGCCAAATCTGAAGACTACAACCACTGCATCTCTAATGCCAACTCCCACTCTAAAGAACTTTTTAATATATTCAAAGAGCTAACCATACCACCTACATGCCCTGATGAGATCATCAAAGACGAGGCATGGTGTACAAGCATTCAATCAGCCATGCTTACAAAAATAAACCTCCTCCAAAACAAAATATCCCACCACTTCAACACCTTACCAAAGCAAAGTGCAAATGCACAGATAAAACCTAATGTAAAAGTAAGAAACATGCCCAAATTTGCATTTACCGAAATCTCCGAAACCGAGGTCACTGACATTCTCAGACACCTCAAACCCTCACAATGTAAGGGTGATGTATGCCCCCCTAAAGTCATCAATGATTGCGCAGAACCACTCGCCCCTCTTCTCACAGCCTTCATCAATGCATCCTTCAGAACGGGCATAGTCCCAGACAGCCTTAAAGAGGCATGGGTACACCCTCTCCTAAAAAAAAACGACGCTAGACCCTGCTAACCCGAACAATTACCGACCCATAACCACAGTCCCATTCCTCCTGAAACTACTCGACAAGGCTGCCCACAAACAGATTCAACTATACCTTGAATCGAACGCAATCCTAGGTGAAAGACAATCCGGGTTCCTCAAGGGACACGGAACTGAAACTGCCCTTCTAGACTTAAAAAACGAAATTACCAACATCCTAGACAAAGGCAAGCCCGCCCTCCTCCTTCTCCTTGACCTCTCAGCTGCATTTGATCTGGTAGACCACACTACCCTTACCAGTCACCTGACACATGCAGCACACTTTTCAAGGACGCAGCATCCTGGGTAACATCATTCTTAAAAGGAAGAGCGATGAAAGGGTTCTCTAACATAGCTCATGCAGCACCCTCCATCATCCACTGTGGTGTACCACAAGGTTCCTGTACTGCCCCCACGCTCTACAATCTTTTTACGAAGCCACTATTTGATAAACTAGATTCGCTGGGGATCATCTACACTAACTACGCCGACGACACGCAGGTTCTCCTCCCTCTGACAGGGAATTATCACCAAGACGCCTCTACCCTACAGCAAATCTACTCTACCATACAAGCCTGGATGGCTACTAACAGCCTCTGCTTGAACGGGGACAAGACCGAAATCCTCATTTTAGGACAGAAATCTACCCTCTCCAACCTTAACCCACTGTACACCAATTTCAACATAGACAATTGTACCATCCCAGTCCTATCCTCAGTCAAAACACTGGGGGTTCACATAGACGCAACACTATCCATGGACAAACAAGTCAGCGCCATACTCTCGGCTGCAGCACCGAGTACTAAACTCATCAACGCTATAAAACCTTTCCTAACCAAGGATGGCTGCCTCTCCATCGCTCGAGCAACTATAAGAGCCAAACTAGACTATTGTAATGCGCTCCTAGCCGGCACCTCCCAAAAAAACCTATCTAGGCTCCAAACAACTCAAAACAACGCTCTCAGAGCAGCCCTCAGCATACCAAAAAGAGAACACATCACACAAGCCAGAAAGGCAGCTCACTGGCTCCCTGTCAAAGACCGTATCTCCTTCAAAATTCTCACAACCACCCATAAATGCATCAACCTCACAGCTCCCTCTTACTTATCTGACACGATAGGTAGATATCAATCCACAAGACCAAGAAGAGCACAATACACGAACCAACTAGCTATACCTCGCATCAACAGAACCAAAGCAGGAGGCATAGGCTTCCCCTTCCTCGCACCTAAACTTTGGAATTCCCTACCTACTGACCTCAGAGCTGATGCATCTCTTCTCCTTCCGAAAAAAGCTAAAAACTGCCCTTTTCAACTAACCCGTTCTCACGTGGTTTTGCTGCTCATGCATATCTGTAAAAAAGCATATCTCGTCCAATGTAACCACACGGACATGAACTGTATGTAACCAAGTATAAGCAACACTGTAACCAGCACCACGATGCCTTCGGTCTGATGTGCGCTTAACAAATGTGAATAAACAAATAAATATTTGGAATGGTATAAGCCAAATTCAGATACCCATGTGTCAATTCAAGGGATGGCAAGTAGATAGTTGGAGCAAATCCTTTGTAGGGTCTATGGCTTTGTTAAGACCAGTTTCTACTTATTCGTAGCCACAAGGTATAGATTTTCAATGTTCCTGGGTGTTGCCAAATTCCCTCCTGCTCCAGACACCCAAATTCCTATTCAAGCTCAGTGAATCGGATTATAGTGTTCTTTCAGCCTACTCATATAAATCCATCAGCGATGGTTAGAGAAGGGAATCTTGAATTGCTTAACTCCCCAGCGTACCGCAACAATTTTGTAATATATATTTTTAATAATCCGTGTCATCCCTATCCACTGGTCCATCAACGGAAGACGTACATGGCCTGCTCATTTGTTCATCAATTGAAGATCACCTGTCGAAGCCTAACTGGTGTTTACTGCTGTTGCAATCAGTTTTCTTCCCTCCCTAGGCATCCCGAAGTCCCTTGCTCCGCAGGCGGCTTGCCCTTTTCTTCACAAGGGTATTCAGCTGAAAAGTGCCTGAAACAGATTCAAGCATCAAGACTGACCCCAAAAGAATTCCACATCCGAAAGTGACCTCTGTACCTCAGACTCCTGGGCCTCCCTCGACCAGACCAAGCACAAAAGACTGAATCCCCAACAGATTTTGGAACCTCAGCAGTGGTTTCTCGAGAATTTGGAGTCAGGCGGTTAAGTTAACATACCTTTTTCTTTCCCCTGTCCACCCGCTAGCTTCCAAAGAGTTAAATGGGTGTGAAGTCCTGTCCCCTACCTCTTTCTTGAGTTAGTGATGATCTGGTCAATGATCGTTGACTTGCTAAACCCAGCTCTAATATGGTTTGAGGCCTTATGCACTAAAGTCACAAGTTCTAAAGTTATACTTTTCAAGTAGGTTTACTATGTGATTGGGCTGTAGTAGGATTGTGAGAGTTACTTACCTGAACTTGAGTCATAACCACTGGCATTGTCCAACCACACAGTAAACCTACCTGAAAAGTATAACCTTGGAACTGGTGACATTAGGGCATATGGCCCCAACCCATCTTAGAACTGGATTTAGTAAGTACGTTGATGCTGCTCATAAGAATACAGAAAAGCAGCTGTTCAGTATTAATGAGGCCTTAGACTTTTATTGGCACCAAAGATGTTGGAATAGTACCCTTAATTCTTTCTAGCAAAGTCATCATTTGTTATGTTGCATTACTGCAACTTGTTAGGAAGTTCTCTTTTTAGCAACTGCTCCTCCATTTCTATGGACCCCCAAACTTTTTGCTTTAATTTTTGTCTTTTTAACTCTGTTCTGACTTGAGGGTGCTAGAGAGCCCAGCCAAGATGGCCACGAGACTGAGCTCCAACGCGCCCTACTCGATCCATAAAAAATCATGCAGTCCCGACGACTCGCTGCAGTGCTAACTGATAAGGCATATGCAGACAGACACCCTGCGCTCATCCGTGGGAAGTTTGGCAGCTGTCGCTTGAACCGGGACAGAAATCAGTGAAGAAGGCCAAGAGCGGGCCTGCTGAGGGGAAGGGAAATGAAGGGAAGGTGGTCCCAGAACAGAGCAGGCGATGAGAGCACACCAACTGGGCTGGCGGACTGTGATGCATAATATACTGGTGACAACGGACCTGGCTGACTGAGGGGGAGCCTGTGGTGGAGAGTGGAGGATTGGGCTTCGGGACGCCATGTTGGTGGTACCCCAAGCGAACTGTGGAGAGGCGACTAGTGCCTGCGCGAGGTTGAGGGCTGCAGGGGAAGTGCTGCCGACAGAGGATTCAAGGACAACGGAACAGAGGTTGATGACCCACCCCACTCCAGTGAGAACACTAAACAGTGGAGCAGGTGGTCGAAAATATGCTTGAGTGACACATGGGAGGAACAACAGACAGGAGGGAGGAGCTGTGCCGACAACACCGGGACGTTACTGTCTGCTGCCGGTCTGGCAGCAGACAACGCATCAGAGTAGCAGGAACCTCACAGATCACATTGGCCTATATGATCAAGTATGTGGCGCCGGTGGATGGTGGGAGGGGTGCCCAGCTGGAATCAACAGTGCGCAACGCAGAGCAACTGAAGGGAGATCTTGGAGGTGGACTGCAGTGGAAGGCACCGAGAGGAAGCAAAGCAAACGTGGTACACCAGATGTGCCCCCCGCAGGCAACCGCCGGGATATCCTGCTCATGAGATGGCTCCTTGGAAACACAGGGAAACATTACACCGGAACGAATATCAGTGACCTCGGCCCTAGAGGATTGGTACTGCACTGACTGGGGGTAATTACTGATTGCCCAGTAGGATCTTTATACAGCTGTGGTGAAGGGTGGCTGAGGTGACCGTGCCCTACCTTTGGGTCAGCAACCTACGGACACAGTGCGCCTACATGGTAAACACGCCCCGGACAAGGGCTGGAAGCTTAGTTAAACAGTGAACCTTATGGAAAACTGATACCTGCACTACTCCCACTATGGTCGCAGAGGAACGCACTAGCTGGGAACAGTGAGGAGGGTTGTATGACAACGTGGTGGCAAGATCTGTGAGGCACCAGAACTGTTTGACTGGGATTTTTGGCCATGCTGCCTGCTCTGGAGGAGGGGGGGGTGACGCTACCAACTGAGGGTATCCCCCTGTCACTGTACAGCGACACACTGTCTAAAACCAGTAAAGCCAGGAAACAACAATCAAAGCTACACTTGGAGACACCTACACAAAATAAAGGGCATACAACCATAGAGGATGCAGGGGGAGTTAGCCCACAGCATGCACAACAGGAGACTGATGGAGCGTTCAATATTAAGAGCATGTTTAAATCAACTGCAGAGTAGAATACAGTCACTGGAGGGGAAGATGGACACTTTGACCTGCAAGGTAGACCACATGCAGGCCAGTCTAGGTAAGCATGGAGAGAGACTAGACGAGGTGGAAGGGAGGGTGTCCACGGTCGAGGAAGAGGTATCCACCGTGTCCCGAGAGCTTCTTCAGTTGAAAAGGGCTCTGAAAGAGCTAGCGGATTACCAGGAGGATCTCGAATCAAGGACCAGAAGAAACAATCTCCGGATAGTGGGGGTCAGGGAATCAGTGTATCAGCGAGCCTTGGAACCCTTGGTCGAATCAATCTTGTGGGAAGCTCTGAGAGGCGAAGAATTTCCGACTGTTTATTGTGGAGTGGGCGCACAGAATCCCGAGCAGTAGGAAACTGATTCCAGAGAGACCGGCCCGTCTAATTATAGTCCACGACAATGCTCAACACCAGCCTAGCATGTGATCCCCATATAATCAGCCCAAGGCAGTAACGCGAGTAGCAATCCACATTAGCCCTGCAAGGGATTCTGTCGGAGCTTAAACCTACAGCTGGAGCTGTGACTGCCCTGCAGTACGCTCAGGAACCAGAGCGGTTGAAGGACATAAGAGGCGCCTGAGCTACACAGGGGGTATGAGTTGGTGACAGGGCCTTGAGGCTGCTGTGCCCTGGCGGCCCTGGAGCCCTGCTGAAGGGGGTGCCTTCACCCAGCGGCAGTAGCAGATAAACTTTTGAGCACAGTCACTGTGGAGTGCCTGGAGCAGCATTAGAGCACTGCAGCACAGTGCATGGGCAGAAGAAGCTGGGTGACACCAGGAGGAGGATTCTGAAGCAGGACCATTCAGTGGGGGCCTACACACTGGCAGGGCAGGGAGCTGGAGTGAACGGGCCTCCAGGCACTCGGGGGACTCGGCCATCTCCAACAATGGCAAAAACTAAGAAGAGCAGGAAACAAGGTGACACCTCGGCCATGCTGCGGCAGGCTGGGGACAAGGGCAAGCGAGTGGAGACTAACAGCTCAGGCCCACAACACAGACCCCTTACCAGCTATGCTCACGCAGATGTCCACTAAAGCTGACCTACAGGATCTGCTGGCCTAAATTCGGAAGGAAATACATAAAAGCACATAGGAGCTCTCACAAAATTCTGGCCCTCGACACGAGAGTGGCTGAGGTGGAACATGTGGTGTCGCAGGCGGAGGACACGCTATGCGAACAGTCGTATGAGGTGGAGGAATACTCCAAACGCCTGGAATCCTTGGAAGCGTGCTGAGAGACAATGGAAGAAAAGTTGGAGGATGGGGAAAATCACGCCCGGTGGAAAAACAACATTCGTGAGGGATGAGGAACTGCCAACATTCGTGGCAGATCATTCTTACAGCACCGCCCGAGCAGGACATGGAACTGGACAGGACACATTGCACTAGATCTCGTGCTGCACAGTCCCAGGACAGGCCTGCAGAGGTCCTGACCCGGGTCCATGTCTATCAATTAAAGGATAGCATAATGTCAGCAGCTAAACCCATGCCAACTATTTTATTTCACAACACGTCAATCTCTTTGTACCAAGACCTGGTGGCTGCTACTCTGATAAAACGCAAGACGCTGCACCCCTTGACGAAATTATTGCGCTATAAAGAGATAACATACCGGTGGAGCTTTCCCATGGCCCTACACTTCACCTATCAGGGGAGACGATGGTTGGTGCGCTCCTTGGCAGAAGTGGAGGGGCTGCTAGCCCCGGAGAGCCCTGGTGATGGGGGGGCCCGCAGGTGGGGGGCGAGCCAGAGAGGGAGAGGGCTTCAGGATCCCTACAAAAATAGCGCAAGGTGGGCAGAGGGAGATGGCTTAGGGGCACAAATAAGAAGTCCTGAGATTATCAAGGCCCTAAGGTTCTTCTCTTGGGTTCCGTGTCTGAGCTGGTGGGCTCGGAATGGTTGGAAGGAGGCAGTTCCTAGTGCCGAACGGGCAGGGGTGGGGGTGCTGAGGGAGCAGGAGAGAAGGTGAAACAGCAGAGGATAGCCTCCTCTGCCCTCCAAGTCGGACCCTTGACGGTCCTACACAATGTTAGAATGCTCATGTTGGAGCTTGTTGGGGGAAGAGGAGGGTGGGGAAGGGGGGCGGGGGGTGGTTTATTGATCGTTGAAAGGTTATTCGTGAGTCAGGGACGGCTACCACGGGAAACAGGAGACATATTAAACGGAAGGGGAGGCAATCGTGGCATCTCAATACCAGTGATCTATGGCAGGGGAAGACGGGACTGAGGACACTATAGCTCTGGGCACATGGAATGTCCTGGGCCTCAACTCCCCAAATAAGAGGAAATCAATCCTGGCTAAACTGAGGGATATGGCACTGTCTATTGTGTTCCTACAGGAGACTCGCCCATTACCCAAGGATGAAGGACGCATGAGAAGCAGGGCGTTTCCGCATCAATCATTTGCCTCTGGTGGAGAGAAAAAGAGGGGGACGGCCCTTCTCATAGGCGGCCAAATCCCATGCACCAAGATAAATGTTCGCCACGACCCGCAGGGGAGATATATCTGCATTAAGAGTCTATTGTGGGATCGAACATTTACCCTGGTGTCCCTGAATGCCCCAAATGTTGAGCAAGGTGGATTCCTGGAGGGCCTCACACTTAAGATATTACCATTTGTGGAAGGGCAAATTCTGCTAGGAGAAGATTTTAATATGGTTCTGAACCCCATGGAGGATAAGACACTACCGCACACCAAGCTAGATTTTAAACACTCGACGGCATTCTATCGCTTCATTCAGGAGCTGGGGTTGGTGGATACATGGAGGGTGGCTCATGGGGCCGAGAGGGATTTCTCCTTAAATTCGCACGTTCATGGTGGTTTGAGGTTGGACCCAATACTGCTGCCCAGCACACTATACTCGGGTGTCCGTGAGGTGGACATAGGCACACGCATACTGTCCAACCATTATCCAATATTAGTAACACTGGCGATAAGAGATAGAACTGTCAGACCTAGGTGCCCATGGAAGCTCTATGACAGATTCTCAGGGATCCTGTCCTTGATGGTGAGATTGTGGGGGTAATCAACTACTTTAAGGAGAACAGAGGGTGTGGGCCCCCAAAGGATATAATATGGGATGCTATGAATGCGGTGTTGAGGGGGGAACTCATCAGCAGGAACGAAGCATATACCAGGGTGAGGAGACTGGCCCGCGAGGAGGTTAGAGGGCGAGGTGGAGCAGGCTGAGAAGGAACATAAGTAGTCAGGGTCACTTAGGGCACTGAGGGCATTAAGGGTGGCAAGGAAGCAGCTGGAAGCACATCTGGCAGACAGAACGGCCCAGGCAGTGTATCCCACAAAGAGTTGGTCGCAAAGACGCAATTTTGCCAGTTTTGAAATATAGAAACTATGAGCCCGCCTAGGGTCTAATCTGTGTAGTCTTTCCTCCTCCTTACTTGTGTGAGGGGGGGGGGGGGGGGGTAAAAAGCAGGCAGTGTTATTTTTTGTGACAGGTGAAAATCAGACCATTTTTGGCAAAAAAGGGGGTTTGACCCTAAGAACAACCTTATCTTTGTAAAAGCCGGTGTGAGGCGGTCTGCTAGAAAGTCCCTGCAACTCGCTCACCCTGCGGGCTTAGGTAATTGCCACTAGAAGAACAAGTTACTTCTTACCTTGTAAAGTTCTTTCGACGGGATGTTCCTCCGACGTATTCCTCATCTTAGATATCTCTTTCCAGCTCTGCTGGCCTCGGAATTTTTTTTCTCTAGAGGGCGCTGCGCGTCGACGTCCTCCGAGTCGATGTCCCTCGACAGCCGCCGTATCGACGTCAACGTCATCCTGGCTATAAAGGCTGCGCGCAGCGCCCGTTGCTCAGTTCCGTTTTGTAGCCCACAATAATGCTTTCTGGACTAAACTAATCACCCTGAAGGAGCGTAAGCTGCAACAACAAGTGAAGTAGAACTGCGGGGATGGATGGGAGGGTCGATGAGGAATACGTCGGAGGAACATCCCGTCGAAAGAACGTTACAAGGTAAGAAGTAACTTGTTCTTCGAAGGGATTGTGTCCTCCGACGTATTTCTCATCTTAGATAGGCTCCCATAGCAGTATTCCATTATTGGAGAAGGGAGTACTGACTTCATGCTGTCTTCTATTGATGAATAGAATGCAGTACAGCCCTTCCAAACCTAGTCTCTTGACTGGAAGAGGAATCCAAGTTGTAAAATCTTGTAAAGGTATGGACAGACGACCATGTAGCGGCCGCACAGATGTCTTTAACCGGCACACCTCTTTTGAGGGCCGATGAAGCTGCAATACCTCTGGTCGAATGAGCCCTAAGGTTTTGAGGGGGCTCTTTTCCTGCCAGTTTATAACATTCCAGAATGGCTACAATGATCCATCTGGAAATGGTCTGCTTAGTTTTTGGTAACCCCAGCTTGTGACCTGTGTAACCTACAAACAGCTGGTCTGCCTGTCTTATCCTGGCTAGTCTACTGATGTAAAAACTTAAAGCCCTTCTAGGCTCTAGCCTGTGTAACCTCACTTCCTCTTTCCCCGGGTGCGGAGGAGGATAGAAAGAAGGTAGGGTAATCTTCTGAGTGATATGGAATTCAGAAACCACCTTTGGGAGGAAATTAGGCTTCACTTGCAGGACAACTTTGTCTTTGTGAAAGATAGTGTGAGGGGGTTTACAAGAAAGAGCTTGTAATTCGCTCACCCTTCTAGCAGCTGTAAGTGCTATTAATAAAACAGTTTTAAGGGTAAGGAATCTTAACGAACAAGAATGGAGTGGTTCGAAAGGTGTGCCCATTAGGAAAGTTAGGACTAAGTTTAAATCCCATAGCGGAACTTGGAATGGTCTTGGGGGATAAACATTGGTTATCCCCTTTAGAAATTGTATTACCAAGGGTAACTTGAAATAGGATGGTTCTTCCGCAGTGTGCTTAAAGATGGATAGCGCTGCGAGATAGCCCTTAATGGTGCCAACTTGAAGGCCTGAATTTGCCAAAAATAGTAGGAAGGACAAAACCATTGGTGTACCACATGAAAAAGGGTCGATATTCTGTTCTCTACACCAGCTGCAAAATCTGTTCCAACGGCAGCGGTATAAAGACTTTGTTGCTGGCTTCCTTGCCGAAAGCAACACCTCCATAACATCATCAGGGAGGTCCCAATCCTTGTACCTCAGCCTTTCAGAAGCCAAGCGTGAAGGTTGAGGGTTTTGATGTCTGGATGGAGAACCTGACCTCCCTTCTGTGAGAGTAGGTTCTCTCTGAGTGGAAGTCGAAATGGAGGGCAGATGGACAAGTCTAGAAGGTCCGGGTACCACGTTCTCCTGGCCCAATCCGGGGCAGTTAGGATCATGGTTCTCCGGAATCTTCTCAACCTCCTGATCATTTGAGGAATGACAGGGACCGGTGGGACGCGTACAGAAGCGGAAACTCCCAGTCCACTATGAACGCGTCTCCCAGAGCTCCTCTCGGGGGAAATTCCCTTGAGCAGAACAGATCACACTTCCTGTTGAGGCTGGTGGCGAACAGATCTACCTGAGGGGTTCCCCAAAGGGCGAAGATCTCTTGAAGGACTTCCTGAGCTAGCTCCCACTCGTGGGAGACTGTGCTCTGCCTGCTCAGAGCGTCCGCTATCAAGTTCTTCTCTCTGGCTAGGTGAACTGCCGATAGAGAGATTCCTTCTTGGATTGCCCAAAACCAGAGCTGCATCGCCTCTCTGCACAGGGTTAGTGATCCTACACCTCCTCTTTTGTTGAGGTAATGCATGGCCACCGTGTTGTCCGTCATTATCAGGACGTTTTCCCCTGTACGTCTGGCAGGAACGCCTTCAGCGCAAGTCTGATGGCTCTCAGCTCTAACAGGTTGATATGTAGTCTGGACTCCGATTGAGACCAACGACCGCTGATGGCCAAGTCGTTGGCGTGGGCTCCCCACCCCGTGAGTGAGGCAACCGTGACTACTGTTATCTCCGGCCAGGGTTGCCAAAACTGTTCTCCTTTCAGAATGTTCTCCTGACAGGCCCACCACTGAAGGTTTCGAGCCACCCTGTCGGGAACCTGAAGAAGATCTGTCATTCTCCCTGAGAATTGTGACCACTGAGTCCTCAGTGCCCAATGGAGGGATCTCATTCTCAGGCGAGCCTCTGGCACTAGGAAAATGCAGGATGCCATGAGGCCTAGCAACCTCAAAAAGTCGAAGGCTGGGAGACGTTGGGCATGTTGGAACTTGGTAACCATCTGTAGAATATCTTGAGCACTCGCCTCTGGTGGCGAGGCTTTTACCAGGGAAGTGTCCAGGATCGCTCCTATGAACTGGAGTCTCTGCGATGGTATCATTTGTGACTTCTTTAAATTGAGGGAGAAGCCCAGTCTGTGAAGGGAGTGGCGCATGTGATTTAGCTGGATCTGAGCTTGTTCCTTAGAAACAGCCCTGATCAACCAATCGTCCGGGTGGGGGTAGACGTGAATCCCTTCCCTCCTTAGACTTGCCGCCACTACCGACATTAACTTGGTGAAGACCCTCGGGGCGGAGGTCAGCCCAAATGGCAGCACTCGAAATTGATAGTGAGAGTTGCCAATTGCGAACCTCAGGTATTTCCTGTGTTTGAGATGGATAGGCACATGGAAATTAGCGTCCTGAAGGTCCAGAGATGCCAACCAGTCCTGGAACTGAAGGGCCTGGAGGATCTGAGAAAGAGTGACCATCTTGAATTTGTCTTTCCTGAGGAATTTGTTCAATTCTCTCAAGTCCAAGATGGGTCTCAGTCCTCCGTCTTTCTTTGGAATGAGAAAGTAAGGGGAGTACCAGCCCTTGTTCCTCTCCGCTACAGGTACCGGTTCTATGCCACCTTTCTCTAGCAGGTCCAAAATTTCCTGCAAGAGAAGCGGATCTGGAGCTTTTTGAGAGCTGATCCCCGGTGGATGACTGAGGTATACGTAGGAAAGGCAGGCAGTAACCTTGGGCAACTGTCTCCAATGCCCAAGCATCTGACGTGATAGCCTGCCATACCGCCAGATGTTGAGTCAACCTGCCTCCTACAGGTGTCCTGTGAGGGAAGTCCTCAGAGTGGTTTTGGGGCGGCTGATGCAGATGGTAAAGAGGCACCTGCTGTTGCTGCGGCTTTTGAATATCTACCCCGTCCACCTCGGGTAGTTCTTCTTTGTCCCCTTTGAGCCGGTCGTCCTCTACCTCTCCCGAATGCAGAGTAGAAGCAAAAGGACTTGCCCCTCGCAGAGGTTCCTGTGGGACGAAAAGGAGTCTGACGGATTGCAGCACCTAGGGATTTTGCTGCTGCTTTTGAAGTTTGCAGTTTCTCTAAACTGTCATCCGCCTTTTTCCCGAACAAAGAAGAGCCATCGAATGGCATGTTCAAAAGCCTGGCTTGCACATCTGGGGCAAAACCAGACTCTCAACCAAGCGAATCTCCTGGTTGTTGTACTTGCCGCCATTGCTCTGCTGATACTGTCAGCCGAATCAATGCCCGTCTGGAGGGATTCGCACATAGCGTCTTTACCGTCCTGTATAATATTCAGGAACGCATCACTTTCTTCTCCCTCCGGGATGCAGTCAGCCGCTGTAGAAGCACACTCCCATAGTGTATGGCTGAATCTAGCAAGGGTGCAAGTAGCATTAACAGATTTTAACGCCATGCTACATGCCGAAAAAACTTTCTTTGCCATAGCATCATATTTTTTATCGTCCCTGTCCTGTGGGACGGTAGGATAAGCCGTCTTGACATCGGTAGAGGATGCTGCCTGTACCACCAGACTTTCTGGGGATGGGTGTTTAGACAAAAACTCCGGGTCTGTAGAGGATACCCTGTACTTTGTAGACAGTTTTTTATTTACTGCCGGTACGACATCTGGGGTTTCCCAGTTCGTCATAATCTTCCTCTGAAGAGCTTTATGAAAAGGCACCACAGGATCCTCCTGTGGGCCTTTGTCAAGAATATCCGTGAGGTCATCTTGTTGGAAAGATTGTGAAGGTGTAGACCACCCCATAAACTCTGTGAGCCTGGCCATTAATGCTCTATAGGGGGTTTCAGCATGTTCCCCTGGGTCTGGCCTAGCAAACTCCACCTCAGGGGAGGTGTCTAACCCACTTGCCTCATGTAAGGAATCATGAAGATCCTTTAACCTGCGTTCTTCAGAGGAAAATTCCTCTCTAATTGGGGTTACAGGTCCCTGCAACTCAAATGTGTCTTCCTGTTCAAACAATTCACCCTCTTCCAAAATTGAGGACATAGTTCTCAATTGTTCTGAACTCAAAGGGTGTAAACCCCATTTCCAAGGCAGAGGGTGCCGAACTTGTCATAATCGGCCTCGAAAACGTCGATGTCGTTGACGTCGAAGGCTTCGAGCGTGGCGTCGAAAACAAAGGCGGAGGCCTCGAAGACCTCGACAGAATTGGGATTCTGCTCGACAATCTCGAAGCCATCGACATCGAGGACCTGGGGATAGTCACTGGGTGTGTCGTAACCGTGACTTTTCTTGGCGTCGACACCGGTGTCGAAGCTGGCGTTGAGTCGACAGACTCGTGTGTCGAAGGTCCCTTCGACAACGGCGTCGAAGACATCGACCTCGACGGAACCTTCGTCGATGGCACCTTCGAGGAAGGTTTGGAGGTCATAGTCCTACTCGAGGGTTCATGACGCGCTCGAGAGGTTTCCTTCGCCGGGTACTGCGACTCACAGCGTTTTTGACCTTCGGGTCTTTCGACCAGAGCATCGCTCTAGGCAGTCTTCGAGGGGGGGTCGAGGCCGCTTTCTTGAAGACGCTCATCATATTTTTGCGGAATTCCTCCCATTCAGCCCGGGAACTATGTTTCGTGGGGCACGGGATTCTCTTTGGCGAAACAGAGGAAGAGGAAGACAGAGAAGGGGATCTTCGACGTCTCCTCTTCGAGTGCTTCGATCTCGAGGAGTGATGAGACCCACTCCGAGATCTGGAGCGCGAATGGTGACGAGGAGACGAATGTCTCGACTTCGTCGACGAAGAAGCTTTAAAAGTCTTACCTTTCTCCAGCTTCCCCCTACGCTCCTTCAGGGCCTTAGCCGTCATGGACAGACAGTCCTCGCACTCCGAACAATGGTGTTCAGCTCCCAAACACCACAGACAAACTCTGTGAGGGTCAGTCAGCGACATCTTTTTCCCACAATCTCGGCATTTTTTGAAGCCGGATCGAGGAGTTGTCGTTCCGACGAAGAAGCCATCGAGTACGGATCGAATAACTCGAGGTAAATAGGTTTAACCTGACAAAACTGAGCAACGGTATTCCGAGGCACTGAGTAAGCACGGAAAAACAGAAATAAGCAACGGGCGCTGGGCGCGGCCTTTCTAGCCAGGATGACGTCGACGCGCAGCGCCCTCTAGAGAAAAATTTTTCCGAGGCCAGCAGAGCTGGAAGGAGATATCTAAGATGAGGAATACGTCGGGGGACACAATCCCTTCGAAGTATGGTTTTTAAAGTAAGGAGCCTTAACGGACAAGAATGTAAAGGCTCAAACAGGATGCATGTGAGGAACTTTAATACTAAGTTTAAGTTCCACACAGGTACTTGAAAAGGTATTGGAGGAAACACAGTATTAAGACCTTTTAAGATTTGTGTAATCAGGGGTATTTTGAAATAAGATTCCTCCTCTGAGGAACGCTTAAAAATGAATAGCGCTCCTAAATAACCCTTTATCATACCAACCTGGAGCCCCAGATTGGCTAAGTGTAGAAGAAAAGAAAATATTGTGGGAATATTACACTGAAAAGGGTCCACATTCTTATCTTTGCACCAGTTACTGAAATTGTTCCAACAACACCGGTACAGAGATTTAGTTGCTGGTCTTATGGCAGAAAGCAAAATCTCCATTACGACATCCGGAAGGTCCCAATCCTTGTGCCTCTCAGAAGCCATGTGTGAAGGTTGAGTGTCTTGACCTCTGGATTGAGAACCCGACCTTCCTCTCACGAGAGCAGGTCCTCTCTTTGTGGAAGACGTATTGGAGGGCAGATGGAGATGTCCAGAAGGTTCGGGTACCACGTTCTCCTGGCCCAATCGGGGGCAATTAGGATCATGGTTTTGCTGAACCTCCTTAGCCTCCTGATTACTTGAGGGATCACAGGGACTGGCGGAAACGTGTACAGGAGTGGAAATTCCCAGTCCACCACAAACAAGTCTCCTAGAGCAGTAATGTTTGCACTTCATGTTGACACTGGTCGCGAACAAATCCACTTGAGGGGTTCCCCAAAGGGTATCTCTCGAAGGACTGCCTGAGCTACTTCCCAATTGTGGGAGACTGCTCTGCCTGCTCAGAGCGTCCGCTGCTTGTTTTGCTCTCTGGCTAGATGAACTGCCGACAGAGAGATCCCTTCTTTTATTGCCCAGAACCAGAGCTGCATTGCTTCTCTGCACAGTGATAGTGACCCGACTCCTCCTCTCTAGTTGAGGTAGTACATGGCCACTGTGTTGTCCGTCATTATCAGGACATTCTTTCCCCATACAGAGGGCAGGAAGGCCTTCAGCGCTAGTCTGATTGCCCTCAGCTCCAATAGGTTGATGTGTAGTTTGGACTCCGATGGAGACCAGCGACCGGCGATTGTAAACTCGTTGGTGCGAGCTCCCCACCCTGTGAGTGAGACATCTGTCACTACTGTTATCTCCGGCCATGGTTGCCAAAAAGATTCTCCCTTGAGGATATGTTCTCTGCAAGCCCACCATCGAAGATTCTGTGCTACTCTGGCTGGAACTTGCAAAAGATCTGACATTTCCCCTGAAAATTGGGACCATTGAGTCCTAAGGGACCACTGAAGGGATCTCATCCTCAATTTTGCTTCTGGCACCAGAAAAATGCCGGATACCATAAGACCGAGCAACTTGAGAAAATCGAAGGCCGGTAGATGCTGAGCATTCTGGAATTTTGTTACTATCTGCAGAATGTGGTGAACTCTCTCTTCGGGAGGCGAGGCTTTGCCTGAGCAAGTATCCAGGACTGCTCTGATAAACTGGAGTTTGTGATGTTATCATGTTTGACTTTTTTAAGTTCAGAGAAAAGCACAGTCTGTGAAGGAAGTGGCAGGTCTTGGATAGATGCTCCTGGGCTTGTTCGGAAGAACGTGCCCTGATCATCCAATCGTCCAGGTAAGGGTAGACGTGAATTCCCCCTCTCCTGAGACTCGCTGCCACCACCGCCATCAACTTGCTGAAAACTCTCGGGAGGAGGTCAACCCGAAAGGCAGAACTCAAAACTGATAGTGAGAATTGCCAATCGCGAACCTCAGGTACTTCCTGTGTTTGAGATATATTGGCACATGAAAGTAAGCATCCTGAAGGTCCAATGACACCAACCAGTCTTGGAGTTGGAGAGCCTGAAGGATCTGAGAGTGTGTGCCCATCTTGAATGTGTCCTTTCTGAGGAACTTGTTCAAGTTTCTCAAGTCTAAGATGGGTCTCAATCCTCTGTCCTTCTTTGGTATAAGGAAATATGGGAATACTAACCCTTGTTCCTCTCCCTACAGGTACATGTTCTATTGCACTTTCTGTAGCAGGGTTAAGATTTCCTGCAACAGGAGCGGGTCTGGATGTTTGGCAGAGTTGTATCCGGCGGGTGGTTCTGAGGTTTCTTTTGAAAATGAAGGCAGTAACCTTGGGATACTGTTTCCAGTGCCCAAGCATCTGAAGTAATGCCCCGCCATTCTTCCAGATGCTGTAAGATCCTGCCTCCCACCAGGGCCTTGTGGGTCAAAACCTCAGAGTGGCTTTGCGGCAGCTGCAGCAGAGGCTGAAGGGACAGTTGCCGTTGCAGGGGCAGATCTAGTACCTTTTCCTCGCCCTGAGGAAATTTCCTTTGTCCCCTTTGACTGGCCTGTCCCCTTCCCAATTGAGGAATAAAATCAAAAGGGACGACCCCTCCAGGAAGATGGGCCTGTGTAGGGGCGTTGTTGAGGTTGTCGTATAGCGGCACTGAGTGATTTTGCTGCCGATTTGGAGGTCTGCAGCTTCTCCAAACTTCCATACGCCTTGCTGCTGAACAACCTTGAACCGTCAAATGGCATATTGCGAAGTCTTGCCTGCACATCCGGTGCAAAACCCGACTTCCTCAGCCACGCAAACCTACGTAGCACAGTACTAGACACATGGACCTACTGATGCGGTCAGCTGTGCCCAAACCTGATTTAAGGCATTCCCCCGTAGCCCTCTTTCCATCCCTTCATATGGACAGGAAACCTTCCCGTTCCTCACCTTCAGGGATGTGTTCAGCTGCCGCTGTCATACAGTCGCACAGGGTGTATGTAAATCTTGCAAGGGTGCAAGTTACATTTGTAGATTTTAATGCCATCCTCCCCGAAGAAAAATCTTTCGGGACCATGCATCGATCTTCTTAGCATCCCTATCTGGGGGAATTGTAGGCTATGCCTCATTCCTAGTAGAAGTAGCCGCCTGAACTACAAGACTCTCAGGTGATGGGTGTTTACTCAAATATTCAGAATCTGAAGAAAAGGGTCTGTATTTTTAAACATATTTTTTTATTTACTGCCGGAGTAGACTCAGGGTTTTCCCATGCAGTGGTCACCTTCCTTTGTAGGGCTACGTGAAAAGAAGTATGGGGTCTTGTTGAGGCCCCCCCCCAAAAAGGATGTCCGTCATATCATCCTCCTGATAAATAGGTGAATGTCTGCTCCACCCCATAAATTCAGTTAGCCGGTTGATTAACTTTCTGTATCCTGCATCAGCACGCTCAGCTTTTCAAATTCATATTCTGGAGATGTGTCTAGGCCATTTGCTGACTGCAAGCACTCATAAGTCTGCCATCTTAGATTGGGGGTCAATCAACTCCTCAGGGACCTGTTTTGTTCCAAATTTCACACCAGCTGGTGAAACATCTTCCTCTCCTGATGAACCTCCCTCATAAATGGAGGACATGGTTTTAAAGAAATCCGGTCTACTTTCAGGGTGAAATAATTTCTCAGGTGGCAAAGACTTCGACATTTTGCAACAGGAATGAACAAAGACGTCGACAAGGGCGTCAATGTTCTAGGTATCGCCTTTGATATCGTCGAGGTAACCTTCGACACTTCGAAGGAATTGTCAACGCCTTCGGGACCATCGAGTGTGCACTCGACATAACATTCTTGGACTGGTCTGTCGACACCCTGTGCTCGATCGCCTTCGACAGAGGCTTCGAGGAAGTCTTCGATGAGGATTTTAATGGCGGATGACTTACGACGCCATTTTATCAAGTACTACCCCCGATTTTTGCACCGGTAGGTGTTTATGAGGCGTGGGAGAGGAAGCCCTGGATGACGCCCTCGACGATTTCTCGCCGGACTTTCTTGTTTTAGATCTTCCCCCAACACTCTTTGTATGAGCAGTGGCATGGCCTTCACTAGACTTCTTTGAGGAGGTCTGGGCCTCATTCTCAAAGATCTTTAGCATAGATGTTCTGAAGGATTCCCACTTTCTTGGGGTATCATGTTTTGACGGACATGTGATAACTTCCTCAGACAACGTTGAGGAAGAGGGCGACCGGTGTCGTCTTTTCTTCGCCTTTTTTGAAGAAGAGGACTTCCTGGATGTACTTCTCAACCTAGACTTTGAGGGTTTGTGGCGTCTTAAAGAAGACTCGGCCGAATCTCTCCTCCCCCAACCCCCCTCGAAGAAAACTTTGAGGACTCCTCCCCCACCGCCAGTTTGCTTTAATGCTTTATGGGTCATCGATTGACAGGAACCACCCTCGCCTATACGGTGGTTGGAACCGACGCACCAGAGGCAATTCCGATGGGGGTCAGTCAGCAACATCTTCCTCCCACATTTCTGGCATTTTTTTAATCCAGTCTTCAGCTTGGAAGGATTCGAAGATGTCGACATTTTCACGAACTGAAGTGTCGTTTTCTCGATCCGAAGCAAAGCTAACGGAAAAACGGAACTAAGGCCAACGGGCGCTGCTCGAGGCATTTCTACAGCGGATGACGTTGGCGCTCGACAGATGCTGCAGAGGGATATCGATGCTGCTGCCTTCAGCAGAGTGCCCTCTGGTGGACAGAACATTTTTTCCAAAGCAGCAAAGCTGAAGGTAAGGATAGATCAAAGATGAGGAATACGTGGGAGGACACAATCCATTTGAAAGGTTATTATGACACAACAAGAGATCTCACAAATATTTCTCAAAGCAGGTAAGTACTTTTGTAAATCCCCCAATGCAAAGTTAGTTAACCCTTTCCTGGAAGGAATACCAAACACCTTCACAGAGGGAAGAAGAGTCATTCAGGGAGCCAGGCTAAGCCTAAGACAATTGAGCAAAAGTCTAGGTGAAACTGAAGCACTTCTCAGAAGTAGGTAAAAGTCTTGTACAATGTTTTAAAAGTCTTTGTAAAAAGAATAATTCAAAGTAGGTCCACAAGCTGTTTAGGCTTGTGAAGTAAAGAAGCTGTCAGCAACTCTACAAAGCAACCACAACAAGTCTCATCAACAGAGAACAAGTGCAGCTACACGACAAGAGGTAAGTTCTCTTAGACTGTACAACTCTGGGGACAACTCCTGCACTGCAATGGGAAGGTCACCAACCGCAGCCGTCAATTTTCAAACAAGTGGCACTTCAGTGTTTCAGCTCCTTGTGTCTACCGCAAATAGCAACACTGCAGTTTATGGCTGTCGAGATGGACTTTCCTTGCATCTGGGGTCCAGCACTCTGTTGAGGTGGCTCAGTATAGGCCAGTCCTGCTTCCTGGGAGTCCGGAGGATCTTCCTGGAGCTCTTGGCCAGCTTAAAAGCAATGCACACAACCTGGTGTTCCTCTCGCTGGCGTTTCGGCTTCCAGCAGCAACTCTCTGGAAATTCAACCAGCTCTGAGAGGATGTCCATGTGGCTTACTTTGGAGTTGATTGGTCCCACCAACTCAAGGGGAGAAGTCGTCCTTGCAGTGGCTTCTCTGTCGATACGAATTTGGAGTTTCAGCACAGCAGCAAGGCTTCACCGGGCAAACCAACGGTCCAGGAGTTGCAGCAGGCGCCCTCTTCAAGTTCTTCTTCGGTTCCTTTGTCAAGTGGTCGACTCTGCCTTCCAAGCCACAAAGCCTCACCTTTTATGCAGGTTTCTCCCATTCATTACAGCCCAGCTGTCAGTCACCCAGCAGGGTGGCTGTCCTTGCCGGACAGTCAGCTGGCCAATCATTACAGAGTGCATTTGGGTCACCTAGGAGACTAAGCACAGGGAACTTCGGGCCCCTCCCTCAATTCCTGCCACCACCAGACACCCTGGAGCCAGAGGTGGCCTTCACTTGTGAATCCCGCCAAAGGCAAAATGAACAACAGGACCAAACCTGGTTTGGCATGCAGAGTAAATCTCAAGAAGGACCTTTCCACGAAGAAATGGTGAAAAAAGAAGACCAGGGCCATTTTGTCAAAAATGGCAACCTTAGGTGCTTTACTGCAGCTGTGAAAGCAGCCCGCTGTAAATGCACACCATGGTAGTTAAAAGAAAACCACTGCCACCAGCCATTCAGTGAGGAAAGGGTAACATAATAATGTTACATGAGAAGCTAGACAAAGGGGATAATAAGTAACCCCTCCAGCACCCAATTGTAAGATAGTGTGTGCTGGGTTTAGAAAGTTACAATTGTAAGTAAAGTCTATCTCACTTTACTGCTCTTGGAAACAGTAGTTTATCCAAGAGAAGGTGTTTAAACCTTGGGGAAATCTGAAAGACTTCCCTGTGCCACTGCACTGAAGGTGCAGTGTGACACAATGTAAAAGATGATGCCTATGGGGTTTGTCAGACTCCACAACCAAAGGAAACCGTGTTTAAAATCACATTAAAATACATGAAAGAGTGGAAAAAAGGGTCTCACTCTCTCCATCTTATAAAAATCAAGTCCTCAAAATCCAGAAAAGTTGCTGGGGGTCGCTAAGATAGAGGGAATTAGCACATTTCTGAGAATTCTCCCTAACACCAATGATCTGAACTTAATTTCCAGGCAGTCCCCCAGGCATGCTGGTCACAAAGCAATAGCCTGCGAGACAGGTCAATAATGTATCACTGCCTATGCTGTCCACCTGTGAGCAGTCTGCTTAATGAACCCCTTTTGCCATCTTTTTTTTTGTAACAATTTTTATTTTCTTTTAATAAACAAGACTACAAACATATCAACCATTTAGGACATTAGCAATCAATATTAAAGCGTTCCATTATTAAATGCACTTTACCGTCCCCCCCCCACCCCCTTTACCCTCATTAACTTGAGCCTTTCCCTCCGTGCCATCCACCTGAGCCTCTTCATGTATTTCTGTCAACGTCTCATCCATGTCATCTGTTTCATAATCGGCCTGGAGTGGGTTTACCATTGAAGCCACCATTTGCCTCCAGGCCATCAGGGGTCCCACCTCCTCCTCCCCCCCTCTAGTGACTGCTTCGTACCAGGCCACCGACTCTGCCTCTGCCCATTTCAGGAGGTCCGCCCACCACATCTCCAATCTGGGCCGGTGGGCTGCCTTCCAGCCCGTTGCAATTGTGCGCTTGGCCACAATGTAAGCCAGATCCTTCATCTTGCTTATGTGCTTTAGGTTGCGTGGCCTGGGGAAGATCCCGAGAATGCATGCCCAAGCAGATCCAACATCGAGCACCACCCCACTGCCAGCTAGCTTTACTTTCAGTTCTGTCCAGAATCTGCTTACTTCTGGGCAAGCACAGAACATATGCAACAGCCCAGCCTCCCCCTCCCCGCACCTGGGGCCATTTCTGTGTAGCCGAGCCTCCAAAACTAGCTATTCTGCCGGGGGTCAGGTACGCCCTATGGGTGACGTATAGCTGGACCTGCTGAAGCCTCGCATTCCGGGATACCTTCTTATGGTACCTTTGGGCCCTGTCCCATTGGCCGTCTGTTAGGGGTTCCCCCACCACCTCCTCCCAATCGTGCCTCAACTGGAGCAGTTCGCTTCCCACCTTCGAGTTCATTAAGTCATATCCGGGATATTTCGTGCCCGCCCTCCGAGCCATCGTACATCATTTCTATGGTAGCGTCTGGTTGTTCTGCCAATTTTGTTTCGGGCCACCTATCCCTCACCCGTTTCATAACTCTGGTGTACGTTATATATTGGCCTTTATGCACTCCGGTCTCCTCCATCAACCTCTGGAAACCTATTGCCTCCCCCTCCTGCCATATGTCTCCCAGGGTGGCCAGGTCCACCGGTTCCCAGTATCTGTGAACCCCTTTTATCAACTTGGGGTCTCCCCCGCATAGCGCCACCAACGGGACCGGTTCAGAAAGAGGATCCAGGTCCCACACAGTTCGCCATGCTCTACGCCAGACCTCCCAGCCCAGCACCAGTAACCTTCCCTTTTCCCGCCACTTTCGTTTTGGGCAACCACACAGTCTCTCTAAGGAAATACGGGGCCAAGTCTCCTCGCAAAAGCCTGGCTTCCGCCGACTCATTTTCCAAAAACCGCCTAACCACGTATAGTAGCTGTCCCGCCAGGTAATATAATTAAAAGTTCGATAAGTTGATACCCCCCTTTTCACACGAGTTTTGTAATTTCCAAAGGGCCACCCTGTTCCTGGAGTTGTGCCATATGAGGCCCCTGCACATGCTATGAAGTTTAACAAAAAAGTGTTTGGGGATCAGATACAGGACATTCACGAAAAAGTGTAGCAGTCTGGGCAACACGACCATCTGCTCTTCCCATCATGGCTAGGGGCAATCTAGACCAAAAAGTCATGCTGTTTCTGATGCCTTCAACGTGTTGCATTTATGCTCCGCCTCTATACTGTGGTACACGTTTATGCCTAGATATCAGAACGTCTCGGTCTGCCAGGGTATCTGCAAAATGGGCAATTTATCTGGAGGAATGCCCCTGTATCTCCCCAAGGGGAACACTCTGGACTTCTCTGGGTTTACTGATATGCCCGAGTGGGTGGCGTAACGTTCCATCACCTCCAGGACATATTGCAGGTTGTCTTCCGGGAATCGCAAATAGAGGAGCACATCGGCGTAAAGCAATATCAAGTGTGCGCCTGCTGCCGTTTGGATCCCCACCTCCCCGTATTGTTGCCGAAGGCAAACTGCCAGTGGTTCCAACGTGAGAATATATAGCATGGGCGACCATGGGCATCCCTGTCTGGTCCCTCTGCTTAATCGCCATTTGTTTGAAATTATGGCGCCTGTTTTAACCCTAGAGATTGGAGAGCTATAGAACATCTTGACCCATTTTATGTACCCCGGCCCCATCCCGAACCCTCTCAGGGTCGCTATCAACCATGGCCACCTAACTGAGTCGAAGGCCTTGACCGCGTCCAATGACACGATGGCCAGTTCACTCGGGTCTCCCTCCTTTTGGTCTATAATATGATGTAGCCACCTATGGTTGTCCGTGATGTTTCTGCCGGGGATGCATCCTTGTTTGATCTGGGTGTACCAGTCTGCCAATAAGGCGTGGCTACGAGAGCCATGTAGGAGGACGCGTTCCAGCGGAGCTCCCGAGATCCTGAACAGATCCGGGCAAATTAGTGCGGTGTGACTGCTTATTGAACACCGACGATACGCATGCCAGCGTGTGAAAGTGCTACCTATGCACTGTGAACTTTTGGAGGACATAGTAGCTACGGCGGCGAAGATTGGAGAAGAAAAGTGGAGAGACGTTGAGGACAAAGGGCGACTCAAAATGGCCGACATAGGCCCGAGACGGAATAGAAAAGAGTAGCGGGAAGACCTAATGAGGCCAGCGTGCAGTGCGCCCACTCATCATTCGAAAGACCTGCACATCCCCAGAACCATGTCAAGTAAGGCAGTGCGACCCAAGGCGAAACAGCCCACGCTGGACGACTTCACCAAGACGTCCCTGGGCCCGGACGCCACCAAGAATAAAGATGCATCGGCCGTGGGTGGCGCGACGCCTTCGAGCTCTAATCAAGAAATCCTGGCGGCGATTGCGGACCTGAGAGCAGCCTGGGAGTCGAAATTAGAACTGGCTGTCTCCGAATTAAAAACGGCATTGGACCTCAAAGTTGGGGTGGTCCAGGAGGACGTCAATCTGCTGAGACAGGAAGTTAGGGTTCTGGCAGAGCGCACAGAGTCCCTGGAAAAAGAAGTTGGCCCGAATACGGCGGACTGCGCCACCCACAAGGAAAAACTGCACGCCCTAATTCAAAGGGTGGGCAACTTGGAAAGTAGAGCGGAGGAGGCGGAAGGACGAGCCCGTTGCAACAATATCCGCATTGTGGGCCTACCGGAGGGGACGGAGGGCCGTGACCCTACAGACTTTGTTGAGACCATGTTACTGCAGGAGATACCCGGAGGGGCCTTATCCCAAGGCTTCGCAGTGGAAAGAGCGCATAGAGCCTTAACGAGGAGGCCGCCTCCCGGAAACCCGCCTAAACCCATCATTGCCAAAATTCTTAACTACCGCGATCGGGAAAGAATATTGGAACATTTTCGAAAAGGAGGCACGATCAAGAGAGGAGCAGCAAACATCACGGCGTATCCGGATTACACTCTAGCGGTGCAGCGGAGCCGCATGAATTTTGGGACTGTGAAACGGAGGCTGAGGGAGGCAGGTTATAAATATATGTTGCTTTATCCTGCAAAATTGAAGGTTATACAGGCGCATAAAACTTTATTTTTCGAGACCCCCAGAGGACGCCATGGAGTGGCTCGACACACAGGGGTGCGCCCAGGAATCGGCGGACCGGCCCAAGAAGGACTCGGAGGAGCTGCGGAAGGCGTAAAATGGCGTCGCAAGATGGCGCGACTCATGGACTTTGAGACTTGATTATAGTCGGTTCGGAACCTTCGGTATGGAAGGTCAGTTGGTTGTACTGTTTGTCGCAAACACTGGGATTATTATCGAACGGGAGCCCCATGGAGCGATACTCTTTCCCCACAATAGCTTAGGTTAGGTGGCCATTAGGGCGACCTCACCCTACTGGGCTCTGTGCACTGATCGGTGATTGCGGAACTAGATGTGGGGGTGCCTGAGCTCTGTTGTTGAAGCTGGGCAACAGTTGGGGTGTGTGATGTTGGGGGGAGGGCGGGTGAGGGAGGGGAAAGGGAGTTGGGGTTTGGTTGTGTGTGTAGTTAGTTGGGGAATGAGCTTATTCGCGGAGTGGCTGCAGTGGGACGCCTTCTGTGTCATGCGAACTGCTGGAGGTTCCTGCAAATGGGGTGGGAAGACACATAATTGCCATGGGAGACCTTAAGATTGCCACCTGGAACGTCCGCGGACTCAATAATTACCTGAAAAGAAATAAAGTCATGTTGTATCTTAAACGACAGAAGATCGACATTGCCCTGCTACAAGAAACGCACCTGACCCAACATAAACTAGACCTTGTAATTAAAAAATGGGGTGGCACGGTGGTGGGCTCCCCGTACTCGGCCTATGCCAGGGGTGTGCTGATCTGGGTGGCCCCGCATGTCCCACTCAGAATTGTACGAGAGGAGGTAGACACGGAGGGTAGGCTGGTAATACTAAGGGCACTGATTGAGAACAGAGGACTGAGTATTATTAATACATATGCCCCCAACCAGAATACTGCTATATACTTCAGGACTTTATGTACACGCCTGGGCCCGTGCGCAGAGGAACCGATTATCTGGGGGGGGGGGGACTTCAACTGTGTTCTTGACCCCAAGATAGATAGGTCCGACAGTAAAGTGGACAGGCCCACCCCGGCGGCTAGGGCTTTACGGGTACTATTAGACGATTTTGGACTAGAAGATGTCTGGAGATTGAAACACCCCACTGCCTTGCAGTACTCTCATTATTCGGCCCCTCAACAGTTGCATACGAGACTAGACTATTTCTTTGCCACGCCAGAAGTGGCGATAGCAACTACTCAGATTGAATACAGAGCGAAGGTCCTGTCGGACCATTCGCCCTTGGTGATGGCCTGGCAATATGGCCGCCCCAGAGGGCGGATACCAACATGGCGCCTTCGGGCGGTGGCGCTTAGAGACCCGGTCTTCAGAGAGGATATTAGAGAGGCGATTATACGGTACTTTGAGGAGAACACGGGCAGTGTAGATTCGGCTAGTACACTTTGGGAGGCCTTCAAGGTGGTATTGAGGGGCGACGCTATTTCCAAATCAAAGGGCCTGCAAGGGGGGGGTTCTAGCTGAGCTAGAGAAAGTGGAGAAAGAATTGGAGCGTGAATGTACCAGAGCGGGGGGGGGACACGACCTAGTACTTGAATTACAGCAACGATGCTCGGAGCTTTGGGAGCGGCTTTGTGACCTCAACTACAGGAAATACGTGGAGAGGCAGCATGCAGGCGGTGACAAAACTGGTCGCCTACTGGCATGGCTTTATAAGAGGGAAACCCCTAGGGCCCCGATCATGATGATAGAAAGGGAAAATGGGGAGGAGGCTCACACTCAGGAAGAGGTTAACGCTGCTTTCTTAGATTATTATAAAGCGCTGTATGAGAACAAAGGGGAAGACAATCTGGATAAGATCAGGGACACACTGGAAGATATGGAATTGCCTAGAATTAGTGCAGAGGAAAGGGAGGAGTTAGATGGTCCCATTACGCTAGATGAACTGGAAGAGGTGGTGAAACGGCTGCCTACTTGCAAGACCCCGGGCACTGATGGACTCCCGAGTGAGTTCTATAAAACATATAGCGCAGAGATACTCCCCCTTATGCTGGAGATGTATAATGAATCATTTGAGGAAGGCCGATTGCCGGACACGCTCAGAGAGGCGCTGATCGTGCCGCTTCCCAAGCCTAACAAGCCGAGACAACACTGTGGGTCATACAGACCGCTGTCGATGTTGAACCAAGACAGTAAGATCCTGACAGCGGTCCTGGCGGACAGGCTATGCAAGGTCATCGGCAGACTGATGCACTCGGATCAGACAGGTTATGTTCCTGGCAGGATTATAACCCATAATCATAGGCGGCTCTACAGGGTGATCGAAGAAGGGAACAGAAGGGATGAGGAAATGGCAGTGATTTCCTTAGAAGGCATTTGATTCGGTGAGGTGGCCGTGGCTGTTCGCGGTCCTGTGGGAATACGGGTTCGGGCCAGGCTATATCAGATGGGCGAGGCTGCTGTATAGCCAGCCAACGGCTAGGGTGCGCACGGGATCGGTGATATCCGATAAATGGCGCCTTGGTAGGGGTACTAGGCAGGGATGTCCTTGGTCCCCGATGTTATACATATTGGCCCTGGAACCCTTAGCGGTATATCTTAGACAGCAATATGACCTGGTGGGCATCGAGGTGGGAGGAGAGAGCCACTTGATATCCCTATATGCCGATGACTTGCTGCTGTACCTAAAATATCCGGAGGAGAACCTCCAGTATGTTTTGGAGGTCATGCAGAAGTATGCCGAATTGTCCGGCATAGCGGTTAATCCCGGCAAGTCGAGCATGTTCCCCCTAGGGTATTATGCGAGGGTCCCCACGGAACGCTTACCGGTATTACCAGTGCCTTGGGCAACCGAATCCTTCCGATACCTCGGAATAGACATATATCATACTGTGGTAAACGAACATCTGCACAATACTGCAGTTGCTGTGGATAAAATCCGTGCGTCCATGCGATTTTGGGAGAAGCTGCCGCTGGCGATGATGGGGCGGGGCACGTTGCTTAAAATGGTTGTCCTGCCTAGACTGTTGCATTTCTTCAACAACATACCATACTTAATACCTAGGAGGTTCTTTACCAAACTCGACAGTATGTGCAGGGACTTCCTATGGCACGGCACTCGCAACAGAGTGGCACTGTGGAAGCTGCAAAACTTTCACGATAAAGGAGGGATCAAATTACCGCATTTTGAGGCCTATTATGTAGCGAGCCAATTGCAATATGTTACACAGTGGCTCTCTGATGAGGAATCTCCCGAGTCTAGGTTGGTTGGGACAGATTGCGCCCCGTTTTATTTGAAGGAGATCATCTGGGTCCCTAGACAGGACTTAAATGTTCGCCCTGGCATGCTGTTACTTGGGTGGAGAATGTGGCGTAGAGAATGTCGGCTACTGGAAAGCCTGGACCCGTGTTCGCCGCAAGTGCCACTGGTCGCCTTGACTGCGGGGGATAGCCAACTTAGGAAAATGATCAGAATATACTGGGAATCGGTTGGGTTGGCCACGTTAGGAGATATATGGCAAGATGGGGCCATCAACGATTTTGCAGACCTAAAAGAGGAGACTGGGTTACATGGGGGCCAATACGTTACATACCTCAGGTTGGTACGGATTATCTGAAAATCTTGGCCTGAGACGGTGTTAGCGGAGGATCCGGACGCCCTGATTGACACGATATATGATATATCAGAGGGCGGACACGAGATTTCCAGATTGTATGAGGTGGTAATGTCCCGGGTGGGAAAGGACCTGATGGATTTGAGACTAGAGAGGGAAACGGAGGTGGGGACTCAAATGACTGATGGGATGTGGGAATGGGCTATGGGATATCAAAAAAGTGTCCAGAAATGCTAGATTACAGCAAATCCAACTATATATCACGCACAGAGCGTACATGACCCCCAAAAGGATAGCCAAGTTTGCGAACACAGGCAGACAAGCATGTCCGAAATGTAACGAGGAGGACGCGGACATGACGCATATGTTCTGGTCCTGCCCAGTAATCGAAGTCTTCTGGGGAGAAGTGTCACAGAAGTTAGCAGACAAAGGGGTCCCGATAAGCATTGACACGGCCTGGGCTTGCCTCCCAGGGGGGTTCCCCAGACCGAAGAACACCAGACATCTGGGGAAACTGAGAGACCTAGCGTATATACTCGCTAAGAGGAGGATAGCCATGAATTGGAAGCAATGCTACAAACCCAGGATAGAGATGTGGTGGAGGGATCTGCAAAAATGGGCGGAAGCTGAAACCATGGTCTGGCAAGAAGCATGCAGTAAATGCGGGGAGGAGGATGTGGGCAACCTAGTAGCCTGGAGGTTGTTAGTTACTGGTCTGTTTGGGGTGCAAGGGGAACCTACTGCCTCGGAGGAGGAAGACACCCAGCCACTCCAGGTCGATACAGAACTACCCTGTTGATAAGCTCTTGGGAGGGGGGGAGTGCAGTGTTGTGTTTTCTTAATTGTCAATTGTCCTATTGTACATAATGCCACAAGTTTGTTTTGTACTGTTTTCATTTAAAATAAAAATATATTTAAAAAAAAAAAAAAAAAAATCAGTCTGCCAATAACTCGCTTGAGTCTGTTGGCGAGCGCCGCTGTAAGTATCTTGCTATCCTAGTTCAGTATCGACAAGGGCCTATATGACCCACAGTTTTCTTCCGGTTTGCCTGGTTTCAAGAGCGGGATAATCACGCTTCTTGCAAGGTCTCTGGCAGCTCCTCTCGCTTGTAGGCCTCGTTGAACATGGCCAACAACGGTTGGAGCAACTCCTGCTTGTATGCTTTATAAAATTTGCTGGGTAGTCCATCTGGCCCCAGCGCCTTACACGTGGGCAGGTGCTGGATCACTGCGTCCAGTTCGTCCGCGGTGATTGGGGCCTCTAGGTCTGCTCGTTCTAGGTCATCCAGAGTGGGCAAGCCCATATCCTCTAGTGTCTCCGCTATTTCTTGGCCCATGTCTCGGCCTGTGTCCTCGTACAAGCATTTATAATACCTTAGGAACTCTTCATTCACACCGTCCTGGGTATCATGAATCTGATCATCTTCCCCTTTAATCACTCTAATCACTGATCTGGGTGTCTCGTTTTTATATAACCAGGCCAGCAATCTGCCCGGCTCGTCTCCCCCCGCATGTTGCCTTTCCACATATTTCTTATAATTCAACTTACATAGCCTGTCCCATAGCTCACCGCTAGCACCCTGTAACAACTCCATCCTTACCTCGTCCTCCCGGGTGGTCTCATCCTTGCGCATCAAATCCTCTAGCTCCCTTTCCGTCTCCTGCAGCTCCCGTTCTATGCCCCCTTGGAGCCCCTTGGATTTAGATATGGCAACCCCTCGCACCACAACTTTGAATGCCTCCCATACAGTTCCTACTAATTGCACGCTACCAGTATTGATGTCAAAGTATTCCGTGATGGCCTCCCTTAGGTCCTCCCGGAATCCTGGATCCTGCAGGGCCTCAGCTCTAAGCCTCCACGTCGGGATATGCGCCCTGGGGGTGTGGGGTGGTATCGTCACTCCGGGACCAGAGGAGAGTGGTCCGAAAGCACCCTAGTCTTATATTCTGCTCCTACCATTTCTCCTGCTACCTCCTCGGGAGAGAACATGTAATCCAGCCTGGTGTGCAAACCATGCGGCGCTGCATAATGTGAATAATGCCTGTCCGTTGGGTGCAACTTCCTCCATACATCCACCAGATTAAGGTCTGACAACAGTGCCCTGAGCCCCTTGGCTGCTGGGGTTGGTTTATCCAGATTACTATCCGACCTGTCCATCTTGGGGTTCAGGGTGCAGTTGAAATCACCCCCCCCCGTAAAATCGCTCCACCCAACAAGTGGCAGATTTTACCATATAAAGACCGGAAGTAAGCCGCCGTGTCTTGGTTAGGGGTGTACAGGTTTATAATGTTCACTTCTCAGTTCTCCAGGAGCCCCTCCACCACCACCATTCTACCCTCCGGGTCTATAGTGGACCTGAGCAGCTGGAACGGCACATGCGGTGCCACCCATATAACTCCTCTCGCGTACGCAGAATATGTGGCTCCCGCAACGCTTCCCCCTCCATTTTCACTTTACCACCTCCAGTTTCTCTTTGGTGAGGTGGGTTTCCTGTAATAATGAGATGTCAATCCTCATCCTCCTTAAATACAACATCACTTTATTTCGTTTTAGGTAACTATTGAGGCCCCGCACGTTCCAGGTCACCACCCTGAGATTACCCAACGCCATTGAGATGGTATCCTACCTCTCCTCTTAGCCTCCCATTTCGCTCCTGATAAGAGTCTGGCTCCTTACCCTCCTAGCCCCAACAACCTCCACTCCCCTCCCCTCCCCAACTACAACCCACTGCACACAACCCTTTCCCTACCCCCTCCCCACCCAGCCCCAACAAATGCCCAGCTCCATCCATGGCTCTCAGGCCCGCCCGCTTTTGGTCCCTCCTCGGAGTACCTAAGGACAAGAACCCAGCAGGGTGTCACCGGACTACCAGCGATCTAACTAAGCGTACTGCTATGGGGGTGCAAGAGTTGGCTCCCGGGAGCTCCCGCGTATATATTTAGGATGGTTCAGGTCAAGCGGATCTCACATGGATGTACATCCTGATCAGCATATTCACTGTCTATAATCCAGTCCCAATGTCTTGCGCAATGCCACCCTGGGTGCCACCGCCGCTTATTACTCATCTTCTTCACCTCCTGTCTGGATACCAGATTCTTGGGGGCTGCTCTGCGTATCCAGCCATCCCATGGCGTCCTCAGGGGTTTAAAAAAATAGGGTTTTGTTCCTGTGGAACACCTTCAGTTTGGCCGGGTAAAGCAGCATGTATTTGTGGCCTGTTTCTCGCAGTCTTCTTTTCACAGCCCCAAAGTTCATCCTGCTGCGCTGCACCTGCAAGGTGTAGTCTGGGTATGCAGTCATCTTCGCAGACCCCTTTTCAATCGTTCCGCCCTTCCGGAAGAATTCAAGGATCCTTTCCCGGTCGCGATAATTCAGGATCTTCGCAATCACCGGCCTAGGAGGGGTCCCTGGTGGCGGCTTACTCATCAGGGCCCTATGCGCCCTCTCCACAGCAACACCTTGGACAGAACCCCTCCAGTTATTTCCTGCAGTAACAAAGTTTCAACGTATTCCGTTGGGTCGGGCCCTTCGGTTCCCTCAGGCAGGCCGACAATAGGATGTTGTTCCTTCAGGCTCGTCCTGCCTCTTCTGCCTGCATTCCAGGTTGCCCACTCGCTGCACCAAGGCATGAAGCTCCGATTTATGGGCAGCGCAATACGCTGTGTTCGGGGCCACCTCCTTTTCCAAGTCTCAGGTGCGCTCTGCCAGTGTCCTAACATCTTGCCTTAGAAGGTTTACTTCTTCCTCGACCGCGCCAACCTTTAGGTCCAGTGCCACCCTAAGTTCGTTCATGGCCAGTCCCAATTTGGTCTTCCAGGCGACTTTCAGGTCCGCAGTCGCGGCAAGCACCTCCTGGATTGTGCCCGGCGCCTCGGCACTCCCTGCAGCAGGCTTATCCTTGCTCCTGGCCCCTTCTGCAACCGGCGATGTCTTGGCGTAGTCATCCAGCGTGGGCTGCTTGCCCTTTGGTCTTGTGAACTTGTTAGTCATCGTGCTGTGCCTGGCAGGTTTGGGCCAGCCCGACAGCCTTTCCTCTGCAGTCCTGCTCCGCGTTGAGCGGTGCGCGGTGTATGGAACCAATTCAGCCGTGACGGGGGTGTATGCTGATTGCCTGTGGCCCTACTGGGGTGGGCCGTGTCCACTCGCGTGCTGGCACAGGCTTATTTGGTGCGCTTGGGCTTTAGATCCAGATTCTTCAGGTTGCTTGTGCCCAGGCGCATAGATGATCCATTTCGCAACAGCTCCGGGCCCCAGCTGGGCCCCACAGCTCCTCAGCTGGCCGGGATGGCCCTGGCAGTTTCTCTGCACGTCCTACAAGTGCAGGCTGCTACAGGCGTGCCTCCAAGTATGTGGGGGCCCTGACACCGTTTCAACAATGTCTATATCTGCTGTGAGGGGCTAAGCTTTCAAATGTGCCCCAGCTTCCAGTGAGGGCTCCGCTGGCCTCCGAGCCTCTGTGCCATCCCCAATCCCAGTGCTCAGGTCTCCCCCTTCAGCCAATTACCATTACAAGAGTCACTCGATCGCCACAGACAGATTTTTTCGTGGGTCTGTGCCCACACCTGTTGCCTCGCACTGCAGGCGTGCATACTTGTGCGGGGGCCCACTTCATGTGGTGTTCGGAGCAGAGCCTTGTGTCATCAAGTCCCCCGACGCCCGGTAGAGCGCTACCCATGGGACTTCGTGCGCACTGTCTCAACGAGTCCCGGGTGCCTCAGTCCTGGGCCCGGCTCGCTTCAGCACCCGCTGGGCTCCGGCTCCTCTTCCGCCACTACAGCGGTACAGCGCCACCCGCTCCGACCAGCCCCCCCCCCCACAGCCTGGGGGCTCCGGGGACTCCTATTCTTTCCGGAGGCTCAGGGTCTGTTGGGCTTGCGTGGGGCACCGAGTGTTTATTATTGAAGTGCACTCCGCTCCACAGTCAGTCGCACCTACGGGGGCGATCCACCTCGGCCCTGCACAGTGTCACACAGGCTGCCCGGACCAAACTCCTCCGTCGCTCCTATGTAGGCCACGGTCTTCGCCTCCTGATCGCCGGGGCTCTCTGTCTCTTAAGCACACTGGGCAGCTCCCAATCTGGACGGCCAATATCCCGGGCACCCGCTGCTGGTGTGATTCGCACCTCGCCGTCTGCCAGATTCGCTACAGTGTTGCAGTTATGTTTACGACTCTTTGTCCTCCGTCGGCCATCTTGTGGGCTCCCAGGTCTCAGGTACTTCCGTTGCGTCCCGCAGTTCTGGCTCCTCTCGTCAATCGAACTGAAGTTAAGCTCTATCCATGCCCCCAATGTTCTTATGTCCTCAAGTGTGCTGTAGGCATGCACATTCACGGAAAACCATTTTGTCCAATTATCAGTGACGGATCTGCGGGAGCTCCACCAGGGCACGTCCTCTCACGCAGCCATCTAGCCACGCCCCCCCCTTTTGCCATCGTTTACTGCATGGCAGCGGCCAGGAAGACTTTGTCTCACATCTTTTTAGGAAACAGATTAGCAGAATGTTACTACCCTAGATAAAATCATTCAGCACCAGTATCCTGTAAGCAGCTCTATTAAAATTCCACAAATTTAATTTGCCCAAACGTTGTGGAAGGCATACTGAACAATGAATAAAATATGGCACCTGGAAACACAATGTGTATAGGCGCCTTATAACTATGCAATACATAAAATATATCTCCCTTTAACACTAGTTCTATTAGCATCCAGAGCCTCTGCAGATGACACTCTTGGGGCAAGTGAGGATAAAGATGTGTATATTAGCAGCATGCCCAGCCTACCCAAAGAGTGGCAAACAATTCAAAATCAGAGGCCTTACATGCAGTGTTAAGAAGTATTACCAAAATCAACGCTGGCAGTAGATTTTAAGAGGCCAACCTATCGGGGTCAACAGGAAATGCACTGAAGTCTAGCCAACCCAAATTAAGATAGGTAGCAGAGTGCCAAGGATTAGACTTGGGAGTGGAGGGGTATTAAAGAAGTCTAGGGCTACAATGAGTCCACACAGACCGCTAGCAATAATTCCAGTTAGGCTGGTAAGTACAAACATGCAGAATTATTTATTAGGCCTTTACAATACAAAGAAAGCAATAAAACCTTAAGTCACATATGTCACACACTTACTATAACACAGATGTATACATCCACCATTAGAAGATTGAAAGCAGTTGATTCAATAACCAGTGCGAAGCAGCTAAGTACTCCGATGCATAAAGCTCAGTAGAAACACTTAAAGCAACAATAGCACTTAAGTCCAGCCATGGGATGGTTTGGGGCCTTGTGCCCTAAAGTCATCGGTTGCAATGTAGGAAGGAGAGAGATAGACATGACTTTATGCCCATGTAACCCTATGGAGGACAGGGGGGGGGGGGGGGGACAGTTATGTTAACTGACTCTCCTCCCTCCCCCAACTCCGATTTCTCCAGAGACCACCACTGAGGATCTGGAATTCATTGGGGACAAAGTCTTCTGTGCTTGGTCCAGTCAAGGAAGGGCCAGGGGGAGTCACAGGTGCAGAGCTCCCTTTAGGACGACGGATTTAGTTTTGGTCACTATACTGCTTGAATCTCTGCTCCAGGCACCATCCAGCTCAAGACCCAGGAAAAGAAAAAATGAAGACTTATGCGGATTAGGCGACCTCATGACACAGCTAGGGAGCGAGGACTGATTGCAATGAGTATCACCACAATCACGCGACAAACTAAGTAGCAGGTCCTGCACAGCTTCTGATGATGCAAGAAGGCTGTGAATGCAGAAGCAGGTGCCTTGTATCACAAGCTGAAGATCCTACAAGTTCCAAGGATGACTTCAGAACGGTGAAGGCTGCAGCAAGGTAGCCCAGGAGAGAGCTGGTCAGTCCACTGGTTGGTCCAGGGACACAGCACTGCTCCTCAAGCAGTGATCGAGACCAGTTGTTCCCACTGGTCTAAATTTCGAAGCACCAATGGGGGTCTTCTTGCGATCAGGCATTAGATCGGGGATTCAACAGTCCTTCATTGGAGTTGATCAGATGCAGGACTCTCCCCGAACCATCAGCGGACTGCTATTCTTCTTGGGGGTCTTGGCTCCAACGATGATCTGTGAAATGGCTGCAGGGCTCCTCCTTTTATCCAAGATCTGGACTGGAAGCTCGCCCAGATCCACCAATGATAGGTAATGTGATGACAATGATTTTGTAGATGATGAAAATGAACTCTGGGACTGAAAAGATGACCCCGAAAACCTTAATTTCTTCAAATATAAATAGCTATTGGAGTTTTAATGAATAGTTTATTTTAACGAGAAAACATGAATGAAGTAGCAATAATTTACGAGGCAATATCTAGGAAACAGTAAAAGATAAAGCAATTATGTGACATTTTCTATTCCTTTGATCAAACACAAAACCTACTTTGCAAATTTTTCATAGAACCACCCTAAAACGGTTACAGCTCAAAAACAAAATGAGTATCTGTAATGGTGGCAATCTTGGATTTATGACGTCACACAGGACCTCTGCCACAAATTCAGACAAAACACCTGGTAGTGCATGATTGTATGCTTCATTATCAATGCATCCTCCAGAGACATATCTTCCCTTAATTCAAAATCCCACAGACTTTTATTGTAACAGATGCCCCTCAACTATTGGAGAGTTCTTTTTTCTTTCATCCGTGTAACACAGCCACTGTGAAAAAGACAAGCAACGACTGGTGCACCTCTGCCCCCTCCCGCAAATACAGAGTGAGCACAGGGGTGCAGAAAGAGGGATGTGGTAGGGAGAGTAGTAGTAACAATAGTGCAGAGTGAGAAGTAGTGCAAAAAGAGAAGTAGTGTGGGGAGGGGAGTAGGAAAGTTAGTAGCAACATCGAAGGGTGGTGGTAAGGGGGAGAGGGACAGAGAAGAGAGATGTAGGAAAGAGACAGTGAGTGGAGTTTTACAGAGGATAGTAGCAGGAGGAGGATTAGGATGAGGGTGTGAGCAGGGAAACTAACATCTGGGCGTAAATGAAAGGATAGGGTGGGGCTTCATTGTCTGAAGGCACACACATATAACACCATCTAGAAAAAACTTGCTGTTAAGAGTAGGTACAATCTAGGAATTCCCTGAGGGAGTGTCATGATCACTGCTTTCAAGGAGTCAGGACCAGCCCAACGTCCTTGGAAGCAGGCCCCTAACCCTGATCCTAGGCACCAGCCGGTCCCCAAAGGGACCTTTTGGACCTTGTCCTGGCGCCGGTGGCGCCAGGCTCATCAGAAGCATAGGTCCCGGCACTGGAAGCGCCGGGCTCATCATTGGTGTGAAGGTGCTTGGGTGGACTTACCTGCGGCAGACCATGCTGCTTACTTACCAGACTCTTAGAAGTCCTCGGTGAACTGGGACTACTTTCTTACCTGGGTGGGGAAGCTCCACTCCCTGGATACAGCACTGGAACTCTTCTGGAAGCAGGAACTCTTTTCTTACCTAGGCGGGGCCGTGGAAGGAAATGCCTCATCACTCCTAGGCTATTTAAACCACACCCGATTGATGAAACGTGCTTCGCGTTATTCTGCATCTGCAGCAGAACGCTCACCGAGTCTGTTCCAGCCTTTCTTCTTTGGATCCTGAACCTGCAAGAATTATACTTACCATTCCTGTACCCGATCAACATCAGCACCTGCAAAAGACCCGAAACAACAGGTTAGCAGAACGAACTTTAACACGCAGTGCTTACTTACCTGATCCATCGGCAGCGGCCGTGTCTCATGCTGCACCTTCGCCGGTAAAGATAAACAGCATTATCATACTTACTGGCACGCTGTTCATTCCGGCTTCTTCACGCTGCATCTTCACCTGCAAAGATAAACAGCATTATCATACTTACTGGCACGCTGCGCATTCCGGCTTCTTCACGCTGCATCTTCACCTGCAAAGATAAACAGCATAATTCTACTTACCGGCACGCTGTGCATTCCGGATTCTTCACGCTGCATCTTCATAGACAACAGCAGTGTTACACTTACCGGCACGCGGCGAATTCCGGATTTCTTCATTCTGCATCGTCGTCTGCAAAGACAAAGAAAGAGACAGAAGGAGCGCTTGCCATACTTACGCAATTCCAGGCGCTTCACCGCCAGGCATAAAAAGACTATAAAGACTAAAGGTGTCCAGAAACTTACCGGTCGTGCAGACAACGACGGTACCCATCCTCTGAAGTCAAGAGTCCAACGTTTCACCAGTGAAGGAACTGGCAACGGCACCCTGCACTAGACGCAGATGGAGAGCCCAGCATTCACCTATCTAAGGTGAGCACGTTGACCTGGGAGGGGGGGCTCAACAGTCAGGCTGGGAGGAGAGATAGGGACATTCACAACCCAGACCTTTAACCCCCATATTATTTCACCTGCAGAAACCTCACCCTTCGAGTCCGACACACAGTGCGGAGAGGTTCGACCCCAGAAGCCAACCGAATCCTGCACATCACGTTTCGTGTTACAGACACCTTCCTGCCAAGACCCGCGCCTCCGTGGGAATCAGGTGAGCGTTACAGGAGATTAGATTGAGAAAGTGACTGCTTTTAGGCACTCACCAGCAGGGAGGTTAGACAAGAGACAGTAGGTAGAAACCATCTGTATATATTAACCTGAGGAGTAGGGACACCGGAGTTAGGGAGTGGCCGGTGAGTTTAGATGAGAGAGAGTGGGAGTGCACTTAGCGAGTCCCTCTACCCCCTTTCCAGCCCAGTGCATTTCATTGATCCATATGCCGGTCCTAAATCTGAAAAAACTACGCTCATATTTGAACTATTTGCTAAGATTCAATCTGAACAATCTGCATACCTCAACCATTTAAGAAAAAAATAAAAACTTGGTCTCCCAGCTTCCATGAATTAAGGAAATCTATGACAAAACACACAAAATTCTTATCAGAGGTCCCAGTGAACACACCTCTAGGTCTGCATCTATAGTAGCTGCCCAGAACAATGAAAATGGGACATAATGGAAAGGGGCAAAAGATCATGATGATCCTTTAAACTATGTGCATTTCAAGAAGTCTAACTCGGCTGTCCATCACTACCTGTGAATATGTGAATCGTGGGTTGTGGGGGGGTGGGAGTGTACAAACACTGACCGCATAAGGAAGGTTTTATTTAAAATGTTTAAACCTTCTCCTAGAGTATCTTTCTTTGCTCATAACTGCCTATCTCGGCCACCCCATACTCGGTCCTCTTTAGCATCACCGTCTAAAGCCTGGTTCTCTATTCGATGCACAATAAGAACTTTGTACTCGGGAGCCCTTGGTGAAAGTCTAATAAAATGTAGGAGCCAGTGAACTTGCCCACTGAAAATGGAGCAAAATTTACATTTTAAAATAAAATAATACCACTTATTAAACATGGTGAATCTGAGATTAATCATAAATAGGATTTGCTCAGGCAAAACACCTAAATCAATGGGCTAAAAAGTGGCATGAACTTGCTTGGACTTAAAGTTATCATCCAATGTTAAGATGTCAATATCCATGGGACACAGCAAGAGTAGCTAGCAGTACCAGCAACTTCTTGCCCACTGCCGCTCCTACTGCCCGTCACCTGCTTACCTCAAATGCTCATTGACGCATAACACATAAGCTGACAGTGAATTGCAACATACATCATAGAAAACAATACACATTACATTAAGCCATGCGTGATGAGGGCATAATGATTCACATTAACAACATGTAACATGCCCTGGTTGCGCCTCTGTACGCCAACTCTCCCAAGTCATAAGGATTAATATACTCATGGATTGCTTCTTAAACCATAGTTCAGTCCCAACAGCCCTACCCTATTACCTCCCAGGGTGAGGTTTAAATCCAGAGATGCTTTGTTACTTCACAGAGTTATCCAAGATTAAGAATAAACAAGATTGCGTGTGAATGCCGCTGCCGAGCATTTAAGTAAGCCTTTCCTTCTCAGCGTGAAGAATGTGGACACAGACTTAACCAATGACACTTGCAGCACTGCACTTTGGCTCAACGAGCCCTGCATGGCATCCGAGCGTTAGGGAGAATTTTTAGTTTAGTGCTCAATTCCTCCCACTTTAGAGACCCCCACCTCTTTTGCTGAACTTTGGGACTTAGTACTTTTCATTTTATGTGTTTTCTGTGTTTCATTTGACTTTGGAGTCTGAAAAACTCCATAAGCATTATCTTTTACATTGTGTCACACAGCACCTCAGAGCAGTGGCACAGGGAAGATTTCCCAAAGGTTTTAAATACCTTCTCTTGGTGAAACTACTGTTTCCAAAAGCAGTGAAGTGAAATTGACTTTACTTACATTTTGTAACGTTCTAGACCCAGCACACACCATCTTACCATAGGTTGCTGGAGGAGAAATGTTTCTCGTGTAACATTTTTACGTTACCCTTTCTACAATTAATGGCTGGTGGCAGTGGTTTACGTTTTACAACCATTGTGTTTTTACGGCAGGCTGCGTTCGCAGCCGCGGTAAGGCACCCATGGGTGCCCATTTCGTCAAAATGGCACGGGAAGGGGATTCTTGAGATTTACTCTGCGCGCCAAACCAGATTTGGTTCATTTTTGTTTTTGGCGGGATTCACGAGTGAAGCCCACCTCTGGGTCCAGTATGTCTGGCAGGGGCAGGAAGTGAGGGAGTTGCCCGAAACTCCCTTTGCTTAATCCCCTTAGTTACAGGAATGCACCCAAAGGCGATTGGCCGTCTGGCTGTCCAGCAAGAAAAGCCACCCTGCTGTGTGATGGACAGCTAGGCTGGAATGAATGTGAGAAACCTGCATAAAACACAAGGCTTTTTGGCTTGGAAGGCAGAGTCGACCACTGGACGAAGGAATCTGAAGAAGAACTTGGAAGCGACGCCTGCTGAAACTCCTGGACCGTAGTTTGTCCATTGAAGCCCTGCTGCTGTGCTGAAGCTCTGAATTCGCTTCAACCAGAGAAGCGCTGCAAGGACGACTTCTCCCTTTGAGTTGGTGGGACCAATCAACTCCAAAGTAAGCCCGTCTGTACATCCTCTCTGAGCTGGCTGTACTTCCCCACTGCTGTTGCTGCTGGAACCGAAGTGCCAGGGAGAGGAACACCAGATTGTGTGTGTTGCTTTTAAGTCAGACCCGAGCGCCAGGAAAAGCCTGCGGACTTCCCTGAAGCAGGACTGACCAAGCCTGAGCCACCTCAACAGAGAGCTGGACCCCAGATGCGAGGAAAGTCCGAAGTGGTATCTGAGAACTGCCGTTTTGCTGTTTGCTGTCAGACACGAGAAGCTGAAACACTGAAGAACAGCTGAATCGAAGTTTGCCCATTGCTGCCGCTGACCTTCCCATTGCAGAGCAGGAGTCCACAGACGCGCCCCCCCACCCCCACGACTGAGGCTCAGGAACAACAGGATCTGCAGAACTGCACAGGAACAGAAGCCAGCTGGAACCATTTCTTCTAACCAGAGGTACTTCAAAGTCTAAGAGAATTTACCTCCTGTTGTGTAGCCTTACTTGCTCTCAGTTGTGACCTGTCTTGGTTACCTTGCAGAGTTGCTAAAACGTTGCCCCTCACAAGTCTCCCAGCTTCTGGCCCTTCAAGTGTTCTATTTTCTACAAACATTTCTAAAAACATTGTGCAAGACTTTTTACCTACCTGCAAAGAAGATCTTCAGCTGCCCTTGGCATTGTGCAATTAACATTGGCTGTCCTGGCTCCCTGAGAGACTATTCTTTACCTCTGACTTTGTGCTTTGGCTTTTCCCACAGGAAAGGGTGAATTTACTCTGCTTTGGAAGGTTCTTAAAAGTACTTACCCGTTTATGAATTATTTGTTAACCTTTGTTTTATTCCTCTATTCTATCTTTCACACCCAACTCAGTATTGCTCTAAATGTATCAGTGATAAATCAATGTCCACAGTGCCCTAGCTATTTAAGTCACCTGGGGGTGTAGGAAGTGTCTGTGTGTCATCCACAATGCGTATCAGCTGATTTAGAGAGAAACAGTGTGTTTTGAAGTGTATTATAAAAGTGTCATCTATATATAGTTCCCTTCTGAAGAAGGCCTTTACAACTGACTGTGAAATCAATTAATACTTGTTTAATCAAGAAACCTTGAGTGTAAGTGTTTATTTGAATAACTGCTACTGTGAAACTCTGTCACAACCTTACTGCTCACATTGACCCCTCTTGAGATAAGCCTGGCTGCTCAGCCACACTACCAACCTGTGTAGTTCAGACTTATACCAAAGGTTGGGTCCCTATTGCCAGGAAGTCACGGTTATTGTAGTGCACCCAAAGGGTACTGCATACAATATTGCCTTACACCGAGCGAGTTGCACTAAGGGCTCAAGTCGGTCTCAAGGTTCTTCCCTTGCCGGCAATCACTGCCGTGGGCCGGGCAAATTATAAAGATACTCTGCCATGCCCTGGTTCCACTCTTGCACACCAGCTGCTCCTACAACCGTTACCACATTCTGCCCGTGCCTCCAACGTACAAAATAATCATCAAGGAACATGGGCAGGTCTGGCCCCTTTCAAGGACCCGGCAGCACGTGCCCAGCCCATGTTGCTGCCAGGGCACATGGGAATTGTAGTTCTCCCTGTTCTCTGGCACCTTGAAGTCCAAATCCCACCAATCCTTAGTCTGGGATATGTGTACTGACAAGCGTTTTGTCTAAAGAGCTTTAAAATTGGCTCCGTCCACCAAAGTGCCCTAGATCTCCCTTTCTTTACCAGCATTATTTACTAGTTTATAAGTGCTACCTTCTTAAATGTTCTGTCTGTCTAGGTTGTGTAAGATAAGAAGATTCAGATAAGTGGAACCTATCTAGACTACGATCATGCACTATTGTGAAGTAGGGAAGCAGACCAATTAACCCACTACACCATATGTGGCTTTTTGACTGGGTAGTGAGCCTTGGACTTTTAAACAAAGTACTACCCAGTACACTGTGGTTCGTTTATAGTGTTTACCTTCAATATACTGTAGGTTTCAGTACTCGAGATATTAAGGGAATGATTTGCAATATAAAACTATTTGGCCAGGTATATACACCAGGAGTAAGTGATTTGCCAAAGAACACATTATTTGGTCTCATAGTTTGAATCTACCATGGCATGATCCAGACCCTGTGGTCTGTTGGTAAACCAACATCCTTTATAGCAGGTTACCTTGCTGCAATGGATCATGTGGCTTAAAGCTACAAACAAAGCTCCACAGCAAAGGCCTCAAACTGTACCATCATTGTATGTTGCAACCCGGGTTATTACGACCAAAATGTGATGGATGGAAAACTTTATATTAATTATAACCACAGCAAATTACTATGCACATATTTTAATTCCATCGTCTTGTACCCATCTAAGCCAGTACTGAAGGGAAGCAACCATTTGCAAACCAGTCTTGGCTCTGTCCACAATGGGTTGAGAGTTCAGCTCACTTTGTCGAGGTACCACCCCTCTGTGCAGGAAAATATGCAAGCCTAGTCCGGGCAAAGTGCATAGCAGCATATTTCGCCCAGGAGTCTTAATAGCACGGCATTACCAGACATTCAATTTGGGGCAGCTTCTGAAACTATCCATGTTATATACATCCAATGTTCTTTCCAGAAGCAATTATAACAATCAGTTAAACAAACCAATGAACTATTGTTGCCACCAGTACCCAACGTTCTGCCCTGCTCTCCACCCTTTTTACTTCCCTGATCCCCGCACCAGTAGCATGGGCTGCACATGTGCAACCGTTTAAGTGGGCAGCTTGCCTCCCTGTAGTCCCAAACTCGCGGCCATCTTCCCTGGCCTCCTACCACACCCTTCTTGCCTTTGGGCGACATGCAATTACAAAACAGACTGCATCCTGCGCAGGTGTTGTGCAGCCAATGTGGAAATTTAACTGGTAAGTACATAAAACCCAAAACCCATTTATTTTAAAATGGCCAGAAAATCTTTTCAACTTGTAAATAGATACTTGCTACCCTTACATTCGAGCCAAGTATGTTGAAGGTTAATATGCACAAACAATTGAGCTTTGCTCTCTAACTGAAGAATGTGCATCCAGTTAGAATTACCATCAAGATCTACTGATTTGACACCCAGGTCGAACAAACACTATCCATAAGCCTCTGAACCAACTAGGGCAGCTGTTGGATCAGAGGACTGTTAGGCAGAAACCTATGCAGTTCCCTTAGGGACTACTGCAAAAAGTTTAAGACTACATGAGTAAGCAGTAAACCCAATTGGTAGCAGTCTGCACCACCCAGATTTACCTGGTAGCTGTGGCTGAGCAGTCAGACCTCTCTCAAGAAGAGTTAGACAGTATATAGAGAATACACAATAGGGCTAAAAATACAGTAGAACAAGCAAACGCTGACCAGAGCTTTGGTATAAAAGTATATAATTATTTATTTAAAAACACACTTATTAGAATACACTAGCACTAATATATCAAGCAAGTTCAAACACAGTCACTATAAGTATATACACCTCCCTAGTTAATTATTCGACAAGTCTAGGTTAAGACACCACTTATTTAGCAAAACAGAGGTGAGCGCGTAACCGTAGATGGCCCTCCAATAATTTGTTTAAAAAAGGTAGAGAAAAGGCAGAGTAGGAAAATAATACAATACCAACACTTTTAAGAAACCATAGCAAGTCAAGAAAGGCAGGGTCTACTGTACAGCAAAAAGTTCATAGGCCAGGCCCACTCTTGGAGAGCAAGGCGGAATGTGCCCAAGATCACACAGTGGAAATGCACTCAAAGTCTTTGCAGAAAAGTCAAAAAGAGGTTGGATCAGTTCAGAAAGAGAAAAGTTAGCAGGTCTGAGGTCAACCCAGTTAGAAAGTCAAGTATTTACGGGACACCTTGGACAATCTGTTGCAAGGGAGACCAGGCGGGACATAGTACCTGAAATGGTGAGAAAGCTCCAGCGGTGGCAGTTGTTCCTGGCAGCGGGTGCAAGTCGTGGCTTCAACCAGAGGAAGAGATGATCTCGACGAGGAAGAAAGCTGGAGGTCGTTGCACTGCCAGGGAAGAAACCAGCCGCTGAGTTTTCCCGATTAAAAGGTACGACCCTTTTATTCGCGGTACTGGTGAAGCGTGGCTATCCGGCCGCCGGGGTGCTTGGCACGGGCGATTCGACCACGAGACGTCCAGGAAGGCGAAAAAGGCGAACTGGTTGGTCCCACCAGCTCAAAGGGAAGAAGACTCTCCTGGAAGAAGATCTCCTCTGTCGTTGGGGAAGTGGTGAGTTCGTACAGCAGGGCTCCACCGGTGGTGTCATAGTTGTAGATGGCTCAGCCTCTCCCCTCTTCAGATGCTTTAGGTCCTGTGGCGACCTCTGAAGTTCCTGTCCCCAAAGCCCTGCGTTTATGCAGAAAACCCCCCATTCAACAGCCTAGCTGTCACTCAAACATGCTAAGTGGTGAGCCGGGGCGGCTCACCACTGGGCCAATCACACAAGAGTGCGACTTGAGTTGCCAAGTCAACTCAGTCCAGGGTGCCTAATCCCCCTGCCACACATCCTGTAGACCCTAGACAGAGTGGCACCATTTGGGGGGCTTCTGTGGAGAAGCCCGCCAAAAAGTGGAACAAAGGGCTCGACTTGGGTTAGAGTTTCAGAGACAAACACAAACACCATTTTAAAACCGAGTCCTGGCAAAAAGACCCAACCGGGGAATAAATATTAAATAAATAACCCGGCGGTATCTTTAACATTGCACCAAAAAGTGGTGCGTTTAAAATCAATGGGAAAATCCCATAGGAAATATTCTGGTGGAATATTTTGCGTGGTATCCACTGCCACCAGCCAGAAACTCGACAAGGGGGGACTGGACAGTGCCCCCTTGGAAAAGAGACCCAGGGGCAATCGAATTACCCCTACCAGTACTTCCACAATATGATGGTTTGTACTGGCTCTGTTCACAATTTGAGACTAGTAAAGCCAATGGTGACTTTACATGCCCTGGGAGACAGTAGTCAGTCCCAGGGTATGGAGTCTATGTTTGGGGGTCACTATGACACCCCTGTGTTACTGCACTAAGGGTGCTGTGTAACACACATACCAAAAACACTTGAAGCCCTATGGAGTAAAAGACCCCATAGCCCATAAAACACATTTACAGTCAAAGGACATACTCAAATCATGCCTAAGAGTGGGAGAAAGAGTGTCTCTCTTAGCAGGAGAAAAAAATAAACCCCCAAAATCCAGCAAAGCTGCTGGGGGACTCACTAGGTTTGGGAAAAAACCTTAACAGAGAATTCTCCCTAACAAGGACCGGGAAAAGGAAGATGCTATGGAATTGTTCCATTCCCTCCCCCAGATATTCCTGCTCCATAAAAACCAATTACTACAGACCGTTCTGGTTATGCAACAGAATTGGTGATTCTGTCCCACATATGCTTGGATTTTCACCTTTAACACAATAGAACAAGTTACTTTTTACCTTGTAACTTTCTTTCGATGGGATGTTCCTCCGACGTATTCCTCATCTTTGATAATTCGTCTTCAGTTCCGTTTTGTAGTATAAGATAAGTCATGCCTGAATTGGTTATTGACCTTGAAGGAGCGTAAACTGCAACCACAAGGGAAGTATTACTGCAGGGATGGATGGGAGGGGCGATAAGGAATACGTCGGAGGAACATCCCATCGAAAGAACGTTACAAGGTAAGAAGTAACTTGTTCTTCGAAGGGAATGTGTCCTCCGAAGTATTCCTTATCTTTGATAGACTCCCATAGCAGTGGCATGTAAGTGGAGGTGGGAGTAATAATGTCATGTATCTCTTTTAGGAATGAACCAAATGTAATACGGCTTTGCCAAATTTGGTCTCTTGACTAGTGGAGGAATCCAGGTAGTAACATTTTGTGAATGTATGTGCGGACGACCATGTGGCAGCCGCACATATGTCTCGGACCGGTACCCCTCTTTGGAGGGCTGAAGAGTCTGCGATACCCCTGGTTGAATGAGCCCTAAGATTTTGGGGTGGCTCTTTCCCTGCCAGTTTGTAATATTCCAGAATGGCCAAAATACTCCACCTGGAAATGGTCCGTTTTGTTATGGGTAGTCCATATCTTGTGACCCGAGTATCCTACAAACATTTGGTCTGCTTGACTAATCCTAGCCAGTCTGCTGATATAAAAGCTCAGAGCTCGCCTTGGGTCCAAGCCTATGTAGCCTTTCTTCCTCTTTCCCCGGATGGGGAGGAGGGTAGAACGAGGGTAAGGTAATTTTCTGAGTGATGTGAAATTCAGAAACCACCTTTGGGAGGAAATTAGGCTTCACCTGTAGGACAACTTTGTCCTTATGGAAAATTGTATGGGAGGGTTTACAAGAGAGCTTGTAATTCGCTCACCCTCCTAGCAGATGTTATTGCTACCAATAGGACAGTTTTAAGAGTGAGAAATCTCAGCGAACAAGAGTGGAGTGGTTCGAATGGAGTACCCACTAGGAAATTTAAGACTAAATTTAAGTCCCATAAGGGAACTTGGAACGGTCTTGGAGGATAAACATTAGTCAATCCCTTGAGAAATTGAATTACTAGAGGTAGTTTGAAATACAATGGTTCCTCCGCAGTGCGCTTGAAAATTGAAAGCGCTGCGAGATAGCCTTTTACAGTGCCAACTTGAAGGCCTGAGTTTGCCAAGTAGAGTGGAAACGATAACATCGTTGGTGTACCACATGAAAAGGGGTCAATATTCTCTTCTCTACACCAGCTGCAAAATTTGTTCCAACGGCAGCGGTATAAAGACTTTGTTGCTGGCCTTCTGGCCGAAAGCAACACCTCCATGACGTCATCAGGGAGGTCCAAATCCTTGTACCTCACCCTTTCAGAAGCCAAGCGTAAAGGTTGAGGGTTCTGAGGTCTGGATGGAGAACCTGACCTCCCTTCTGTGAGAGAAGATTCTCTTTGGTGGAAGACGGATTGGAGGACAGATGGACATATCTAGAAGGTCCGGGTACCACGTTCTCCAAGCCCAGTCCGGGGCAATTAGGATCATGGTTTTCCGGAATCTTCTCAACCTCCTGATCATTTGAGGAATAATAGGGACTGGTGGAAACGCGTAAAGGAGTGGGAACTCCCAGTCCACTACGAACACGTCCCCTAGAGCTCCTCTCGGGGGAAACTCCCTTGAACAGAACAGATTGCACTTCCTGTTGGTGCTGGTGGCAAACAGATCCACCTGAGGGGTTCCCCAAAGGGCGAAGATCTCTTGAAGGACTTCCTGAGCTAGCTCCCACTCGTGGGAGACACTGCTCTGCCTGCTCAGAGCGTCTGCTGTCAAGTTCTTCTCTCCGGCTAGGAGGACTGCCGATAGAGAGATTCCTTCCTGAATTGCCCAAAACCAGAGCTGCATTGCCTCTGCACAGTGGCAGTGACTCTACGCCTCCTCTTTTGTTGAGGTAGAGCATGGCCACCGTGTTGTCCGTCATATCAGGACATTTCTCCCCTGTACTGATGGCAGGAAACCTTTCAGCGCTAGTCTGATCGCTCTCAGCTCTAATAGGTTGATGTGTAGTCTGGATTCCGATGGAGACCAACGACCGCTGATGGTCAAGTCGTTGGCATGGGCATCCCACCTCGTGAGTGAGGCGTCTGTGACTACTGTTATCTCCGGCCATGGTTGCCAAAACAGTTCTCCTTTCAAGATGTTCTCTGGATAGGCCCACCATTGAAGGTCGTGGACTACCTAGTCCGGAATCCGGAGGAGATCTGTCATTCCCCCTGAGAATTGCGACCACTGAGTTCTCAGTGCCCACTGAAGAGATCTCATTCTCAGGCGAGCCTCTGGCACAAGGAAGACGCAGGATGCCATGAGGCCTAGCAACCTCAAAAAGTCGAAGGCTGGGAGACATTGGGCATTTTGAAACTTGTTGACCATCTGCAGAATATCTTGAGCCCTCACCTCTGGTGGCGAGGCTTTTCCCAGGGAAGTGTCCAGGACCGCTCCAATGAACTGGAGTCTCTGTGATGGTATCATCTGTCACTTCTTTAAATTGAGGGAGAAGCCCAGTTTGTGAAGGAAGTGGCAGACATAATCTAGCTGGATCTGAGCTTGTTCCAAAGATACAGCTTTGATCAGCCAATCGTCCAGGTAGGGGTAGACATGGATCCCTTCCCTCCTTAGACTCGCAGCCACTACCGACATTAGCTTGGTGAAGACCCTCAGGGCGAGGTAAGCCCAAATGGCAGAACTTGAAATTGATAATGAGAGCCACCAATTGAGAACCTCGGGTATTTCCTGTGTTTGAGATGGATTGGCACATGGAAATAAGCATCCTGAAGGTCCAGGGATACCAGCCAGTCCTGGAGCTGGAGAGCATGAAGGATCTGAGAGAGAGTTACCATCTTGAACTTGTCCTTCCTGAGGAACTTGTTCAAATCTCGGAAGTCCAGGATGGGACTCAGTCCTCCGTCCTTCTTTGGTATGAGAAAGTAGGGGGGAGTACCAGCCCTTGTTCCTGTCCGCTACAGGTACCGGTTCTATGGCACCTTTCTCTAGCAGGTCTATAATTTCCTGCAAGAGGAGCGGATCTGGAACTTTTAGAGAGCTGTGCCCCGGTGGATGACTCTGAAGGATGTGTAGAAAGGGTAGGCAGTAACCCTGGGCAACTGTCTCCAATGCCCAAGCATCTGACGTAATAGCCTGCCATTCCGTCAGATGGTGAATTAACCTGCCCCCTACAGGTGTTGTGTGGAAAGACCTCAGAGTGGTTTGGGGGCAGCTGATGCAGATGCCGAGGGTAAAGAGGCACCTGCTGCTGCTGCGGCTTTAGTACTTTTGACCCGTCCACCTCGGGTGGATCTCCTTTGGCCTCTTTGAGCCGGCTGTCCTCTGCCTTTCCCGAATGCGGAATAATAGCGAAAGGACTTTCCTCTCCCATAGGTTCCTGAGGGGCGAAAAGGAGTTTGGCGGATTGCAGCTCCTAAAGATTTTGCTGCTGCTTTAGATGTTTGCAACTTTTCCAGACTGTCATCAGCCTTTTTACCGAATAAAGAAGAGCCGTCAAAGGGCATATTCAAAAGTCTGGTCTGTACATCTGGAGCAAAGCCAGACTTTCGCAACCACGCATGCCTGCGGATTGTCGTATTTGCTGCCATGGCCCTGCTGATACTGTCAGCGGAATCGGTGCCAGTTTGAAGTGATTCACACATGGCATCTTTGCCATCTTTAATAATGTTAAGGAAGGCTTCCCTTTCCTCTCCTTCCGGTATGCAGTCAGCCGCTGATGAAGCACACTCCCACAGTGTGGACTGAACCTGGCGAGCATACAGGTGGCGTTGATGGACTTCAACGCCATACTACAAGCAGAAAAGACTTTTTGCCATAGAATCGTACCTTTTGTCATCTCTATCCTGTGGGACAGTAGGGTAAGCAGATCTGCCGCTTGATGAAGTTGCCGCTTGATCCACCAGGCCTTCTGGAGTCGGGTGTTTTAATAAGTACTCAGGGTCAGCCACAGCTACCCTATATACTTGGCCGATAATCTTTTATTGACTGCAGGGATAGCCTCAGGAGTTTCCCAATTAGATGAAATCTTCCTTTGCAAGGCTGCATGGAAGGGGACCACAGGATCCTCCTGTGGACCTTTGTCTAGTATGTCTGTCAGGTCATCCTGTTGAAAAACAGGTGAAGGCGCAGAACAACCCATAAATTCAATAATCCTTGCCATCAGAGTTCTATAGGGTGTTTTTCGGCATGTTCCCCTGGGTCTGGTTTGACAAATTCCACTTCTGGGGAAGTGTCCAGCCCACTTGCCTCATGTAATGATTCCTGTAGGTCTTTCAACCTTCTTTCCTCAGAAGTAAAATCCTCTGAAACAGGTAGTGTGGTCCTCTGCAACCCGAAGGTTTCCTGGTCAGAATCCTCCCCTTCTTCATAGATTGAAGATAATCCGGGGTACTCTGACCTCGGAAATGGTGTAAAACCCATTTCTAAGGCAGAAGGAGCCAAACTCGTCATTATTGGGCGAGAAAACTTCAATGTCGTCCACGCCGATGTGACAGGCTTCGAAGGAGTCGAGAAAACTGGAAGAGGCCTCGAAGAACTCGAGAGGACCGGGATCCTACTTGAGGATGTAGACGACGGTCTCGGCGTCGTGCCAGAGGCTCTTGGTATCACCGTTGGCTGTGAAGTAGCCGTGGTTTTCTCTTTTATCGGCGTCGATTCGATCGACCGATGCGTCGAAGAACCCTTTGACAACGGCGTCGATACATGTGTCGAAGGGATCTTCGACGACGGCGTCGAAGATGGTGCCTTCTTACCCGATGGCCCATGGCGCTCTTGGGTGGACTCTTTCGCCGGGTGCAGCGACTCACAGCATTTCGATTTTTTGGGTTTTTCACCCGGGGTATCACCCTCAGCTGTCTTCGAGGGGGTCGAGGACACTTTCCTCCCCACTCAGCCTGAGAGCTGCCTTTTGTGGGGCAGGAGACCCTTTCTGGGGAAACAGAAGATGACGAGGAAGGGGATCTTTGACGTCTCTTCTTTGAGTGTCTAGATCTCGACGAATGGTGGGAGCTACTTCGAGACCTAGAATGGGAATGCTTTCAACAGCGAGGAGACGAATGCCTCGGCCAAAGAAACTTTCGAGGAGGTGTTGACTGACTTACCTCTCTCGAGCTTCCCCTTGCGCTCCTTCAAGGCTTTCGCCGTCATGGACATGCAGTCCTCACACTCCGAACAATGGTGCTCAACTCCCAAGCACCACAAGCAGATCCTGTGGCATCCGTTATCGACATTTTCTTTCGACATTTTTTTAAGCCGGACCACGGAGTCGTCGGTTTCCGATGAAGAAGCCATCGAGAACGAGTTGTTATTTCAAGTAAATATAAGAGGTTTTATCTGACGGAACTGAGCAACGTTATTCGGAGGCCCCACGAAGCGCGGAAAAACATAACTGAGCAACGGACGCCGTGCGTGGCTATTTATGGGCATGGTGACGTTGGCGCCGATACGGTGGCTGTCGAGGGTCATCGACTCGGCGGACGTCGACACGCAGCACCCTCTACAGAGAAAATTTCCGAGGCCAGCAAGCTGGAGACAAATTATCAAAGATAAGGACTACATCGGAGGACACAATCCCTTCGAAATGCATGTACTAGCCTCTATCCTAGCGTCAACCATTTTCAGAAAGCAACGAGAACTATGCAAAACTGTGGCTAGTTGAATAGCAGCTGAATTAAAAGCTGGATGGGGTTTCTCTGTACAGAACCTTATATAAAGAACTATCCAAGGCAGTTTTAGGTTTATATCATTGCCAGTGGGCTCACTGTACCTAGCACTTAAGATACAAATTAATTGGTGGATAAAAACAGCCAGAATGGAATATCACTATATCTTTGTGTGAAACCAGAACCATGCAGAGTAAGCAAAGAGGCTATAATACAAGATGCTTTGATTTGTCATTTCAAAATCACAGTACAGCCCTTCTCTGCATCTTTGGGGCAGATACCCACCCATTCTACTCCCTTGTGCCAAACTAATATTGGTGATTCACAAGGATTGAAATAAAGATTTGATTAACAGAAGCTTAATGCATGGGTCCGAATGATCATTTGTTTGCATGTTTAACAAACTGAGCTAATTTCAGATAGGTACAGGTCCATGTGCATGGCTTGGGCGAGAGAAAGTAGGCTCTCCTAAGCTAGAACCAGGAGCTCAATAGCTCTCAGCAATTTGAACCCTGGATTTATGAAAACATGTATACCTTTCAAAATGACAGAGCCAGCAGATTGAAGTAAAACTTACTAGACAATATTAGTGCTATCATATGATGTACAGGAGGGGTTACAGGATGTGTGGTCAATCCTGGGATCTCTGCAATGTCGCTTATATTTATACTTGCATCCATGGAGCAGCAATACATCTGAAAGATGGACTGCAAATGTACTGTAGAGGGAGGGCGCTCCGATCCGAAGGCAAAGGTTCTTGAGTTGTCATAGAAGTCAAACATGCACAATTGGCAGCCAGTCTCTTGTGCCATAAGCTACCAAAAGGGCAGAATGAACTGCCAGTCTATGTAAAGAAAATAGACAGCGCACTACCCTTTTCGCAAAATGATGTAATACCACATTTCCTGAAATAGAAGCCAGAGCTAAAAGCAGACTATCCACAACTAAAAGAAAACTTGCACCAACCATCTATACTTGGGAGGCAAGAGAAAAATTCCACGTTCACATACAATAGCTATAATTGGAAATGTTCAAAGAATTCTGAATTCCAAATTCCTGCATTTTCCCGAAACACATAGGAAAACAAATTATCAGCTGCAAATAGTAAGGAGCATGCCCTGACACACCAATCATATTAAGCATAAGGATTTCAAAATGACAGAACCAATCAATCTAACTCCGAAATTCTTAAGACTTCCTATAATAAACTAGTGAAACACTGAGGATCAAACATTTCCACTAATAACAAGCATCAAACGAGAACGATGTTCGCAAACCTCCAGGAGTTTGGAGACATGGAACTGAATCATCACAGAGTTAAAAAAACATTTGTTCATCAGTCCCATCATTCTTTCCAGAACAAAGACTCGTATGTGAATCAAGTTATAAATACACCAGACTAGAACCAGAAAACACAGATAAGGTAAGTGGTTTAACGTAGCACCCTTCTGCTAATACTGTTGCCGCATGTCTCTGTAAGAAAAGGGTGATAGGTGTTAGCCAGATAGCGGGAAGGCAGATGCGGTAAACCTGTGGTGTTGAGTGCCGGTCGGAAGCATCCATTACTCGTTCTTTGATCAGGGGTGTAAAAAGGTGGAAGTTAGCCATGAGAGCAGCCCCATGATTACGAACCACCACTTGAAGTGAAATGTTTGTTGATAGTAAATGAACAGGATTGGAGTCTGTTAGGTACACTAGACCGGTTGTATGTGAAATAATCATTGCAAAAAACCCTGAGGACTAAAAACCCTCCCGAACATATATTAGGACCGGTGCACTTCCATAAACAAACTCCAGTCCTAGAATATTTGGGGAAAGGGATAGTGCCTTTAAAAAAAATATTGAATCACCCTCAATGTTATTATATCACTGGATCCCCACTAGTCCTGGCTGGCTGGCTGAGTATCTAATGGGGGTGAGTGATGTATAAGGTTTCAAGGTGTTAAGGGTGAACAGTAAGTAGAGGGATGAGAAGGGTGGGGTAGGTGGTGGGGTTTAGAGGTTTGTTGTTTCCTCGTTTCCTGTGCTTTTGTTGTGATATACCATTCTTCGCGATTAAGGTGTGGTATATTGTCACTAGCAGGGCATCATAAATCGATCAGATATCCCACGAAGAGTAGTTATTGGTTGTTTTCGTCGTTCAATATACCGCCGTATAGTAATGAAGAGGCCAAGTAAGATTTCACTTTGATTGTTAAAGGGATGATATTAAGGTATTATTTTAAACTAGATTACCAACTCATGCTAAGGAGTGAGGAGTTGGGTGTGAATGTTCTTCACTAGACTGGGATAAAGAAGGTCGTTCTCACAACAAAGTCCCTCTGCATGACAAAATGGACACCTTGTTTCTGCACTCAGTGTGGTGCCTGGACGAGGAGTATGTAGGTTGCCCTCGATTTATTGCCGTTTCCTCCATGTTGGTTAGTCGAAGAGGGATGTCTTGATCGGTTTATGTTCACGATGGTTCATTTCCAGGTGAAGATGCTTTGGTAAGGTTGCTCCGGAGTTTCATAGCCAGTACTGAGAATTAAGAATACATAATGTTGGTGTGATAGGTTTGACTCTCGTCATCCAGCCTGGTCATTGCATGTTGGACTCTGTACCCAATTAGGACTTACTTCACTGCTACTAATCTTTGTATATCGTAGACTTCATAGGTGGACCAAGATTCACACTAAAAATAGCCTATAGATTTCGTTTTTACAAGAAACCAATATAGGACAAGCATAGACATTATTTACCTTCACAGGAATACATTTTTTCAGCAAAGTGGGTGTTTAGTAACAGCACATTTTAAACATTGCAATGTTGGCATATAGAATTGTTGTATGTTATGATCATCTAATTAATATAGACTGCAAATATATCAAACAAAGAAAAGAATAATTTAGTATGCAATTCAGTTTACTTACTGCCACAGCCTCCGTCTTCATGTCATCATTGCTGTCGGGCGCAGTTAAGTCTATCAGTACAGGGCATACTTTGGTTTCAATATCATGCCTTTCAATAAGTTCCTGCTCCAGCAGCACTAATAATGCTGCCTGACTTGTCTTTCTGACCTAGAGATGAAATAGTGTGCAATTATGAGAAAGTGGGGATAACAGCAATGCATAAACTCAAATAAATGTCAGACTGGTGTAGAAATATGCAACAAGGAGCTTGTTTCAGTTCCATGAAAACCATAACGCGGACCGAACACTGCTTGTGCAAAAAGTCTTACTTTGAATCAACAAAATGATCCACTTTAAATACCTGCACCAAATCTACCAAACCAATCGTGAACTACGCACATGCTTCCCTAAAGCGAAACATCTGCGTTGATATGGTGGTGAAGTTGCCGAATTCAGACACTTGGCGTGGGTAGTTCCATGGATATAACAATTTTGATGAGATGAGGCTATTGGTTATATTTAGAGAAATGTAAATGGAGAATGTCAGTTTTCTGACAAAGTTGTCTAGAGGGAGGATAGCAATGTGCTGAGGCAAAGGAATGGCACCATCTTAGAACACGTAGTTAGCAGATCTTATATATGGTGATATTAATTATAATGCTTATTGTTCACTGATCCCTCCACAGTCTTGCAACAGTTACAGGTAAGTAACTTGTTCCCTCTCCAGCATGGGGTCTGACATAGATTCACATGCTCATGAATAAATACATAGCAGTACACACATGCACAACCACAGGAGTTGGCAAGGCTCAACATAAGCATCTCTTACCTCCTCACCACGCTCACCTTCAAGTGACAATTTGTGCTCCCTGGAATCCCCGTCAACCCAGTAGAATTTCGTGAAGGTGTGCGTTGACCTACACGCAGCAGCCCCGCACATGTCCAGCAGATGTCCAGCAGGGGCACACCAGACAGGAATGCCATTGTAGCAGCGATTGCCCTGGTGGAATAGGCTCTCGGACATCCAGGCAGCGGTCGGTTTGCCAACCAGTGACAGTGGGTAATACAGCCAGAGCCATCTGGAAATGGAAAACTTGGACAGGGCCTTCCCATGGTTCACAGGACCAAAGTTCATTAAGAGCTGGGAAGTCTTCCGGAAACTCTTAGTGCGGGCCACATAAAACTTCAGCGCTCTAGCCACAACCAGCGAGTGCAAAGTCCTTTCAGCCGGCGACAAAGGTGTCAGAAAAAACACAGGCAACACGAAGGGCTTGTTTAGATGAAAGTCTGATGGCACCTTGGGCATGAAGGAGGGATGCGTCCGCAGCAGCACCACCCTCGTCTTGTGGAAAGTCAGATAAGGTGGTTTACAGGAGAGGGCCTGGATCTCACCCACCTGTCGTGCAGAGGTGATGGCCACAAGAACAGCTGTTTTCCACAACAGAAACTGGAGTGGAACAGAATACATAGGCGCAAACAGGGGTCCCTAGTACCACATTGAGCTTCCATGCCGGGGCCAGTGCATTCATCTGCGGGAACGAGCAGAATAGTCCCTTGACAAATTCCTTGACCAACCAGTGCGACCGCAAGGAGGGTCGTCCTGGGGATCTGGTTTAGCGAAAGATGGCCGCCAGATGAACCTTGATGGAGGCGTGAGAAAGCCCCGATTTGGCCAACGACAGCAAATATGGACGCACCTGAGGGGCTTTTACCCTCAGAGGGTCAATTTTCTGAGAACAGCACCAAATAGCTAATCTCTTCCACTTGAGTCCATAGCATTTCAAAGTAGACGATGCTCTAGCATTGGCGAGAACTTCCTTGCAGTCCGCCGGGAGATCATAGCCACGAATTCTAGCGCTGCATGAGCCAAGCCTTCAGGTTCAGGGACCCTGGGGAGAAGATCCACGACCACTGGCAGCTTGACTTGTGGGGATGCTGACATGCCGAGAAGGTTCGGGTACCAGATCTACCTGGGCCACGCCAGGGCGACGAGGATCATCCAGCATTGGTCCGTCTAAGTTGACTGATCACTCGAAGTAACAGCAGCAACAGAAGGAACTTATACAGAAAGAGGCCTTCCCAAGGGAATGAGAATGCGTCCCCCATGCTCCCCTGCTGGCAAACCTCCGGCACTTGGTGTTTGTCGCCGTCACAAACAAGTCGGTCTGGGGATTGCCCCAATTTAGGAACAGGTTCTCCACTAGGTCCTGCTGAAGTTCCCACTTGTGGCAAGAGCGAAGCTCCCTGCTCTGAGAGTCCGTGACCGTGTTCTTTACTCCTGCCAGATGAAACGGGATGAGGAACATCCTCTGGGCGACAGCCCAGTGCCATAAGTCCTGCGCCTCCTTGCAGAGTGCTGAGAATCTGGTGCCCCCCAGTTTCCTGATGTAAAACATTGTAGTGGTATTGTCTGTGAAGACCCGCACCACCCTGCCCTTGAGGGACAGCAGGAACGATTTGAGGGCCAAAAACACTGCCCGTAGCTCCAGAACGTTGAAGTGCAAAGCCTTCTCCTCCGGCAGACATAGGCCTATTGCATGAAGACTTTCGGTGTGGGCGCCCCATCCTCCCATGGAAGCATACGTCATACATCGCCTCCGGTCAGATGTGAGCGCACGCCCCACCACCTTATTGCCCGACGGAACCCCTCGTCAAGCGCAATCTTGTTCTGGAAGCTTCCGGACACCTGAATCCAGTGGACGGCGAGGAACGCCTGCAGAGGGCGCATCCGTAACCTGCAGAGTTGGATGAGATAAATGCATGATGACATGCCAAGCAGAGACTTGATGGCCCTCAACATTGCGATCTTCAGAGCTAGCAGCCCCTGCACCTTGCCAAGGATGACCGCTACTCTCTCCTCCGATGGTGACGCCAGGCATGACTGTTGAGCCGGGATCCAAGTAACAGCGAGTCCTGCAGTGGAATGACAGGACTTCGCATAATTCACTGAGAAAACTAGATCCATTAGTAGGTGGACGGTCCTCGCCGGGTGGTCGACGGCGATGTCCCTTGAACTGGGCCGGATGAGCCAGTCATCCAAGTACAGGTAGACGTGAATCCATTGCAGTTGTAGATGGGCCGCCACCGGTGCCAGGCAATTGGTGAAGACTCTGGGCGCCGAATTCAGCCCGAAGAGAAGCGCCTTGAATTGGTAATGCTTCCCCTGAATGACAAAGCACAGAAACTTGTGGTGTCCCTTGTGAATGGGGATGTGGAAACACATATCCTCCAGATCTAATGACAGAAAGTCTCCCTCTTGTAGCTGCCCAAGCACGTGTTGAAGAGTGATCATTCAGAACTTCTGGGACTTTATATATTTGTTTAGTCGTCGCAGGTCGAGAATGGGCCTCCAGCCCACGGTCTTCTTTCGCACAAGGAGGTACCTTGAATACACTTGAGCCCGGAGTCTTTTTGGAACTAGCTCTATCACCCCCTTCTTTAGCATGGCCTGAACCTCCAGCAGCAGCTGAGGGGCGTGGTTTTCCAGTCGGGCCACCGGTGGTATTTGTGGACACTTCTGTTGAAACTCTAGAGTGTGCCCGTGGGCAAGAGCGTCAAGCACCCAACAGTCTGTGGAGATGGTCTTCCACACACTGAGGAAGTTCGCCAGCTGGCCTCCCACCAGGGTGCAGGAGTGGGGGCTCGACGTCCCGGCCGGTTCATTCTTGCTTGGAGGTCGACGGGTCGCCTTGGGGTCCCTGGTGACGACGGCATCCTCCTCGGAAGACCTTGGAGGGCACATGTTGGTTTCCAGGGCAGACGAGCGGGGGGTTGGTGGTAAGAAGAGGAGCCCACGCCGTAACCCTTCGAAGATCGGGGAGACTTGCCTCCTGGGAACAGAAAGGACAGCTGTCGTTGCTGTAGCGTGCCCAGGGCACGTGCCATCTCTGCGTCTGCCTCGATGGCCTGTAGAGACTCATCTACAGCCTTCCCGAAAAGATTGTCTCAGTCAAAGGGCATGTCCAAAACCCTTGTCTGGACCCTCCTGTCGAAAGTTGGTGGCCTTGAGCCAGCCACGGCGGCAAAGGCAAACACGTTGCCCATTTGGTGGGAGCCTGCATCCTCCTTGTCCGTGGCCACCGTGATGGTGTGGTTTTACGCCACCTCGCCCTCTTGAAGAATCTCCAATGCCTCTGCCCTCTTATCGTCAGGGAGGAAGTCCAGCAGAGGTGCGAGGTTGAACCACAGCTCCCGGTCATAGCGTGCTACGATAGCGAGGGCGGTGGCGGCCTTGATGGTCGTCACTGCAGAGGAGATTACCCGCCTCCCCATTGCATCAGATTTCTTCCCCACGCTGTCCCGAGGGGTGGATGCTGCCGAAGACATAGAGCCTGACGACTTCTTCTTGGCTGCTGCAGAATTCGCTGAATCCGGCGACAGTTGGGCCCGCAAGCACTTAGGCACAGAGACCAGCACCCTGTACTTCTGCTCTAAGCGATCCCTCTTCGCCGGGGTCATAGACTGGTTCTTCATAAGCACCAGTCCTTCATCCCAAATGTCATCCAAGAGGGGGACTGAAAAGATGGTCTTCCTCTTCGCCTTGCGGCGCTGGTATAAGGAGACTTCCTTCTCCTCTGAAACGAGCTGCAAGACCTCCGATGCTCTGGAGATAATCGCATGGAACAAACCTATCTCGTCCGGCCGAGACTATCTGGGTCAGAGACGACAGGAGGTCCCCCATCCCGGCGTCATCCGTGCCTGTCGTAGTCGCTCTGTCCGACACCGTCTCATCCGTGGGGGATAGGAGGCAGCAGGTGCCTCTTCCTTTTCTTGGATGGAGGTTGCCCCGCAGCAGAGTGGTCGGCACTGGCACCGCTGGGAGAGCGGGTGGCGTCACCACCAGCATTCTCTTCTCCATCTCAGATATAAGTGTATGAAGGGTAGAGAGAATGTCCATTGAAAGATCTCTAGGTGACGGCTGTGGTGCAGGGACCGGCAGCTAGGGCGTAGGAGAAGAGCCAAAGCCTTCGTCGTCCTGAGGCCTTCCGTCGACCTCCTCGTTGGTATCTCCGTCGTCTCCCTCGTCGAAGGACTCGACTCCAACGTTTTTTCGTCACCACCCTCCTCCTGGATGGTCTGAAGGTAGACTAGCTCCTCCTCCTCAGCCGAGGAGATATCCGTGCCCTGGAGGACTTAAACACCCCCCCCCCCTCTTCACGTCCAGAGGGGACGGTCTCGAGGGAAATGACCAGTATCTTCTTCTCCGGGGTCTTCTCAATGGGCTGGAATGAAGACTCCCTCCTGCCAGAGAGGGACAATCTTGCTGTCGGAGGGGCGCCCTGCGGGTCCGCCCCCACAGCCTTCGGAAGGGCCGCCACCACCACCTCGATGGAAGGGGCCGCCTTCGTCTGTTGCACCTGGGCCTTCACGGTCAGGCCAGCCTTGACCTGCTTGGCCTTCATGGTCCCCCAGACACCTTACCTACTGGGCCTTCTCTTTAGGGGCCAGCTCGGAGGCCTGGTCAACTTTGGCCTTCTCCGTCCACGGTAGGCCGGACACCATACCCAGTTTGGTCTTCTCCTTGGACACCTTCAGCTTGCTCGGGTGATCGGACTTCCTCTTGGATGAAGATCCAGAGCATTGACTGGAGGCCGATGCCGCCAATGATGTTGAATGCGCCCTGGCTGACGAGGAGCCTGCCGCAACAGTGCTCCCGACGGTAGCAGAGTCGCAGTGCTTGGCCTTTTGTTGGACCCCTGCAGGAGGAGTGCCCTAAAAGGAGTTAGAAGCCTGCTCAGCTTTCCCGGCACCAGGAGAGGCATGCCCCTGGGAACCACCCGGGGCAGAGGCCTTGGCCTGAATCCACTCTCCTAGCCACTTAAACCGATCCTTCATCGTGCGAGTCGAGAGTTCACAGCAAAACGCACAATCTTCCTCCTTGTGCGTCGGGTGCAGGCAGTACAGGCACTGGGAAGGTTTGTCATCCATAAAAAAATTCTGCAAACCGCAGTCGGCAAAGCTTGAAAGGAGAGGGGGAATCAGCCTTCTGCTCCGACATGATCCACACAGTGTAGGCCTGAGGAATCTTCTGGAAGCTTCCACAAAGAAACTTGACGAAATCCGCCCTGGAGGGGTGCTGAAGAATCCGAAAAATGGGTCCCCGTTAATCGGAAAGTTGATTGATGGAGCAGACAGGCTCGATTGACCGAAAAATAGAGTAAAACTCTTCCAAAAAAGCGAAGATCGCAGTAAAAGTTAGAGAACTAAGCACGAGAACGTCCAACATTTGAACGTGTGGTAAAAATATGAAGATAGCTGCCAGAGGAGGGGCTTAGGTAGAGGGCAGTCATTGGCTGGGGGCAGTATGACCCAGAGCTTAGTGATTGGTTGTTAGGGGAAAGACCGTTCAGAAATGAAACACTGATTTTTTCCTTTTACTGAGGATTCCCAGCCTGACGACGGGGAATATTCATGAGCATGTGAATCCATGCCAGACCCCATGCTAGAGAAACTACACTACAATGAAAACCTGTTCAATTAAAATAGATATTCATAAATCTAGATTTAGCTTTAGAAAACACAATTATTGATGTAATAGGCTGATATGTGTGTGTAGTGTTGTGACCAAGGACAGGGTGTGGTTAACTTATTCATTTTTATAGGGCTACCATTTGATGCTTCCTACCTTGCTGACCATTTGCTATTCTCCATATTTCTTTTTTTACAGTATTTTTATAAATTTTCGTCATTGACAATACCAGATTTAAATTAACCATCAAAAATAACGAGTAGAAACCTAACCCTCCCCCCCCCACCCACCACCGATCCAGTTCAAGCCTCTGATCGAGGTGTAGCCTATATCCAATATGCAAAGGGTATGCAGGCATAGACCCTTTCTGTAGTCCTCATGCAAAAAGGCCATCACTTCCTCCAGTCTGTTACAAACTTCCCTTGTGCACCCCGTAATGTGTAAGACATCCATTCTAGCACTGTGAAATGCCAGACTTTCAGGAACCAGTCATGCGCCGTAGGTGGGTCCTTCACCTTCCATTTCTGTGCAATGACCAACAGCACTGAGAGTGACAGGATCACATATGCTTTCTTGGTAGGTTTTGCCCACTCGTTCCAACCAGGTTTGTGCAGGCCCAATATCCCCTCCCTCGGCCCTCTATGGATGTTTGTTCGAAAAAGTGCTGATCTATTTCTTTCCAATAGGCTTGCAGTTTACTGCACCCCCACCAAATGTGGAGCCAATCCCCTACCCCTCCACAGTCCCGCCAGAACATCGCAGTCGAATTGGGGTAGATCTTTTTCAGGTTTGAAGGGGTGTAATGCCACTGCGTCATTAGGCTGTACCAGAATTCCCTAATCTGTATTGCCTGGGTGAGTTTTGGGATATCGTGCCAGAGTCCCTCCCAGTCTTCCTCCATGATAGGTTCCCCAAGTATCTCCTCCTAAGCCCTTGTGTAACTAGTGCAATTAGTGATTGTGGTATGGTTCGCATCTAGGCTTATTTTGTAAATGTTGGATATTAGGCATTTGTCCTCGGGGGTCTGTTGTAAGACATTTTTCGAATGGGGTTAGGGATCTGGTTGCCCCCGCACTTATCTTGGGATCCATTAGACAGTGGCGAAGTTGAAGTTATTGCATTCTGTTTCTGCTAAACCCAATTCCTCCCTGCATCGAGGGAATGATTTTATGTGTGGGCCTTGAAACATATCCCCGATTTTGGACTAGCCTGCTTCCTTCCATTTCCTGAACGCACCCTCAAGAATACGTGGATTGAATTGGGGGTTACCCGTGATGAGCCAATCTTTAATAACTCTAATTTGGGCGGACTTGTATTATGCACAAAGATCTGGCATGCATAGCCCTCCTTACTTGGTCGACAACTGGAGTGTTTTCATCGCTACCCAGCGGGGCTTCTACTTCCATATGTATGTGCTGATAGGTTTATATATGGCGCTGAAAAACGTTTCCAGCACCACGATCTGGACCATATTTTTAACGTGGTTTGGAAAATAGATGATTACCAAAGAGAATTTTTGTCACCGATTATTTCCAGAAAATACACTTCATTGTGCTACAGGGGGTAAAACTCTTTAAAATATATACAAGTGGTCTCTGTCCAGGACTTCCAACACACAAAGGTGTGCATTATGTGCGATTCCACAGGGGTATCACAGGTGATTAAACAGAAGTACAGCACACAGCCACTCCCCTCCTGCCACAGCACCCTAAAACCAGAAAACAAGAAAAACAGCTCCCGAAGTAGTCTTGCCATCCATATACCATACATAATGAAGCACTGACAGTGCATGTAGAAGTAATAGTTCAAATTATTTGAAAGCTTAACACAAGCAAGTATATTATTGATGGATACCAAGTGAATCGTCTATTTTCTTCAGGAGGTGGTAATGCTTTAGAAACGTTCAAATTACTGCTGTAATTCAATGTGCGTTTTAGGAGGCACTCACATGCATTGTGAAGTTAAATGTACTAGATTTACACCAAAGTGTTGCCAATGTTTGCCCGCCACTGCTGTGCAAGTTTACATCAATTTAAAAATTGTGACAGAAGTTAAGTTTTATGAGGGAAGCAGAACATATGTGGAATATGTCAAATACATTATCAGTGCAAATTAAGGTCCTACACAAAGAAAGGAGCACGAAAAGGCTACTCACCTTTCCTCCATACTCTAGATACATCCCAAGAAACAGGGAAGGAACCAGAGGCTGCTGCATAGTCTAGTGTTAAGGCCTGCAGATTCCAAAGGGTCTCTGTACACATGTGGTTCTGACCAAAGCTTCCTCTGTGGCCTTTCAGAGACATGTGTCCTGGGTGGTCATCACTAGAGCCGCCACTTGGGCCTTGACCTCTGCTTTCTCCTGCACTACTCCGTTGGACTCCAGTTCTCGAGCGGATGCTCTGTTTGGTTTAGACCGTATTCTGTTTTTAGAACTCCACATTGCAGCATATGGTTGTTGTAATTTCAAAGTTGGCACAAGAAAATGTTTCAATATAATGTGCTCCTGCCTAAGGAGACAGACCTCTACCCCTTAGGAGCATGTATTGTGTGGTTTATCCAGAGTATAGATGGCATATGGTTCTTGAGTATATGATAAGCCACTTATATCATTGTTATAATGAATGTGATAAACCTATCACAATCCCAACACCTAGGAATAAGACGAGATTTCTTTATCCTCTGATCTAGTGGAACAAATTAGACAAGCCCCTGAAATACAAAACCGTAAGTCCTCCATAATGACATTTCAAATTGTGGCCTGCTGGTTACACAAAGGTAGTGGCCAGGCAATCCATTTGGTAATGTTAAGGCTGCATTTGCTAACATGTTCATGTTCCCTTTATGTTATGTTAAAGGATATTTATAAGCGCACTTTCACCACCCGAGTGATCCCCTGACGCTCTGGCGGATCTGAAAAGCAAGAGGGCAAGTAAGTTACAAAGGAGTGTGGGAGCCTCTCTACTGATAACCAACATGGGTCAAATATCCTGTTCTTTGGAATTTGTTACAGTCAGGAGGGTCTACAACCACGTTTTAGCTCACTGCAACCTCCACAGAGGAGAAATATTCATTTGCATATCAGTCTTTGTCCCCACCCATAAGGGAGTCCAGCACCAAAATGCTAGACTAACCTCCCCTGAACAAGAGTACCATCAGCAACCTCAGACACGTGTTTCGGCCTAGTCGGGCCTCATCAGTGAGGTGAAGCTGAGCCTCTCTAAGGCACAGTGAGCAAGGGGTCCATGTCTGGATTACCCTGGCTTACTCTGTGGGTCGTGGGTGTTGCTTATTCATTTCTGTCTGGTTCAGAGTTGAAGAGCCAGGTTTTTAGGAGATTTCATTTCTGGTAGGGCTCTCTATGGGCATGGGTGCACCTACGTCCCCCTCCCATTCGGGGTCTCTACTTCCCTGCACTTTGTCATGGTCTGGCCTAGTCCCTCATCTTGCCATTGGAGTGTTCATTCTGTGGGGTATGGGTGTTGCTCATTCACATTTTTTTAAAAACAATTTTTATTGATTTTTACACATAAACATAACATACTATTAAACATCACACAATACACATACTATAACATGGTTACTTCCCCACACCCCCGTCAACTCCCCCCACCCATCTCAGGCCTATACTGCACATCTCATAGCCCTTCCCAGCTCTTTGCTTCCTTTTATCTAGCTACAGTTGAGTCGTGCAACGGTATTTCTACCGGGTCTTGGGTATAATGCTCAGAGGCCATCAGGTCTGCTATTAGTCGTCTCCACACCTCTACCGCTCTTTCCCCTTGTTCCTCATCCCTGTTGGACGCTTCTTGGCACACTGTGGTTTCTGCATTAGCCCGCTTTAACAAGTCCCTCCACCATACATGTACCTTAGGTTTTGTTTGTGCTTTCCACCCCATCGCTATTTTCTGTTTCGCTAAGATATACACCAGGTCTTTGAGCTTGCTCACATGTTTTAGCTTGTTTAGGCCTCGGGAAGCCACCCAACAGGCAAGCCCTTGGAGAACCCACATCCAAGGTAATTTCTGGATTTGCCAACAATTGGGCCATCTCCCCCCAAAATCTCCACACATGCCCAAAACATATGTACCAAATTTACATCCACCTCCCCACATTTCTGGCACGACTGAATACCTGCCTGGTGAAACCGGACTATCTTGTTTGGGGTCAGGTATGCTCTATGAGTCACATAATTGAATCTGAAGTTGTGCATTCCGCGACACGTTTTTGCAATACCTTTTCGCTCTACTACACATCCCATCTGACAGTGGTTCCCCCCCAGATCTGCTTCCCACTTCTGTCTAATCTGATCCACCTCCTCTCCAACTTTAGACATTAAGAGCGCGTATATACGCAAAACGTCATGTCCTCCTTCCAATGCATTGTAAAATGAAAATCAACTCATTCGGCTGTAAGGGTGTGTCGGATTGCGGCCATCTCTGTTTTAGGCTCCTCAAAAGTCGGGCGTGTGTGCTGTACTGCCCATGGTGCACTCCTGTGTCTACCACCCGCTCTTCAAATTCTTTGGGCTTCCCTTCATTTAATACATCTCCCACCATCGCTACTCCCATGGGTTCCCAACTCTGCCGCACATTCCGCCTAATCTTTTCATTAAACCCCTTCTAGCGTAACTAATGGTATCTGCGGAGACTACGAACCCGCGTTTCCCATCAGCTAGCGCTCGCTGCACCGCATAGTGCACCCAAGGCGCATCAGGAGGTGCTCACTGGTTTTGTACGAATGAGGCAGCCATATAACTTTGTTTAAAAAGAACAGAACGACTGGCCACCAGGGGGCGCACAGATAAGTATGCTCTGTGCGTGAGCTCCGCTACCACGGCCCCCAAAGTGGACTGAGCCCCCACCTAAGGCCCCCCCGTGGTAAAAACAGACTCGCTGCTGTCGGAAGGTCCCCCCCCCATATGGTGAAAATCCGGAGCAAAAACAGTGGAAGACTCGCCCAGAAATCGCCCCGTGAAGCCGAGTCACCATACGGGCACGGAGACGACTGGCGGGCCCTCAAGCGACAACGAGCGGCGACCAGCAGAGGAACTGGAGTAGGCCCCGCGGCGGAGAACCCGGAAGCGGAGGGCACTGCCCGCAGTGAACGGGCGCCCCTCCACCACGAAGGAGCAGCGTTGTGAGGGGAAGCTGGAGACAGGACCGACCTGAAGGTGGGTGATACGCGGTGCGGGGTGCTGAGAATCCTGCCCCTCAGCACCGCGGAGAGCTGGAATAGCTTACACCCCAACGAAACTGGGCACGTAGGGTGAAACCTACCCCCGACAAACCTGAGAGACAGTCTCACGGGAAAAGGACGGGGCGGACACCGTATCATACGGCCTCCGTACACAAGAAGAGACCCGGGGCGGGTGATAAACTGTGCCCCACCGCGACCCCCAGCCCGTAGGTGCGCTGCGGACGAGGACACGACCAGGAACACCCATTACACCCGGTCCCGTATTGAATCACAGGGGGCCAAGCACTGGTCCCACCATCAGAGGGACAAAGCCTACGACCGAGGGGAAAGGCCTCAGCGGAGGAAATAATCACTCCGGACTGAAACAGATTGAAGAACGTATCGTGGTACTGGGGGATGGTCCGCTGTGCCCTCTCAGCGACGCCACCTGCATCTACCCTGCGGGCACATCCCCCCACATCGCATAAAAAGACGGCTCCCCGGCTGTACCCCAGACGACCCACGTGCTCCAGTGAATCTGCTACACTCCGAGCATAATCACAGCCGCACCAGGATCTCACGACCCCCAACGAGCCAAGCAAGACCACTGATACTGAAGTACAGAGGGTTGGGCCCCCGATTTAGGGGCGTGTGCCTCCTCTGGAATCTGGCAATCCAAATTCCCCAAGCAACACCACAGTACCTTGGGAAAACCAATGGACATAAAGGACAAACTGGCTACATACTCCTACGTCCCGACTTCTACCGAGAACCTGGACTCTACGATGGCGAACCAGAGATCCTCAGTGAGTGAGTCCGCGGCTACCAAAGGGGACATCGCTGCTCTCCTGGGAGAAATTAAAAATATGGGGGCCAGTATTGGCTCCAAAATTGACAAAATCACCCAAAGACTGGACACCATGGAAGAAAGGTTGGACGGAGTTGAGAACAATCAGACATCAATAGATACCTTGGAGGCACAATTGGACCAGCGGATGACTGAACTGGAGCAACGTGAAGAAAGCTTCAAACTTAAGCTCGATGACTTGGAAAATCGGGAGAGACGGAACAACCTGAGAATCTTCGGTATTCCGGAACGACAGGGGGAAACAGAGAGTGACCTGAGGAATGCCCTCCATGATATCATCAAGCTCTTACTTGCCGATGAAGAGGTTGACGAACCAAAGACAGAAAGAATACACAGAGCCGGCGGCCCTCCAGGAGGACCTAGATCGGTCCTGGCTCGATTTCACTGCTTTCAGGACAAGATGAGAATCCTAGAGAAAGCAAGAAGCAGTGACTCAATTACATTCCAAGGATCCCAAGTCACGATATATCAAGACCTATCCACTATGACCTTGGCACTCAGACGCATGTGTGGCCCCCTCACCAAACATCTGAAGGAAAAGAATATAAGGTACAGATGGGGATACCCCTTCTCCCTATCCTTTGACTATAACGGGAACAAAACCAAGTTGAGCTCGGAAGGAGAGATTAAAGCGTGTATTTCGGATCTCCTTGGTCCAAACATGGAAGAAGATGGTCGAGAGGACCAACGCCGGGAGGAAAGAAGATGGCGCATACAGGGGCCCAGAAGAAAACGAGTCAAGGGTTCAAGAAAATTTCGGAGAGGTAACACCCCTCCAGGGGGTGAGAACTGATGAATCGCAATACTGGTAAAATGGCACACATATGATTATACTAGTTCATGACCCGAACTGCCCAAGGATCTAGGAGCCCTGACGAGATTTGGGCCATGTAAACGGAGGGGGGGGCGATCGGGGGCTCAGTCAAAACAAAGATGTTAATGTGGTCTTGGGGACGTGAAGTAACGGTCCCCAAGGGTGGTTCGATGCCGGATCCACGTCTCCACTGGGACCTGCACGAACGCCGTCAAGTTGGGTGGGGTGGGGGGGGGGGGGGGGGGGGTTGGGCGGACGACAAACGAACAGAATATGAGGCGACAGCGACAACACAAAGGATGGCTCAAGAATCTAAGAGTCTTTATCTAGGATACACCTACTCAATGCAGGTCACAAATTTGCGACTGATATACTTTGAAAATGACGCCAGTTGAAGAGCAGAAAGACAGGGAGTCCCTTCGGATAGGAACACTTAATGTGAAAGGCCTCAATTCACCAACCAAGAGATCACTGGTGGCAAGGGAATTCCGTAGATCCCAAATTGACATCCTCCTTCTACAAGAGACGAAGTTCGCTAAGGGAGAAGAGAGGGGGATATTAGGGAAAAAAGGAGGAAAGGAATTCTGGGGCTCTGGCCCACTTAGGAAGGGGGGAGTCGGAATCTTGGTCAAAAATGGAATTAACTTTGAAGTTGAAAAGACTTGGTCAGATGTGAGTGGGCGTGCCCTCCTGATATCCGGGAGGATCGCAAAGGTCAGAGTGACAGTGGCAGTAATATACTCTCCCAACACGGGACAGTCCAAATTTCTAGAGAAGACAATACCCAAAATAATGTTAGAAGCATCAGGCCAGGTTGTCCTCGGAGGGGATTTTAATCTGTGGGCAGACCCGACCAAAGACTGGGAACCAGGTAACCCTGAGGCAAAAAACCAACCGAGAAGTGATTACACGGGTCTCCCTGACATTATGGAGATATATGATCTGCAAGATGCATGGAGAACTAAACACCCGCATGATAGAGGTTACACATTTTACTCCAATCCACACAAAACCTTTACCCGGATCGACTATTTGTATCTCACCAAGGACCTCCTCGAATCCACGATGTCGTCAGAAATCATCCCGATAACGTGGTCAGACCATGATATGGTCCTGTCAGACATAAAATGGGCAGACTTGCCTGTTCCAGGAGGAAAGTGGCGCTGTAACGAAAGCCTGTGGAAGGACGCAGTATTTAAAATTGAAATGGCGACTGAAATTGAGGAATACCTTAAACTGAATAACAATGGAGAAGTCTCCAAGCAAACAGTATGGGAGGCGGGTAAAGCCACTTGGAGAGGTATCCTAATACGTGAAGGATATACCAAGAAAAGGGAAAGGAGGATCATCGAGCATAGGCTTCGGTCTGAAATACGCAAACTGGAAAGCGAGGATAGGGGACACCTAGGAGCAGATTGTGACAATATTAAAATAGCGCAACGTAAAAGGGAAGAACTGCGATTACTGGAACACGAGCAAATCGTACGCAAACTTCGATCTCTCAAACAAAAATTCTATGAGAAAGGAGACAAAGCTGACGCATTACTGGCAGCCAGATTAAGAAAACAAAGAGCGGAACGAAAAGTGAAAGAGATAATTGAAGAAAACTGAGACCCCCCCTATCCCCCTCACCATACCGGAGAGCTTCGCCAGCTTCTATGAGCACCTGTACACCTCAGAAGTGACCCCAGGCCAATTAGACACAGATCACTATCTCTCCCTGGTAGACATGCCCAAAATTTCACGCTCCGAAGCTGAACTGTTGGAATCCCCGATATCTGAACCCGAGGTCCTGGAAGCGATTAAGAGACTCACCGTAGGCAAATCCCCTGGTGAGGACGGGTATACCGCAGGGTTTTATAAAACCTTCAGCGCTCAACTTACACCATTCCTGACCGAACTCTTCAATGAGATACTAGAAACAGGGACAGCTCCCGACTCTTTCATGAAGGCCCTTATAACAGTAATCCCGAAAGAAGGAAGGAACCCCAAACATTGTAGCTCATACCGCCCAATTTCTCTACTTAATTTAGATGCCAAAATCTACACCAGGGTGCTAGCTGCTCGGCTAGAGGTACTAACCCCCCACCTGATACACAATGACCAAGTCGGGTTTATAATGGGTAGGCAAGGAGCCGATACCATGCGCAAAACTCTCCATCTCATTCACTCATCACCAGAGCTACCAGGTAACCCTGCCCTATTGTCGATAGACGCAGAAAAGGCCTTCGACAGAGTGGAGTGGGGGTTTTTGTGGGCAGTCCTTAGCAAAGTAGGAATAGGGCCGAGATTTAGGAAGGGTATACAAGCTGTATATACATCCCCCAAAGCGTCTATTTCAGTCAACGGGGATTACTCCAGGTGGTTCGGACTAGGACGAGGTACTAGACAAGGATGTCCCCTCTCTGCGATTCTTTTCGCGCTCTCCCTGGAACCCCTAGCCCAAAATATACGAGCCAGCTCCAGAATAGAAGGCATGCGATTGGGGGCCAGGGAATACAAGATAGCGCTCTATGCAGATGATATACTCCTACACATCACTAACCCTTCTACATCCGTCCCACATGCTCTCCAACTAATAGAAGAATATGGCCAACTCTCTGGGTTCAAAGTGAATAAGTCTAAATCAATATTATTCCCTTTGCAAGGTACACATGAAGAAAACGAAACTAAGTACTCTCCCCTTGGCCTCAGACTCGAACATTCAGTTCTTAAATACTTAGGCATCCAGATCACTAAAAATTTGGCGGATTTATATGACGCAAACTCCCCCCCCCCCTCCTCCGTAATTTTTCGGCTGATCTGCAAAGATGGGACAAGCTCACAATCTCGTGGTTAGGGCGGATTAACGCCATTAAAATGGTATGCCTTCCCCGTTTCCTGTACCCTTTCCAGATGTTGCCTATCGAATTACCAGATGAGTTCTTCACAGAGGCCAAAAGACTCATGTTGAGATTCCTCTGGCAGGGGAAGAAGGCGAGAATCAGATATGACACCCTAACGCTCCCAAAAGACAGAGGAGGAGTAAGCCTGCCCGACCTGCGAGGATACTATAAAGCCGCACAACTACGTGTCCTCATCCCACACTTGCGTGACCACAACCACCTCCAGTGGATCCACATGGACAACCACTTTTTCTCCCCAGCCACAGTATCAGAATGGTTATGGACCCCCCGTAAGAGAATCCAGCGGAAAATCAAAGACCATCCAATACTAAGTACCTTATGGAAAATCTGGCAACCAGGCAAAGCGATGAACAAGATCACCACCTGGCCGTCCCCACTGAGCCATTTATGGTCCCCTGGTATGAACGACCAAATACCCGACGTAGGTAGATACCAGTCCTGGTATGAGGCGGGCCTCGAAATAGTAGGGCAACTTCTGAAAAAAGACACTTTCATATCTCTCCCGGATCTAACTGAAGCCCTAGGAATAAGCCCACTATCCACTTTCCAATACATCCAGATAAAAGGAGTCCTCACGAAACCTGCATGGAAGGAAAAACTCCAGAGAGATCTCACCCCGTTCGAACGAATCCTGGACTCCAAATCTGAACAAAAGGGTCTGATATCCCTGATGTACAGGGAACTCATCGAAGCAGGCAATGGATCCACGGAACATCTCAGAAGCCGATGGGGAAGAGACTTGGGAGAAGAGATAAACCCTGAGCAATGGGAACTGATGTGTAAAGCAGCATCCAATACATCCCTCTCTAGCCAATACAAGGCACATGCCATCAAACTCCTACATCGCTGGCAATACGACCCACTCAAGTTGTCCCGGATGTTCCAGACACTGAGCCCAAGATGCTGGCGAGACTGTGGAGAGACAGCCGACTACTGGCACATGTGGTGGACCTGCCCACACATAAAGGTCTTTTGGGAAGAAGTCCTAACGTGGATCAAAGACATAGATGGTATACAAAGAGATACGGACCCACACCTGATTCTCTTTGGACTAGAGAGAGACGAGGACGGATGGACTAGACTCAGAGGTCTTGCCCCACAGTTACTCCTCGCGGCCCGAGCGCTACTTGTAATAAAATGGAAATCCAGAACAATCCCAAGTAAGAAAGAATGGATCTGCCTAACCACCAACATCTACACGATGGAGACGATCACTGCTTCACTACATAATAAAGCGCCACAATGCGAGACCCTATGGTCGGAATTCCGAAGTAAACATCTTTCCGAGATAACGGACTCCCAATCAGATAATGATACTGGACCCCGATTTAAAACAAAACCTGATGGCCTTCATTGAGAAACGGTGTTGACCCTAGAACCAGAAATCTATCCACTATGGTTATATTGACGGAGAAAAATGACGCCGCTAAGATGCACGCCCTATTGGGGGGAGGGGGGTGGGAGGGTACGGGTTATGTTACTTTCTTTGTTACAACCAAGGAACGGACTTGAATATAGTAACGATCTACTGAAGGAAATATTCTAATGCTGTTTCTTAAAATGTAACCAAACGCCAATAATGCTGTAACAGGCGATATGTTTCATCTGTTTTTCTTTTTGTTGCATCAAAACCAATAAAACCAAATTTAAAAAAAAAAAAAAAAAAAAAAAAGAACAGAACACCTACCATCCGTAGCAGCCTCGATTCCGGTGTTTGTTCATCCGACAGCCATTTGGCCACAAATTGTAGCTAGCTAGCCAAAAAATATACCTCAAAATTGGGCAGTTTTATTCCCCCTTGTTCATATGAATTCTGGAGCTTCCACAACGTCACCTTATTCCTTGAATTATGCCATATGAAGCTCCTGCATATGCTATGTAGTTTCCTGAAAAACATTTTGGGAATCGCGTATGGGACACTGGCAAAATAATGTAGAAGTCTCGGCAGCACCACCATCTTCAGTAATGCTGCGCGCCACATCGATGTTGTGTCTATGTTCCTCTTTGGGGTTCTGATACATGTCCACCCCCAAGTACCTAAATGTTTCTAACTCCCATTTTAATTGGCAACACCGGTAGTGTGTGTGTATGGGTTTTCCTCTGTTCTCCCTCAGGGGGTACAGACTATTTCTGGGGGTTAACTTATTCCGGACAGTATGGCATATCGTGCCATCACATCTAGAACATACTGTAAATTCTCTTCTGGGTATTGCAGGTACAAGAGCATGTCATCTGCATATAACGAGATCAGATGGCTTCCTCCGGTGTATTTATACCCACCTCTCCAAACTCTGTTCTTAAATAAACTGCTAATGGTTCTAAAGCTAGTATGAAGAGCATCGGGGACCATGGACACCCTTGTCTCGTGCTTTTACTCGGTTGCCATTGCTCCAAGACAGTGGAGGCCCCTCCTGACTCGCTATCGATGCATTATACAGTAACTGCACCCACTTTATGTATGTGGGCCCCATGCCGAAGTTATTTAGAACCGCCAGCACCCAGGGCCACTTGACTGAGTCTAATGCTTTCAAAGCATCAAGGCACACCACCGCTACCTCGTGTCCCCCTATTGGTATGATTTATTATATGTAGCAGCCTTGTCAGGTTGTTGGTAATATTCCTGTGTGGGACGTATCCTGTCTGATCCGGGTGGATGAGCTTACCCATCACTGATCTTAGCCTCATTGCCATAACTGCGGTAAGGATCTTCCCATCTTGGTTCAGCAATGACAGGGGTCTGTACGATCCACATTCTGTATCTGGCTTATTAGGTTTGAGGTGGGGGATAACAATCGATTCCCTCAAGGACCCCGGTAATGTACAGTTTTCTAGCGCCTCGTTTAAAATTGCTAGCAGTGGGGGAAGGATATCAGCCTTAAATTCTTTATAAAATTCACTTGGGAGTCCATCCGCTCATGGGACTTTATTAGTAGGTAAATCCCTAATCACATTTTCTAGTTCCTCAATCGTGATGGGCATCTCCAAACTATCTCTCTCCTTTGCTTAATTTAGAGAAATTAATCTCTGTCAGCGCTTCTTATATGTCCACCTCCACTCCTTCCGTGGATTCACTATGCAGGTGCTTATAATACTCCTAAAACCCTCATTAACTTCTTCCTGGGTTTCTCACAATTTCCCATCTGTCCCATTCACTGCTCGGATTGGCTATCGCGCAGTCTCACTTTTATATAACCAGGCCAGCAGTCTGCCAGGTTTGTCTCCTTCTGCATGCTGTTGCTCTATGTATTTCTTGTAGCTTAGGTTACTTAACCTTTCCCAATGTTCTCTACACTTGCGTTGAAGGCAGGACACTTCCTCAGCCTCCTCAAGCGATCCATTACCAGCCCGCATTATAGATTCCAATTTATTTTCTGCCTTTTGTAAATCTTGCGATATTACCTCCTGCAACCCCTTAGATTTGGCCATCGCTGCTCCTCTGACCACCACCTTGAAAGCCTCCAAAAGCGTCCCGGCTAAATCTATACTGCCGGTATTGTACTTAAAATATTCGTTTAGGTTCCAGGCGGAGTGTTCTGGTCAGCTGGTAAATGGTTATTTTCCTTTCTAAGAATTTTGATCCTTGGTCGTGGATTGCTCTGCACACTGTTTTGAATGTAATTAGTTATTGGACTGGCAGCCAATGTAGTATCTTTAGCGCTGGAGTCAAGTGGTCCCTTTGTGAGAGTTTGAGGAGAACTCTGGCTGCTGCATTCTGTATATGTTGCAGTTTCTTCAGTAGATCTGGCATTCTGAGTTATAGGCTGTTGGCGTAGTCTATCCTGGACATGATGAAGGAGATGATTGCCAGTGTTTTGTGCATAAAGGAGAGGAATGGTAGAATCTTTTTGATAGTGTACAGGTGGAAGAAACATTTCTAGATTATTGTGTTTACTTGTGGTTCTAGGGTTAGCTCGTGGTCCATTAGGATTCCAAGGTTGTCAACAATTTTGGATGGCGTGGGTGCGGTTCCTAGTTCTGTTGGCCATGGGATGTACTGGTTGCTTCCTTGGTTCTTGGATATAATCATGATTTCAGTGTTGCTTGTGTTGACTTTGAGGCTGTTTGTGTTCAGCCATTCGTAGAGTTCTTTGAGATAGTCTAAGACCATCTATCAGCGTTGTGTTCTCCTCTTGTTCATCTTCGATTTTGTAGATAATTAAGGTGTCATCTGTGTAGTTGTAGCAGGTGAGGCGTGCCTTTTTTTAAATCAGATCTCTTTATTAATTTTACAGTAACAGACATAACAAACATAGGTACATTGAGGCATGATATCAGTCTCCCGAGGAGAACATAAGAGCGATATCATGATTAGCCAGTTGATGCCAGTGGGTGACAGTATACCACTGTAACAGTCCAGTATTGAAACAATGCAGACAACCATACTCCCTCGGCCTCTCCCCCACCTATCTACCCAATTATCTTAAAAAAAAATATGGGAGTTGCCCCTCGATCTGTACACCAGCCTCTCCAGGGACGAACTTCGGTCCACTTCTGCCGTCCATTGGCTCAGTCTCGACGCTCCAAAGAGCCCCAGGATGCTGCAATCAGTCTCTTAGTGAGCCAGAAAAGGTTTTTCATGTTTTGTCAATGTAGCGTCCACCCAAATCTCCAACAGAGCCAATTTCGGTTCTAGCGGCACCAGAGTACGCACTGTAGTAGACACCTTTACGCATACATTTCCCCCAGAAAACCTAGATCTGTGCACAGCCCCACAGTATGTGATAGAAGGTGCCACCCTTCCCATCACATCTGACACAAGCATAACTCCCAAAAACGCCACCTGGCCAATGCGGTACAAGAGTAGTATACCCGGTGGAGTATCTTCAATTGTATGAGTCGCAATCTAGCCACGATTCCCACTTCCCTTGGAAACATTAAGGCTTCTATCCACCCTTCTGGGTCAAACCGCCCCACATGAAGTTCCCAACTCTCCCTTAAGCGGTTCAGTTCCTTAGTGCCAAAGGCCGTGATCACCTTCTATAGTGTGGCTGTTACCTTAGAAGGAATGCCTGCTGAAAACAGGTTAGCCTCCAAGGGTGAGCTCTTTGGGATTTCGTCCAGAGAAGGAAACAGAGCATCGATGGTGTGCGCTATTTCCGTGTGTCGAAACCTTTCCTCTGCTGTGTTTTGCTTTTCCGACACGTGTAAAGACCTCAGAATTACCCACCCTATTACACGGACTAAACGTTCTTGGACTCAGGAAGGCAAGAACGTACAATTAGACCGGTAATCAGAAAATAATTTGCTCTTTACAGGTCCTTTATTCATATTCCATAACATTGCATAAAAGTGAAATAAATGCAACTAGTTATACATAGATACAAAGATAAACACAACAAGTATACATCACTGTTCCGGCAATCGTAGGATAAAGCTTCATCTCAGCCACAGCAATACCACCCAGTCCCGAGGAAGGTAGGCAGAAAGATATTTCGTTAACTAACGTGGTCTGGAGCAGAGCGTCTTCCCTTTCAGTGAGACTTCATCACCCGGGGTTCCAATTCTCAGTCACCTCATTGGGATACTTCTCTTAAGGGGGTCGAATCCCCACCCTTCATAAGTTACTGACTGCCCCCAGCCAAAGGACAGACAGCAAGTATTAGATGCAAGAGTGGAAAAATCCAGACAGTGGAAAAACCCAGCTTGTCTCTTGCGCTCTCGTTCCCAGCATAGGTTATCAATGTACCTACACATCTGACTCCCCTCTCGGCTCGTCCTTGAGCGAATAATGCGAAATAAGGAACAAGTTACTTACCTGTAACTGTTGTTCTCCAGCATGGGTCTGGCATGGATTCACATGCTCATGAATATTCCCCGTCGTCAGGCTGGGAATCCTCGGTAAAGAAAAAACCAGTATCAGTTTCGTTTCTGATCTGTCTTTCGTAGTAATAACCAATCACTGGTCTCTGCGTCATACTGACCACAGCCAATGACTGCCCTCTACCTAAGCACCGCCTCTGGCAGCCATCTTCAGATTTGGAAGCACGTGAAGTGGCAGTATGACCAAGTGAAGAGCCGCAGAGGGGTAGGCGGGAGGGTTCGCATGTGAATCCATGCCAGACTCATGCTGGAGAACAACAGTTACAGGTAAGTAACTTGTTCCTTCTCCAGCATGGGGTCTGGCATGGATTCACATGCTCATGAATAAAGAATACATAGCAGTACACACATGCACAACCACGGGAGGTGGCAAAGGCTCAACATTAAGCATTGCATCAAACTCAACACTAAGCATCTTACCTCCTCACCAGGCTCACCTCAGGCGAACAGGTTGCGCAGCACTGCTTGGCCGACCCTGGACTCCTCCCTGGAATCCCGATCGACGCAGTAGAACTTCGTGAAGGTGTGCGTCGACCTCCACGTAGCAGCCCTGCATATGTCCAGCAGGGGCACACCAGAAAGGAACGCCGTGGTAGCTGCGATCGCTCTGGTGGAATGGGCTCTCGGACGGCCAGGCAGCGGTCGGTTTGCCAACCGATGACAGTACATGATACAGCCGGAGAGCCATCTGGAAATGGAAGCCTTTGAGAGAGCCTTCCCCTGATTGACAGGTCCAAAATTCACAAAGAGTTGTGACGTCTTCCGAAAACACTTCGTGCGGTCCACGTAGAACTTCAGCGCTCTAGCCACATCCAGCGAGTGCAAAGTCCTCTCAGCCGGCGACGAAGGCGACGGGAAGAATACAGGCAACACCAAGGGTTCGTTGAGGTGGAAGTCCGACGGTACCTTGGGCATGAAGGAGGGGTGCGTCCTGAGCACTACCCTCGTGTCGTGAAAAGTCAAGTACGGGGCCTTGCAGGAAAGGGCATGGATCTCTCCCACCCGTCGTGCGGAGGTGATGGCCACAAGAAACGCTGTTTTCCACGACAGAAACTTCAACGGGGCCGAGTGCAGAGGCTCGAACGGAGGTCCCATGAGCTTGGTCAGCACCACGTTGAGCTCCCACGCCGGGGCCGGAGCCTTCACCGGCGGGAACGATCTGAACAGTCCCTTCATGAACTCTTTCACCAGACGATGAGACCACAAGGACGTCCGCCCCGTGGTTCTGGTGTATCGGGAGATCGCAGCAAGATGAATCTTGATGGACGCGTGTGCCAGTCCAGCTTTGGCCAGCGTCAGCAGGTACGGCAGTACTTGGGGAGCCGTAATCCGTAGAGGGTTAATCTTCTGTGCGTGGCACCAGACAGAGAACCTCTTCCATTTGTGTCCGTAGCATTTAAGAGTCGAGGACGCCCTGGCCTTTGCAAGAACCTCTCTGCAGTCGGCCGGTATGTCGTATCCTCCAAACTCTAGCGCTGCAGGAGCCAGGCCTGCAAGTTCAGCGATTTCGGGTCGTGGTGGAGGATGGCGCCTCCTTCCCTGGAGAGCAGATCCGCGTCCACCGGCAGCTTGATTGGCGGGGACGCTGACAAGTCCAGAAGGTCCGGGAACCATATCTGCCTCGGCCACGCAGGTGCGACGAGGATCATCCTGTACAGTGACCTCTTGAGCTGGTTGACGAGCCGGATTAGCAGTGGCAAAGGAGGGAACGCGTAGAGGAACAGGCCCTCCCAGGGGAACGAGAAAGCATCGCCCATGCTCCTCGCCTGGGGAAACCTGCTGGCGAACCTCCGGCACTTGGAGTTCGTCGCCGTCGCGAACAGGTCGATCTGGGGTGTGCCCCACCGTCGGAAGAGGCGATCCACTAGATCCTGCCGTAGTTCCCACTCGTGGCACGAGCGCAGCTCCCTGCTGAGTGAGTCGGCGATGGTGTTTTTTATCCCTGGGGCGACTGCCCAATGCCACAGGTCCTGCGCCTCCTTGGACAGTGCTGGGGACCTGGTTCCGCCCTGTTTCCTGGTGTAAAACATGGTGGTGGTGTCGTCGGCGAAGATCCTCACCATCTTGCCCTTGAGGGACGGAAGGAAGGACCTGAGGGCCCAAAACACTGCACGGAGCTCCAGGACGTTGATATGTAGGGATTTCTCTGTCGGGAGCCAAAGGCCTCTTGCGTGCACATTTTCGGTGTGCGCTCCCCACCCTTCCAGGGAGGCATCCGTGGTCACTGTCTCCTGGTGGGCTGGGGTCTGGAAGTCCATGCCCGCCGTCAGATGCGCGCGGGTGCCCCACCACCGGATCGCTCGTCGGAAACTCTCGTCGAGTGTGATCCTTTCCTCGAAGCTGCCCGTCGTTTGGATCAGGCGCGCGTCCAGGAACTCCTGCAACGGGCGCATCCGGAGCCTGCACATGGGAATGAGGTAGATGCAGGAAGACATCATTCCGAGGAGGGACTTGATGGACCTCACCTTGGCTGCGTCGGCCACCAACATCCGCTGCACCTTGCCCAGGATGGTCCTGGTCCTCTCCTCCGACGGGGAGGCCCGAAGGGACACTGTGTTGAGCCTCGCTCCCAGAAACAGAGTGTCTTGCGCGGGTACCAGGTGGGATTTGGCGTAGTTCACGGAGAATCCCAGGTCCGTGAGAAGTTGGACGGTCCTTGCCGTGTGAACCACGGCGAGCTCCCTTGTCTTGGCTCGGATGAGCCAGTCGTCCAGGTAGGGGTTGACGTGGATCCCTTCGCGGCGCAGCTGAGCCGCCACCGGTGCGAGGCACTTGGTGAACACCCTGGGTGCCGACCGTAGACCGAAGGGGAGGGCTTTGAACTGGTAATGACGCCCTTGGACCACAAACCTGAGGAATTTTCGGTGCCCCTTCAAGATGGGAATATGGAAGTAGGCATCCTCCAAATCCAACGACGACAGGAAGTCTCCTTCCTCCAGCTGACCCAGGACGTGCTGGAGGGTGACCATCCGGAACTTTTGCGCCTTGATGAACTTGTTCAGACGTCGCAGGTCCAGGATGGGGCGCCATCCCCCCGTCTTCTTCTTCACGAGGAAGTATCTCGAGTAGACTCCGGAGCCCCGAAGCCTCTTTGGGACGAGTTCGATGGCGCCCTTCTTGAGCATCGCCTTCACCTCCAGGAGAAGTTGAGGGACGTGAAGTTCTTTCCTGGCCACGGGGGGGGGGACGCGCGGACACTTTCTTTGAAACTCGAGCGCGTGGCCCCGGGCCAAGGCGTCCAGCACCCAACGGTCGGTGGAGATGGACTCCCACACGCTGACGAAGCTCGCCAGCCGGCCTCCCACCGGGGTGCTTCGGTGGGGGCCCGACCCCCCCGGCCGGTTCAATCCTGCTTCGACGAGGCTTTAGCGCCTTGTACTTGGCGACGACGGCGGGGTCCGCCAGGCTTGCCTCGTCCTCTGTAGGCCTCCTGAGACGACGAGCGGGCCGCTTGACGGTAGGAGGAGAAACCGCCGCCGGAACCTTTGGAGGCGCCCTTGCCTCCGCTGCTCCGAAAGGGCGTCCTTCGTTGTTGCAGAACTCCAAGGGCCCGGGCCGTCTCGGTGTCCGCTTTAATGGCCTGAAGGGAATCGTCCACTGTTTTCCCAAACAGGTTGTTCCCATCGAAGGGCATGTCCAGGACTCTGGTCTGAACGTCTTGACGGAAGTCCGTAGCCTTGAGCCATCCACGCCGCCTAAGGCAAACGCCGTTGCCCAACTGGCGGAACCCAGTGTCGGCGATGTCCGTCGCAACGGTAATGGCGTGGTCCGAAGCCACCTCACCTTCCTGCAGGATCTCCAGGGCCTCTGCCCTCTTGTCGTCCGGCAAGAAGTCCAGCAGGGGAGCCAGTTTGTACCAGAGCTCCCTGTCGTATCGGGCCACGATAGCCAAGGCGTTGGCAGCTTTAATCGTCGTCGCTGCAGACGAGATGACTCTGCGTCCCATAGCGTCCAATTTCTTTCCCTCGCCGTCCGGTGGGGAAGTCGATGTGGAGGCCGCACCCCCCCCCGCTTTTTTCCTGGCCGCCGCGGAGACAACGGAGTCCGGACTAGGCTGCGCCCGGAGGCACAGGGGGGCCGTGTCCGGGACCCGGTACTTTTTCTCGTACCGGTCTCTTCTAGCTGGCGTCGTGGAAGGGTTCTTGAGGAGGGTGAGGCCCTCATCCCAAATGTCGTCCAATAGAGGCACCGCGAGGACCGTCTTCCTCTTGGCCTTGCGCCGCTGATAAAGGAAACCTTCCTTCTTCTTCTCCTCAGGGCAGAGTTGGAAAAGCTCGGCTGCCCTGGCGATCATTGAGTGGAACGATCCAATCTCGTCGGGCGGAGAAGCCCTGGTGGGAGGCGACGACGGTACATCCTCGTCGTATACCTAGTCGTCCGTACCCGTATCATCCCCTCGGGTGGACGGGGAGGAGGGCTGGAAGGGGCGCGACGGCTGAAAAGGAGGCGGAGGGTGGATCCTTCTTTTCTTGGTAGGGGGAACACCAGAGGGTCCCGGTTCTGGGTCCCCCGACGGGAGAGGTTCCGTCGGCAACGGTAGTCTCGTCCTTATCTCTGAGCATAAGGACTGTATAGCCAACAAAATGGGCGCCGAGTTGTCTCGCGGCGCTGGCAGAGGGGAATCCGACGGGCGATCAGGGGCCCCGTCGGTACATCCCGACGGGCCGGTCTTCTTCCACGCCGAGGCCGTGGCTTAAGACCTCGACCAGCTCCTCCTCCGAGGTTGAGGCCGAATCTACGACGATGCCCTGCCCCCCCTTTTTCTTCCCCACGGGGGATTTCACGGGGGTCCTATCGATGGGCACAAAAGAGCACTCCCTCCGAGGTGGCAGGGAGACTCTGAGCCCCGAGGTCGCCACCACTGGTGTAGCCTCCACAGGTTGAGCCAGGGCCGCCGCGACAGTTTCGATAGAGGGCTTGGCCGGATGGATTAAGGCCTTCACCACCTTAGGTGCGCTCACCGCCTTATCCTTGAGGGGGTGGACACTGCCTCGCTCGCCCTCCGCCTTCGAGCTCGACCGGGGCCTCTCCAGGAGCTTCGCCGGGTGCTCGGCCTTCCTCTTACCCGACCCAGAGCGTTGGCTCGTGGTTGATGGTGCCGGGGAGGGTGCGCCCTGCCTGGCGCCCGTAGAGCCCGACCGTTCGGCGCTCCCGATGCCAGCGGACTCGCGGTGCTTGGCCTTATGTTGGACCCCCGTCGCCGGGGCATCCTCAAAGGTCTTAGAAGACCGCTCGGATTTCTTCCTCTTCTTCTCGCCGGACGGGCTCTTCCCTTCTAGCCAGTTGGCGAGACGTTGATGGCGGTCCTTCATGGTCCGCTCCGACATGTTGCCGCAAAACGCACAGTCCTTCTCCACGTGCGTCTTGTCCTCATGTAGGCAGTAAAGACAAAGAGTGTTCGTCCTCCTTGCAGACGTTCTGCAGTTGGCATCCAGGGCAGACCCTGAACAGCTTTCCGGGCGTCGAGCTTCCCTTCTCCTGGGCCATGACCGGGCCTGAGAAACTTCTGGAGTCCTCCAAAAGCGTAGCGCGACAAAATCTTCACCCTTGAGGGGCGCAGACGAATCCGAAACGGGTCCCCGTTGATCGGATGGAGAGTCGGTGGAGCTTGAGGCTCTTTTGACCGAAAAAACAAAGTTTTTGAGAAAAAAACGTGAAAAAAATAGCACTAACGCTCGAGAGCAAAAGCACGAGGATCCCAACACATGAACGTGCGGTAAAAATCTGAAGATGGCTGCCAGAGGCGGTGCTTAGGTAGAGGGCAGTCATTGGCTGTGGTCAGTATGACGCAGAGACCAGTGATTGGTTATTACTACGAAAGACAGATCAGAAACGCAACTGATACTGGTTTTTTCTTTACCGAGGATTCCCAGCCTGACGACGGGGAATATTCATGAGCATGTGAATCCATGCCAGACCCCATGCTGGAGAACTATCCTACAGAGTGAACACATCTACTTCACGCTAAAAAATTGCAACCGCTGCAGAAATCATGCCTGCCTCCTGAGTTCACAGCAACATAGACTTTCATTGCGGTTTGGGAGTGAATGTCCAAAATAGCTGCACACCGGCGCCATGTTTAGCTTATTTACGCAAACGCACTACACGCTGGCAGGCCATATTTCTTCTGCAGCGTCTCCAATTAACAGTCCGCCAGGGTGGTGATTCCTTTTGCCTCCCAGCTCCTAAAATGTCAAATTTCCAGCAGTTCAGTCAGATGTGCATTATGCAAGATGGGGTGGTCAAGGGTCGGTTTACCCCCCCCCCCCATCCAATGTCATGATGTGCTTCCACCCATATCTGACAGATGTGCCATGTCAACCCAGGGAGAGTCCGTCTGCTTCTCACCCCCCACCCCCGTACAATACCTGGCTAGGTGTCCGTCCTTCATCCTCTACACTCGATCGCAATGTGATTTGTTATTGGCCGTTTTATAAGTGTCTATTGTCAGTGTAACAAAGCTTGCATTGTTTGTGTAAAAATAAAAAAAATAAAAAAGGCAAATGTATATAACTACTTTAAAATTGAAAGCACATTTTATTGTCGGGCGCATAGAATGGGAGGCTAGCAAGATATCAGTGGGTTGGTTGTATGTTTCAGTGTTATGGAAGCAGAAGACCTGGGGCACGTTGAGCTATTTTAATAACCTGCACTGCAGGACATGTTCCCGACAACCTGGGCACACTTATCACTTTCTCTTTGGATGAGGTCTTTCACCTGCGCTTTAAAGAATATCCTCCTGGATGCCTTAAATGTCGATACTGCTCTTAACGCTTGCTACTGTAAGCATTTGTTCCTAATACACTGTGGCAGTTCAAGGGTTAATCCTGGCCCACGTTCAGAGTTTCTTTTTTTATTGTGTTTAACCATTTAGGTTTTTACAATGTTTAAAAGTTCTGCGTTCTCGTGTTTTTGTACCGTTTATAAGCTACTTAAGACCCCACTTTTGGGCTGGAAGTTTCGCACAGACTATTTGCAGGGAGCGAGCTGGCGTCTGCTGAATTAGCTCTTTTCAAAGCTACTACCAGAAATTTCGCTGCCATCCTGGACCATCTAGCAGAGTCACCTGCAATCAGCCGGTATCATCCAGTTTCTTCATTTGGTACTGACGAATGTGAAGTAAGTGGTGCCAAGTACGCTCGTCTCTCGAGTGTTAATGCTGGGCAGGACATGAGGAGGTGACTTAGTGTTTCACTTGATCGATGATTCCGCAAAGACGGCAATCTGATAAGAGATTATTGAACTCAAGTGGCCAAAATTTCACTAGTATGGAGCAGATTTAGCCGGGCTCGCATGCAAGTTTTTCTTAGTTATTTCCCCGGGAATTTCTCACAGTACTTCAAAAGGGACCTTTAGCCTGTTGTGGCTCGGTGGTAAATGCTTCAGGGATTTGTACGACAAGATCTTCTCATTATTGTTAATCCAGTCTTGTTGGTCTAATTTCCTCTTTACTCGTCCTAGATTTGTGATTAGAATCTCCTCGGTACAGGCTACTTCTTCTAGTTTGACTTGCAGTTTTGAGACCCATGCGATTAGTGGTTTGCAGGTTCCTTTAATGATTGCTGTGGCAAATACCTGGAAAATGGGAAGCAAGCTGGGTAACAGAATTTTTCTATACAGCTGGGTAGCACTTTGGACCACCACTGAGGCTAAAGATGGCAGACCCAGGTCGCGATGAATTGCCGCCATTGGGGCTGATTTGGGCAAGTACATCACCGACTTCCATAGAAATCCTTCCAACTGCGTCCAAATGTCTGCAGGCAGATTCAAATTGGCCGCCATTCCATAAGTTAGCGCTGGGACTACTTTAGACTTATAGAATTGAAGAGCAGGGGTCCATGAAAATTTCCCACATTTTCTGTCTACAGCACGAGTTTGGGCCATCAGGTTTCTTATTTTTTCCCCACAAGGATTTCTGGAGGGAGTTCTCATTCAACGTATTATCAATCAAAACACCCAAATATTTGTATTCTTTTACCACTTCGATTTTTGTCTTTTCATGAAACCAAACTGCTCTGTTTTGGCTTTCCTTTAGTGATTTTGAGAATAGGAGAATTTTAGTTTTCTTTTTGTTGATTTGTAAATTATTGTTTTCCATGTATATAGTTAGGTTGGTCAATTGCCTTTGAAGACCTATTATTGTCTGGTCCATAAGGATCAGGTCATCAGCGTACCACAGTCTTGAAACTTTAACTCCTCCCAAATTCGGAGGGAAAGATCAAATCATTTTTTCTGTGTCCTGAAAATCTCCAATAAAAGCTATAAAAAAGGGCTAGTGCCAAGGGGCAGCCCTGTTTGACTCCTCGCTCTGTGTAGATCGGGTCTGAAAGAATGCCTTGTTGGCTTAGTCAAACCCGCAATGAGGTCGCTGTGTGTAGTGCCATTATTGGTTCAAGTATGGGGCTAGGACAGTTCCAAGTTTTTAGCTTTGACCATAATGTGTTACGGTCAACCATGTCAAAGGCCTGCGACAGATCCACCATTGCCATGTAGACCTTGGGCGCCCCTCCTTTCACTTTGGCTTTAATTATGTTAATGATTAGGAGGTTGATTGCTGTACCGGCGCCCTTCTGAAAGCCAGTCTGAAAAATGTTTGCTGCCTGAGATTTTTTGGCCCACTCTTTAAAATGTAGCAACAGGAGAGATGCAAAGATCTTACCAATGATGTCAAGCAAAACATTGGGTCTATAGTTGGCCGGACTGTCTCTTTTCCCTTTTTTAAAAATTGGAACCAGAACTGCTTCAGTCCAGGTTTTTGGAATTTGTTTCGACTTGTGGCAGTAGTTGAAGAGTTCGCTGATCACGGTTGCCCATTCATTCAGATGCCTTTTTAGATCTAAATTGGTCAGACCATCCGGACCTGGTGCCCTTGATGATTTTAAGTTAGCAATTACTCTGGTAATGTCTGCCACACTCGATAGTTGGATCCATGTCTCGTCATTCGAGACTAGCATCTTTGGTTCTGAGGTGGGTGGAAGGCGGTACAGTTCTGTACGTGATCCAATTTTGTTCAGTAACAGCATTTGGGAGGGAGTGGGCCTTCTGGCCGTTTATCCTTCTAAGTAGGATCCAGAAGTCTCTTGTATTCCTTGAGGCCCTGATGTTTAACAAGGCTTCAGCGTCGTTTTGGTACAGGACCCAGCGCTGTTTAAGCCATGATTTGTAATGTTTTCCTCCGATGTGATAGGCGGTCCAATATTCTTCGGTTTTGCTTCTTAGTGCAAGTTTTTTTTTTTTCAACTTTAGTTTTTATTTGCATTTTTATATGAAACAACAAAAGAAAAAATGAACAACCCCTCCCCCCCTCCCTTTGTAGACCCTCCCCCCAAACCCCACCCAACCCCCCTTCCCGAGTCCATTCCGGTGATTTGTTCATGGGAGACTCCCTGTGTTGGCTCCGTCTCTCGAGCCTCGAGGGCGATGCGATTCGTGACCGTGTCTTTAGCTGACTTAATGCCTCCGTTCCCCAGGTCGTGGGGACCCAATCCATAGTGTCCTGTCTTACGGGGCTTAACCCGTTCCCTTATGGATAGGCACCTTCCCTTAAGTTCAATGGACATCCCATCCCCAGGATTGCTGCACCCCGTACCAGTCTGAGGAATGAGCTTGTGTCATTGTTCACCATGGCAGTTAGTTTGTCCATCAGGAACATGTTTTTTTTACTTTTTTCAGCCAGTCTTCCTTGGATGGGGGTTCAGGACTCTTCCATTTCTGGGCCAGGGCTACCCTGCCTGCTCTCAGCATGGTTTCCCACATCCTTGGGTATCGGTGGCGCTCTGTGTCCTCCGGAGGGAGGCCCAGCAGCATCGTCAAAGGATTTAGCGGCAGACTGTCCTCTGTTACTTCCTCTATCCAGCCCCTCACCGACTCCCAGTAGGTCTGTACTTTTGGGCATTGCCACCACATATGGCTTCTAGATCCCATCTGACCGCAACCTCTCGGGCACCTCGGTGACACCCCTGAGAACATTTTAGACAGTTTTACAGGGTCTCTGTGCCACCCCTGTATTATCTTAAAGTTATGCTCCATGTCCGAGGTGAATAGGTTCCCATGGAATGCTATCTTGAATATTTTGGCCCAGGCGTCCTCAGAGATCTCCTCGCCTGCCAGGTCGTTCCAGAACAGGCGGAAGCTCCTTCTTCCTTGAAGGTTGTAGGTATTTAGTATTTTATACACACTGGACACCGCCCCCTTCCTGGACGTCGCTGAGTCTAGAAGCTTCTCAAAAGGAGTCAACTGCCTCCTCAGGTTAGGGCCCCATGATTGGGCGCACAGGATGCCCTTCAGGCGGAGGTACTCGAAGATGGAAAGTGATCCTTGTCCGAGAGCATCTTTCGAGTCCTCATAAGGCATGAATTTGCCTTCTCTGAACATCTGCCCAGCCCACTCCAGTCCCTTATCTGACCAGATCTGAGAGTGCCTGAACCCCTGCCCTCCCAGGTTGATAGGGTGGCCCCATAGAGAGGACATCGGAGACGGCCATGTGGTAAGGTGAGCGGTGCTGGGGCCCTCTTTCCAGATGTCCCAGAGGACTCCCAGGGTCGGATGGGATCTTAGGTGTTTCGGGATCGTCCTGCGTGGTGCCCATAGGAGATCTCGGACCTTTAGGGGGTGGGCGTCCATGTCCTCTAAGTAAGACCAGTACGTTCCCAGCCCCTCTTTCATGTGCTCCAGGAGGACACGCAGTTGGGCCGCGCAGAAGTATAGGTGGAAATCCGGTAGCCCAAATCCCCCCTCCTCCCTTGGCAGGGTCAGCGTGGCCCTTCCGGTTCTCGGGGTTTTCCCCTGCCATACAAAATCTCGTACCCCGTTCTGTAAATCTCTGAAGCTCTGTGCTGGGACTCTAGTCGGGAGTGCAGTAAAGAGGTACAGGAGCCGTGAGAGTACGTTCATTTTGATTGCAGTCATTCGGCCGTACCAAGAAAGGATCATCTTCCCACATCTCATGAAGTCTGAAGTGATCACCGCAATCATGGGGTTGTAATTGGCTGCTCCCAAATTCGCTAGATCCCTGGTGAGGAGTACCCCCAGATACCTTATGGCAACCTTACCCACCTTAATCCCGTGAAACCTGTCCAGAGGGTCTAGCACTGGGTCTATTGTTCTCATTGGTAGCATGACAGATTTCCCAGTGTTTATTTTTAGGCCAGAGAAGCTTCCAAAAGCAGAAAACAGGGCCAGGAAGGGGGGAGCGAGGAGCTCGGGGCCACCAGGTAGGCCAGGACATTGTCCGCAAACAGGGAGAGCTTGAATTCTACCTCACCCCTTTTAATACCCCCGATATCCGGGTTGGCTCTGACCGCTATTGCCAACGCCTCCATCATAAGGACGTATATCAGGGGAGAAAGTGGGCATCCCTGCCTTGTCCCGCGGGAGAGGGGGAATGATTCGGATAAAATCCCATTCACCTGTACCCTTGCAATTGGGGCTCTATAAAGGGCGGTTATCCAAAGCATGATGTGAGTTCCAAAGCCCATCCTGCGGAGGAGGAGTTCCATGTAGCACCACTACACCCTGTCGAAGGCCTTCTCCGAGTCCAAGGAAAGGACGCATGCATCCAGTTCCAACGACAGAGAAGTGGAGGAGGTCTATTGTTTTGCGGATGTTATCTGACCCCTGCCTTCCTCTGATAAAGCCCACCTGGTCCCCGTGTACTAACTTCGGCATTATACCTTCCAACCTCCTCCCCACCACCTTGGCCAAGATCTTGACGTCAATGTTTAATAGTGATATAGGGCGATAGGAAGAACAATCCGCTGGATCCCTTCCCTCTTTGGGCAAGACCGCTATAACGGCTCCCATCATGGATTCTGGGAGGATGTCCCCCTCTAGCACCGCGTTGAAGACCCTTGTTAGGTAAGGAGCCAGGGAGGAGCAAAATCTCTTGTAAAAGAGGACGGAGAAGCCGTCCTCCCCCGGGGTAGTGCCCACCTTCATCCCACTAATCACCTTGTCCACCTCATCCTCGGATATCGGGCCCTCCAACCCCTCTGTCATTTCCCCGGAGAGGGATGGAATCTGTATGGAGTTCAGGAAGTTTTCTATCTGGGTGTCGTCTCCATCGTATTCGGAAGAGTAGAGGGTTCTCTAGTATCGTCGGAAAGCCTCTCCTATATGGGGAGAGTCGCAGCCTAGGAGTCCCCGGGCGTCCCTCACCTCCTTCACCCTCCTGCTTTTCTGTACCTCCCTTAACTTCCAGGCAAGGATCCTGTCCGCCTTGTCCCCTTTCTCATAATATTTTTGCTTAACCATTTGAAGACTCCTCTCCGTTTTGTGTAGGAGGAGGTCTTTTAGTTGGATCCTATAGTCCTCCAGTGCTGCCACCCGGAGACGGGCTATTTTTTCTCGTAGGGCTTTCTCCTGGGCCTCTCTCTCCCTCTTCTTTAGAGCGCCTATTTTTATCAGGACTCCTCGTAGGGTTGCCTTGAAGGCGTCCCAGAGCGTGTGCGTGGTCACCTCCCCGTTATCATTAAGCTCAAAGAACTCTGTTATGGAGTCCAAGACCTCCTGAGCAATGACCTCATCCTTTAACAGGGCGTCATTGCATTTCCAGCGCCCTCTGCTTTCCCTATTCCAGCCCATTGTGATGGTGACTCGGGCCATGTCGTGGTCCGACCAGGGGACTGGGTCTATCCTGAAGCCTGCTACATACAGACGAAGAATTTCGTCCGTTAGGATGTAGTCTATCCTGGAAAATGAATTATGTATGGCTGAGTAGTAAGTAAAGGAGGGGATCCCTGTCCTAGGGGTCGGGATGGTGTCTATCAGGCCCAGGTCCTCATTCACTCTCCGAAAGCTCTGTGCCATGGCCTCTTCTGTGGACCTGGGGTTGAGGGGGCCCATCCGCTTCCTATCTATGGAGGGATCCAGGACCATGTTGAAGTCACCCCCCACCACCAGTGGGCCCTGCGTAAATAGTCAGCTTGTCCCTGGTTTCCTCCCAGAATTGGGCCTGGTTCTCATTCGGGCCGTACACCACCGCCAGGGTAATGGGGGACCCCTGTAGGGAGTCCCGTATCAGCAGGTAACGGCCTTCGGGATCTTTCAAGATCGCCTCCTTCTCGAACCCTACGTTCCTTCCCATCAATATGGCCACCCCCCTTTTCTTAGTCCTGTGGGATGCATGGAAGACCTCCTCAATTCCTCCCCCCCGCAGCCTGGGCTCCTTCCCCCTTGCCCAGTGTGTCTCTTGCACAAACAGTACGTCTAATTTTGCCCGCTTAAACTCTCTGCAAATCAGAGATCTTTTTGTGGGGGTGTTCAGCCCCCGCGCATTCAGGGTACCCACTCCCAGGGCCGGACAGCTGTCAGCCATAATCAATGTTTCCTGCCCTACTGGTCAACAACTTTGCATCGGTTCTCCCTTTTTCGGCCCCCTTGATTCACCGGTTGGACGCTATTGAAATGAACCCCCAACTGCCCCCCTAACCCTTTCCCCAACAAACAAACCCCAACTTGATCGTGAACCCCCATCCCCTGCCCCGGCGTCCAGCCAGATAGTTCCGCCATTGCTGGCATTTTGGCCGGACCACCAGCCCGCCTCTCTCGGCCAGGCGGTCATTGCAAAACCTCCTTGTGAGCCCCCCCCCCGATTTCGTTCCCGTAATTGCCCCCATTGTACTTGCTGTTCAGCCTGATTCTGGTACCGTTCTTGCCTTTCGGTGGTCCCCGGATTACCGCCCTGTAGGTAGTTAGCTAACTCCGGTCATCCCAGGAGACTATTCTTCCACGCCAGTGCTGGCTGGGACCCCTTGGTAGTCATCCCTCCGAGTCATTCCGCTCTGCCTCTTTCGCTGGTGAGGGTGTGTTCATTTTCCTAAATTTCCGTGCCCCAGATTTCTTCCTTCTTTCGCTCGCCGGGCCCGGGCCACTTGCTCCGCCTGTCGCCGGTCCTGATGGCTCCCTTCGGGGGGGTGGGTCCACCACGTAGTCCTGGATGGCTCCTTTGATGTCTTCCTCCGTGATCAACGTCGTCCGTTGGCCCTGGTATTCGAAGGTTAGGGAGAAGGGGAAGCCCCATCTATATCGTACTCCCTTCTCTTTCAGCAGCTGTGTGAGGGGGCGGCACATCCTGCGTTTGGATAGTGTGTATGCGGAGAGGTCTTGAAAGATGGAGACCTGCGAGTTGTTGTATGTTATCTCTTGGGCTCTCCTGGCTGCTTCCAGTACCCGTGTCTTCTCCAGATAGTAGTGGAACCGGACCAGAATCGAACGAGGGCCCCCTGCTCGTCCTCCCGCCCTGTGTACCCGGTCAAATGCGAGTTCAGCGGTCATCTCCTCTTCGAAGAGGAGGGCAATTATGATCCGCACCATTCGGGTAAGCTCTCTCTCCGTTTCCCCCTCTGCCTCCGGGACCCCAAAAAACCTGAGGTTGTTTCTCCGTTCCCTATTCTCAAAATCGTCCATTTGTCTTGACCTCTCTTCCTCCTTCTCCAGGGCTGATAACCTCATATTAGTCTCTATCTGCAGGGTTGTTGAGGAGGATTGGTTGGATTCAACCTGGAGGAGTCTGTCCTCAACTTTGTCGACCCGTTGGTCCATCTTCTCAAACTTCTGGGCAATGTCGGAGCGCATGTCTCTAATTTCTTGCAAGATAGACGCAAAGCCCCTTTCCATTGCCTCCGTTGCAGGTGCAGCGGCCTCTGAGTGGGCCATCTCCCTGACTCGGGCCTGGGTCTCAGTAGCATTATTTTTGCAAGTTCCTCTACCATTCCATTCAGTCCCCCCCTGGGCTCTCCGTTGGGTGTACTTGGGCTGGGGGGAGCTCCTGGTGGGTCACTTCGCGGGTCCACCTGTGCCCCACTGGTGGAAGGGCGGGCACACGCCCCGCCGGTCTCGGGCGGGGGCCTCACACCCGGTATCCTCAGGGCCTTCCGCGCCCTTTGTGTCTTCCTTGGGGGGAGAGTGCTTGTTTGCCGCGTTGATCACTGCGTGGTGGTGGGCCGCGTGCCCTGTTAGCGTGGTGCTTGAGCCCGAAGCCCTCTCCGGTGGTGGTGTTAGGGGCCTGAGGGGATAGGCCGCTTCTCTCTCCTTCCACTGGTCTATGCTGTGCCTGGGGTCCCCTCTGGGCAGGCACACGCCCCGCCGTTCCCTGGCGGGGGCCTCACACCCGGCGTCCTCTGGGCCTTCCTTGCCCTCTGTGTCTTCCTTGCCGCGGGTGGGGTGCCCGGCCGTGGATGCGGCCCGCGTGTGCTAGTCTTGGGGGCACCTCCCCCGCTGTCTGTGGCCCACTATGGGATGGGGTGGGGGGGGCAGAGGAGCCGTTGCCCGCCCCGCGGACAGCCCGCCGTCCCCCACCGGGGGCCTCCGAGTCCGCTCCGGAGCTCTCACCTCTCAGTGG